>NC_049207.1:25369945-26012445 GCF_013347855.1 Anguilla anguilla
ACACACACACATTTCATTAATTTCTTTTTAACCCGACTGGAGGATCCTTGTTAATGAGCCGCTGCTGATCGGAGGTGGGCGACGGGGGCTTTATCTGTTTACGAGCATCGCGCCGCCTTCCACTCTTAATTATTTAAGAGCAGAAAACACCGCGTCGCTTTTTCATTTGCGATCTGACGTTTGCGGCTAAAATGTTTGTGATAAGCCAACGGCTTGTCTCCGTTTGAAACTGTTTCATTGTGGTCTTATCTACAAACGAGGCGACGTTGGTGTGTACGGCTAATTAGCTAATTGAGCCCGGGGTGAGCAGTGGGAACAGAGCCCCGTGTGTACGGGCTGGCCCTCCAGGAGTAGCCCTCCCCTGCTGCAGACAGACTCCCACAGGCTTTTCCCATTGTGCACGGACGCGTAGCTGTGTAACGCCAGTGGATGTGGAATCTGAGATAAGGCGGTCGGTGTGGTTACCTGTTCTGTCTGACAGCGTGATCTTCCAGCTTACTATGCCATAGCTGGTCTGGAGTTTTCGGGGTGGGGGGGGGGGGGTGAAAGAGAACAGAGAGAGGTTCCCTTGCTAAGAAAGAGCGACGCGTCGCACTTCCATAAACTTTGCTAAGAGCTGAGAAGAACGTGGGACAGTAGACAGTGGGGAAGTGTTACAGCAGAACCAGCCTGGAGATACCGGGGCTGATATTGGCATTCTGAACAACTGTTTCAGCTGCGTTCGAGGAGAGCAGAAAGGGGCTATAATCTACGTTAAACTTTTTTTAAAGCCGCAGCTATGCATGTTAAAGCTTTCACAAAAACAAAAAACACTTCAGAGATCGCCAAGCTGAAGAAAGGGAAAAAGGCATCAGTGTCTGGTGAGGGAGTCTGCTGTGCACTTCGGGTGCGTACGTGCGGCAGTCTCAGGTGAACCGCGCGTGAGGTGAAGCGGCTGAGCGCCGAATCCCCAGTAGACCCCCCAGGGGCACGGCGGTTCTCCGAGCGCGCCTTGCCTTACGGTACGCTTAAACGGTATACCCCCCCCCCCCCAGAGTATAGCCCCAGTGATAATCACGTTCCTGATTTAGTGCCTGTGTACACAGCAGAAATAGTCGCTCGGACGCGCGGAATCATGGGAGCCGCCTGCGCTTGGGAGGGGAGGGGCTCGGTACATTAAAGTAGAAAGAGGAGGGAGAGGCAGAGAGATGTAGAGGTAGCGTCGGGCAACTGGGAGAGAGGGATGGAATGGAGGTAAAAAGAGGTGGAAGAGAGCGGGAAAGAAACGAGGCCCGGAGGTAGTTAGGGACTGAGAGAGACAGGTTAACCATTTTTACCGTCCCCCTCTTGCAGTTCTTTGCAAAGTTTTGGCGGGCGGCCGTGCCAGCGGCGGGGCCTGTATTTCTGCCGGCCGGGGAGCTCCCCGCTCTCCGCGCCGTACAGAATTCGCCGCACGGCCTCTCGTTACCACACCAAAGCCTTATCGAGAACCTTTTTTCAGGCCTTGTTTATTTTGAGCGGGAGGGGGGGAGCCTCGGTTCCTGGCCGTGCGGATTTCAAGCTGTAATTATGGAAGTTACATGCGTACGGAGGTCAGAAGCCTGCAATTATGCAACGAGCCTCAGCTTAGTTTACAGCTTCGCCGCTGCAGGTGCAGCTAAACTTTCTCCCTTGAACGCGGCGAAGGGGCGGGGCTTGTGTAGCTCTACCCTGGACCGCTGAACCACTTCCATCCGAAAGTACATCCATTTCTATTTTCTTCCCCCACCCCCCCCCCCCAAAGGAATGATTTCAGTCATCGTTCTGTAAAGGAAACATTTCCCAGGCGCTGTTCTAGTACAGAAGAAACTAAACTGGTGTTTCCGAGGGGTGAACTGAAATACTAGACATTTTTTGTATCGTTGCGAAAAGACGAAACGCTCAAAGCGGTAACATTTTCACGCCACACCATCACAGATTTGGGTTATACGGAATTATACAAATGATCCCATTGGTATAGCTACATCTGCATTGATCCTATGACAGGACAGAGTTTCTCTCTCTCTCTCTCTCTCTCTCTATGTCTTTGTCTCTCTCTCTCTCTCGCTTTGTCTCTCACTCTCCTTCCTCCCTGAGCACTTCCTCACTGCTGACTGAGGGAAAATACTCTTTCAGTGTCTGTCTGAATCTAGCCACTCAGTCAGATGGAGACCAGTAGGGAATTTGTACTTGGGGAGAGAGGAAATCAAAAATAATTCTTAAAATCACTCACACACACGCACACACACACACACACACACACACTCTTTGGTCTCAGGTTGAGAATATTATACCACAAAGGTCAGAATTTTCTGTTGTAATGTGGAGTGCTTGGATGGGGTTCTGCCGAGCTGTAGCTCAGCTTGCTGCCAGCACTGTCCGTTTTTATTAACACTTCTCCTGACAGTGTTTTGTTTAGCCTTCTCATAATCTCCTGTTATTCGTGAACGTTCTTTATGCGTGTGTCCGAAGTACACAGTTTGACTATTTACCTTATTTGGCAGCCTCGTTTCAAGAGACTGGGGGAAAAGTTCACTGTTGTTCTCTTGAAAAGGAATTGTTTGATTTACTCTCTTCCCCAGTAATTTCAACACGAGGAGTTGCTTAACTGGCAAAATTGAATTTCAGTTGTCCGTGAAGTGAAAAGTGCAGCTGGCTTTTGACTTTTGGGACTGTCCTGCGATCTCTGCGTACCAGTTCTGTTAGACCTAACTGGATCACGTCCCGTGTGTGTGTGTGTCTCTGTGTGTCTCTGTGTCTGTGTGTGTGTGTGTGTACGTGTGTGTGTGCAGTGCATGTGCGTGTGTGTCTGTGTGTGAGATCTATCTGTCTTCTTGCCTTGCGGATAGAGAAAAGCATTTCTCCAGATTGGGATCAGGCTCGGGCAGAAAAGTCAGGCAGATTAGCCTTTATCAGGCCAAACCGCTAGCGTACATTAATACGCTTAGCGCTAATTTGGGGTGGGGGGGGGGGGGTGATGCTGCTTTAAAACGCTCACTGAGACGGGACAGGCTGGGATGAGGGGGGAGGGAGGGGGGCAGCTGCCCCTATCCACTAAGTAACCTCAGATGCCTGCTGATGAGAATCTAATTATCTGCAGAGCTGCCCTGTTTTAGCACACGGAGCCCTGGTCTCCGTGGCGACAGACTGCTCTCTCTGAGTTTCTCAAATTGATTTATTTATATCATTTCTCTTATTGTTTCTCCCTCAGAGGTTGTTTAAGCGCATGGGGTGAGGTCGTTTCTCATAACCATCCCCCCCCCCGCCCCGCCCCCCCCCCCCCCCCCAGTCACCACCAAGACCCATTTAGATTAAACTCGTAAAAACGCATACTGTCAGTTCACGTCGTGGCGCTGGGTATCCCATAATAAGCACAGGGGGTTGTCGCCGGGTACCGATCTCCGACGATAATTCGGTCTGATCCTGCTTCTTATCCCTTTGAAGAGTAGGTTTTTTAATATTTTTTTTTTGAATGTTTTGGAATGTTCTGGAACTCCATTGCTTTCAATTACCAGCAGTGATTGTTCAGTTAAGAACATTCTAATCAGGTATTTGTGATCTCACACCTTAAACAGTTAACTGTAAGAGGTTCTGGTTGGAAACCCTTGTTTTCAGTGTTTTGTTTTAGGTACAGAATGTCTACTGCCACAGTGGAGTACTTAGTTTCTCACCTTAATTCGTTTACAGTAGATATGTCATCTGAGAGTGTTTCGGTGTTGGTGGAAGGGAGACGGAACGGAGTTAAGAACACGGAATGGCTTCTTTTATTTTTAAAAAGATGTTGGGGTGTTAAGTTGTCTCTCCGGATACTGCAGGACCCGCTTTGCTTCAGGGGTGTGTGTGTGTGTGTGTGTGTGTGTGTCCCGGTGTTCAGATCAACAGCAGATTCTCATATAGTGCACGGTATTCGCTGGCTAATACAAGTTAAGGCGTATGGGTTGTTGGACTCCATTGAGGAAACCTGACCTGTTTTTTGACTGAGTCCAGGCACATTATATATATATATAAAGTCTGCTCCTAGTCCCCCTTCCCCCCCCAAATCTAAACAACTATTAAAATTGACAGTTTCTTTTTTCTTTCTCGGTTTTTGGTGAAAACATTTTGGGTTGCCATGTGCGTCTTGTTACCGGCAGTTATGGCAAATGGCCGCAGCTGTACAAACGAGTCGCTCGGTAGCGTTCGCACGTGGCGCCCCAATTAACAATGGGCCACTGTCGGGCCTCGATCCGCCGCCGGCCTCCCTCTCCTCCCGCGGAGGCCTGCGGGCGGCCCCGCGCTGGTGCCGCTGTCCGTGACGTCCCGCGCGTGAAAGCGTCACACGTTGCAGTAACGGAGTGCCAGCTGCAGTCGGGGCATTTTGACAGTCCCGGGTATATTTATTGGGAGTACCGCTTTGTTTGTTTTTTCTTAAATGGCAGTGCACCGCAGGTGCATTTAATTCAGGAGCTTGCTGAAATACGAAGAAAACAGTGAGAGAGGGTACATTCACACATGCAGAAAAGCAAACAGTTTTGCATTAGTTTTCTAGTTCTTATAACTGTTAAGGAGTGCAGTTTTTAATGCATGGCTTTCCAAGTTGGTAGATTTGTTAAAGGGGCGTGGGGGGGGGGTAGTTTGTAAGAGATCCGTGCCCATCTGACCTTCAGTGATAAATTACTCCTGTTTCAGAGCTGACTGCCCCAGGGGAGAGCACTTTTTTTTTTGGACACCGTCCTCCCCCTCTTCCCCGTCTTCCCCTAATCTCACCCCTTTACCGCGAAAAGTCTCTCTTCGGTGGAGAGCATAACTTTACAGCAGGATGCTGGCTGTTTAGCTTCACCAAACGCGTCTGAAAGGCAAAATGCATTTTAAGCAGTATTTCCTGTTTTGTTGGCTTCGGTTATGAGGTTTGCAACAGCCCCTTAAAGCAAATGACTTCACGGTTAGTACCGTTTGACGCTTTTTCAGTTTGCATACTTCTGTTTTTTTTTTTTTAATGCAGTTACAGAGGGTTTGGGGCAAAGGACGATTATGCAAATGTTAGTTGTTCACTGGCCAGGTTGTGCACGCTTGCATGGCCCACGGTCTTGCAGCTGATTGGACCGGACTGTTTACTGTCCAATCAGAGTGCAGCGCAGCGCTGCGGATTATGTTGGGAAAGAAAAACCCGACAGCCCTGCGGGAGAAGGCCCAAACGGACACGTGCAGGCACGCACGCTTTCAAAAGCTGACGCAGAACGGGAGGTTAAAGCTACACGAAATGGACGTGTGCGGGGGAGGGGGGTGGGGGGTTGGGGGTTGGGGGTTTGACAGTAGTTGTCAAGGTGTGTTCCTGACAGTATGGGGGAGCCAGCAGCGCTGTCAGGGCTGATGTGTTTATTTACAGAGTTCCTTAGCTTTCATAGCCTCTTTTCACTCCCTCTCTCCCTGCAATTCTCTCCCACTCTCTCTACCTCCCTCACCCACTCCCTCCTTCTCTCTCTCTCTCTCTCCCTCTCTCCTTGTCCCAGGTGAGGCCGCCTTATGACGGCTCGTAATTAAGCACAGTTTGTTCCCTGCGTCAGGACACAGGCGGCGCTGTCCCTGTGTGCTCTCTCTGTGGAACTGCGTTTGCTTTTCTACTGAAGACATTTATTTGGGTTGAGGCTTTTTTTTCACCATTTCGAAAAAAAAAAGTGCTGGGGTCCCCGCCTTCCTGCCTGCCAAAAAGAGAGCGCTTTGTGCATCCGCCTTAATCCCGAGCAGTCACAAGCAGAGGTTCATTATTTGGCGGGGTCCCAGGAGCATGTCTAAACAACCTTTCACGCTTTTCTGTCCCTCCCTAAGACAGCTTCTTGATTCAGGAAAAAAAAAAAATATTTTGTTTGCCTTTGAGTGGCTGGCAGGGCCCTTGAGGGGAGGTGCCAACTAGTCCAAATGTCAGCCGTCGTCCGTACAAACCTCCAGCACCGGCATCCAAGAAAAGCCATGCCCCGCTCCTCCGACCCGACGCTGTGTCATTACACAAACCCACAAGCTCCGTCAGCCAAAGAGGGAGGGAGGGAGAGAGAGGCTGACGGAAAGAGAGAGAGAGAGAGAGGCAGAGAGAAGGAGAGAGAGGGCGTAGAGAGCAGAGAGAGAGAGAGGCTGACAGAAAGAGAGAGAGAGAGAGAGACAGAGAGAAGGAGAGAGAGGGCGTAGAGAGCAGAGAGAGAGAGAGAGAGGCAGAGAGAAGGAGAGAGAGGGCGTAGAGAGCAGAGAGAGAGAGAGAGATAGAGAGAGGGCGTAGAGAGCAGAGAGAGAGAGAGAGGGAGAGAGAGGGCGTAGAGAGCAGAGAGAGAGAGGCAGAGAGAAGGAGAGAGAGGGCGTAGAGAGCAGAGAGAGAGAGGCAGAGATAGAGAGAGGGCGTAGAGAGCAGAGAGAGAGAGAGAGGGAGAGAGAGGGCGTAGAGAGCAGAGAGAGAGAGGCAGAGAGAAGGAGAGAGAGGGCGTAGAGAGCAGAGGGAGAGAGAGGCTGACAGAAAAAGAGAGAGAGAGAGAGAGAGAGAGGCAGAGAGAAGGAGAGAGAGGGCGTAGAGAGCAGAGGGAGAGAGAGGCTGACAGAAAGAGAGAAGAGAGAGAGACAGAAAAGGCAGTTGTTTCTCGCTCAAAACACAGAAAGCACAGACCCCTTTAAGGGGACCTGCGGCTGAGCTCACGCCCGCCCCAGACGCACTGTTTCCCGCACTCTCCCTGTTCCAGGAGGGGCGAGCTGACCCGCGGCGCTGGCGCGCGTGGCTGCCGGCAGGCTCGGGGCCTAGCTTCGCACCGCGCTCGCCATCCCCGAGCGCTCCGCTCCCGTCGCTGTGGGCGTCCCCGGCGCTGCCCGACTGTAATGACAAACAGTCCGGGCTCGGCGCTCCCGGGCCAAAAATCTGGCTTCTTTTTCAACCGCGCCGGCTGAACAGAAACAGCAGCCGTTCTCTCTCTCCTTTTTTTTTTCTCTCTCTCTCTCTCTCTCTCTCTCTTTCTCTGTCTCTGTCTTCATTTCACATGTGCTCACAGCCTAAAACAACAGTTTTTTTTCATATTTTTAAACCGCCTCCTTGAACAGAAACGGTGACCGCCAGTTTAGAGCCTTTTTCCGCTCGGTCTTAACATCTGCTGTCTGACCGCAGTACCGGGAGGCCTGAAATGAAATGAAATGAAAATGAAATGAGTGTGAAATGTTTTGTTCAGACACACATTCTGGAAGGGGGGGGGGGGGGTGGGGGGAGGAATGAAGCCTGCCTGCCTACCCTGGCCTTACGTGACACGTCTTACCCGTGAACAGCGCGCACGCGAACGGAGCCCGTGCCTCAGAGGTTGCAGGTTCCGTTCCCCGGTGAGGCACTGCCGCTTTGCCCTTGACCCCGGATCGCACCGGCGGACATCCCGCTGCGCGGTTGCGTCGTACGCGAAGAATGTAAACTGTAAGCTGCTTTGAATAGGGGAGCGTTTACTGTAATGTGTTTTTCCGTGATCGTCGTCGCTAAGGACAGCCGACGAGGCTTCGGGATTGGCCCGCTGCACACAGCGTCCGTGCCGCGAGCACGGGGGTGTTCTGGTCGCCCCGGCCCGGGTTAAACCCGGGTTAGCCCGCGGCGGGCGGTGTCACGTGGCGGCCCCTGCAACATACCGACAGTCACGGAGATTATCTGAATCTCGCCCCTGCCCCCCCCACCCCCCCTTCCCTCCTCGCAGGATTAATCAAATCATGGAAATCTATCTGTGCGAATCTCGGAGCCGGCTGTAAGCCGATCCTGCCTGCCCTAAAGTAAGTTTATGTAATCTGAAGATACAGTGGCTGCAGCGGAGCGCTTCTTGGCATCTGCGCCAGGCTTGTTCTTTTCTCTTTTCTTTTTTTTTTTTTTGTTGCAAGAAAAAAACCCACAGCCGATTCAGACGCGAGCTGAGCCCGAATCGGGGAGAAAGGGAGAAACGCTCATGTGGGAAAAGGCCACGATGGAAGAAAACGCTTCTCTCTGCCTTTTGGGCGGCTGGGCGTAGCTTACGTCATTCAAAAAAAAAAACATTATTGTGCCTTCACGTTTTATGGCGGTTTCATGTAGTCCGTATGCCTCGACTGCAAAGAAATGAGCACACGTGAAAACTTTTTTTTTTTCCTCCCAGTAAAAGCATTATGCTTTAGGTAACCACGCAGAAAAACAATGAAACATGTTCTGCGATTTCCACAACTACTTGCTTCATGCTAGTCGCTAAATCACTTGAAAGCCTTGTGGATTCCTCCGTGTCCCAGGGTGCTTTGCAGTGTGACTGAAAATTAGCTCCGATTTTTGGCTTGGAATTGAATTCCAAGGTTGAGAAGACCAGATGCAGAACTAAAAGCACCGCCCCACCTGTGTTTTTGGATCACAAACCGAAAAAAAAACACTGAGAGGCTGCCTTTCTTGTCAGATGTATTGCGTGAAACCACACGAAGTGGTGGATTTTCAAAAGTTAAATTCAGTGCGGTTCGCACAGTCAAACTGGAAGGTGGTGGAAGGTGGTTCGCATCTCATCCTGTTTTCTTCTGGAGTAGAGCACCCCCACACAACCCCCCTCCCCCCTAAGTGATTTACCCTGGCTGTCGAACTGAGCGCGCCCGGCCAGCCGAGGGTCTCCCCGCGCTGCCAAAAACTCCCAGACGCGCTCTCTCCCTCTCACAGGGCCAATCGGAACGAGGGGGGGGCCCTTCGTATGAAAATGATTGCACGGCGGAGTTTTAATATTTTAAAGGTTGCCTTTTTGGCATACGTGAGGAGGGCCACGCAGGAGAGGCGCTGAGGACGAACCCCTTCGCTCCGAAAAACAGGCTGGAGAGGGAGTTTAAAAAACAAGAAACGAGTTATAAAGCTAACTCTCTGTTTGTGTGTTTTGGCCGAAGCGGTGAGCTGGAAGGATCTGGAAGCCGGTTATGACTTCTCTTTTTTTTTTTTAAACTTTGTTTTGAGAGCGAAAGGGAGAGCGAGTGAGAGAAGTAGAGTGATTGTGAGACAGTGAGAGAGAGTGATGGAGAGAGAGTGGGAGGGAGCGAGAGAGAGAGGGAGAGTGATTGAGAGAGAGTGCGAGAGTGCTCTGTTGAGACGGGGAGGGAGGGGAGAGCGGGAGAGTGATTGAGAGAGAGAGAGAGTGAGAGAGCACGAGAGAGTGCTCTGTAGAGAGAGGGTGGGAGGGAGGGAGGGAGGGAGAGAATGTAATGAAGCTCATAACATCATATGGCCTTCACGGAATTCCAGGAGTGTGTGACAGCATGGAAAAAAACGGGAGCTTGGCGGTTCTGGCGGTTATATATAGCTCCCGATGGCGGGTTCAGGGCAGGACAGCGGCTGACGTGTGCTGGGTAACATGGTCTTTCTCATGCGCACCCCCTATCTCCCCGGCCCGGATTATATATAAACATTTTTCATGCGCTCTGTGTACATTGGACATTTTTTTGATTCATTGGGGCCGGGGGGGATGTTTGGCTTCCACGGCTGCGCGTTATGACAGATTCCTTTTCAATGATGCCCCAAATCCCAGCCCGTTCAGCCCAGGGGGGGAAGCGAGGATGGAGGGAACGCAGACTCTTTCATTGCCGACGATGGATGGATGGACTCTTTCATGACCGCCGAGGAAGAGAAGGCGGTCTGCTTTCCTTCTGTTCTGCCCGTCCAATTGCAGGTCACCTTCTCGGAAGCAGAATTCGCCGAAAATGTATTGAAATAAGATACATTACCGAGATATTTCAGCTTATTTCAATATGTGGACAAATATACACTTTTCAGATATTAGAGTATACGTTTTTTTACACTGCTGTGAAATGGGCTTATCGTTATTAAAAAAAAAAAAAACGTATACAATATTTTGCGAGTACGCTTAACTTCTGTAAGGCCAGATTCCTTATGGACACATTTGTTCCCTCCACTGCAGTTATTTTTCTCTTTATTTCTGAAATATCCCAATTTTATTAAATAAAAAAAAGGTGGAAACTCTATTAGAATGTTCCGGTATGCCGCACGTTCGATTGCTTCGAGCGCAGCTTTGTCTGAGTGTCCAGGAACGATGAGCTTATGCCTGGATGAGAAATCAAAGGCTGCCATTACTGTAAATGTTTTTTTAAAGCAACACTGTTGTACGGCAGTAACCCCCCACACGATCATGTTATTCTTTTTCATTTAGAAAAAGTGGGATGCCAAACCATGAAAAGAAACTGCTTGTTTACTCTGTGCGGTTGCAGTCCTCATTTATTTGGTTTGGTGCTTTCTGTGTCTCGTTCTCTTTGATTCCGCTCCAAGTATTTGATACACGAAGACCAACTGTGCTCCTAGATTTTCTAACCTACTTGGCTTCTATTTCTGCTGTGCTGAACTAAATATGGACTAAAGTTTTAACTCTTTGTTTTATTGCAATGTAACATAGTTTCCTATGGCGACAGAATTCAGTGAGGGGGGAGTCCCAACTTGTCATGGCAAAGCTGTGAGTGACAGGCAGGCCACACCTCCTGCTGTCCTTAGGGCTGGATGGGTTGTGTAGTTATTGGATGGTCCCGGCAGGACACATGAGGTGAGAAAAATCCCCATAGCCATGCGGGGAAGGGATTTTATTGGTCCATTTTTTTTTTTTTTGAAGTGGTAGAAGTCATTGGCCCTGGTGCATGGATACTGTGGACTCCGCCCACATTTATATGCATGGTGCTTAAGCTGGCTGTTCATTGGTGATATGAGGCCCTGCTTCTGTGCCTGTTTTAGACGTGGCTCTGATCCGACTCACTTGGGAGTCACAGCGTTCCTGAGTCTGCTTTAACTGTCCACCTTGAATCTCATCTTCGTATCGTCTCCCCGTCTCCCTTTTGGGGATCCTTGTCTGGTAGTGGGGTCCTCCAGCTCTACCCCCAATCATTAACCACCGCTTATCTTGTAGCAGGTGAAATGGGGAAGTGTGTGTGTGTGTGTGTGTGTGTGTGTTGCATTAAGATCTTTGAGAGCACCTGGAGCTCATAGCCCTGGGAAGTCATGTTACTTGAACCTGGACCAAAGCCAAATAACTTATCAGTAGTTGCAAAGCTGGGGTAGGTGTGTGCCTCAGGGACAACAGCCCGTCAGATTCCCTGTTTACTCACAGAGAGGTTTCTGATTGGCCAGGCCTCCAATGATGTCCAAAGAACTTCTAGGATTGAATAGATGGGAGGTACTAAAAGACTCTCTGTCTTAGCTTGTATTTCCCTGATGAGTTTTACTCCTGTTGAATATTTGCTTTGCTTTTAGCTTATGTAGACTTATGGCACATGTAGCTACCTTTGAGCCTTGACATGTGATGGGGGTAATTTGGCAGCAGCGTGGCACAGTTGTTAGGGTTCTGGGCTCCGGGGTTGCAGGTTTGATTCCCACATGGATCGTATGTGAGCCGTTGAAGTCGGTCTGGCTGACACATGTAATACACATCTGCTTAAAAATAAAATTCTAATATCCTCCTCAAAGTGGGTATCCAGATTTTTTTCCCCTTGCTGTAAGGTATACCCTATTTTCGGAACGCTCTTTCTCTTTAGAGAGCGCAGTATGTAGCCCATAAATCTGCCGTTTGTCATCACCAGTTTGGCTGGTCTGCCCAACGCGTGGGGAGCGGGGGTGTGGGAGAGGATCATGGGAGCGCGTGCGGGGAGCTTCCCCGACGTTGCTGTTAAACCAGCTTCTATCGTTTCTTTTTGTCTGTATTTGCTTCTTTTTTTAAAGTCAAGTCAGTGCAGGGAGGTGTGACGCGTGTTTCTCCACATACCTCACAGGTCTTGAGCTTTCCGAATTCTTGTGAGAGATTAGAAGCAAAAAAAAAATAAAAGGTTTCTGAATTGGCTTTTAATGCCTAAAATGCTCTGTTGGGTTTTGTTGCCATTCAAAATGGTGTTAAATGTGCGCTTTGTCAAGTGTACTGTTCTTGATGGATGAGGTACAAATTGCTCTCTGCCACACGTTGTTGTGAACTGAGATGGACTCATTTCAAAAGCGATAATAAAATGTTGCCCGCCACAGAATGGAAAAAAAATGCTGGAATCAAGAGGAAGCTTTTACAAAGTGGAGATGTGCAGAGAGAACACTCTGCTATGTATCTGTTCAACCAACAAATTATCTGTATTGGTGGTGGGGGGCAGGGTTAGCCAGCACTTACATTCGTTGAGAAATGCATTACAGTGGATCTTTTGACTGATAGATTATTGTGACTCCATTTTGTGGTTTGTGAGGCCCGCTTCTCCCATAACTACAGTCAGCCTGCCTGTCAATCATTTTTGAACTTTAGAGCAATCAGGAAGAAATCTTACATTGTACGTTTGTTACATTTTTTATGACTTCATTTAAGCTTAACAGTATTTTATGAAATTGATGGGTATATTAAAGATGATTGTGATAAAACAAAAAAAGGAAAATGCCCAACATAAAAAAAAAAAAAAAACTTAAATAGAGAAGAAAATGATGATTTGAATATCACTTAAGGGTGCATCCGTGCAAGTATTCTCGTAATAATATATGTGTGTGTGTGTGTGTGTGTGTGTGTCTATATATATATATATATATATATATAATATTATTTTTATTTTTTTAAACTTACTTTATAGGTGAGTGTGTGTTTATGCGTATAGTTTGTTTAGGGCCTATTATTAGTGAAGGCTTGTTTTTTTACATATTAGTACTGTGCTTGTTAACCTTTTTTCCCACGTTTTTAAAAGTTAAAAGTGTGTAGACGGCCTCTTCTCAAATCTGTCTGGATGGCGGGTGCCTGTAGGGATTGGGGGGGGGGGGGGGGTGGGGGGGTGTTGTGGGGGGGGGGGGGGCGTCGCAGCGCTCCCTGTCTCACGCCAGGCTCGGGCGCGGGCCTGAAAAGGCGGGCCGATCACCTGCCAGACCGCGGGAACGCGAACGCCGCGGCGCTGGTAATTGGATTTTATGCGTGCCGTCTGCTGGGGCGCCCGGGAACTTGGGCTTTTTTTGTTCGGGCCGGGTCTGGGACCCTCAATAGGATCCGTCTCTCCTCCGTGTTTATATAATGAGTCATGACTTAATAAGAGTGTTTGTATTGTGTGTGAGTGTGTGTGTGTGTGTCTGTGTCTGTGTGTGTGTGTGTGTGGGGGTCCCCCCTTTGTTGGCTTTTTGTGGGCTGTGTGGGGGGGACCTTCAGAGAAAGAGGTTTGGAGGGGGGGGGGGGTTTATGTAAAGAAATCCCGTAAAAGAGGACTGATGCGTTCTTGATCAGATAATACACACTGTCTGTGTACAGCAGGCCCTGCGGGGACCTGTGTTCCGTAAAGAACTCCCACTGATGAAAATGGAAATCGGTGATATGGGCGTCATGTTGGCCTCAGACGCCAGCTAAAGGGTCTGAGAGAGAGAGAGGGAGAGAGAGGGAGGGGGGAGGAGAGAGAGAGAGAGAGAGAGAGGGAGACGTAGAGAAAATGATGGGAAGAGAAACGCAATGGAAGAGCTAGAGAGACGGGAAGAGATGTGGTGTGTGAGAAAGTGAACTAGAGAGACCGAGAGAGAGAGAGACAGAGAGAGACAGAGGGAGAGGGGCGAGAGAGAGAGGAGAGAGAGACTGTTAGAGGAAGGCCGCGTATTTTACGAGCATGTTGGGTCCCATGGTGCGTCCGAGGGATCGATGTTGGTTACGTTATGGCTGTGTTTGCGTCCGCGGGCTGGGCCGTGGAGGGGGGGTTTGGTGGGTGGGTGGGTGGGGGGGGCTGGTGCACTGGCCCCCTTCTCTGGCCTCCTCAGCTATTTCCACCAGCGCGGCGGCCGCAGCCGGGGGAAGGTCTCCGCTGTTGTGACCTAAATTCTTTTAATTCACCTCAGAGGACCCTGAGCTGCAGCCCAACCCAGCCGCCACCCCCACCCGCCCCCACCCGCCCTCTCCCCGCTCCGCTTCGCTCATAAGTAATGTATGTTCTGTTTGTATGTTAAACCTCCTTCCTCTGGACAAGGAAACCGTGTGAAAATATACATGGTTTGCTCTCCCCGTTCCCTACAGTAATAAAAGGATGAAGAATGAATAGAAGGTTCTCGCTGCTTTTTTCCCATCGTGAAAACAACTACGGAAAACTTGTGAGAAAGAGACAGTGTGTGTGTCAGCTGATTTGTTGTTGTTGGCAGTTCTTATTCTGCACTTGGTCTGTAAAAAATAAAGAAAGAGAAAATGAAAAAAAACCCTGAAAGAAGGATTTAAGAGTTACCTCAGTGAGTTTACAGACTGCTGTGTTCGGGACTTGCTTTGCTGACGTTCTCCCCTCGCTGTTTCGGGGACGGTAGGCTCGTCCTCAGACTGCTTCTCTTGCGGCAGTGTTGCTGCCGGTACGCGAGCGGCCATCTTTGTTTCTGCTCTGCTTCAGATAAATTCTGGGGCCTGAACATGCCGCTGAAGCGGTTTTTTTTAAACTTAGGCTAAATCTTCTTGCTGGTAATTCTGATTGGGCTTGTTCTGAACACGTGGCCTACGGGGCCTGTTGGGTGACGTGGAGTGAAAGCTGCGCGTGGACATTTTGCAGAGGAAGCTTCTCTCTGACTGGCAGGCCGACGTGACGAAGGTGTTAACTAATCTGCTTCTTCGGTGGTCCGTCTGTTATCTGATTGGCCAAGAGACACGGCCATCGCTTGGAAAGCCCCTCAAACGGTATGGTACGCGGGACCAAGATCCACATGGGTTCCCAGAACTTCTCCGAATCTACGGGAGAAATTTCGAGAGAAGGGGGGAAAAGGGAGAGAAAGAGAGAGGGAATGAAGAAGATGGGGGGGGACAAACAGCAACGGGGAAACAACAACAGGGAATGAACAAGAGGGAGAGAAACAGAGGGAAAGAGAGAAAAGAAAAGGAGGCGGATGGAGACGGAGACAGCCGCGCCGTTGCTCTAGCACAGCTGCACAGCTGACGTCTCGAGTGTCAGCTCCCCGCATAGTTCAGGCCCGGCGAATTCCGTTCCGCATGGCTGGCTTTGGACTACTTTGGGGGAGATTTATCGAGCAGCGTCGCGAGCTCTCCCTTTCTGCAGCCGGGGCCCCCCTCCTTCCGCATCCGCAGGTACCGGCTCGTGAGAGAGCCCGCTCTCTCTCTTAACCCCCGGTGGGCCGCCTCCTCTCTCTCCTCCGTGGATAAGGCTCGGCAGCAGGAACTGGGCCGAAGCCCTTTCTTCTCCGGTCTGCTCGCTCTCCATTGGTCTCGACTGCGGGAGCCGGAGGCGTCCGGCGTTTTTGGCGGCAAGGCCGGCCAGCCGGCGTGGCTTTTTTTTGAGCTAGCCCCGGGAGGTTACGTTACCCCAGTCCCGGGGGGGGGGGGATTCCCGAGTTATTGCCCGCCGTCGCCATGGCCGCCCTGCTGGTTCCGTTCCCGGTCGGGTCAGGGGTGGAAGTGTGTCGCGGTTCGGTTCGTTTCCAGCTCCGTTCGTTTCCCTCCTTTTGAGGGGAGCGAAAAGCCTCTGATTGGCTGCTCCCCAGCCTTTGAGACATAGCAGTGCGTGGGGCTTGAACTGCGGCCAAAAGCAGACGCTGCTGTTGTTGTTGTTGTTGTTGTTGGAGCTGGCCTGGGGGCGTGGCCTGGCCAGGTCAGGCAGATTCAGTCATGAGGGGAGAAGGTCAGCAGCCAATCATCTGGCTGGACCGATAAAGCAGCAGCAGCAGGTGCAACAGCTGCCATCAGGGCTGTTTCTCACCCTCACCTACGTCTGCGCACACAAACACACCCAAAGACATACGCACATGCAAACGCATATCCAAAGACATACGCGTATGCAAACACACACACACGCACACACGCAGTTACCTCCTCCGACCTCTAAGAACGAGGGCTTAAGAGCGCTTCTCCGCTCTGCTGTTTGGAACCCTGAGCCATGATGGCAGCAAGGAGCCCCAGGGACAGGGGTCTGCAGCCCTGGTCCTGCAGTGCCAGAGCCTGTGCTGCTCGTCATCGTTACTCTGCGTTTTGTTAATTAAAGCAGCTGACTACACCGTTAATGCACCTCACCTGGTTATTGGGTCTGAAGTTTGAGTTTAAGAGTTTGTGGCCCTCCAGGACCAGGGTCGCAGGCACCTGCCCTAGGAGATCAGCGTACGCTACAGTCCAGTATGCCTGCATGTTACAAATCAGGTCTGGCTCATTAAACACCTGAGTAAATACTGCTTATCTTTCCCGGGAAGGAATCTGGTGAGGGTTGTAGTGATAATGAAGGCAGTCTGGCCTGGCTGACAGAACCACAAACACGCGGGCATTGGCACAGACACAGACACACACACACACACACACACACACACACACACACACACACACGGGACCTCCTCATCCTATTCCAGGGGAAATGCCTCCTTTTTTAAAAACTTTCCCCACCAGAACAATAAGAACTTGCTGAACGAACGCAACAGGAGGATCCTTGTGTTTGTTGTGTGTGTGTGTGTGTGTGTGTCTTGCATATTCAAGTTTGTGTGCATATTGGCTTAATGTCTCATTCAAAAGTTGCAACAAAAAAAAAAACGTGATGATAATCTCTCAGTATATTGGAGCTGGTGGTGTGTGAGCTGTGTGCAGATCAGAGCAGTCCTGCTGGTAGCCCGCCGGAGCCAGACTTCCCAGGCGGTCTCCAGGAAGTGATGGATGGCGTCTGAATCTGCTCCGCGGCCTCGGGTCTGTCCTGTCTCTCGGAGTCGGCCGTAAGTGGAAAAAATACACGACGAGGAGGCGCTCCCCCCCCCCGAAGGTATCGCTGGACGGGCAGCCGGGGCGGGCAGCCGGGACGGGCAGGTGCCCCCTGCGTTCCCCTCGCAGGCGGGCCCCGGGGGGAGAGCGGCCGTCCGCAGATGCGCGATATCCAGATTAGATATCCGTCTCCCGCCTGCACACCTGGCCCTGTGGGATTAAGATTAAGAGCGTCAGGTGCAGAGAGAGACCCAGCTGCCTCGGGTGCTTTATTACAGCGCGTGCGCGTGGCTTCTGATTGGGCCGGAGATCTGAGGGTAGTGTTTTTTTTTTTTTTTTTTTTTTTTTTTTTTTTTTACATTTCTTTACCCGCTTAACGGACAGCTCTATCTTCCGAGAATCGCGTGGCAGTTTGGTTTGTTTTTTTTTTTTTTTTTGAGTGGGAGGGAAATTCTGAGGAAGTTCAGGTTACGTGACTGTGCTCAAGGCAAGCCCACGGGGCGCCGCTTGGACCTGTGACCTGAGGGGAAGATCCAGTTCCTTATCCACTGCGCTACTTTTTCCCAAACTAAAGTATAACCTAAGGCAAACTAGAATGGTTTGTTCACGATGTGAGGAAAGTAGGCGACGGTTAATGTAATGGGGAACTGGGCGTGTACCGTTGTCATCGCCCGGTTAGAATCCTGGGTAAGCGTGCATGTAAACGCACGTGCTGTCTTTAGAATGTAGTCATGGGTAACGGTCTGCTCTATAATGGGATTGGCAAATGAGTAAGTGTAATGTTGGATTTCCGGATAAGACTGTGACATTGTCCAGTATCTCTGAGCTGGGCACTTATCCTGAATTGCTTCAGCGGATAACATCTAGCTGAATACAGCAAATAGATAATATCTACGATATAGCCTAAGCTGTGTACGTCATAAATAAATAAATATGATTACATCAGAAAACGATGAGCCTTAAAAGCTTTTTATCTGTTGAGAAAGTCACACGGTGTGCTGTAGCGACTTTAAAGTCTTGGTGTCATTGTAATCGTTGCTTGGTTGATTTGACCCCCCATGATATATTGTGCTTGTGTGGATACCCTGCCTAACTGCAGGATATTTTTGTGTGATGCTGTTCGTTGCTTGTCGTTTGTTGTGCTTGCGTCTAACTGCTAACGGTGTGTGTGGGAGCATGGGGGGGGGGGGGGGGGAGGGGGTGGAGCTGTCTCGCAAACCGCTCATGACCTGGAAGTTGTCCCGCAAACTGTGCTTGTAACCAGGAAGTGGTCCTGAGACACAGCTGAAACACAACAGTCTGTACCAGTTAGTTCCCCAAGTGCCTCACTCGATGGCGGAGGTTACAGTGAGGAGGTTACAGTTCCTGTCACGTCATGGCGGAGGTTGCAGTGAGGTAACCTTCCTGCTGATCTCTCACTCTTCATCCTTGTTTCGATAAGGACATGAGGACATCGCAGGGCAGGAAGTAGAAAAGCATGATGGGTGATTTTTGAGGAGAGCGGTATCGACCGCAGTTCGAAAATAAACGGGTTTCGTATTTTCTCACTCCGGTGCGAGTGAGAAGTGGGGCCGGTCTGATGGAGCGCGGTCTGCCTGGACTGCGCTCGTCAGCGCAGTGTGTACAGCGAGGCCCTTTGGCTGGTCGCCGTGGTGACGTCTTAATCTGCGCTGCGGTCGCTGGGGCGTTCCCATTGGTTAGGCCACCTTTTCCTCCGGTCGTCCGGAGAGAGCGACGACGCGAGGGAAGTCCAACGAAACGAAATCCCGAAGCGAAGTGCCGAGCGGGTTCGACTCGTCGGGTCTGTTCGCCAGCCGCGCACCGCTTAATGGATTCCTGTGTTTTTTCAGGTGGTAAAACTGTCAGTTAAAACCTTGCTTTTGGCTTCAGTGAGGAGTGTGTGTGTCTGTCTGTGTGTGTGTGTGTGTCTGCGTGCATGTGTGTGCCTATCTGTCTGTGTGTGTGTGTGTGTGTGTTTGCGTGTCTGTGTGTCTGCGTGTGTGTGTATCTGTCTGTGTGTGTGTGTCTGCGTGTGTGTGCATGTGTGTGTCTATCTGTGTGTGTGTGTGTGTGTGTGTGTGTGTCTGTGTGCATGTGTGTGTATCTGTCTGTGTGTGTGCGTGTGTGTCTGCGTGCATGTGTGTGTCTATCTGTCTGTGTGTGTGTGTGTGTGTCTGCGTGCATGTGTGTCTGTGTGCATGTGTGTGTATCTGTCTGTGTGTGTGTGCGTGTGTCTGCGTGGATGTGTGTGTGTCTGTGTCTATGTGAGGTGGCTCTGAGCAGATCTGTAGATGTGTAAGGTATGGAGTCTGGTGCACAGGCTGATTTACTGGGGCGTAACTCAAAAGTTGGGCTTTTGTGTGGTTGGCGGCCGTGACGTGGTCATTCTGCAGGGATGAGGGAGACTGGAAATCTGGACGTCTTCTTAGCTGACTAGCTGCTTACAGTAGTTTCATGCTCTGTCCTGCTGACTGAAAACAAAAAACAGACAACAGAAAAAAACAAAATTTTTTAAAACCATAATGTTTTCATAAATTTGATTAAGATGATTGACAGGTTTGGAGTGGTAATAATGAAAGTAGTAATAATAATAATAATAATAATAATAATAATAATAATTAATGATACATTTGAGTCTGTCCAGGAGCAGGAGGTTTTGGCGGATTAGCGTTCCTCTGCAGCGCTGGCTGGGCGTCGGCGACTCCTTCCCAACGGAATGCGCCCCGTCAGAACGCCCCCTGACACGTACGCGACAGGCGCGCCACCCCCCCCTGCCGCCCCCCCCGCCCCCCTGCCGCCCCCCCGGCGCGAGACAAAGGCGCTGTACCGCTGTCCCCCACGTACCGCACGCCCGCAGAAAAATCCCCACCGTGTCCCATGACGTCAGAGAGCGGGAGGCTTCTGAGTTCGGGTGGGGGTGGGGGGCGGTGGGGGGGGGGGGGATAGGGGAGGGGGGTGTTCCCTCTCGGGGGCCTTCCACTCAAACGGTGCTGTGCGTTTGCCCGCAGCGGCGTCCGTGCCTTAGCTAATCGCACGCACGGTCTACATGAGCGGCTAAAAAAAAAAAGAGAGAGCTTAAAAACAGAGAGGGCAGAAAAGAAAAAGCATAAATGATACTTATCTTGAAACGGGCGTCTGTCATCTCCCCGTGTGGGACGGCCCCCCTCTCATCCCGGGACTCTAGGAGAGGGAGGGGGGAGGGTGGGGGCGGTGGGAGATTCGCGAGGGCCGTCTTTGTTCCTGCTCTGTGATGCTTAATCAGTTTTCATTAGACACCATATTAAAACTAGGCCCCGGGAGGGGGAAACTTCATGGCTAAACTCTCTCACTTTTTTTCACAGTGAAGCGGAGGGAGGGAGGGAGAGCGAGGGGTGGGGAGGGGGGTTCAGGAAGTCGCTGATCGCAGAGAGAGGGCCGAGGGAGGGGGGGATTTTTTTTTCGGAAAGGCCCTGGTGCTAGCGGGGTGGGGGGGGGGGGGGGGGGACGAGGAGGGAGAAGGTAACGACATGAGCAGGTCCAGAGGAATCCTGCCAGGCGTTTTGAGGATTTTATTATTCACCCCCCCCCCCCCCCCCCCCCCCCCTTGCACAAGTGCGAACGACCGCTAGCGACAAGGACAGTGTTATAACAGTGCTTTGTGCCGCTGGAAGCGGGGGGCTTTTGTGAAGGGGTTTTTTCGGTGGGGGGGTGCTTTCTGACACAGTTTGTTCCCTGTGACTGTGTGAAGACGGCCGCACACCCCTCTTTTGCCTAATGAGTCTGAAGAGTGTCACACACCGCTGAGTTTACCCGGGGGTCAGAGGCGTGAACTGGACCGCGCTCCCCGCTCGGCCAATCGCGCGTCAGAGACTGCTGAATAGAGGCGGAGACAAAGACAGTGTGATAGGCTGCGCCGCTTCTGCGTCTGTTTGCGATGCGGTCACTCACAGGATGATGATGATGATGATGATGATGATGAAAAAAAACGTTTTTAGGATTTGCAAAGACAAAAGCAGATGTCAAGGACTGTTTCACATTTTATCTTGTGAGCCTTGAGAAAAGAAAAAACTGCCTATTCTTTGATTCCAGTGTTGATTAAATGTGTGGTTTTCTTTTTTCTTTATACCTGAGTGAGAGTGAGAGTGCACAAGCAAGAGAGCAAGATCAGCATTGGCAGCATAGCACTTAAGCCTCTTATGTTAAATTCCTTTAATTGCAGAAAAACCCTATATAAGATCTATTTTCAGGGAAAGGGAAATTCTGAACTCGCGCTTGAGTTCGCCCAGTGACATTTCGCCCTGTAAGGACAATTAAAAAAGGTTTAAAAGTTTTCACCCTAAGCACTCTACTTTTTTTTTTCCTTTCAATCCTACCACCGTCTCAGCCAGGGATAACTTTGTGACTCACTAAAAAATAATAAACAAACAAACAAAAAAAACCTTAATCTGGCAACCCCAGACAGTCGACCCTTATCTGCCTTGGCAAAAAGGGGGATTTTTTTATTTATTTATTTTTTTTATTTTTTTTTCCAGAGTGAATTATCTGGCACTTTCTCTTCCGTCCCCCGGCCCTCTGATTACTGGCGTGTTTACATATCTCCAAAGAGCACTACTGAGCAGATAAACCGCACTGATTCTTATCCCCCCTCTCAGGCTCGTCAGGGAAACCACTGAAATATAACATTAGCCGGCCTTTATGGGCTTCCTCTCGTGTCTTAAGTGCCCGTTTTTGGGGAGTTGAAAGCGGGCGCGGGGGCAGCAGGGCCTTTGTGTGGGAAGGCGCCGCTAGCGGTTAGCGGTGAGCGCGCGCACGCGCCCCGGCAGCGGGCGGGCGGCGTTCGCGGCTCATGGCTGCGGTACGTAGCGCGCGCACGAGGCGCTACACGCGCGGGGTGTGCTATAGCATGGCTCTGCCGTTAGTGTTCATTTAAGTTCTGAGCTCTGAGTCTAAGTCATTGTTTTATGTGTAAGATTATTTTATTCATTCTTTCCTTCGAGTGCCTTCGAATTCTGCACGTGCCCTGTTCACTCCTGAGTGTGTGTGTGTCTCCGTTGCTAGCCATTGTGCGTGCGTGCGTGTTTGTTTTGTACCACAACTGATGTTCCTCTGGGACTGATGTTCCTCTGGGAAAAAATAACGTTCTGTCAGTCCATCCACATTTAGCAATAAATATTTGTCCTCTTTCCTGCCCACCCTCGGTCAGACATTGATGGAATTATGGTCTGTGGAAATGTAGAGGATTATGGGGGAGGTAGTTTAGGTGGCGGGGTAGGACTCTGCAGGAGTACGCAGTCCAGAAATAGGCCGCTGCCGACGTCCCTAATCGGGCCGTTCTCCGGTGTGCGTCCGCGAGTCAGGCTGAGCTCGAGGCCACTTAATCCAAGATTCCAGCGCTTGCGCGACTCGCGCGTACGTCCGTCCGTCCTGTCGCGCGTCCGTTCGTTCGTCCGCTACCTCGCGCTTAACGACGAACAGAAGAATGTTCAGAAGTCCCCCAGTCCCCTGCGCTGTTATAAGTTGTTTGGTACATAATGCCTTTAAAGTCAGGTGAATGGCAAAATGAACATGCCCCCCACCCCCACTCTGCGCAGCCCCACCCGCCCCCCCCCCCCCACTCTAAATCAAAGTCCACGAAGTGGGAAGGCCGTTACCGGGGTGACTGCCAGAGGCCTGAAAGAGGGGTGCTGCGGAGGGCTAAATTTATCCTCGCTTGCCTGGGTCCGGTGAGTGTGTGCGCACCCTGCCACTTCCGGACACGCGCGCGGTTAGCGTGCTAAAAATACGCCCTTCCTACGTGCAGATCCGAAGAGCTGGGTCTGCTTTTAAACAAAAATTAATTTAAAAAAAAACAGCTCCAACCGGGGTTCAGACGGATCCAAGTGCTGAAAACACTTCTGACCTGGTGTGAACACACGCAGTCCGTTCAACAAAAAAAATAAGTAACAAGATCATTTGGAAGGGTTGAAATTCTTCAGATGTTCCTGTTGGATATCGTCTCACCCTTATCGTCCGGATAAACCTGTAAAAAATTGTGGGGGGGGGGAGGGGGGGCATTTGGGGTGAAGCATCTGCATGTTTTGGCTATATCGCCCCCTCTGTGTTTTCATTAGGCCTCTAAGCTAGCGAACGAGCTGATGGCGTGTAGAGTTTCCTCTTGTGGAGGTCAGTGTAGTGGTTAGGCGTAGGCTAGCTGAGGTCTAGCCTGTGTGCTAACTTCTCCTGATGCCAGGAGTGCTTCCAGGTGTCATGAAGTACTGGAACAAACTATTGTCAACCCCCCCTCCCCCCCAACCATGCCAACACACCAAGGGTTAAAGGAATACTTCAGTTTCACGTTGAGGGATGTTTACTTGTATGTTTTTGGCCTCGAGTATAGGCCCTAGACTATATTAAACTGACGACTTCAAAAATGTCTTTCATCGCACATAAAAAAGTAAATGTAAAAAACTGACATAGCCATTGAAAAATACACTGAAACATCTTAAAAATCACTTAAAAATCCAGAAACTCTAACTCAGGCGGACGCATTTAACCCCTGGGATATCTGCTGCAGAGATTAAAAAGCAGATGCCAGGGTGAAGTAAGGCAATGGATAATTGTTTACTAGTTAAAATTTACCATCCAGTTTGACTGGTTTCTCCATAACGCAGAATGTTTCTCAGTGACGGATTGAGTAAGTTTTACTAAGTATCCGCTATCACTCCTTCAAATGATGCAGTTGTCTTTTTTAAATGTAATTATTGCCTGTGTTTTATTTTATTTTATTTTCTTTTTTTACCCCCCCACCAGTTCAATTACATTTGAAGCCATTTTGATGTCAAGCTGAATTAGCCTCCATTTGTCAGTGTAGTCACTGAAGAGCCTGGGGGTCAGGAAGCAAGGGAAAATAAGTTAATCCAGCGAGTTGGTGCTCATCCTTTCGCCACTTGCTTGCCGCCTTTTTCTCCTGCGAGGAGATCGTCGAGTGACGTCCGAGCTTCAGAGGAGTCAGCAACCCCGAGTGACACGTAATCTGCGGCGTCTGGTTCTCTTAGCCGCCCTGTTCCTCTGCGGGATCCTGACGGCTGGCCGGCTCTTCCCCGGATCCGTTCTCCCCCCCCCCCCCCCCCCCCCGGTTTATCCTCCGTTAAAGAGCTCTGGATAAGACGCTCCGTTCAGCCCCGCGACTCCAGCGCTGTAAGCAGGCCTGGATTTCACTGCAGCTTGTGCGTGTTGATCTCTCAGATGTAGATATAGCCTGTACTGTACTGATACTCTCGTAGTAGCCACTGGACTACAGGGTAGATGCAAAAGGCTATAAGTATCTCATGATGTCATTGTATCAATGACCTATGCAAGACATGTGGCTATTTAGTACTTGATACTCGTGTTAACGTATTTTACAGTAATCGCTATATTTCCAACGATGTGTAAACCAAAGGTTCGTTTTCATTGCCTAAAATCTGTCATAGCTGAATTTTTGTTAAAAAATGTATAAAAGTGCTTAATATATTTTTATTCTTATTTATTTTTATTATTTTTTATATTTTTTTTGAGGCTTACTAAGTCTCAAACACAGACCCCTGCCTTTGGAATCCCTTCTGTAAATGAAGGTGCCCACAATTCCGTTCTTTAGACTGGGGTAGTGTAGGAGACCCGGATCACCAGTTGGCTGACCTGCACTCAGAGGTCAGAGGTCGGGCTGGGGGGGGGGGATAGCTGCCAGTGAAGAGCTGTTTTAATGGCGAGCTGGGTTTTTTTCAGCTCTTAACTCCAAAATAAACACGCTCCTTTACGAGGTGTTAACGAACCTCTAATGGCGCAGGAAACGCAGAGCGACCCGGCTCGACGGGGTCGGCGGGCGGACGCTCCGCCGGGCCCGACAGGGCGGCGGGATTCTGAGGCTCAGCCGAGCGGACGGAGCGGCACTGTTACCTGGCGACCGGCGGTCGGTCACCGCCTGTACCTGACCTGCCCGTGGGCTGGCCGGAGCTCACAGAGGAGAGGGCGGGTCCACTTTTAGCGCTAACAGCTTTTGCACCGGGTGCTTCCTCCCACGGTCCCAATACATGCAAGAATGGATTGGCGACCCGTCCATGGTGTATTGCTGCCTTTCGCCTAATGCACGCTGGGATAGGCTCCAGCCCTCCCGTGACCCTGACCAGGATATTAGTGGGTTAGATAAAGGATGGATTTTTGCACACCTCATGGTCAAATGTTTGAAGTGGATATTTTTACAGAGTCCCGTCCTCAGTGCTAAATGGCTGTTTGTCTTCGTGTCATTACAGTACCCGTCACAAATATGGATTAGCTGAGTGGTCTGTTGTATTTGTTGAATATTCATATGTTCTTCAGTGACCTAATGTCCGTGCTGTTGACTTCAAAAGGAGATGTTGGTGTGTATGGGGCTTAGAAAACCACTGGGTTCCGCAGAAACCTAACATTACCTTACATTACCCAATGGGAATGGACCTGTGAGCAGGGCTCTTTCAGGGCCTGGTTGCAGTGTTCACCTTGACCGGTCAGTTGTTTACTTGGGCAGTTTATTATGTTTATGGTTTCCTCGACCGCAGGGAAAAAAAATGGCCCCGACAGCGACTTGGAGATGAAAGGAGTGGCAGTGATTTCTGGGGGGGGGGGAGGGTAGGGAGGGGGTGGGGAGGGGGAGGGGGAGGGGAGGGGGGGCGGCTGTGTGTCCCCGGTCTGCATCGCGCCCGTCAAGTCCCGGCTGTTTCCTACCTTTGTGTGAGACCGAGGGTTTGGGACACAACGCCGGATGTGGCCCCCCTGCCCCCCCCTCCAGAAAGGAAGGAAACGGCATGTTGGCGGGCTGAGGGGGGTGGGGGGGGTGGGGGTGGGATTCGGGCAGCCCCTCGTTATCTTTCGCCTCTCGCACTGGGTGCCTCGCCCTTCTTCGGGACACCTCAGTCTCTCTGGGCTCATCGCCAGCGGCCGCAGCGTTTCGGGGCTCGGCCGCCATGTTTTCTGCCTGCGCGTTCCGCTGCGCGTGTTGCGTGCGCGTGCGTCTGGCCGATGCCGTCATTGACGTTTCACATCCTTTGATGTTGGGGGGGGGGGGGGAGGGTTCTGTTTATCACTCCGGTAAATTCCACCGGGCTACTTTTAGGACCCAGGTCATCCGTGCATCTAATCCTGAGATGTCTTTGAAAGGGAAGATACGACTAAGTAAAATGTATTTTTAAAACGTGCTCCATTACAATCTTAATAAACAGCTGCTCTGTTTTTTTTTTTGTTTCACATATTTTCTATCAAATCTTTTTTTTTTTCCAAATGTGGACACTGCCTTAGACATTTTTGACGGTGATGTTTGACTTTATCCTGCTTTTTTGGAAAAGCATAACTGCTGCACTACACACTGCAGATGACTGCATTTTACAACCTACTGGCCACTTTCAGTACTACAGGAGAGCCAGTGGCTATTTTACCTCGTACAGGCCACACAGTGCTACAGGAGAGCCGGTACCCCCTTCAGGCCATGCAGTACTACAGGAGCCAGTACCCCCTTCAGGCCATGCAGTACTACAGGAGAGCCGGTACCCCCTTCAGGCCATGCAGTACTACAGGAGAGCCGGTACCCCCTACAGGCCACGCAGTACTACAGGAGAGCCAGTGACTTGTTTATGCCCTACAGTACCTTAGGGAAGAGCTAGCGTTGATCAGATAAGTATTTCTCACTGGTGGCAGTTGATAACTTGTGTGCACCTGCCATATGTTTTGGAGGAGTGGTGCAGTGGTAACCAGAGGAAACATGTCTGATTGACACTCACCCCCCCCCCCCCCCCCCACCCCACCTTGAGCTGGATGGGCCCGATGGGCCCTTTACTGCAGACTCCCACTCGTAGCTGGTCGATGACATCACTGCTCAGCCCATCTAGACTCATCGTTCACCTGCAAAACATCCTTCTGCGTGACCCGGCAGGCTGGTCCCCGCGTCGATAGCCGCGTGTGTAAAAAGAAGCGCTTCCCGATTCTCATTCACTTTTTTGCTCTTGTTCACCTGCATCCCCTGTGCTCCTTGCGTGACCCGTTCTGCGCGCTGCAGGTAACTGGTTTTACAGGCTCCGGCGTTCTGAGGAAGACCTCGGCACACCTGGGGTGGGAGGGTTGTTCTTGCCCCCCTCGAGCTGCACCGTCTCTCCGCCCTATCAGACGCTAAAGTAGAGCTTCTGCAGATACGTGCGTGTGTGCACGGTGTGTGTGCCTGTCTGTGCCTGTGCAGGTGTGCGCGCTTGTGTATGCGCATGGTATGTGTGTGTGCATGTGTATGTGTATGTGTGTGTGTGTGTGTGTACAGTGTGTGTGCCTGTCTATGCCTGTGCAGGTGTGTGCGCTTGTGTATGCGCATGGTATGTGTATGTGTTTGTGTGTGTATACTGTGTATGCCTGTCTATGCCTGCGTAGGTGTGTGCGCATGTGTCTGCATGTGGTGTGTGTGTGTGTGCGTGTGTGTACTGTGTGTGTCTGTCTGTCTGCACAGGGGTGTGCGCGTATGTATGTGTGTGTGTGTGGCTCTGATAATGGCCTCAGTAAAAGTTTACAGAAGGAGAGGTGAGGTGTGTTCCAGGTGAGCCGTGCCAAGCAGCAGCGGTTTGGGGGAAAGGGACGTGCCAAAAGGGGGAGGGAGGGAGGGGGGTGGATTTGAGGATGGCCGCGGCGTCTGCCCCAGGCGCCGGGGCGAGTGTGACGGGGTGACCCCGCTTTCAGACAGGCCTCAGAGAGACCCCCCCGTCGTGAGCCCGAGGTGGGGGGGCGCGCCAACCACGCGGGACGGCGGTGTTGGATTCCGTCACCGTCTCTTTGATATTCCTCTCGCTTCTCAGGGGGTGGGGAAATATGCCCCCCCCCCCTCCCCACCCCTGCCACCCCGCGGGGGGGGGGGGGGGTATCACATTCGCCCTGGGCCTTTAGTAAAGACTCGCTTATACCTGGGGGGGGAGGAGCATGTTCCTCTGGTGTCGATGGTGGCGTTGGGGGGTGGGGGGGTTAAATTGCTGTGCGATTTGTTTATCTCTGAAAATTGCGCCTGATTGGTAGGCGGTACCCGAAAACCCCTCGTCTTGCTTCCCGCGTACCGCACCGCACCGCACCGCACCGCTCGCCAAACGTAGATAACTGCGGTCTGCGGTCCGCTTGGTCCTCGGCGGGTGGTCCCGGCCGCTGTAGCGCAGAAGGGAAAAGGGCAGCGTGCCGGAGGAGCTGCCGCGTGTCCTCACGAAGACCGCGAGGTGGCGGTTACACCAAATGACACAGCGGCAAAGGCAAGGACCGCACACTTGTTACGTTTCCAGTGTTGCGGACGGACCAGAAACGGCTGCTCGTTAGGACCGCTGTTGTCAGCCCGTACTGTAACTGTATAACGTGAGGTGTAATGACGGTGTGTCTTCTCACGGATGTGTTATTGCCCGTGTAATACAAAGGCGCAGTTACTGCTGCACACACCTCTGTTTGTTCCCAATCAGATTTCTAAAAGCGTGTGTGTGTGTGTGTGTGTGTGTGTGTGTGTGTGTCCGCATTCCCGCTCCTGTGTGGCGACTTGCCCAAACTTGTGAGGCGTTTCCTAACACTGCAGAGCTCTTTGTGTTCAGTCAAGCCTTGGTGAGGTATGTTGCTTCTTTAACACCAGCAGGTCTGGCAGTTTCTGTAACACGGGGAGATGGCTCTGCACCGTGTGCGTGTGTGTGTGTGTGCGTGTGTGTGCGTGTGCGTAAAAGTAATTTTTTTCAGTTAAAGGCATTTGCTCTCTTTAGTGTGATTTCACTTCTCACAGGAAGAGGTTACAGATAGAGATAGGATCATGGCACGGATGGTTCCATCTTGGGCACTCGTACCCCCCCCCCCCCCCTCCCCAGTTGCCGGGGGGGGGGATTAGCATGTGGGGTGCCCTGCACACTGCTCTGCATGTCCTCCTCCATTTTGTGGGGTTGGAAGAATTTTTCTACATCAGGGATATTTTAGATGCGTACAGATGTTCCAGAAGACCTGTTGCTCTACCAAGGCTGGTATGAAGGCATTTGGAGTTTGTGGTCTGAAGGAAGAAAATTCATTTGATATAACTCCAAAAACGCAGCTTGTGCAGCACCTTTATGGTTCCAGGGCTTGCGCACATGAGCAGATAAATTTCACTGTAATACCGTATTACATTAACCACATCTGCGAATACTGAGAACGTTTTTCCCTTGCTTGCGAAAATCCGTGCCAATCAAAATGTAATCTGGAACTGAAATAATATTCTTGAAAGGGAACCGTCGCTTTAAGTGATTGGAGGTGCGCAAGGTCACCCGGTGAAATGACTCATCAGAAGGAAAACACAAACGAAGAGTGTCGACTGGTTAGTGTTTCGCGAAATGAGTTTGGAGGAGCGGAGAGGGCGTACAGCTTTCAGAAGGCAGCGGGGGTGTTTCTTTTCTCTCTCTCTCTCCTTCTGTTCTCGGCCGTGGAAAATAGCCGACGGCCATCATGATCGACGCATCTCGCGCGCACACGTACCTGGGCAGTAAAACTTTGAACGTGAAAGAAGCGAAGCCTTCTCTGTTCTTCGCGTGGAGATTCCACGGCGTAGCGCTTCAGACCTCCTGAAAACGTGAAACTGAGCACAGCTTGTGCGACCGTTTGTTCTTGGTGGAGGGGTTTTGGGTGGGTGGGTGGGTGGGGGTGGGGGTTGGGACGGAGGGGGGGGTGGGGGGGGGGCGGTGGGGAGGAGGGTGCTGAAAGAGTTGCGCCCTGAAAAAAAGAGGAACAAAGGAGCGAAAGAAATGTAGAACCGCCTGTCCGTCCTCACTCCGTCCCACTCTCTCTCCACCGGAGTCCTGTCTGGATAGTTTATCTGTGAGAGGGGGGAAAAAAAAAAAAAAAAGAGAAGGAAAATAGAGGAGAAAAGCCCGGAGTTGCCCTGGGGGTGTTTGCTTTCCTGAGCGGGGGCTGTGCGCCCCCTTCCTCGCTGAGAGTGAGAGAGACATGCTTGGGTGACTGGTGGAATGGGGGGGCTGTGTGCCCCCTTCCTCGCTGATAGAAGGGAGAGAGACATGCTTGGGTGACTGGTGGAATGGGGGGGCTCTGAGCCGGCGGGAAACGCCGCTCGAAGACCTGTCAGAGTATGTCATTATGAACGTATGCCGCTGACAAACTAAGAGACTGAAGTACCGAACCAGGCCGTGTGTGTGTGTGTCTGTGTGTGTGTGTGTGTGTGTGTGTCTGTCTGTCTGTGTATGTCTGTGTGTGTCTGTGTGTGTGTGTGTGTGTGTATATCTGTGTGTGTGTGTGTCTGTGCGTGTGTGTGCGTGTGTGTCTGTGTGTGTGTGCGCGTGTGTGTGTGTGTGTGCGTGTCTGTGCGTGTGTGGCACACGTGCGTGTGTGTGTGCGTACGTGCGTGTGCGTGTGTCTGTGTGCGTGGGCGTGTGCGTGTCTGTGTCTGTGTGTGCGTGTGTGTGTGTGTCTGTGCGTGTGTGTGTGTCTGTGCGTGTCTGTGCGTGTGTGGCACACGTGCGTGCGTGTTGATTGGCCGCATTGCTGCGGTGTCGTTGCGCTCACCTGGCTGCATACCTGTGCGTTCGTGGCACGTGTCTCTGGAGCTGAAAGCAGCAGGTCCTGCTCTCACATTACCCAGCATGCCTTTCAGCCTCTCTCTTTTCCCCACGCGCGCATCTGCACGTTGAGCGTTTCCTGTCGCTATCGTTGCGTTTCCACAGGCCCCCGTCTTCCTGTCCCGTACAGAAGCCCAATCCTGGCGCGGCTTCTCTGGATGTCCTCCTGAGACACGGCAGAAAAAGTCAGATACATAATACGAATGTCTTGGATGGCAAAGTTAAATGATTTTTAAAAATAATATTTATTATATTTTTATTGAATGTCCCTTGCGCTGTAGCTAGCTTTCAGCATAGCAGAATATATGCTTCTTGAGATTAAGAACAGAGGCTCATGTCCCCTGCAGGGGACGAAAATGAACTGCCTGGTCTTGAGAGATGCTGATGCATTTCCCCTGCCATGAAGTGGCCAGGCTTTGATTTAACACTAGCAGTGTATAGAGAGTCCATCCCTTACGCCCATGTCATTTACAAAAAATATATTGAACACAAATATATTAGCACAGTGTTTTACAGTTTACGGGAAAACATATGTCATTGCAGCTTTCGTATATCGCAATATGTAAAGGCACTACTGTGAAATATACTTACCGATTTTCAAATAATTACAGATATTTGCAATATATTGCAGTGTAATCCAGTGTAAATGGGTTTCACAGTGTATGTGTCCCATCAGCCTGACTGCTTGTGAAAGAGGCATTCTCAGGGAGGATAACAGCGTGAGCGTTCTGGACGTTAAATCAGACCGGCCTCGCCGCCCTCAGGCTGCTGTTACCGGCGTGGGTAAGTCCGATCTCGCTCGGTGCTCCACGCGCGAAAAGCGCACGGAGGCCTGCAGAAAGTGCCGGAAAATAAATAACTGCTGCGGTTTTGGATGTCACGGAGATTAATTTTAATTGGGTCGTTTAAAAAAAAAAAAAAAAAAAATCCGTCCAATAGGACAGAGCCTGGGACGGATTTACGCTACGCCTGTCCTCGGAGAAGCGAGTCCGTTTGTGTCAACGCGCCCCCCCCCCACACACACGCACACCCACACCCCCCTCGGCCTGTAATGCCAGGCCTTTGTGTAAACATTGTTTATAGATTTCAGAAAGGCAGTCTGAAATTGAGTGGTTCCAGTCCTCTGCAGCAGCTGCCCACATAAACACGTCTCCGGAGCCAAAACCGCAAGTCGTTACCGCGGTAGCAGAAGGCGGAGGAGGCCGCGGGCGAGACCGGGCGGTGGGGGGAGCGTCTGCACCCTGACCCTGAGCCAGCAGAAATATGTTGCCGTGGAGACGAGAAACGAGGGGCGGGGAGCGAGGAAGGAGTTATTCAGGAAACGTCGTAACAGCATTATTCTGCAGTTACTGTGGACTTACGAGAGTACTTCGCAATGTCCGTCTAAAAAAATTTGCGGATTTTTTTTCTCGACATCTTGCCCTTTTGTTCTCACAAGAAAAAGTTCCCTTTTTGTTTTTTCTCCTCGTAAGTGTGTGAGCGCCTTTTCCTCCCCTTTAGGTCCTGTCATATAGGGGACAGTTAACCCTTATTATCAGGGACCCTCAAAGTGGGGTTATATCTTCTGTATTTAATAAGAAAATATTTTTATTTCCATATTTTTTTCCTTTTCAGACTGTCATTTAAAGAATGAATTTTGTCTGGTTTGCATTTCCTTTTGTAGCCTATATGTTACATCGTTGTAATTCTTAAATATCTACGCGGCTCTAAATGACTACTTATACTCCTTGTGATTAGTAGTGACGTCAGCGTTCGAATACTTCTGTGTGTCAGTGTGTTAAACGGCCACTGTGCAGCAGACTGTAGTGTGCTTAGGATAAAGGGTTAAACTTCAGACCATTTTATGAAGGCAGGGATTTTAGCCACGGGGACATTTTTTAGGGGGGCTCGAGCTAAAAGGTTTGGAAAGCCCTTTCCTGCAGAGCTGCGCGTCTTCCCTCCAGTCCTGTGGCTACTGTAAGAGTACCCCTATGGGAGGCCAGGCACATGCAGTACAGTACAGGCTATGTCTACGTCTGAGGAGAGAAACGTGCACAAGCTGCAGTGAAATCCAGGCCTGCTTACAGCGCTGGAGCGTCTTATCCAGAGCTCTTTAACGGAGGATAAACCGGGGGACGGGGGGGGGGGGGGAGGGAAAGGATCCGGGGAAGAGCCGGCCAGCCGTCAGGGTCCCGCAGAGGAACAGGGCGGCTAAGAGAACCAGACGGCGCAGATTATGTGTCACTCGGGGTTGTTGACTCCTCTGAAGCTCGGACGTCACTCGAGGATCTCCTCGCAGGAGAACAAGGCGGCAAGCAAGTGGCGAAAGGATGAGCTCCAGCTCGCTGGATTAACTTATTTTCCTTTGCGTCCCCGTGCCCCCCCAGGCTGTTCAGCGGCTACGCTGGAGGGCGGAAGACGGGTTCGGCTTTAACGTTCGATCTCGAATTCAAACCCGAGGTGAAATACCGGAAAGCTCCGATACGGGGGAATCCCCCCTGTCTCTGTCGTCGTGTTGTCACGCGGTCTGCGGGCGGAGCTGGGAGCGGCGGGGAAGCGACGCGTCGGACTTGCGCTGACCTTGCGGCAGGCTCGGCCGCGTCTCCCGCGCCCGGCGAAGCCGCAGTGCGCGGCGCCGGCGCTTCCTTAACGACTTCTCTCGTTAATCACCGTGGAAACGGCGCGCGAGGAGGCCGGCCTTCGACCGCGGGTCCCCGCGACCTTCTTCTGAAGACGAAACGCCGCTCGTTAGACTCGTGTTTTACGTTGCGTCCGCATTTTACTTTCGCGTTCGTATTTTTTCCACGCGTTCGTATTTTTTCATGTGTTCATTTTGCACACAAGCTTTCCATAGAGACTGGCCGTACAGGGCAATCAGAAAACCACTTGTACTGAGGCTCATGTGCTTTAAAAAAAATAAAATAAAAAAAAAGACTCAAATCCAAACAAAAAAATATGCGGCCACATGAAATGAGGAATTTCTTTTGGCTGGCGTGAAGTACGAAGCAGAAGTGAGTCAGAATGCAGGAAACGGACGCATTTTAAGTCTGCTTTTAATTCCCAGTTTATCAGTTCCCCCCCACAAATAGAAGTGCTTGGCTGTATGCGCAGGCCTGTCTCTTCACAGCAACGTCCTGTGTGAGTTTGGGAGAGCCCGGACAGACGGGTCTTCTCCCCTGGGGCGTTCTCCTCTTCCCCCCGCGGTGGAGCTGCGCGGTCACCGCAGGCGGCCAGTCGGCCGGGCGACCGTTGGGCCGCGGTTGGGTCCGACGCCAGGCCGCGGGGGCGGTGTAAGCCGGCGGGTTTTAGCGGGGCGGCCCACCTGACGCGTTTCTGGCCGAGTCACGAGAAATGTTTGAAATGTTGAGTTTTGGCCGAGTCCATCACGGAGGAGGAAGGGACGCCGTGTTGAGTGGCGGCATGCAAAATTATTCCTTTTTCCTTTCGAGATCTCGAGGATTTATTTTTTCGTTATTTTGGCGGGTGCTAGATCGTGTCCTGAAATTGGAGTCAGATGGGCCTTTTTGTGGGGGGGGGGGGGGTTTTGTGGGTCCGCACCAAAAGCATTGCAGCTGCGGGGCAGTTTATTCTCCTTGCAAAATTATTTTGATTATTACCCATAATGCACTCATCAGGAGGAGACCAAATGTAGCAGAGTCAGCAGGAAAATCAGATTCCTCTATACGTCTTAGCCTCGAGCTCCGACATACACACACACACACACACACACACGCACGCACACACACACACACATTCTTACCCTGCAGCGTATCAAGACTCCATCTTGCTTGCATTAAGCAGAAATTGCAGTACTTTTGACCCTTTGTTTTTCTCAGGGCTTCATTTCTCATTTTTATCCCCCAGCCAACAGGACCAGGGAAACCTGGTGCCTGTCTTTGGTGGGGTTGGGGGGGAGGGGTCAATTTGGTGAAGGTTTCCCAAATCTGGCAGAGCTGCGGCTCTGAACAGTGGTCTGTACTCTGGAAGGAAATAATAACATTAATAATAATAATAATAATAATAATAGTAATAATAATTATGATAATGTCCTTTTCTCACGCTCAAAGCGCTTTTGATTAGGGGCCAATTTGCCTTAACCAATCAGTAGCACTCACCTGGGTAATGCATGGCAGCCATTTTGCAGCAGAACCCTCACTACAACACCGTCAGCTGAGGCGGAGAGGGAGAGATGTTTTTTTTTTCTTTTTTTGCCAGTTAAACTTGGGAATGATTAGGTGGCAGGCTAAGAGAGCCAGGTTGGGAATTTAGCCAGGACAGGTGTGTTCTGAAGCTAAGCCCCGCCCCCTCACACATGCACACTCCCCCAGGGGGTTTTTGGATGTTGTACTCGGTCGGTCACAGGAATGGCAGCTTAGCATTTTTGCAAATGAAGGCTTTTTGAGCCAGGGGGACCATCCAAACACCACCCCTCCCTCCCCCCCCAGGGGAAACCAGCTGAGGGGGGCTGGGGGGGTGGGGCAGGAGCTAACCGAAATGAAGGCTGGAGGATGCGATGGGTGGCCGCGGCATCTCCTGGCGGACCGGAGTCGTTTTCCGAAATGACGATGTTAGCGGAATCATAATAATAATAATAATAATAATAAAATAAAAAACAACAACGAGGCTTGTTTTATTTTGGCAGGTTTCGGTTCGGGGAGCCTGTGTTTTCATAGCGACGCGTTAGGCTCGCGGCTCTTCTCCCTCCGTCGTCGTCCAACCGCGGGTGCCAGTGAGCTGTCGAAATCGGCGAGCGCTCGGTGCTGTCGCCGTCCGCCCCTTTTGGGCCGGGGCCCCTCCTCAGCAGCGGCATGACGCCATCCAGTAATTCCATCAGCGTTCTAATTGGGGCCCTGGTTTTTTTTTTTTTAATTTTTTTTTGGAGACGCTCGAGCGTATGTGAACGGGCGTCGGGCTGCGCCCCTCTCTTCCCTTTGGCCCAGCTGGAGAGGGGCCGAGCGGGAGGTTGGCGCCTCGCCCCGCCCTCCTCCTCCTCCGCGCCGCGATTCCGTCGGCTGGCCGCGAGCGCGCCGTAGAGGAGCCAGAATCCCGCGCGTGGCGGGTTGGAGTGCCACGCCCGCGACGGACGCCGGCATGCCTGTGTGCGCGTGACGTCGATCCGCCTCGCCGCCACGGTGGTCGTAATCCCGCCTCTTCTTTGCTCCCCTGTTATTTGTCCTCCCAGACAATAGGAGGAGCACTTCTCTGAGCAGGGCAGAAGTTTCCTGTAGGCTACACGTTGTGGGAATTTACACACAAGTCTGTGTCTGTTCTACATGAGCATCCTGATAGATAGGAAGTATGAAACCTCTGGCCACAAGCAAAAAAAAGCTAAAGCCCAGCAGCCATTTTGGGGGGCATGGTGGCGCGGTGGTTGGCACCGTTCCCTTGCGAGAAGGACGTTCCGGGTTCCCGGTTCCGTGCGGAGTTTGCATGTTCTACCCACGTTCGCGTTCGCTTTTCTCTCACAGTCCAAAGACACGTAGGCTACAGGGCGAAACAGATGTCAATCTCAGTGTGCCTACGCTGGGTAAATAAAAACACATTTTGTCGTGGTGATGGAGCGGCGAGGATGATTCAGCCAGCGGGACTGGAACGCCGATTGGGTGGCCAGATTGGAGATTGCAGCAAGGGCCCTGGCGATCCTCCACTATCGTGGGATCTCTGACAACAAGGAATCCCGCGACCTCAGTTGACAGGAGAACGGTACAAGACGGCGTGGTTGTGGGAACCAGAGTGCTCCGTTCACTTTCTGGTGTTATTTTTTTTTTTTTGAATGATTTTAAAAAGTATATATTTTACATATGTTCTCAGGATATTTTACATATTTAAAGAGGTTTATGGTTATCTTGCCAGCTTTTCAGCGGTTGGTATAGGGCCATTGGGTGTTCGCGGTCTACAGCAACGGAAATCCAAAGCAGCTTGTACAGTGATGCCATGATTCTCGAGTGTATACATATGAACGCAGTAACTTTATAATGTTTATTTACAATAAGAAGCATACGTTTCAGTTTTTCAGAGTCAAGCGGTCTAATGCCCCCATACCAGCGATTGTGAAGCCCCTAGGTTTCCAGAGACTTCTCTACATATCTAAAACATGCAGAAACACCATTATCACACACAGAAACTGTCTGGACCAATCAAAAGTGTACATTTTTAATTGGAATAAAATCAGAAAACCCAGGATAGTGAACTTTTCCTTTTAATTGAAACGCACTATGCTCTTGACGTCATGAAAACGTGAACTTTCCCCGTGATGCGTTTCCTCCGGTATCAGATGCCGCTGTCGCAAAAACATCCTGTTCTGCCGTTTTTTGGTTTCTGGCGGAGTTGTGTTTCGCCGGGCCGGTGTTAAATATTTATGAATGATCGCGAGCGCGGTTATTGCGGTCTTGTGTAGCGCTTAAGAGGATGCTAACGCATTCCACTGTCAGGCATTCTTCTGCATGTGAAAAGAGACCGACCAGAAACATGCATTTCACAGATGTTTCGCGTCTCCTCTACTAGCCAGTAGGATTTTTTGCTTTTTTGTGGTTACCAGTTAGAAGTGAAGACCTGTCAGTTTTCTGTTACCAATTCCGTTTTAGCTTGTGTCCGTCGTAACAAGACATGTTTCAGCGGTTGACTTTATGGATATTTCTGATTTCTGTGGCTTGTGCAGAATTGCACGGTAAATTCCACCAAAGCAAAGTCCCAACACGACGGAAATAACTTGAGGCAGTGAAGCTGGATCTCTGCACTTTACAGAAACGCCAGCATGAAAATAAACCCGCCTTTTCCGCCGCAAGATTTCATTTTGAGAGAAAAACTGCCGAAATAAGAATGTCTTCAGACGTGACGGGGACAGGGGTTCCGGGGGTTTCCGACAGCAGTCCTTATTGGCTGAGCTGAAAGGAAGGGACCCCCAAGTAGCCAATCACACTCATTTGAGCAGCAGGTGGTGAGGTCACTTCCTGTTGCAGGTGCTCAGGTGTACTTAATGCTGTAGATCCACCTGTGCTGGGGGTCAATTTTACTTTCATTTCAGTCACTTCAGGAAATGAATTGAAATCCAGTGGGTCGATTCTGTTTAAAAAAAAATTCCAATAGACATTGTGCCATTTTTTTCCATTGAAATTATAGTTCTGAACTGAAATGGAGATTGACCCCTCCCCCTCCAAACCTGGTTGAAGATGGTGTAACGTTAAATTCCTGACAGCAGGCAGCCAGCGACCGTAGTCACGGTTCGTTCGCGGGTCGATGGAGAGGACAGAGACGTAGGAACCCTTTGAGGAGTGGTGTGGGTTGGCGGGAAGCGAGAGGTGACGTCAGACGCGGTTAGCCGGTAGTCGGTACGGAAGCACAACGCCGGCCCGCGCGGCGTACGGCCGTAAGCTGGGAGGGGACGGATTAGCAGGCCGGGCTGGGTCTGGCTCGCAGGCTGTGGTTACGGCCTCCTCTAGCCCGGAGAGGAAAGGGTTAACCGCAGCGGGCCCCAGGATCCCCATTCTGCCTCATAAGGGGAGCGATGCCTTTTGTCTCATAATTAACCAGAGGGGTGTAGGGGGAACGGGGGCGAGGGGGGGGGAGGAGGGGGGGGGGGGGGGGGGTGGGGGGGTGTAGGGTACATGAAAGAGTGGAACGCCAAAGACCTCCTGCCAAAGGTCTGTCTGTCTGGTCTGTTTGTGTCTCGCTGTGTGCTAACACCCCCCCACCCTCCCTCCTCACCCTCCCTCCCCAGCACCACAGCCTCCCTCAAGGCTTCCATCAAGTCACCCTGCTTTCCCTCTTAAAAAAAAAAAAGAATCCAGCGTTGCCTTGCGCGCCACCAAAATGATTCCCCCCAACCAGCTGTCCCGCTGTTTCATTCACAACAACAAAACGCGCACCGCTCTAGACTCGCAGACCCTCCTCCTCCTCCTCCTCCCTCTCCCTCTCCTTCTCCTTCTCCTTCTTCTTCTTCTTTTTTCTTTATCCTTTCTCTCTCCTTCCAACCCCCCCCCCCCCAACCCCCCCTTAACAACTTGTGAGGAGTTAATGGACTGTTTTGGCTGGAATCCAGGAACTGAGTGTCACCTCATTAGCGTTGTGGCGGGGCTGGGTTCTGGGGTGGGGGGGGGGGGGGGTGGGGTGGGCGGGTGGGTGGTGGATTGGGGTGATTTTATTGGTTGTTGTGCTGTAAAGAAACGGGGATGCCCATGCATAATTAAATGTATATTCTTACACTCCTCTCGCTGCACAAAAGCCGGGCCAGGCTTTGGAAGCACGCCATCGGCGAAAAAGACCACTCCTGGAGAACGCGGTCGGTCCGACGCTTACCGCGATTCCGCCAGGCGCGCCGAGAATCTGGAGAGGACGCGAATGGCGGGTTCGATCGGCCGATTGAGCCGCGATAAAAGCGCGTCTGTTTTTCACCTCGGCGTCGCGTTTGGATTCTTACGTTCACGGACGTAATTTTGGACAGCGAAACGGCGTGGGCTTTTATCTGAATTACGCTGGGGTTGCGGTAGAAAGCGTGGTGTGGGAGAAGTCACGGACCGACTCTGCGCGTGTGCGTGTGTGTGTGTGTGTGTGTGTGTGTGTGTGTGTGTGTGTGTGTGTGTGCGTGTGCGTGTGTGCGCGTACCCTTCCCACAGTGATGTGCATACTAATGTCACCAGTGAGCCGGCTCCCTCTATACAGTCAGCAGGCCTTTTTGTTGTTTGCTTTTTTTTTCTCTTTTTTTAAACAATGCTGTCTCCCCCACAAAACCCCCACGGGGTTAAAAGGGACCTGTTTTACAGCGCGGAGGGGAACAGGCCCGGTATTCAGGACGGCAACGATGTTAGAATCACACTCCTACACCCCATAACCCCCCCCCCCCCCAAATGCCATAACCCCCCAAAGTCCATAGCCCCCAAAAACCCCATAACCCCCCAAGCCCCATTCTCTGCTGCACTCTTCTCTTCTACTTGAATATCAAACATGTAAGTTTGTTTTATTCTTAACTCCGGTGGAGCTGTGATTTGAAGACACTCATTGCCTATGTGACCTAAAACCTCATTCAGGGGGTGGGGAGTGGGGGGTGTCTGATCAGATTTAGGCTAAGCCTCTCATACAGTGCCGAGAAAAAGTATGTGCTCCCTTTCTGATTTCCTCTGTTACTGGATGTTTGCACCGTCTCGTCCCAGTTAATAAAGGGTTAATGAAGGCTCTCGCTCAGTCACACGGCTCTGACCGCCGGAGGATGAGCAGTGCATCGACGGGCGGGGCTGGCAGGGGGCGCTGTTTGGGCGGGACTGCGAGCAGCGCGCGTCCGTGCGTTTCGGGTTTTTGGGGGCCGATGAATGAGACCCCCTCTCTCTCCGGGCGGTTGGTGTTTTTTTTTTTTCCTTCTCTCCCTGGTACTCTCAGACTCCGCCTGCGTAGATCACACCTCGGCAGATAATCTCCGGTTTTGAATGAATCATTAAGATTTGCGATTTAAAATTCGTAGCGTAGGCCCGTCCCTTCGTGACATTAGTATACAAATGTGCAAGATGTGTTTTGACACGGCATTTACATTTGAATGTGTAAGCGCAAACGCACCTGTCGGCCAGTTTGAAAGTTAGCCTGCAGCGTCCTGCTACCTTTCCTGTGAATAAGAAGGTGTAGCCAGTAGGCCGCCGTCACAGCCTGTGTTCTGGTGCCGTCACGCAGCACAGCCTGTGTTCTAGCGCCGTCACCCAGCACTGCCTGTGTTCTGGTGCCGTCACGCAGCACAGCCTGTGTTCTGGTGCCGTCACCCAGCGCAGCCTGTCGTCACGCAGCACAGCCTGTGTTCTGGTGCCGTCACCCAGCGCAGCCTGTCGTCACGCAGCACAGCCTGTGTTCTGGTGCCGTCACCCAGCGCAGCCTGTGTTCTGGTGCCGTCACGCAGCACAGCCTGTGTTCTGGTGCCGTCACGCAGCACAGCCTGTGTTCGGGTGCCGTCACGCGGCACAGCCTGTGTTCTGGTGCCGTCACGCAGCACAGCCTGTGTTCTGGTGCCGTCACGCGGCACAGCCTGTGTTCTGGTGCCGTCACGCAGCGCTGCCTGTGTTCTGGTGCCGTCACGCAGCGCAGCCTGTGTTCTGGTGCCGTCACGCGGCACAGCCTGTGTTCTGGTGCCGTCACGCAGCACAGCCTGTGTTCTGGCGCCGTCACTCAGCACAGCCTGTGTTCTGGTGCCGTCACGCGGCACAGCCTGTGTTCTGGTGCCGTCACGCAGCACAGCCTGTGTTCTGGTGCCGTCACGCGGCACAGCCTGTGTTCTGGTGCCGTCACGCAGCACAGCCTGTGTTCTGGTGCCGTCACGCGGCACAGCCTGTGTTCTGGTGCCGTCACGCAGCAGAGGAGCTGTGTCTGTAAGACCTCTCTCAGCCAGGCCTTTATTTAGCACCAGCCAGCGGAACGCCGTCGGTCGGTCAGTTGGTCGGCCGGGGGGGGGGGGGCGGGCGGGCTCCCGTCAAGGAGCGGTCTTTCCCTTTTGGCAGCCGGCGTCTTTGTTTTAGGAGGGGAACGGTGCCGTCCCGGTGCGGGTGCCAGGCGAGGTTTGGCTCGGGCGTCAAGCGTCCACGGGCTGGCACACGCAGCAGGCTGGCATAATAAGATCTCTCTCTCTCTCTCTCTCTCTCTCTCTCTCTCTCTCTCTCTCTCTCTCTCTAAGCACATTTCCTTGCCCCAGTTTTGTTTGGGTTATCGCGGCGCTGAACGAGGCCACTGTGTTTTGTCAACAGAGAGGGAGAGCGAAGGAGAGAGAAACGTACAGAGGCAGAATGAGTGGAAGTGAGAGCAGAACGGAGAGAGGGAGAGAGAGAGTGCACAGAGAGAGAGTATTCTCAGTGCTTGTCTGGGCTGGTGTTTGAGCGGTAGAGTTAGGTCATTTTGGCCTGCCCGGGGTTGATAACAGCCAACATAGAGGAGGAAGCCCCTGGTGGCCCTGTGGTTTGGGAGTCCCCCCCCCCCCCCCCCCCCCCCCCCCCCCCCCCCCCCCCCCGCACACACCCCCACCCCCCATGCCATAAACACAGTCAGTGCAAAGTAGTGTGCGGCGAGGGTTGCCAAATAAAATATTTACATTAACACAGCTGCATTGTTAAAACATGACGGCTGCAGCGCCTTGTAATTAGGAGATATTTCTGTAGCCCGTCCCTCCGTGGAGCCGCTTCCAAATGCTAAGGCACGTTTTGCCCGGGAAGCCGCTCAGCTGGCAGCCGTCTCCATACAGCCCGGGCTGCGTCTAAAATGGCTGCCAAGCTTCTCCTGAAATGTCGACGGTATGCGCCTGCACTGTGTGAGCGTGTGCGTGCGTGTGTGTGTGTGTATTTGTATGTGTCTGTGTGTATACGTGTGAGCACGTGCGTGTGTGTGTGTATTTGTGTGTGTGTGTGTATACGTATGTGCGTGTGTGTGTGTGTGTGTGTGTGTGTGCAAATGTGTGTGTGTGTGTATACGTATGTGCGTGTGTGTGTGTGTGTGTGCAAATGTGTGTGTGTGTGTGCATGGCCAGAAAAAGAAAGTTTCCGAAGCGATTCCTCTGGACGGGGTGAGCAGAGAGGTGTAGGAGAGGCAGAGCGGAGTGCCTCTCGCACGCGGCTGGGATTTGGCACGGAGGAGCGGCGTTCTGCTGTGTTTATGTAATCTCGGGCCGCGATAAGGCGCTGGAGGCGGGCAGCCCTGGGAGAAAACGCCCCGGCCAGAAGGTGCCGCGCGCGGAAGGAGCTCGGGTGCGTTCGGCCGTAATTACAGTAATTGCGAAAAGGCGCTGCCGTCGTTTTAAAAAAAGAGCGAAACATCCACAGGGAGAGGAAGGAGAGGGTCTGGCCGCGTCGCTCAAAACTGCCGTGGGATCTTTTAAAAACGAAAAGTTTTTGTTTAGGATAACTGGTGTTTCTCATACGTGTTTGCAAAAAACGAAATTCTAAACAAGTAAAATACAACGATAAGTGAAAAAAACAACACCGCCCTCACCAGGACAAAGTGCCGTTCCTGTTACGTTGTTTTATTTTGTTTTAACAGGTTGTTGTCTTTGTTAAATATACCGCTGCCCTCCTCTCTGTCTGTCCTTCTCTCCTTCTTTCTGTCCTTCTCTGTCTTTGATAAGCACCGTGTTGTTGTAGGGGGTGGGGGGGGGGGGGGGGTGAGGGTTCAGATAAGGGAGCTAGTCCACTGTGGCTGCACTCCCAGCAGCCCGAGCAGCTGAGTAATTATTTGCAGAAGGCAAAGTGCTGCCTAAAATCAGAGAGGCCAAACACTTGCCTCTGCTGTGCTTTTGGTCGTCGGTCTGCCTCTTTCTCTTTCTTTCTTTCTTTCTTTCTTTCTTTCTCTCTCTCTCCCCCCCTCTTTATCCCTGCTTGGCCTCCCCCCCCCCCCCCCGACCCTAATCTCCATTCCAGATGACATCATCGCATTGCTCATGCCCTTTCCTCTGCCTGTGGAGCCAGAGCCAGAGCCAGGCTTGTAGCTCAAGCTGACCGGGCGCAGCGTGATTAGCCGTTAGCTTGCCGTTGCCTCACACACAGCCGCCGGAGCCGCGTGGACAGCCTCACGCGACGCTGGGGTCTCGACACGCCGCCTCATCAGTCCGAGGCGCACTGTATTCAGCCGTGATCACTTACTTTGCCCTCAAATACCAGCATGCTTTGCTCCTATCTCCATTTCACTTTCTTATCTTTTTTTGACAGTGGAACCCGATAAGATATGCTGTTTACTCAGCAGGCTAGAACCAGCTATTATATGAACACGGAGCATGTCAATAACGTAATTTGGCTGACCTACCGTGGCTTCGGCATGACTAATACAAGAATTGAAAACAAGCTTTACAGTGGGAAAGGGGTCTAATGAGCCGGCCTGGTTCCAGCTCAATGGTGGGAAAGGAGTATGTTGAGCTAGCCTGGTTCCAGCTCAGTGGTGGGAAAGGGGTCTAATGAGCCGGCCTGGTTCCAGCTCAATGGTGGGAAAGGAGTAGCCTATGTTGAGCTAGCCTGGTTCCAGCTCAGTGGTGGGAAAGGGGTCTAATGAGCCAGCCTGGTTCCAGCTCAATGGTGGGAAAGGAGTATGTTGAGCTAGCCTGGTTCCTGCTCTGTGGTGGGAAAGGAGTGTGTTGAGCTAGCCTGGTTCCAGCTCAGTGGTGGGAAAGGGGTCTAATGAGCCAGCCTGGTTCCAGCTCAATGGTGGGAAAGGAGTATGTTGAGCTAGCCTGGTTCCAGCTCTGTGCTGGGAAAGGAGTGCGTTGAGCTAGCCTGGTTCTAGCTCTGTGGTGGGAAAGAAGTGTGTTGAGCTAGCCTGGTTCTAGCTCTATGGTGGGAAAGGAGCGTGTTGAGCTAGCCTGGTTCCAGCTCTGTGGTGGGAAAGGAGTGTGTTGAGCTAGCCTGGTTCTAGCTCTATGGTGGGAAAGGAGTGTGTTGAGCTAGCCTGGTTCCAGCTCTATGGTGGGAAAGGAGCGTGTTGAGCTAGCCTGGTTCCAGCTCTACGGTGGGAAATGGATATTAGTCCCTATTAACACAGAAGAGCACGCTGGCACCCCGGAGCGGTTAGTGCCAATCCAATTAGAGATGCCGCTGGAGTTACCTCGCGAAACAGAGATCGGATTAAGAGTCCCTGCATTTAACTTAATCTAATACCTGCATTAACCCCACTTCTCTTGAGTGTCTCATGAGGTCATCGTCCCGATACTCTTCCAAAACAAAGTTGCGCCTTCCGAGGCAGGCTGGGCGAGCGCTCGGCGCGCAGTAATCTCTTAAAGCGCTCGGCCCGGCTGTCCGAGACGCCCAGGCTCCGTGCCGTGGGACAGAATAAGCCCCGGGTCTTCCCGGGACGTATTAGCCGGGCGCTAATGCGTCCTGGAGTCCTGGAGTCTGCGTCACGCCGTTACCCCAGAGTGGAGTGCGACACGTCAGAGTGACACGCATCATGGAGAAATGCCCTCTGGGAGATTAGCCAAGAATGGTTTATAAAAGAAAGGTGAGGCTGCTCTTGGATGTTGTTTTTGGTCTTTTTACAACCGAGTACATCTAAATTTAGTGACTAAAATGAGTAAACTTCCTCCAGCGCTGTAACTTGTGTCTGATATATCTAATGGAATGTGTTGAACATTTTGTTTGCAGTGAAGGCATAGAAACAATGATATAATAATGATATATTCATGAAATCGCTGCTTTGACATAGATTTATACATTTCTTTGCGTTTGAACTCTGCAGTCTTTTCTCAGTCAGTCACAGTCAGTTCAGAGGCCCTGTCAGTCACCACCAGATGCCACATGCAGGCTAACGTGCTAATAACATTCCTCGGCCCTGTCACAGGGCTGTTTGCCATACCTTCCACTCCCACTTTTTTCCTCTGTCCCCTGTTGTTATTTAAAAAGAAGGACTTGGAATAGTACTGGAAAAAAGATCACGCCTTCTTCCTTTTTCTGTTTCATTCTTGCATTCCTTTGCCATGTTTTTGTCTTGTTTTACTGTGGAGAGTTTTGTGTCTTGTATTCCATTGAATGTGCATTGTGGTGCACTACCCTGTCTGTCCAGTGGGGGCAGTGTAACAGGTACACTGACTGTGGCATTGGGTGTAACGCTGGGGTTGTGGGGGGGGGGGCTGTGATGTGTGTGGGGTTTTATTTCGGGTGGTGTTTTCTGGGGGATTTCTTGCATGGGGTGCAACTCATACGAGCCACTCCTGTGTCACAGAGGCCCTCATAACCACAGCAGACCCGGTGCATTGGACCCCCGGGGGCCCCATCTCAAGGTCTTACCAGGGGAAGGGTCACCCCAGGGCCACTGTCTTTCCACACAGTAACATAGAACCCCCTCTCATCGACGCTGCTGTTCTCCCAGAATAGCAGGTGCTCCTAGGTTCAGGTGAAGCCGTAGTCATATTTGTTCAGCACTCCACAAGCTGTCAGGATTTACACCCCCTTAACTACACGTTCTGTTGTTTTCCTAAGTGCGGATGTGAGGTTCCTTTGTTTAGTTCAGTCTCGCAACTCTGAGCAACTGTAATTGTTGTTCATTTCGTGATAGCGCTTATTCTCTCTGCCTGACAGCCGTTCAGCTGCAGTCTAGATGCGTACCTTCACCGCTGTCTTAACGGCGGCTCTGCTCGGAGTGGCACTTTTCCCTGTAAAGGAAAAATATGACCCTGACCGTGATCTTTTGACCCTGCTTAAATGCCAATTAGTCTGGCTTTCAGGATTGAGCACTTTGAACCCTTTGAGCGGTTGACTGACCCCTCTTGACTGGCCTCGAACGACGCGCCGGCTCGTAAATCTTCGGGAACTAGGCCGGCGAGATCAGAGGAAAAGCGGCCGGCGAAGCCGCTCTCTGCCGCTCTCTGCCGATCCGTTCGGCTGCTGAGGCTCGGCGGCGTTTACGGCTTTATGGCACGGGTGGGATTTTATCGAGCCGGGTGCGGATAAGGCAGCGGGCAGGAAACAAAGGGGCTGCTTCCCCTTTAAAACTGACAGCATTAGGGTTTTTGGCAATGAGCTGGTATATATGTACTAGCAGGCTCTGTGCAGGGAGGTCTATACTATCCTAGCTGGCTCTGTGCAGGGAGGTATATGCTAGCAGGCTCTGTGCAGGGAGGTCTATGCTAACAGGCTCTGTGCAGGGAGGTCTATACTATCCTAGCTGGCTCTGTGCAGGGAGGTCTATGCTAGCAGGCTCTGTGCAGATTGGTCTGTGCTAGCAGGTTATGTGCAGGGAGGTCTATAGTATGCTAGCAGGCTTTGCGCAGGGAGGTCTATGCTAACAGGCTCTGTGCAGGGAGGTCTATACTATCCTAGCTGGCTCTGTGCAGGGAGGTATATGCTAGCAGGCTCTGTGCAGGGAGGTCTATGCTAACAGGCTCTGTGCAGGGAGGTCTATACTATCCTAGCTGGCTCTGTGCAGGGAGGTCTATGCTAGCAGGCTCTGTGCAGATTGGTCTGTGCTAGCAGGCTTTGCGCAGGGAGGTCTGTGCGTGCAGGGCTATGTGTAGGGAGGTCTATAGTAGCAGAACTACGTGTAGGGGTGTTTATGATAGCAGGGCTTTACGGTAGCCAGTCTATGTGCTGGGAGGTCTCTGCTAGCCGGGCTATGTGTAGGGAGGTCTGTGCTAGCAGGGCTATGTGCAGAGATGTTTATGGTAGCCAGGCTATGTGCGGGGAGGTCTATGCTAGCAGGGCTATGTGTAGGGAGGTCTGTTTAACGGCCGTGTGCTGTACCTGGGCGCCGCCCGTCAGCAGGGCCCTCAGGAATGCCTGTGAGGAATGTGGCTGCAGGTGCACAGCGGATCCATTCACCACGCGCAGCTTTTCTCAGGGTGCTTTCCTGGGAGGCAAAGGTTGTACCAGGTAAACTCAGGTGTGGCGACCACACACCTGTGCGCTTATTTCTCATGGTTAACTCCCATTCGCTTCACCTGTTTCAGCAGAGAGTAGAGGCTTTCCCAAACACGTTTGTTGTGAGAACCCTAAGTTTTTTTTTTTTCAGGTGTATTCCGATTAGTCGATTTTCAGCCAGTTGATTCTGCCAGACCTAGTGGACGACTCATCTGTGTCCAGTTCCAAGTAAAGGCCTACCTCGCTTCGCTCAGAAACTGCCCGCCCCCCCCCCCCCCCCCCCCAGAGGTTGTACAGGTGCCCCCCCCCCCCTTTCAGTGACAGCAATCTGCATCACAAGATGGTGCCTGAAACATGGCGGTTTAATCACCCAGCCAGCTGGGCTTTTGTTGTCGTTACTTGTTCAATCACAATAAAGCCATGAGTTGATGGAGAGGAGAAGGGAACCCCCTTCCGCCTTCCCCCCCCCCCCCCCCCCCCACACACTCCTTCTCCTGTCTGGGGCTCCCAGTCACAGAGCCAGTTAAGGGGGCTGATGGATGGATGTGGAGGAGAGAGGGTGCACGCAGGTGTGCGTGTGTGCGACTTCATCTTAAACATAATTTTCAGGTCATTACCCATTTTGTGCTCAGCGGCACGGTAAAAGAGGCCGGGTAGGTGGGTTTGTTGCAGCGCTAGAGAGAGAGAGGAGAAATGAGAGCGGGGCTGTTTGCATTGAAGATCCAGTCGGACCAGTTAATGTAGCTAATGCGTTCGCACGCCCTCGTGACGCAGATGCAAACGCGCCGCCGTCCTCTCCGAGGTGAGCCGAGGTGACATCGATCACGCGCAGTCACAGCCGAACGTCGAGTGAGGTCAGGGAAAATTCCATTCATTTAGGAAAAAAAAAAAATGTGATTACATTTTTTTTTTTTTTTGAAACGCCATTGTTCTGGAATTTTCTTTATGAACCTTGGTGGCCCCACCGCTTCTCTCTGAAGCATGGGAGATGGGGGTGGGGGGAGGGTGTACCCCCGAACACCCGGGTGCTCCCTCTCCTTTTGTGTGAAGGATGAGAACGCCGATGTGTCTGACAGCTTGTTTTACCTCCTCTCTCTCTCTCTCTCTCTCTCTCTCTCTCTCTCAGTTCAGTTAAATTCAAATTCTTTATTGGCATGGCATATTTTAAAATACATATTGCCAAAGCACTTATGATAATAACAATCAATCAGTCTCTCTCTTTCTTTTTCCCTCTCTCTTTCTCCCTTTCTCCCTCTCTTGGTGTGTGTGTGTGTGTGTGTGTGTGTGTATGTGTGTGTGTGAGAGAAAAGAAGGGGTTCAGGCCTCGTTCAGAGGTAGGAAGAACAGACGTGTGTTCAAGATGATGAACATTCTTGCCAAACTACGTTTGCGGCGAACGGTTAATGTTGAACGATTTTAAACGAACGTTCCTTTTAGTTCGCCGCCAACGCATTTTTAATAAAAATGGATGCGTCTAAACGGAGGGCCGTTTTCGCGGTGGCTTCCGCGATGTTAGAGTACTTCGCCGATAGCGGTCCTGACGTGACAGATGTTGTACGAGTACGCTCCGTATCGACGCGCAGCGCAGCTAACGAACAGGTCAGCAGAGTCGAGCGACACGCCCAGGAAGTCATCCCTCGATATGGCGATTTAACTTTTCGCTCACGTTTCAGGACGAAAGGGGCAGCCTTTGTTCTCTCGGTGTCTTTCCTGCCAGCGGTCGTTTTCGTTTGCGACACGCTGCCTTTTCGAACCGTTCGGTGACGTTAGCTGACGTTCGCGGCGAACAGAAAAAAAAGTTTTAATGTGATTGTGAACGTTAGCTAACGCTCGCCCTCTTGAACGGACGTCAGAGCTGGGTTCTGTAAAGAGGCGGAGCATGTGTCTGCGCAGTCGGAGCGTGTGTCTGCGCGGTCGGAGCGTGTGTCTGCGCAGCTGGACTGTGAATGCGCAGCCGTGGTGCGTCTGCGCAGCCGGATTTTGTGTGCTAATTCCTCTCTGGTTTTCTTTCATTTCAGACTCCCAGCAGTCAGGAAGTCCCAGTAACAATGAGCCTGGCAAAAACCCTCCAGGTGTGTGTACCAGTGCACCTACAGTACACACACACGCACACAAACACACACACACACACACACACACACGCTCACTCACTCACTTACTCACTCACTCACTCACTCACTCATACAAACCATACAAACACCCTTCTGTCTTGTTTCAGTGGTTGGCTATGCCAGTCCAACAGAGCCCACTCCCATTTTAACCTGCACGCCTGTCCTCCCCCATATTCTCTGGACCCGAGGGAAATGACCCGCCTCTATTTAGAGTGCCGTTTAAGAGTTTTCTGTGCGGCTGACGTTAGGGAGCGGAGCGTTTAGTGCTCACTGTAGCCTGTGGCACAAAATCCATGAAGCCGCTGAACCCGGGTTTGGGTTCATCTGCAAATCATCGGTGTTATGAAACACTGGGCACCGTGGTTCATTGGGCACCGCGCGATTCGGCGGCTGAATTTGACTGCTCTGTCCGCGCTGCCGCCCTTGGAGGTGATGCGATGCAGCATCGGGAGAGCGTGCTCTGAGTGTGCTGTATTCCTGTCTCTCTCTCTGCTGTAATTTCTCACTGTCTCTCTCACTTTCTGTGCTGTAATTCTGTCACTGTCTCTCTCTTTCTCTCTGCTGTAATTCTGTCACTGTCTCTGTGTTATAATTCTGTCACTGTCTCTCTGTGCTGTAAATCTGTCACTGTCTCTCTGTGCTGTAAATCTGTCACTGTCTCTCTGTGCTGTAAATCTGTCACTGTCTCTCTGTGCTGTAAATCTGTCGCTGTCTCTGTGCTGTAAATTTGTCGCTGTCTCGTTGCTGTAATATTGTCTGTCTGTGCTGTAATCCTGTTGTTCTCTCTGTCCTGCAATTTTGACGCTGTCTTGTCTGTAATTCTGTCGCTCTCTCTGTGCTGTAATTCTGTCGCTCTCTGTGCTCTAATTCTGTTGCTCTCTGTGTGCTGTAATTCTGTTGCTCTCTGTGCTGTAATTCCGTCGCTCACTCTGTCCTGTAATTCTGTCGCTCTCTCTGTGATGTAATTCTGCCGCTCTCTGTCCTGTAATTCTGTCGCTCTCTGTCCTGTAATTCTGTCCCTCTCTGTGCTGTAATTCTGTCACTCTCTATGCTGTAAATCTGTCGCTCTGTGCTGTAATTCTGTCACTCTCTCTGTGCTATAATTCTGTCGCTATGTCTTCTGTAATTCTGTCACTCTCTCTGTGCTGTAATTCTGTCGCTCTCTGTGCTGTAATTCTGTCACTCTCTATGCTGTAATTCTGTCGCTCTCTGTGCTGTAATTCTGTCACTCTCTCTGTGCTATAATTCTGTCGCTCTGTCTTCTGTAATTCTGTCACTCTCTCTGTGCTGTAATTCTGTCGCTCTCTGTGCTGTAATTCTGTCGCTCTGTGCTGTAATTCTGTCGCTCTCTGTGCTGTAATTCTGTCGCTCTCTGTGCTGTAATTCTGTCGCTCTCTCTGTGCTGTAATTCTGTCGCTCTCTGTGCTATAATTCTGTCGCTCTCTCTGTGCTGTAATTCTGTCGCTCTCTGTGCTGTAATTCTGTCGCTCTGTGCTGTAATTCTGTCGCTCTCTCTGTGCTGTAATTCTGTCACTATCTGTGCTGTAATTCTGTCGCTCTCTGTGCTGTAATTCTGTCACTCTCTCTATGCTGTAATTCTGTCACTCTCTCTATGCTGTAATTCTGTCGCTCTCTGTGCTGTAATTCTGTCGCTCTCTGTGCTGTAATTCTGTCACTCTCTCTGTGCTGTAATTCTGTCGCTCTCTGTGCTGTAATTCTGTCGCTCTCTGTGCTGTAATTATGTCGCTCTCTCTGTGCTGTAATTCTGTCACTCTCTGTGCTGTAATCCTGTCGCTCTCTGTGCTGTAATTCTGTCACTCTCTCTATGCTGTAATTCTGTCGCTCTCTGTGCTGTAATTCTGTCACTCTCTGTGCTGTAATTCTGTCACTCTCTGTGCTGTAATTCTGTCACTCTCTCTATGCTGTAATTCTGTCGCTCTCTGTGCTGTAATCCTGTCACTCTCTCTGTGCTGTAATTCTGTCGCTCTCTCTATGCTGTAATTCTGTCGCTCTCTGTGCTGTAATCCTGTCACTCTCTCTATTCTGTAATTCTGTCGCTCTCTCTGTGCTGTAATTTTGACGCTCTCTCTTCTGTAATCCTGTGGCTCTCTCTCTCTGGTAGTCAGCTGTACCCCAGCAGCACTGGGGCCTCCGGCAGGGGAGGGTGGATTACCGGGAGGTTAAGTTCTCTGACCCCCTGGTGGTGCGTGGAGAACAAACAGGGAACATCACCCCCCCCACCCCTCAGTGAGCGAGGAGCCTGGGAAACTGGTCCTGTGTGTCAGGCTGGTACAGACCCTGCTGTAGAGAAGAGAGGCTGAGCTGTACTATACGCGGGCAGTGTGCGACTGTATGGGACTGATGGTGTGCTCCTCACTGCTGCTGAGAGAGAGAGAGACACGAGAGATAATTATAATGATAATGATGATAATGATTATTATTTATTATATTACGGATTACCAATAATAATTAATATTTTTAAAATTATAATCAGTCTGTACTGTACGTATTTTAATAGCTTTTAAAAAAAAGAGGATCTCCGGCGTAGTGGATGTTCTTAATTTTGATTTACGTTTTACGTTGGTTCCTTCGGCCTGACCGCGCTGTACCCCTGCGCGGCCATGCCGGTCAATCGTAAGGGAATCTGAGGGAGGGCATGGACAGGGGGAGGCAGAATGCTAGTCTTTGTGGCCCTGCAGACAGGGGAGCCAGCCCCCCGGACCTGGGGAATTGGGCCTGGGCGGGATTATCCTGGCCAGACCGGGTCGCGGACGAGGTGGCGGCAGGGTCACGAAGCGGTCAGCTTAGCGCTTGACGCACAGGTGCTTTTTAGGCACCCAAGGGCAGGTTGAGGGGGGGTTGGGCGTCGGTGGTGTTTGGAGGTGAGGTGAGGAACAGAACAGCTTAACAGACAGGAAACAGCGTCGAGTGCTGACACGAGGGCTCCTAAACCCGCCCGAGCCCTCTTCTCTCACCTCGTGAGACGATTACCGCCCGGCCCGGCCCTCCCGCCACCCCTCGCCTCTACGCGCGAAAGCCGCTGGAGTCGAGGAGCTGGTCAGGTGGAGTTCTAAAAAGAGGTGAAGAAAACAGGCCCTGAATTCTGCCTGCTCTTCTCCTGCCCACTGTAGGTCCTCTGAAACTAAACGAGAGTCACTCAAATAACTCCCAGAGCGGTTTTTGATGGGGTCAGTTTTCCCAGTGATTTGATACTCACTTAACACACTCTGGGCCTGTTACACACTTAACAAACTCTGGGCCTGTAATAGAGTTACTACACTCTGGACCTGTTACACACTTACCAGACTCTGGACCTGTAACATTTAACACTCTGGGCATGTTACACACTTAACACTAGCCCTGTTACACACTTACTGTAACTTACTCTGGCCCTGGTATACATTTACCGCCCTCTGGACGCGTTAGACACTCGACATTATCTGGGCCTGTTGCACGCTTTCCACACCGGCTATGTTACGGACTGAATATTTTTGGGCCTGCTGTAGGCCTTAGGCCTGTTATGCACTGCGTCAGGTCTGATTGGCAACACCGTGTCCTATATCTGTCAGAGCACTTCTTTGTCCTGTTCAAGTGCTCATACTCGTAAGGGCACTGAAACGGTGCGTTTCCCTGGTGATTTTAGCCCTTTAGTTCCTGACAAGTCGATGCAGTGAGGAGAGGAGCAGGCCCGCAACGCGTTCCCGTTCTTCGACGTGCTCCAACAAACCCGTTCCGCTCTCTCTCTCTCTCTCTCTCTCTCTGACGCCCATGGCTAATAACGCTACTGCCTCCTGCTAATTAGGGCGGCCCACCAGAAGCCCGCGTCAAACGGCTCCACGCAGGGGGGAGGGGGGAGGGAGCCTGGAACTTGGCCCCGAGGGGAAAGCATTGGAGGGTGTCTTAGCGTGCCGCAGACAGTCCCTGGCTTCCTCGGCCTTCACCTGGGGGGGGGGGGGGGGGACCGACGTTAAAACGGCTCGTCAGCCGTCAGCGTCGTCATCGTTAGAGATCATTTGACAGCTGACTCGCCAACTCGCTCGGTGTTTTGCCTCCACGCCACAGCGAGGCAGCGGGCTAAGAAGCAAAACAGCCGGACCGTCATTTTTATTTAATTTATTTATTTAAAAAAAAAAAAAAAAAAAAAAATGGCGGTCCTTGTGAATCCCTGCCAAGTAAAACACGACGGCGGGCGGGTGACTCACGGCTTTGGAAGCCCATCAGCGCCGCTGGCTCCGCGCCGCGTGCGCCATTGTGGGAAGGTCAGGTGACAGGAAGTGGGCCTGAGACACATCCCCCCCCACATCACCTCCTCTAATCCATTGTTCTCGGGCCTACCTCGGTCTAGTTCAGGAAGTTAACTGAGATCAATTTTTCCCTCATGCTCTTTTTGAGGATTTTCAATCGGCGGTTGAATTATGATTCATTTCCCGAAACGGACCTCCCCAGACCCCCCGCTCCAGACATAGTTCTGATGGTTCGGAAAGAGAAGCCAAGGCCGGACGCACAGTATGTCCTGTCCGGTGGAGATCTGCCTCAAGTGAAAATACTTTGTGCTAGGGATGGGGCGATAATCGATGCTGCTATGTCTAGGTGAAAAAATTAATGGTTATTTAAGGGCGGCAGTGTAGTATTATGGGTAAGGAGTTGGTCTTGTAACCTAAAGGTCGCAGGTTCGATTCCCCGCTAGGACAACTGCCGTTGTACCCTCGAGCAAGGTCCTTAACCTGCATTGCTTCAGTATATCTCCAGCTGTAGAATACAGTGTAATTGTATTGGATGGATACAATGTAAATGTGTAAAAAAAAAAAAAAAAAAGTTTTGAAAGTCGCTCTGGATAAGAGTGTCTACTAAATGCCTGTAATGTAACGTAATTTAATCGTAATAAATTTATATCGCAGTCATTACCGAAATTGGTAAAACCGCCTATTAAACTGCGGAAGAAGAGTAATAACCGGATATGGGCCGAGGAGCAGCACTTCTTATTCCTAATTTCACTGTACCGTGGCGAAATGCGGAGGCCACACAGTCCCACAGCACGAGATGACGTCACATCAAACAGAGCTTTTCCCCCGTCAAAGAGGGCCAGGTCCCAAGTTTCTAAATTCTTCAGATCTGAATAGCCCAAGCATGCACCTGTTTTTGCTGAAAAGTTTTTTTTATTTTTTATTTTTTAAAGCAGGCCAAAATGTTTACATTTTTTCAGGATAAGCCACATGGTTGTTTGGTTAATGCAGGCCAAAATGTTGACATTTACTTCAATAAGTCACACGTCATTTTGTTAAAAAAATGGTTTTCTGGATTCTGTTAATTCATTAAAATGAGTTATTTGCAAGGCCAAAATGTTATCGTTTTTACATTTTATGATAAAACCTGTTTTTAGAACTCGTTTTCTGATTGGTATTTTGCTAATTTGTGTTTTTTGAGTCATTTAAGTATAAGACTGAACTTATTTCCATAATTATTGAGATAATATCGTATGTCATAATTGTTGGCCAAGATAATCTGTGAAATTGATGTCTGTGAAATTTTAATATTGGCAGGTCTCCTTTATGCTATTAATAATGGAACGTCATTTGGCTCATTGACGACATTCCAGAATTAATGTTACAAAGCCCTCAGCTGGGCAAGCCCCGCCCCTAAACACCCCACCACCCCACAAACCCATTGCCCTCTGCTACGGAGAACTGGACAAATTGCATATTTTTCCAATAGAGCAGTGGTGTCAAACTCGTTGCCATGGAGGGCCGTGTGTATGCAGGTTTTCATTCCAACCAATTAATGCTGCCTTAATTGAGTCCAATTACTCATTCAGCCATATGTGTTTAACTGCATTGAAGCACAGAATATAAGAAAATACATATATATAATATAAGACGTCACCATAGACGTCGGGTCACCATTGTGCACAAACCTGCATCCCTAATTCAGCAAATAATTTAACTAATTATATAATCAAGATCTGAGGCTGGAATGAAAACCTGCATACACACGGCCCTCCATGGCAACGAGTTTGACACCACTGCAATAGAGTGTCTTTGTGATGCTCACATTATAAAAAGCCCTGTACAAACTGAATTGAATTAAACAGCATTCTCTTCATTGTTTTGACGGTGTTCACTCTAATCACTCTAATCATCTCTCTTTGTGACCTCTTGGGCATTACGAGGTGTCAGTAATGGGCGAGGTTGCTGCACTTAATTATCTGATTGTTTCAGTAAACGAAAAGGGCGACGCACATTTTTAAGTAACTCATCGACACTGCGGAACCTGCTTTTTGATTTCCGCGTCGTTCTCGTGTGCTGGCGTCTGAATTGGAGATCAGTGTGACTGCTGTAATTCCTGTGGATTAGCTCTTGAGAAGGTGAAGCATGTAAAGCACTCCCCTGATGATCGATTCACAGACCCACATGTCAGCATCGGGCAAAGCCCTGTTGTCTCTGGGGAATCTTTCAGCTTAACGATTGTGTACCTAACCAGTTACTCTCCCCCCCCCTCCCCCCCTCTCTTTCTCTATCTGCTTCTCTATTGGTTTTCCACAGGTTACTTGGAAGACAGCTTCATCAAATCAGGAGTCTTCACTGTTTCTGAGTTGGTGAGAGTTTCCAGAAGTAAGTGTGGGAGGGAAGGGGGGGAGGGGGGGGGGGGTCTTTTTGGGGGCAAGTGTCCTCCCTCACTTCAACTTGAACCCAGAGTCTGTAAACACTGTGGTCAGCCCCCAACTGTCCAACTGGGCCTAGGATCTACATATACACTGAGTATGTGTGTGTGTGCGTGCGTGCGGTGTGCTGAATTGTGTGCTGAGGTAGAGGAGGGTTATCTGCAGGGTTAGCAGTGTGCCAGGAATTGCGGCACATTATAGCTGGGCCTGTAATACCCTCGACATTGAAATATGCTCAGCACTGCAACACGCTCTTACTGGAACATGCTCAGTGCTGAAACAGACACTCAGCGCTGAGACACTCTTCTAAGCCCTGTCAGAAGCACACTGAGCATTTGAGTCTCAGGGATTTTTAGACACTTGTGTACACGTTACACGATCTAGGCGTGTTACGCACTAAGCCTCGAACGTACTTTTGGACGTGTTACGCACTTTTGGGCCTGTTAGGCACTGAGTGACAGTGTGTGAGTCTGTTACGCGCTGCGGTGGCCGTCCGCTGGTCTGGTGGCGGTGGCGGTGGACCGCGCGGCAGCCAGGCGGGCGCTGCCAGGGCCGCTGCCCGTAACGGGCGTCGGTTAAACCTCAGGCCACGGCGGACGGGCTCTGGGCTCTCCCGCTTTCTTTCGTCGGCCCCTAAACGAGGCCGCGACGACTTCCAAGAGAACCGGGAAGTTTAACCAGCGCCTTCCCAGCGCTCCGGCTGCCCGACACAGCGCCCGGCTCGCCGGAAAAAGGCCTCTGAAACGTGGGAGCAGGAGCGGGGGAGTCCCCCTGGACTCATTTATGGTCGGTAGAACAAAAGAACGTGGACTGCCTTCGCGGAACAGCCTGACGATGTCTGTAATTGCTGGAATGAAGGAAATGCGGTGCCACAATTTTTTTCAACCTTGTCATCTGCGTTGCTGTTTTATTTGTCTGAAGTGAGCGGGTGACTGACTGACTGAGCAACTGAGTGAGCGACTGACTGAGCTGGTTGTCAGAGTCAAGTTGCAGTCACCAGTGACATGACTGGGCAATTCTGCAGCATTACAAAAGTGTCTTTGATTACCAAAGGGAAATGCATGTGGCCTTTCCAAATCTAACTCGTGCTACAGCTTGTGTGTCTCGGAGGTTGGACACAACTGAGCTTTTCCCACGGACGACTGGTGCTCAGATATCATCTTGATAGTTTGTCAGATTTTAAACACATGAGACGATTCCAAGAACAGCGCTATCGAGCTCAACCAGCCGTATACGCATGAGCGATCGACAGCGACGCGTCACGCCATCGACGAGGCTTGATTGAAGCAAAGCAGAGCTCAGCCCGAAATCACCGCTCAGCTCTTGTACGTAAAATTGTGGATTGTTACCTAAGCCATTTGTGGCTTTGAGTATACCTGTTTTGACTAAATAAAAAATTATTCCTATCAGTTTGGCTCCGAGGAAATTTGAACAGCTGGTGGTAATAAAAGCTTTTTTTTTGAGGGAATTATGAAAATGAGATGATCTTGCTGAGACCTGTAGTAGTAACGTTCCTTTATCTTGTACGAACTTCCCTATATCTGCGGTGCCTGGTAATAAACTGGAACTTTGGTGACGAGGCAGTGTGTGCTAAACCGGACCCCCCCCCCCCCCTCTCCTGTCTCCCTCCCCCCCCCCCCCACACACACAACCCCCTCTTCCCCCAGCCGCCATCACACACGGAGCGGCGGTGAACTTCTCCATAACCGACATGCCGAGCCAGCCGTACTACCACGACCTGAACTCCGGCGTCGGGCTCCACCGGTCTCTGTCGTCGCCACACGGCAGGTAAGGGCTCCGCCCACTCCCCGACCCCCCCCCCCCCTTCTCTTTAATCTCCTTCCCCTTCGTACAGTACGTAACTGTAGCCTGCCCTGTTCTCCTGTTCCTCTGAACACAAGCTCTTTATGTGAGCGAATGGCGGCCGCTGCACTTCTGGCTGCGCAGCGTGTGTTATTGCAGGTGTGCAGTGTGAGCACGCTTGACCTTGAATAACCTTAAAATAATGCTCATTTTCACTCCTCCTTTCCGGGCAAACTGATTCTTGGCAAATTATGTTATTTCTTTTTTCCATCCAACTGCTGTGCAGTGAGAATTCTTGAGTCAGTAAAAAAATATTTTTGGGAATCTTTCTTTTATCTGTAGTTATTTTTCTTATTGAGAACTTGTTGCTTCGTCCAGCAAACGGCCCAAGACCATCGCCATCGAGGACAGCATGGAGACCAGCCCGTCGGGGGACTTCTACTCCTCTCCCAGCTCCCCAGCCAGCGGCAGCAGGCCCTGGCATGAGAGAGACCAAGGTGAGGAGCGCGAGGTCTCGCAGCTGGGCCTACGTTTAGCCTACACAGGGCCTACGATTTGCCTACGTCAGGCCTGAGGTTTGCCTAACGCTGGCCCTACGGTTTGCCAAAGCTGGGCCTACGGTTTGCCTACGCTGGACCTCCGGTTTTCTTACACTGGCCCTACGGTTTGCCAACGCTGGGCCTACGGTTTGCCTACGCTGGGCCTATGGTTTGCCTACACTGGCCCTACGGTTTGCCTACACTGGCCCTGCGGTTTGCTTACACTGGTCTTAAGGTTTGGCTATGCTGGGCCCACACTGTGCGTGTGTGTGAGGTGGGTTTAGGCCCTGTAGCCCCAGTCTCTGTACTGTCTGTACTGTATCTAAGCACTGCTTGCATCAGCCTGTCACTGGAGGTATGTGCACTAATGATCTGCAGTAGGAACAGGGCGAACACATTGTACCTCTGACACATGATAGATGTGCTGCCGGTGTGTGTGCGATATGTGTGTGTGCACGCGTGTGTGTTTGCGCATGTGTGTGTGCGTGCATGTGTGTGTGCGATATGTGTGTGCACACGCGCGTGTGTTTGCGCATGTGTGTGTGCGTGCGTGCATGTGTGTGTGCAATATGTGTGTGTGCACACGCATGTGTGTTTGCTCGCGTGTGTTCGGGGGCGCGTGCCCATTGGTGCATGCTGGGCCTCCACCATACTGTCTGAGTTACAGTGTCCCTGGAGGTGCAGTGTGTGCGACCGCGTGTAATCCTAGAGTTACATTCTTTTCCCCGTACAAATAAGCTTCGGCCGAATTGAGCTGAATTTTTCTGGCCTGGTCTGAGGCTCCAGTTCACTTGCTGTTCTTCTCTGCTGCTATATTTAAAGGACTTTTTCCCTTGTGCGCTTGTTTGCCTTGCTTCGTACCCACTTGGCACCGTCCAGAGGACATTGCCCTAGAATGTGCTGCGTTGCTGCTGGTCTGTCAGCCTTCCCGGCTTGTCCATCAATCTACACCTCTGTAAATAGTAATGTCACCAGACCTGTATTCTGCACTTTATTTTTCTAAGAATATTTTTCTCATGGGTATTAGCCGTGTGAATTGTTATGTTAAGCAAAGTTTATCTCTCTTTAAGTTATGAAAGCAAAGTCACGCGGGACTGTACCAGTTACTGTACTCAGAGCTACAGTTCTGTTCCACATGGAGTACCTCTACCAGCTCAGAGCTACAGTTCTGTTTCACAGAGTTGCTTTATTGATCCAGGACAAAAGCCCTTTCTTTTTCTCACTACAGTATACTGTCCTAAATATATAATATGGGATATTGTATATACACCACCAGTCATAACTTTTAGTACCACACAATTTCCAAGCATTCAGAGATTAAGAGATAAGCACCTTTTATTTTACAAAGAAATTATCTAAATTTTTGATTAATAAAAATAGCTACCAACTGCTGCGCATATTCATGTCATTTTTCTACAAGGACAGTCATATGGTTATGAAAGTTCACACCAACAAATTCTCACAGATGTGCTGCACTTGTGGGTTGCTTCTCCTTGACCTTTCTGTCCACTTTGTCCCAAACTAACTTGATTTCACTTCGCTTGTTGGAAATTGAAAAGAATTTGTTCACCTGTTTATTTAGCCAGTTTATTAGTTTATTTAGGCTTTTTTGTGAACTGTAGGTCATTGTCCTTTGAAGGGAAAGATTATTTTTAACTTCTGACTATCCACTTCTTTCCTGGTGCCATTTGAGGTCATTTGCAGAAGTTACACTGCTTAAAGTTCACTAAGAACAGAGTTCTAAAACAGCAGTAAAGTGTACATTAAGTTTATTGTGCTTTTTGTCATCGTGTAACTTGCTCAAATCCCAAGAGGGCCTTTATGAGCCTGTACTGTACTGTATGTGATTTGTAGATCAAAATCTAGCAGGCCATCTGGTCTCTACCAATCGACACATTAGTCATACTTGTCTATAACCGGGATCTCAGGCTGAACTCCTGGAGCGCTGCCATGTCAGCTGGCTTTCGGTGCGTTCCTGCACTTCAGCGCTTAATCCAAGTCATTGATTGGCTGGAGTCTGCCCACCTTGTTTCCAAGGCCTGAATTGGCCGCTGATTGAAATCACATCCCGAAAATGCCAGCCGAGACTACTTCGAGCCCTCCAGGACTGGAGCTCGAGACCCCTGATCTATGAGATTAGAGAGAGAGAGAATTCTGAGTGTGGGCTGTCTGGGAGGTTGAGCAGCATTCCAGGCCTTGTGAGATGCTGAGTCAGGCCTGTGCTTGTGAAAAGGTCCCTTGTTTATTAGCAGGTAAAAAAAAAAAAAGAAGAAGAAATCTGTGCGAGGGTCCGTTTCTCAGTCCCTCGGTACTCCGTAGCCACCTGCCGCGGCGGTCGTTCGCCGCGTGTTTTTATGGCGTTCTCGCAGGTGCGCGCAGCGCTCCGCCCGTCGACACCCGGGCACGTGTAGCCGCCTGCCTTTCGCCTAGCTCCGGCAGTCCGTCCGCCCCGCTAGCGAACGCCGCGCCTCATGCCAGTCTGAATGATTTAAGCAACGCTAAATTAGCCACCCGAAAGTACCCTGGAGTGCACCTGCGACTTGAAATTTACGGCTTTAAATTTTAAACGTCCTCCAAAACAAACAGGCTCTCCGAACGAAATGTGTCTGGGATTTTTGCGGGAACGCGTTTGTGTACGTTCTCGAGCGCGAGCTGTGGGAACTGCACAAAGGATTGTTTGTTTGGGGAGCTGTTGTATGCGCATGGTGGAGTGATAATCTGTGGACAGGCGGGGGGGTGGGGGGGGGGGGGTAAGGGTGGGGGGAGTGGGGGGGGGAGGCTGAACAGGTGTGTGCGAGACGGGCAGGTGTGCCGGCGATTGTTTGAACTCGTCCTGGTTGAGCGGGCACCGCCGGGGGCAGCCGGAGCTAGCAGGTGGCCGGCCATTTGGCGGGTCACGTGACCGCCGGTCCCAGGAGTGCCAGCGGGGACAGGCGGCTGCCACCGGCGGCGGGGGAGACGGGGGTTAGGGGATGATTTGGGGGGAGAGGGTATTTCTTTGATGGCGGCGACGGGGAGGGGGGGCGGAGGGGGAGGGAGGGAGGGGAGCGGAGGGGAGGGGGAGGGAGGGAGGGAGGGGAGCGGAGGGGAGGGAGGGGGGTGAGGGAGGGGGGATGGGGGTGTCTATAACGCGCGTCTCGCTACGCCGCGGCGCGGCGCGGGTCCTTTAATTAAAGCGCTTCCGGGACCGTCTCTCAGGCCCGGCGAGCCGCGGCTCTGTGCTGGCATCTGGATCCGGCTCCAGCTTCGGAGCCGCGGGAGACCCCCGGCGCTGCCTCGGCACAGAATGTTCTTCTGGTGTCTGCCCCCAACCGCCCCCCCCCGCCCCTGCCCCACCGCCCCTGCCCCACACACCATTTTTAATGAGCGTTCCTGGGGTGTCCCGCTACCATCGCCACCCCCAGGCTTTGTACAGCGACCTCCACACAGAGAGAGACGGAGAGAGGGGGGAGAGAGGGAGATGGAGGGAGGGGGAGCGAAAGTGAGAGAGAGGGAGGGAGGGAACGAGGGGGATAACTGGTACAGCTGAAGGATTGCCACTGATTACAGATAGCTGTTGGCTTTATTGTCATCCTCACAGTTATACCAGTGCAGGGTGCTGTCTGTTGAGCTGTACACTTTGGCCGTATTCACAAGTTTATTTTACTGCCAATGTAAGAGAGAGAGAGAGATGCTGAGAGAGGGACAAGCACTGGAGGGAAAAAAAAAGTGAGGGTAAGAAAGAAATGAAATCCATATGAGGTGATTGGTGGAGGCTTGTTCTACCCCACCGAAATGTTGCTTTTCCTTATTGCGCATGCACCCACACCTATACCCTGAATTCACGGGATGGTAGAGCGGTCTATGCCGTTTATAAACTAATTTTGAAATATGACGGACGGGCAATAATTGTCTTATTGCTGATTTCTTCGCAGTTCAGCTTTGCCGTACCTTTTTTCCTGTAGAATCGAGAGGCCGCTGCTGTTATTCCATTTCTGGCAGGGCTCTGTAAGTTTCACTCTCTCTGATAACAAACAGCTGTTCGCAATGAAGAAAAAAAAATTATGTATATCAGTTTTCCAGATCTGTGCTTTTCAGAAATATGCGGTCGTACCCCGATCGAGGCTGCTTTTCAGAATGCCGATGCAGCGAGGATCGTTAGCCGGAAGGTCAAAGTTCACTTGAATGCAAGCGAAGATCTCCAGGAATGTTTTAGAAACAGAGACGTTATTTTAATGCCGCTATTATAATGAGGTAGTGAACCTTTTTTATTAGAGGATTGAAATCATGGCATTGAGCGGCAGTTAACGCACTAGGTTTGCATTTTTGGATGGAAGATCCTTAGTCAAACCTGAAAGAATGTTGCACCTGAAGACTTGTCTTCCTTCTCCTTACTGTAAATCCTATAGCGTAAATAAAAAACTATTTTAACTTATTTTTTTAAATTATAGATTGTGTAACCACGAGCACACTTTTAGTTTGCTTGCTTAAGGTTAACAGAGCACTGCGAACCGCGCGGTTCAAGTTTGTGTTTCCGGGTTACGGCATTTCGGACGCGAGTCGCCACCTAAATGTCACAATGTGTAAAAAAAAAAAAATAAAGAAATAAAAAGAAGACCTCCTGCCGTCCCGTTCTGCCTTTGTCCTTGGGTGGGAAATATTGGCGTGCGCGCCGTTGGGGTGCGTTAACCCCCCCCCTCCCCTTTGAGAGGTGGAAGGCAGGCGCGGAGACGCCTCGGTGAGATGTTTTACGAGGGGCTTTTTTTTTACGAGACGGCGGTAATTACGAGAGAGGGGATAAAGGCAGGGCCCGAACGCATCCATTTCCACCGGGCCCCGGCAGACGGTGACATGTGTTGTGTGTTGGAGGAGGGCTAGCCCGCACGCATCATTAGCTGCCTCGTCAATTTGTCTCCCTCTCCCTCTCTTTCGTTTTTTTTTTGTTTGTTGTTTTCTTCGGGTTAGACGAGACACCAATCTCCTAAAAGCTCTTTTTAAAAAAAAGAAAAAAGAAAGAAAAAAAAAAGAAAAAGCGGCATCTGTTACCTCGGTCCTTTCGGCTTTCAATTCTATTAGCATCTGTCCCTGTGAGCGCCGGTGAGGTACAGTATGGCTGCTCTCGCTTTCGCCCCCTTCCTCCCGCTGGCTCCGCGGCGCGGCGGATAGCGCCGGGAAAGGGTAGCGGCGCGGCCGCGCGACCGCCTCCCTCCCTCCCTCCCTCCCTCCCTCCCTCTCTCTCACGGGAAAAAAAAGTCCCCCGTCTCTCGCGGTCTTGTATCAAAGCGGCGGGAAATACGGCCTATCGCTGACGCGGTTCACCTGGAGGAAACGTCCCCCGCTTTGTGCCACCCTTCAGTTACAGTTTTAACGAGCCTTGTTTTCCATAAACTCAGAGGAATTCTTCATATTTTGAGTATTGGAATTATATTAAATGAGTGCTCTGGTGGTTCAGATGTATGGGAGTGATGGAGAGATGGAGGAAGAGAGAGGGAGTTGAGGGGAGGAGGGGACTGGAGAGGTACACAGCCACCCAGCTGAAAGATTCCGGTTGATGGCAGAGAGAGATGTTTTTCTTGTTGGCATCAGCATTTGTGATGCTAATAAACTGATTTGGATTTGGATTTGAATCAGAATTTGGGAGAGTGATTCACCCTGGCGCTGAAATTGTGCTGTGTCATGTGTCCCCCCCCCTCCAGCAGACATGTCGTCTCCCACCATGAAGAAGCCCGAGAAGCCATTGTTTAGCCCCACCTCCCCGCAGGACTCTTCCAGAATGAGCACTTTCCCCCAGCACCACCATCCAGGGCTAACGGGGGTGGGACACAGCGGTACGTACCACCAGCCAGGCCTAACGGGGGTTGGACACAGCGGTACGTACCACCATCCAGGCCTAACGGGGGTGGGACACAGTGGTATGTACACAGCGGTGCAGCGGTACGTTCAGCTTTTAACCCTTTGAAGAGCAGGTTTTTTGGAATGTTTTTTTCAACATTCTGTGTTCTTGATCTCTTTCAATTGCCAGCAGTTACACCAGCATTGGAATGTTCGGTTAAGAACATTCTAATCGCATATTTTAACCTTACACTTTAAAGGGTTAAAGTGGGAACTGAAGGGTTCTCATTAGGCCCGACACAATACTATGAAGTACAGGGTGCTGAATTTCTCTGTGATTTACTGTGCTCTCTGCCCCAGTCTCCCTCATTCTGTCATGGGGCTCTATCACCTCTGTCCTGGGCTATCGCGAAGACCTTGTTAGAATGGACATGGTTATTTCAACCACCCCCCTCAGCCACCAAATATATAGTGGCTCACTAGCTGTTGGTTAGCACTTTGCCAGTCAGCACTACAGCTGCCCCCTAGTGGACAGTCGAGGGAGGAGGTTGGAATGTTGATTGACTGTTAAAAGATGCAACGATGCAGATTAGCTGGTGAATGGGCCATCGGCTAGCAGTGCCGATTTTATAAAAACACCGGCAGACCCACGGCAGGCCGTGTTTGGGGTTCGAGGATTGCGTGCTTGCTGGGGTTCCTCCTTCATCTCCACGTCGCGTTCGTTGCTGATGTGTTGGTCTGTTTCTCTCCGCCTCCTCCCGCAGTGATTTCAACAAGGAGCCCGCCGCCGCACTCTCCCCTGCAGTTTTCTGCCCCCGCCATACTTCCTCCTGCCCCGACGACTTACTTCACCCACCCCACCATCCGCTACCCGCCCCACCTCAACCCCCCCGACGCCCTGAAGAACTACGTACCGCCGTATGATCCGTCCAGCCCACAGAGCAGCCAGGTGAGCGTCAGAAGCATCATTCCCCAGGGGAAACAAGGGTCTCGCACCTTTGGTTCCTCCACACCTTTCAGCACACTCTCTGTGGTTTGAGTTTTAAAAAAAACTGTGTATATATTTAATTCAGATTATATGTGTTCAATAACATCTCTTTATCATTTATACTGCCCAGGGCTGGGGGAGGGCATTGGGGTGGTATTTATAATAGGGATTGGTATGAGTAATGGATTGATCGATTGCATGTCGGATATGTGCTTATTCGATCTTTTTTATTTTCTAAAGGCCATGCATTTACAACTGTGTGTTGGAACTTGGCTCCTCCATTTATTCATTTATCATATGAAAAAAAATAGAAAGAAGAAACGCATTCAAATATTTCTTCATCTGATATGAACAGAATGAAGAAAATATATACGCATCAAAAAGGGTTTAGTTTAGCCAGACAAAATTATGAAAAATACAAGTGGCAAACGGGTACAAAGTGTATATTTTGAAACGCGCGTTTTGATCGCAGTTATGGTTTTTGTCCGCGAGCCGCTGTCTGAGTGGGATAACGCCGGAGCGAGCTGAGCATTACGCAGTCTGAACGCCCTGCGCTGTGGGGGAAACTGCCCCCAGGCCGATTTACTACCTCCGTCAACTGTAACGAAAACAGGCCTTTCAAAATACGCCATTCCTTTACAGTGGAAACATTACCGAAGTATTCCAGCGAGTATCCCCGTACTCTATGCCGCTCTATGGCAAGGAACGCGTGTTGCTAGTACTCCAGCCGGGTTACCGAGCGGTAAAATTCAGTTTGGATTGAAGTCGAAGTGGCCTCGCGGCTTACCGCCGTTTGTAAAATGAAGCCAGAGTTGAGCTGGCTGTGAGAGAATCTCCGCGAACGCTGCGGGCCTCCGGGACCAGGACTGCCGAGCGGGCTGCGGGGAATGTCTGTGCGTGTGAGCCGCACCTCCACTACCGCCTGCCTTCATAACAGCGCTCCGCACTCTTTCAGCTGCCGAAATGAACTGCGCAAAGCGTTGAGGTGCCCGGAGGGGGTTTGTTACGTTTGGAGAAGCGGAGGGGTGGGGGGGTTTGGGGGGGGGGGTGTTCAGGTGCGAGTTGCGTAACCTGTCAGAAGATGCCGAAGGCGGGTACAGTCCGTAAAGGACGCGTCCTGGGTAACCGTCGTCCTTTTTTGGTTATTAAGTAGAACAGGCTGAACCGTGTGAATGATGACACTCTGGCAGTTTAACAGCGGGTGGAGAACTGTCCTCGTCTAACCCCAATAATCCATAACGGGCCCACAGCCTCATTATCGGAGTGCTATATCTCCCTTTCCTCGGCACGGGTGTGTGTGTGTGTGTGTGTGTGTGTGTGTGTGTGAGAGAGTGTGTGTGTGTGAGAGAGAGTGTGTGTGTGTGTGTGAGAGAGTGTGTGTGTGTGAGAGAGAGAGTGTGTGTGTGTGTGTGTGTGTGTGTGTGTGTGTGTGTGAGAGAGTGTGTGTGTGTGTGTGTGTGTGTGTGTCTGCAGGGTGCTCGGTGACCTTCCCCATGGCTCAGCAGTGGCAGTTGGGGCAAATAGAGAGTGACAGAGCAAGAAAGTGACTGCAAACAGCGATACGTTGACAGAGAGGGAAAGAAAAACTTCCGCATATCCTGAAGGAATTCTCAGCTGTCTTTGTCGGGTGCGGCCGACCGATTTGGCTCTTCCCCCTTGCATCCCAGTGGCCCACTTCAGCGCTCCGCATTCCATAGACGGAACAGCGGTTCCTCAAGAGAAGAGGATCTTGGGAGATGAGGTTGTGGCAGAGGGGTGCCTTCGTTACAGTTTGTTTACCGTGAGCCCCACACAGTAACGATCTGTGTAAGCTCGTGGCCGTTCGGTTGGCTTTGTGCAGGGCAGTGAACATAGCGTGGGTACTGATCTCCTTCACAGATGTACAGTCACGACTTCTCGATTCCACTCGAACTGGAATAACATTCCGCATTCAAGAACGACGAGGTTTTTTTCCGTCTTCTTTTGGCTCGCCTGTAAGGAAGGAGATGACTTTACATGTGTATACTGTAATCGTAAACAATGCCCATGTAATTTGGCAGGGTTCCAGATGTATGAGTCAGACTTCTGTTACATTACAGGAAGTGGGTGTTCATAGTGCTGTAGTTCTTTCTGGAATAACCGACGCCTATTGGCCATAATACAAATATGCTACTGGTTCCAATAGAATGGGTTCACATTTCAAGGTTTGTTTAGCATTCAGACTTCTTGAAAAGCAAGGGGGGTGTAATTCCTAGATTCAGACCACAAAACCTTGTTTAACGCACTGACAGTTTAAATGGCTGTCAGACGAATATGGTTCTTCACAAAGAGCGCTTACAGGTGAGCTGCACATGCTGTGAGACAGTAGTGTAGAGTGTAGTACAGTCGTTTGCATTTGGTTTTCCATGCCTGTTATAGCTACATAACCTGCTGTTCATTTGCATGTCAGACGAAATGAGGACATGCTAGTCTTCTCCTGAATTTTATGCACAATTTACCGGCAAAGGGACGCTGCTACAAGTACAAGTGGGCATTTCAAACTTTTTAAAAATAAGAAATATGGGACAAAACTTGGTGAAAAAAAGTAATACATCTGAATTAAAATAATGTAATTAATAAAAAAAAATGTTAAACATAGAATTTTTTAGCCTGTGAGCAGTGGAATGTAATGCTTAGAAAGTTTTGTCTGTGAATGTTTTTACAGTAATCAACCTTCAGATAAAAGGCTGTTTTATTGGATTATACACAAACGTAACTGACATAATAGATGCCATTCTGGCTAGAAAAAGAAAATCATTTGCGGTCTGTCATTCAACACCCCCGGATTGTTGACTGTTATTTTGTGCCGTGCGAGCAGTTTGTTTTCTGGGCGTAGAGTGCAGCGCAGCTTATTGCTGTGTGAACAGAGCCGCACTGTGCCGGCGGAGTAAATTACGGCAGATAGAGAGGGTCACTGACTGGGGCTTAATGAACAGGCTAACCAGACAGACCAGCTGTGAATGAAACCGCACGCACGAGGCAGTCGGAGCAGCGGTCGGCCCGCTCTGCAGCGCCGTCGTACCGGCGCACGTTCATTGTGTAGGAGGGCCCACAGGAAACGCTAAATCCTTTCTCGTGCGTGTTTTGGGTTTTACGATGGTCCTTTTCCTCCGCGCGTTAACTAAGTGCGGGGAGAAAGCGTTGTGCGAAGACGCGACGCTGGCGTACGTGAATCCTGACCGATCTGGAAAAATCACCTTCCTGGTTGCGGCACAGAATGATCCGGAGGCCTTGTGTCATGTTGGAATAAGTTTTTTTTTTCTTCTCTTTTTATTTCTTCCCACGTTCATGATTTGAGGACGTTCATCTCAACCCGGCACATTTAAACGTGTTTTTCCTCGTTTAACGTTTGGGTAATAGAGCGGTAATCTATTTCATTTTGAGGTTTCTTTTCCTGTTTCAAATGCAGTAGGTTCTGTCTCTGCTTTTCTGACAACACTGAGTAAACCATTACAGTTTAAATAATATCTCAGGTATGAAGTAATAGACTTTCTAAAACTGAAGTTAATTTGTGATGTTGCTACAAATACGATGCTCAGTGAAAATGTATTTTTTAGGGCAGTTATTAGGTTTGTGCGGAATTGGGAATATTTTTAGGGTGCAAGGATAAACCGATATATCCAGGTACCTTGCAGGGAACTTGGCGCAGTTCCGGAAGGATCGAAACTAGGACTGTGCAGTGACTGAGAGTTGCATGGTAAATTACTGTTTCAGAGTCTCTGAGGGACTTATTTTAAACTCAGTCTTTTCATCAGATGCCGTCAATCTCCACCGAGTTCCTGTATAGGGGCACAAAAAAAAGTCTTCTTTCCTTCAAGGCACATAAAGGAAACATTTAACTGTTGTTTTTTTTTTCAATTATTTCCCCCGTAAATCATTTCCCATAAATCTTTCGGGGCATTAAAACCTACAGCAGACTGAGCCACGTGATCCTCATGCATAGCGGGTAAAATAAAAAAAAATAAACAAAAGCGTGTTTACGTTGGAAGAAGAGCCCAGAGATTTGCGTTCGTCGATTTCATTACCTCTCTCCCGTTCCTCGCTGTAAAACGAATAAAAGGAAGCGGCGGGGAGCGCTCGGCGCGCCGTGGCGGGCCGGAGTGTGCCGTTAAAATTCGGCGGGAGCGGTAAAACCGGGCGACGGCCCCACCGCCGGCCGACCCGTCTCTTTACGGCACCTCGGCCACGGGGAAACGCTCGACGAAGGACGCGGACGCGCGTAAGCTTGTGGAGGGGCGCCAGAATGTTTTTACGCTTGCGTTAGCGCGGATTATGTTACGCTCTAATTAAACATTGCATTCGCGTTAAGGAACCCCGCGGACACAGGTCTGTTTTCATAAAGACCTGTTTGAGGCTTGAACTCCCGGCTCTGGAAAGGCACTTTTGCAAGCTGTCTCCTGCAGTCAGACTCAGAGATTTATATTTATTTATTTTTACTTCTCTTTGTCACTCGCACACTGTTCCTCTCGGCTGGATTTGTAAAAACTGGTTACATCGTTCAGGGCCAGAGTTAAGTCAAAGCACAAAGAATGGATACTGTTGTATATCACGGTAAACTTAGTTTTTTCAACACTATCAAAGTGAGTATTCATGTTACTGTCACAGATTGTTACCAACTTATAGTCAGGGGGGAAAAATGTATGTCAAATTTTCACACAGGTTTGTTTGCATCTCTCTGTCTCTCGCTCTCTCATTTGCAATACCCTCCCTTTCTTTATCTGGTGTCTTGTGTGTGTTAAGGGAATTCATACTGACTGCTTTGAGCAGAACACCTTTGTGAGCTTAGTGACTGGACACTCCTTTTGTTTAGCTGGTTTCAGATGTGCGTTCAGTGAGTGCACACTCTTGATGTTGAGTCAGTCTCCTATCTGTTCACTGGCTGCACACTTCCTGTGACTTGCTGATTTAAATTCTGTGTTCAGTGACTGCACGCGGCTTGTGCTTATGGGGCCTACTGTGTGTGTTTTCAGCCCAACAGCAGTGGCCAGGTTGTGGGGAAGGTGCCCGGGCACTTCACCCCGGTGCTGGCTCCCTCCCCACACCACAGCGCAGTGCGCCCCGTCTCTCTCTCCATGCCCGACACCAAACCCATCACCACATCCGCTGAAGGTGAGCCCGTCTTTCCCCCTCCGCTGCCAGGGGAACCGCTAACGCCTCCCACACCACTCCTGTAGGACCAAGCGAAACCACTGACTCCTCCCATACCGTTCCTATAGGGCCAATGGAAACCACTGACTCCTCCCACAACATTCCTATAGAGACAAGAAAACCACTAACGCCTCCCACACCACTCCTGTAGGACCAAGCGAAACCACTGACTCCTCCCATACCGTTCCTATAGGGCGAATGGAAACCACTAGCTCCTCCCTCACATTCCTATAGAGACAAGTAAACCACTAACGCCTCCCACACCACTCCTGTAGGACCAAGCAAATCGCTGGCTCCTTCCACACCATTCCTATAGGGCCAATGGAAACCACTGACTCCTCCCATACCATTCCTATAGGGCCAATGGAAACCACTGACTCCTCCCACAACATTCCTATAGAGACAAGAAAACCGCTGACTCCTCCCAAACATTCCTATAGGGCCAATGGAAATCGCTGACTCCTCCCACTCTTTCCTGTAGAGACAAGCAAACCACTAACTCCTCCCACACCATTCCTATAGGGCCAAGTAAACCATAGACTCCTCCCACTTCATGGTTACCTCCTATTTCATGTTGTACAGTGTTTTGCTCTGTTGCTTCTGGAAGGGTCTATAACCTGGCTGCTGTGTGTGTGTGTGTTTGGGTTCTCCAGCCTACTCATCCCCAGGAACCCCCACGGCCAACCGTTTTGTCGGACTGAGCTCCAGGGATCCAGCGTTCCTACACCAGCAGCAGGTGAGCCCCTGTTTAGACTCCAACCACACTCTGCCTAGGCCCCACCCAAGCTCTGTCCAGACTCTGCCCTGATTGGGGCCTGACCTCAACCCATTGGTCCAGCAGGCTATGTGTGCAGTTTTCCCTGTGTTCGCACCAGGGACCCAGGGATTGCCATTCTCTCTGAAGCTCATGAACTCCAGTAGTTACTTGAGGCATTGCACTTTAGTAACTTTAGCACTTTTTTGGTGCCAAAAATCAAATTTCCCCATTGAAGTCCATTCAAAACTATGAATTTACCCTGGCAAAATTAAATTATTTTGGACAGTACTTTTAAGCGCTAAAATTTCTTTAAGCTGAACTAATTGCTCTCCAGGCACCAGTTTCTTTTTGTTTTGAGTCCCACAGAAGAAGATATAAGATTTATTTCATTCCGATTTGGTTCGCATGATTTTACGTCACAGTGAGCACAACTGCTTACATGGACACAATAGCATGAACGAGTATGAGGCTGTGATTGACTCATCAATGCTGAAAGGTGTTGCCCTGAGAGTTGCCTGCACGGAACCGCTGTATCAGAATACGTAGAGTATTAAACCTTGACCTAGGATTACATGATTCCATCGTCATTAATGTTTTTATTATATTGTTCTTTTGATATTTTTACTATTAATATTACTAATAATAATGTTACCTGCCATAAATTTCTTGTGCCCGTTGTTCATGGAGATGAATCGTGACGAATAAATACACAATAAGTAATAAAGCTGGCATATGTGGCTCTTAAATTAAAATGCTATCATGCTGATTCCACCATATTATTTTGACTAAATTGCACATAGTGCAATAAACATAGTAGTTATTTAGTTAGCTAGGAAACCACAAGTTCTCACTGCCTTCTTCCTATCTTGTGTACCAGTTAGCTTTCCCAAGTACGTATATAGCTAACTAGCTAATGTAATGTACAGCCAAGTGTTGCCGAATGCTTCTGTAAAAATCTTGACTGCCTTATTTATTAATTTAACAAGCAGATATGTTAGAAACCACATTAGAAATGGCCTTGTCACGATGAGTCACTTGTTTTCTTCCACAAATTCCTGTGGCTAGCCAGTAAAGTCACAGCTTGTCAGACGTTTTGAAAGCTTTTTCGGGGTGCAAACCCACGGGATAACGTCATTGCTCTGCGTTTACCGGTTTACTGTGATCCTGTCCTGCATGCCCTGGTGCCAAAAGCCCAATAGTCAAAAATGGCAGCCTCCTTGAATTGGCTTCATGCGCCGTTGGGCAGCTCCCATAGGGATCCATGGAACCGATAAGCGGAAGCTGTCTCCGGTTCTTGTATATCCCGATGGGTCACACACTCTGTGATACTATTTTTTTTATCCTGGGGTAATAAGTGATCAAACATTGCATTAAACTTGCATAAAAATGAATTATATGATTTAATTATTTGTGAGTTGAAGGGCGTCCTCCTTTCTTTGCTACAGTGGGTCAGTAGCTTCGCTTGCCTTCACTGTGAGGTTGTCTGAAGGTCTTGATGTCAGTCTGGACTGGACGCCTTTAAGCCCGTTCGCTTGAAGTCATTGGCCTCTAGCGTTTGCGGACGCGGGCGAATTCCATTTCAGTTCAGTTCAATGCACAAGAAATCGATTCAAAAGCGGCCGTCGTTTTCTCGCGAAGAGTTTTGTTTCTACGAGTGGATTGAATTTCAATATTGTCTATCTTGGCATTAATAAAAATATTCTTTCACCACTAAAAAATCGTATTCCGTCATAGCAACAAGATAAACCCACAATAGCCCTAAGATATGCCTATACAGCAGTGAAAACGCTGCTCACTGAATAACGAAATAAACGAGAAAAAGTTTTTAAAAAGGATACCATGTCATTCTACAGTCAATATCTGGGACTAAATATTGAATAAATATAAAACCTTACTGTTGGTTTACGTGTAGAGATGTCCCTTTGAGACTGCGTGGTCATATATTGTCTTGGGCAATCCGTTTGATAAATATAGGCGCATCTGTGACGCCTGGGTATCTTCAAAATAGCTGTGCGTAACACCACACCTGTGTTTACGGCGTCGTCGCCCTTTTAGTACAGTCTGACTAGATTTACAATTCATTTATTCAGTAGGCGAGAGTATAAGCTTTCTAACGATATATAACATGTCTAATTCTGCTTTCGGAATAGCGTTTTATAGGTCAGCGTAACAGAAAATATTCTTAGCATAGCATTCACTTACGCAATCACACTCTGTTAGCAGACAAATACGATGCACCTAACGAAACATGTTCAAGGATATTTCGTAATTTCTTGGAAAATACTATATTATTGAGGACTTCTGAACATAGCTAAGCCATATGTTTGCTGATAGACCTAGCTGACATCGTTTTCGGAGCAAAACAGAAGCGAATAGAACAATATAATTGATACTGTCTCTCTGTCTCTATCTACTGAACATAGAGGAGATTTCACCATTGCTATGTAAGTATTATCGTTCAAAATATTTCGGTTATATACGTTCTTTTTGAAATTGAGTATTTTAAATAGGTTAGTGGTGTTATATAATGTAAATATTTCACACTGTAATGTAAGCGTTAGACGGAAGGTAATAGTTTTGTGAAGCGTCCAACAGTGATGACGTCAGAGCTGGAACATTGCCAAAAGATGGTGGACGGGTGAAAATTGTTTTCATGTTGTCTCATCCCATACAATAAAACATAGGAGAGTACAGAGTATAGAAATACACACGAGTTAATTATTCACATTTAGGTACTGTACCGCATTGTGTGACAATGTTTTGCATTATTTTTTAATCTGATAGCAATGTTTCATCTTAAACCCCATAAGGGGCTCATTTATATGCTTATAATGGACAAAAAACATTTTATTCAATTTTGGAGAGATTTGGATATGTTTCTGGACACCTAGCTATTTTAGACCACTGTACTGACTGAAAGCTTGTAATTCCCATTTGAAAATTATGCAACAGTGATTTTCTTGAGTCAAAACAGTTGATTGTAGTGAAATACATGGATATGTTATGATTTACAGCAATGCATAATTTAGACATTTTGGATAGATTTGGAGATGCTGGGTACACGCTTAGTTTTGCTTCATACATCTATAGTAGTTCTACATATCCACCCTTAGATTTTATGAACTTGTGGTCAAGAAGTTTTGACCTAGCACATGTATAGTTTAACTCCTGCATATATTCAATCTCGCAGTATTTCATTGCGAACTTAAAAAGTGCAAATTATTTGGATTTTTGTCAAAACAATTGCATTTGTGGCACTTATTTCTTCCAAAATTATGAATATAAACTAATCTGTGTTAGTATTGTAAATGTACAAATGTCTTGCTTCATTTAAGCCATTTTTCAAGTCTCTGTGGTGTCACGTCTGGAGTTATAAAGCTTTAAATAGGGTACCCCCTAAATGGGCAAGGATTGGCAAAATTTGGCTTGTTCCTTAAGAGGTTAAGTTTCTTTAAGTTGCCACCAGTTTTTTTGGCTTGGCGTGATATTTTAACAAAATAAATAAATAAACAAATAAAAGAGCTTATTCTTCTTTGGATGCTGCTGAAATATTCTTGAACTGGCTGTGTTCAAATTCAGTCCACAAGCCATCGGAAGCATTAAGAGTGAACCTATGAGGCCTGTGGGTAGACTGATGAGGTTGGTTTGGTCATCAGATCTGTGTTCTGAAGTGTGAAGCCAACATGGCTGTTACGTACGTGCAGGGACTCTGTTGTGTCCAGTACGGTAGATCAAATGTGAGGATGTGTACGTTTTCCTGCGAGTATTAATGCTGAAGCCTTGGGCGGAGCTTGTCGTCTTGTGATCTGTGATATGCGGGTGTGCTTTAGTCATGTGACCACCAGTCCCCATGGTGACCAGCTGTGAGTTACACTTTTATGTAATACGCCTACACGCCAATGTGGAGGGGAAAATTGATGCTGCGTAGTAGATTTATGAATGTAAAATACTTACATATGCCTACAGAAATATTGCATAATTATATGCGCATGCATGTTTTTATATTATGTATTTACATTCAGTTACAGATTAATCCAGTGACTGGTTCTCTTGAAAAGGTACTGAACACTGTACTGTAATAAATAAACATAATGACATGGTTGGAGTAGCATTTAGAAACGAGCTGCGTTTGACATGCTGTCCTAGAAGATGTTTAGGTCCTTCAAACTTTTGGCTGGAGTAAATCACCTGCCAGCATAAAACAATGGTGTTATCTGCAAGAGTCACAACTATGTCCATCTCCTTTATGGATTATTCAACTCTTTCTGACTTTATGCTTTCAGTTTGAATAACTTTGATCTGTTTTATCTTTAACAATCTTAGACATTCTTACCACAAAGAATTTTAAAGTGCCTGATAATGGAATTTTATATATCATGTATAATGTTGCTACTACTGCTACTACTAATAATAATAATTATATAGTTATTAATATGATGATAATTTTTGCACTATCTGAGGCTAATTCAGAATGTCTTTCACTGATTCCGACTTCTAGTCAGTTGAAGAGGCGTGCTCACACCACTCGATACAATGAGAGAAATCTATATATATATATATATGTAAATATCAGTTTGTGCGTTTGGTTATTTCAGTGACAAGCTTGTCCGTCTCTTTCCGCCAATCCTGGAAACGAGAGAAGGCCTGTGACCGTGGCGCATGTCAGGCGGGCGGAGTAATTCACGCAGGCGGCGCTCTCCGAACTCGGGGTTTCGCGCTGGGCGTTTTACTTTGGTTCCCGTAGCGCGCGCGCGCGCGCTTGCGGGGGTTCGGCCGCCTCGGTTGGGCGACGCCATGCCAGGGCCCCGCCGCGCTTCTCCGGGCCTGGTCTGAAGCCAGCGGCTTTCCACCCACCGGCTAATTGAATTCGTCTGCCGCGCGGCTAAGTGATGATTAGCGGTTCCTCCGGAGCCCCGTTCCTGCGCGGCGTAATTACAAGCTTTCCCTTTCGTCGCTGGGGAAACCCCCGCGAGCGGCGGGAAAACGCGCCGGAGACGAGGAGGCGGGGCCATCGGAGACCGCGCGGGCCAATCCGCGCCTCGGATTCGATATTTAAGGTGATAAAAAAAAGACGGCGTTGTCCGCTCGTGTCAGACTGCGTACGGCGCGCGGGCGCTTGCTCTGCCTCTTCGCGGCGATCGTTAGAAGTATATACGGGACGCGGAGTCTGCCCGCAAGCCTGTAGTTGCAATTACGCTGTTTGTCGTTACAGTAAAGCAGTCTCGCATCTGTCACGCAGTTCAGACGCACTTTGCGAACTGCGCTGGACAATTATAATAAAATTGAACGGAGCTTCTGGCCGCCGCCATTCCCCCGTCAACAAAAAGAACTTCTGCTGTCGTCCTCCTCAGAGTGAAAGGGATGCGATAACTTTGAGTGTCCTCCATTTTTATTTTTATTGGTTTACAGCTGCACGCAGTATTTGCTGCAGTGTTACGGGCACTAAATGGCTGCTACGGTTGCATTTGATTACTGGCATCTCGGAGAATTCGGTTAGACTGGCAGGCTGTGGATTGTTAAAATTGTTAAAAGAAGCAAAACTCGATAAGAAATGTGATTTGCAGAAACACTTTATAAAAGACTTTGATTGGGGGGCTGCGGGGGGTGGGGGTGGTGGTGTGGGGTGGGGGGGGTCATCCCATCGAACGAGGTACTACAGTTAAAACACCGTGTTTTAAAAGAGGCAGCAAGCTCGGACGAGGGGGCAGAGGGGCAGTACAGACAGAACTAAATGAAAGGTCTCCATCATTTTTTTTACATTAGTCAGGGGTTTCGGGGAATCACAAAGCGTGATTTGCGCCGGGCGGGGCGAGCGGTCATTGAGGCCGACCCGCGGTGGATGAATAACGCCGCAGATCCATTCTGCCTTTCAGCGCGCCGGCGGCTGGGACAGATTTACTGCCGCAGGTTATGAGACGTATTGACACTCCCATTCTTCTGCCTGGGCACCGAGGCGTTTGTTCGCGCTGGGGGTGGGGTGGGGTGGGTGGGGGGGGGTGGGGGGATTGAGGGGGTGTGGGGGTAGGGGGGGGTTAACTTACGCATCGTATAAATTACCGTAACGCGCGGGTCTTAAATTCTGAGCGCGGCCTCCAGCGTTATTGCATTGAAGACGGGTCGTCGGGGCCCGTCCCGGGCCTGCTGGGAAACGTAGTGCCGCGTCGTCTGGACTCCTGCGCAGCTGAATGGGGATCTGCGGCGGGCTGGGTTACGGGCGAGACCCCTCCCTCAGAGACTCCGCCGCCGGCTGTCCCAGAGCAGGGCGCCACGCGATTGGGAGTGAGTGTGAGAGGTGCTGAACACAGAGAGGTGCTCTGATGCATATCATTTTTAGATGTGTTCAGGTCAGATTAGGTCAGTAACATTAGGGTTTTTAAAAATATATATTATATATATGTTGTGTGTATATATGTGTGTGTGTGTGTGTACATACAGTGAGCTCCATAATGATTGGATCAAGGACAAGGTTTTTTCATTTAGCTCTGTATTCCACAATTTTAGATTTATTATCAAACAATTCTCATGTGGTTAAGGTGCACATTCTTAGCTTTTTTACAGGGTATTATCTACACGTTTTGGTTTCGCCATGTACAAGTTACAGCACGTTTTATGCATAGACCTCCCATTTCAGGGAATCATAATGTTTGGGACAAATTGCTTCACTGGTGTTTTTGATTTGTCAGGTGTGTTCAGTTGCTTCCTTAATGCAGGTACAAGAGAGCTTTCAAGATCTAGTCTTGATTCTGGGCTTTTGATTGCCTTTGGAGCAAAGCCATTATTATGTGGCTGAGAAATTTAAAAAAGAAAGCAGTCTGAGACATAGGCCAAACTTGATGCTTGCCAAAATTCACTGTTTGGAACATTATTTAAAAGAAAGAGAACACTGGTGAGCTCAGTAATTGCTAAGGGCCTGTTAGGCCAAGGAAGACCTCAACAGTTGATGAATCACAAATTCTCACCATAATGAAGAAAAATCGCCTGTCTGACAGATCAGAAACACTCTTCAGGAGGCAGGCATGGATGTGTCACTGACAGCTGTCCTCAGATGACAGATGTCCACAAGCCGAACTATAGAACCTACACTGCAAGATTAAAACGGTTAGCCACATAACAGAATGGCCAGGTTACAGTTTGCTAAGACCTATCTAAAAGAGCTTGCAGAGTTCTGGGAAAAGGTCTTGTGGACAGATGAGACCAAGATTGACTTGTATCAGAGTGATAGCAAGAGCAAAGTGTGGAGGCCGAATGTAAGTGTCTAAGATCCAAAAAACACCCCCTCATCTGTGAGAAATAGTGGTGAGAGTGTTATACTTTGAGCATGTATTGCTGTGACAGGTAATGGCTCACTTGTCTTCATTGCTGATGTAACATAGCAGTTAGCATGATGTAACATAGCATCTTCTACTCATAGCAGCAGAAGAATGAATTCTGTGCAGAAGTGTGCAGAAGCATCTTATCAGCTCACGTTTAATACCCTTAAATAAAAGCTGAGAATGTGCACTTTAACCGCATGAGAATTGTTTTATTACAAATTGTAAATTGTGGAGGACAGAATCAAATCAGGAAAAAATATGTCTTTGTCACAAACATTATGGAGCTCACTGTATAATGTGTGTGTATGTATGTATGTATGTCTGCACAGTTTGTACAGTAACTTTATTTTAATACGGAACATCTAACCTCGGTGAGCGGCCTGTATTACATGTGAAAGTACAAGCACACCAGTACATGTCATATGTGTATTTGAAATACTGCCGTTCTCTTTGTGTGTGTGTGTGTGTGTGTGTGTGTGTGTGTGTTCATATGGCATTCATATGTATAATCTGTGTGTCATCAGTCATTACCGAGAGGGGCGGGAGCGTGGCGGGGGCTGCAGAGCAGTGACTTACAATGGGAACTGAAGCTGGCCTCCTGCAGGCCTGTTCCCGTATGCCCTTTGACCCGCGGACACATGTACGCGTCTCGGAGACGTTAAACTCGCAGGTGCGCAGGGCGAAGACGAACGGTCGTGCGTCACCCCGGCCCATGCGTCACCCCAGCACGTGGGAATGCGCCGAGGCAGCAGCACTCTTAGAACTTTCTGGATGCAGTCGTCGGGGTAATGGACAGCTTCCTCCTCGCCAGAGTCCGAGTTCTCCAGGGGAAGCTTTCAAGCTTGCTTACGCAATGCTTCTTGGGCAAAATGGGGTCAGACGCTTTCATACCCCCCCCGCCCCCCCCGCCCCCCCCGACCCAAACAACGTATAACGGTCGTCCTTCTGTCTCCCCCTCAGGAGACGCCTGTCCAGTCAGAGCTGGCTCGATTTGTTCCCAGATGCTTCTCATGGGCAGTATTAGAACATTTTTCCTCGGTGGGCGGGAAAAGGGAAGCGATGTTACTTTTTAAAAATAAACTGCCGTCTCCCTATAAAATGGCCAGACGGCGGGAAGGAATTCGCCCACCATCGGTCGCCTCGCCTCGTTTTCACCAGGCTCGTCCAGTGGTCCGCCTGTCAAACCGAAACCCGGGTTCAAATGAACGGCTCATTATTAAGCCATCTCATTGGTGGGTTTTTTTTTTAATCTCCTCCCCAGCCCCCCTTGGCGTCACTGCCCAGCAACGGTCGCTCTGATTGGACATTGGTCTGTCCTTGTGTGAGCGCAAGTGATAAGCCACCTCCTGGTCATTATAAATGACAGCTGGCGTTGGGAGACGCAACATGTACAGAGAGCACGGGGCCATTTTAACCTGTTAGCCTCGCAGTGTAGATCGCGGATGGTTTTTCAGAGCAGGGTTTGGCGTACGTGCGCCGCGGTTCCGCCGTATTGGCTGTCCTGACGTGCGCGACCAGTCGGTGAAAGAACCTTAACCTTTGGCTAAGCAGTCTGGGTAAGGTCCACACTGCTGCCAGCTGTACGCTCAGCTCCTGGTTGTGTCTGTAGAGGGAGGAGCCATTTAATGGCATGGTGTCTTATGCACCCAATTAAAGGTGTTGGACAAACACTATTTAAGATCAGGTAAAAAATTAAAAGCGAATATTAATTTTAAAAAATTGTAACCGGATAACAGTAACAGCTATTTATAATTTGGTTCCATATGATATGGCACTGCAGTGTTGTGCATAATCTGATCACTAAACGTATTTCATTAAAAACTACTTTGTGTAGGAAATAATGGTCCCAGCATGCTGCACACAAACATCATGCTCAAATCCTGTATAAAACCATTTCACATGCAGTTTATATGGGCATGCCCACAGATATCTGTATGCGGAAAAATGGCATGCCAAAAAGTGGTATTTGTCATGGAATAATTAATACTGTAGCACATTATGACGTGAAATAGTGTGCGCGCACATGAACACACGCCATTCCTCTCTGTTTATTTGTTAATTCGTTCATTTATTTTTTTAGTTGTGTTATCTTTGCCGCGTTCCGTGAAAGAGCATAACTTTGGGAAATGTCCGTTTAAGGGCGTGTGGTTTTTCTCAGCATGATGTGGTGTTCTGACCTGGTGTTCGTTGTTCTCCGGTGTGTGTGCGCTTTTATGCATGCATGTGTGTGTGTGTGTGTGCATGTGTGAGTGGTGTGTGTGAGTTGTGATGGGGGAATTTAGCATTGTGTAGAGACCCCGACGTGTAGGCTAAGTGGATATCCGGGTGGAAGCGGGACGTCTCTTTCCTGTTAGAAATACTTTGTCCTTTTTGTGTAGTGCTCGTTCTTTTAATTACTGGAGCTTTATGAGGGTTACCAGTGTTTATAAACCCTTATTAAATTAGCAATATGTTGAAATAATTATCGTGGAATTGCAACACTTAAATAACTTGTATATAACAGTATCAAAAGGGGAATATATATTTGGAAAATTATTGCCACTTCATGATATTGCAGTATATATTTTTTGAAATATATGATTCATTTTATTTTGCGTATTCAATATTCTTACATCCCACATATTATTTGAGGCGGTTCCATGTCCGTAAGGGGAGGTCATGGGTATCGGGTCGCCAAAGAATTCATTGTGCATCCCTATTCAAATGCCCCAGCGTTTTGCCTCAGCTGTACTGCCATTGTTCCGGAACTTTCTACACATTTAGTCATTCCTACATACATGACCTTAATAGTGTCGTCTTTGTGATTGGCCTTCATGAACATGGGCATGTTCTTAAACTCTTAGTTCAAAACAAAATGAATAAACAAATGCTTGAATATAGTGTTGGATAAAATCCACCAATCCTCCTAAGTTCAGCCTGGTGGACTTCCAGGAACTTGAGCTTGGGAACTGGTAACTTAAAGCAATATTAAGTGTATGTACAGTATGTATAATGGGCCATGTCAGGAAAAGGACTATGAATGACCATGCTATTCTTAATGTGTACCTTCTATAGTTTTGGTCCAGCTAACTTGAGCCAAAAACATGACCCCCCACCGAGGTATGTGGGGGAGGGAGAAAGGTCACCCCTCACATGGACATGACCATGGTCCAGATGTGGTTTCAGGAAGTTTTCGGTCAAAACATTGACGGTGCAGCAAGGTTTTCAAAAGCAACACAAGCCTAGCTACACGCTGTCCCCTCTCTCAGCTCAAGCAAAATACATCAGTCTTTCTGTCTGACTGTCTGTTTATTTTATAAACCCATTTCCTCACACAGACCTGTGTGTGCGTGTGTGTGCATGTGTGTGAGAGCATGTCCATAGAGGCATGGGTGAGTGTCATTTTTATAGAACTTTTTCCATTGTTTTTCAACTTAAATTTTAACTTTTTACAAAATAGATTTATAAAACATTTTTTGCTAAAAGCAGAGATGCTTTTACTGGCTTTTGTTTTATTTATGTCCGGTGTGTTTTTCTTGTTTTTGTTTCGGTGAACTTTTAATATCCATTTATATCAAGGCAATTCATAAAATGAAAGCTAGCCTTGCTGTCTACTTTTATATTGAAGGCCTTCATTGTAATATTAATGTTGTTTGGAGAAATGGTTGATTTTATGTTTCAAAGGGATGCCATACATACCTGGGTCAATTCTCTGCCATAAGCCAGTTTAACTCTGGAAAGATCAATTACAATTATAGGTGATACCCACTTGGGGTTAACATTATATATTTATATTTTATGTCTGCAGTAAATTCATTTAGCCTTTTTCTTTTTACTTTGTGAAATTGGTACGGCTCTTGAGTCTCTTGAAATGCATAGAGTTAAAAAAAAAAAAACCTCAGCTCAATCTTTGAAGTAAATTCAGAAAATCAATTACTCGCTCCCAGATTTATTGAGATGGAAATGGATTCCGTCCTGCGTACAGGTGCTCTGCGAAATGCTGAACTATCGACTGAAATAAATGGCTTTGAATATTCAGCGCGCTAATATACCTGATGAAACCGTCAGGAGCATCAGCGGCAGTCGCATAATGACCAGTTTGAGTGCACTATTCTATAATTATGCATTCTTTAATGGAGATTGAGGGGGGGAAAGCACATGCGCTGCTCAGGTGTTTCTTGTTTTTGGGTGGGCAGATTATACCTTCTCCAGATTGTGAATAAGGTGTGTGTGCGTGTGTGTGTATTTGTGTGTGTGTGCGTGTGCGCATATATATGTGTGTGTGTGTGTGTGTGTTTGTGGCAGTAGGGTACTATACTGGGTAGTGAGCTGGGTTTGTAGCTGAGATTCCCAGGCCTGGCAGTTCTGTTGTACCCTTTGCGCAAGTTACCCGAATTGTGTCATTATCTCTATAAATGGACTAATAGATAATGTACGTTGTGTATGTCACTCTGGGTTAAAGCATTTATTAAATGCTATTTAGTAAATGTAATTATTTGTGTGCATATGTGCACACTTGTATATGCGGTGTGTATGTAAGATGTCTGTGTGTGTGCAGGAGTGCGTGTCTGTGTGTGTGCGTGTGTCTGTGTGTGTGTGTGTGTGAACTCTCCTGTGTATGCTCTGGGTCCAGATGTGTTTACAGAGCTGCATAACAGGTGTATACAGCTGAAGTCCTGTGTGATGTGACAGATGTGAGGGAGAGAGAGACAGGGCCCGCCTACACCCACACGGCTGTTGTGCTATTAGTTCCCCCATCTTTTATGGTTAGTTTCCTCGTCTTTTACTTGACTACCTTTCTGTACAGTCAATTCATCCTGCAACAGAGGTCAAACTTCACCACACTCTGAAACCTCCTGTATAAGACACGATCGTGGTACCATCGTCATAGTGATTGGAATACTTTTTTTGTGATTAATACTTTTGAATGAATACTTGCGATGAATACTTTGAAGAGTCACTGAACTTGTGCGACAATATTCCCATCTTTATGATCGATCAAGTCAATGAAATCCTGGCACAAACTTTCTGTGAAGCTGGGAATGAATAATAAGCGACATATTTGGAGAGTAACTGCCTCGTGTAGTGGTTCCCCCAAACCCTCCTTTACATTTACACTTTAAAGCTACTCAAGATGGTGCTGACTGCCCCCCCCCCCCCCCCCCCCCCCCACACTTTCTATTGGCTAATACAGCAAGGCAACAGCTCTTTTTTCTGCTATAAAAATGTAGTTTTGTGAATTATTGGTTTTTGGGTTTAGAGGAAGGGAAATTGTAGTGACGCAGTGGACTCGACACCTGTGTTTTATACCCGCTTACCATTTAGTAACTTTATTTGTAATTGCATGCCAAGCAGCAGGTTGTGTTTTAAAAGTCATTGTCTTTCTGCGGCTACATGCTCCATGTTCGTAATGCGGTTAGGTACGCTACCGTGTTGGGTTTTAGCCTTTTCATGCCAGGCTTGCACAAAAGGGGGTTGGTTCAGTTGCAATTCAAAATGGTTGCATTCTGAAACCCTTTGCGTAAGTCTTTTAATTTCCAGGGTACTGAAAGCTGTTTTTCCCTCACATGGCCTGTGGTTTACCCACAGCTGAGACCGCAGTCGGGTCAGGAAATATCAGCACTTCCTCTAAAAACAGTCTTAAAGCACTTAAATATATATTATACTGTACTGACATTTCTAAAGTGTTTTGTCTGTCTGAGCTCCCCTCTGTCTAGTGTTAGGGTATATATTCTACTTTTGACACTAGTTTACCTGCATACTCACTCTTTCTTTGGCTTTTACTCTTTAACTGATATTTTCTGCTTTTATTTTCTGTTTGAGTGGAATGTAGCATTCTGCTAAAGTGGCGGCTGTCAGGCAGAGTGTTTTTCGGGGACCTTGATACGAGTAGTTTTGGGATCCCCTGTGTATGAATAGTGCTATTGCTACAGCGACGTGTACAACCAATCACACGCAACTGTACGATATGCCACAGGTGTGTACAAGTAATTTACACACATGTGCACGAGTCACTCACCCGGATGTGCACAGGTGACTCACACAGGTGTGCACAAGTGATTTACCCCAGTGATTCACCCAGGCCTTTGTGTGCTCTGGTGACTCACCCAGGTGCGCTCACTAGTGACTCAGTCACCTTCCCGGTTGCCACTGACCTCTAGAGTTAAATCGCGGCCTTGCCTTCTGTGTCTAACGCTGCTAGCCGACAGGTGCATGTGCGCAGGTGTGAATGCATGAGTGATGACAGCCCTGTACCCTCCTCCCAGCAGCAGCAGCCCTACACTTAACATGTTTACTAACATTCCTTTTGTTTCCAGGTCAGCTCATTATTTACCTTACTAATGTGATTGCATGCTACATAGAATATAGCCTACTTTCATATAAATTTTTCATTTCTTATGCTTTTGTGTTGTAGATGCAAATCTGATGTATACTGAATGATGTTTCTGAAGATGTAAGAGAATGGTAGTTTTGAACATGCAGACTTTTGTTAAAATCCACATTGAGGTTTTTTTTTTGCATGCTTGCATTTGTGCAGTAAAATCAGTCTAGTTGTTCTGGACAGTGTCTGACTGCTAGGTTTTAATTGACAGCTGAGGATATGTGACTGGACCATGAATCAAAACGGCAAGCATTATTCCCCCACTGCCACTGAGGATACTATGGGAATTACTTGGCAAAGGTAATATTTTCATTATTTCAAAATCTCAATATCACGCTCTGTGTTTGCTTTGGTCCTTTTTGATTTTACTTACACTTACACACACATGCACACACACACACACTCATGCAAGCTCCCTCAGACATGCTTTTTTATGTTCCCACAAACACACACACACAGATGCGTGTGCACATGTTTCAGATAGATACATGCATACGTACCTGTACGCACATACACACATAGCCATACACAAACTCACATACTGTGAATACGTGCACATGCACGAGCATGCACGTACAGATGCACGCACGCACATGCACACACACACACACACACACACACGCACGCACATAAAACAATCAAGTGATGGAGAAATATGCACTGTATCTATCTACCATCTTACATTTTCTTATTCTTTACAGAGAGGTGAACAGGAGGGATGTAGGTTAACCTATAAGAGGTCTCAGCTGTAGCTGAAATGTGTGTGAAAGTACCCTTTGACACACTCCACAAGTGTGTTACACCGATCTCTCCGTTTCTTTCCCTTCCCTTGTTTCTATTACTGTTCTTTCAAGTGTCTGAAGCGTTCTTAGAAAACTCGTATGTCTCCAGGGTTGCCTTGTGTAAAACTGCTTATGCGTTCCCCCATGTCCTTTTTAAAACCAGCGTACCATTGCCCATATCATTGCCCTACCATCACGGCTGTGCTTATGTACCCCCTACTTTCCAGAGGATGGGGACCGATGCATTTCAGCCACCTGAGAAAATGACGCTGTTAGTTTTGTGCCTCTTGTGAATTTTGAGGCAACTGGTGGTAGCATGAATCGCCGATGAAAGGAAAGTTAGATGTGCTTAAACTGCGTGTTAATGTTTATTCAGCAAACTTAAAGCTTGTGCGTACTGTAGGTAGTTGCGCATGCCAGTGAATCAGCCAATGACGTGAACAGGTAAGCTACATGAAGGTGTTCGTATATGCGTATAGCGGCTCCAGATGCAGTCGCCTGTCCGCGACGTTACGACGCTTTTGGTCCAAACGAATCGGCTCCCGTTCACGCCGCTGAGACCCGGGTCGCCATCTGCAGATGGGACGGCTTTTTTAAAAGACAGGGCCTTCCGCATGGTGGCGTCTCCTCTGTTGACCCCTTTAGCGGGGGGGGGGGGGGACGGACTGACTGGGCCCCTCCCGTGAGGCTGTGCTAGATACCCTAAAATCAGACAGGAAACGGCGATCGCTAAAAAGACCAGGTCGCTAATGGTTAACCTGCCCGGCTCTGCCTGCTCCCCCCCCCCCCGGAGCTCTGAGCCTGGACTGTCATGCTTCAGTTCAATGTAAACCAAGAAGAAGGGCTGCGATGGCTTGGGCAAACATACCCGTGTCAGGGAAAGTAAAGCTCGCGTAAAACATCTGTTTGAGGCCCCGGGAGGCTGGCGCGCGGGCGGAAGCAGCCTGGCTTTGTTGGAGCGCCGAGCCGGTCGGGCTGACGGTGGCTTTTGTTTGCCGGGCTGCTGTGTTTGTGTTGGGTTTTTTAAAAAAACTGTTTTTGGAAGGCTGCGTGTTGGGCCTTTGTTCCGATGGGTGTATTTTTGGGCCTGGTGTTATGAGTGGTGTGGGAACAACATTTTTTTTTTTTTTTTTTTACAGTAATTAAAATCTAATTTTCTTAGCAATTTGTTAAAATAAATAAGGAAAGCCGTAAACATAATTGAAATCAGTGTACACATACACACGCATACACACATGCACAGGAGCCCAAATCTGAGGGAAAGGAACAGGGGAGGAGAGCAAGAGCTTGTTTTCTTGTGACCTCAGTGTTGAGTTGAGAAAAGCAGAGGATTCACAGTTTTTTGCTTCTCGGTATACACGTGGGGGAAAAAAATGTTTAAATAGTTTTTTCTTTGCATTGCTACACTTCAGCAAACAAAGAAATCACTTCAGTTTCAGAGAGAGTGTTTCCTTTCAGATCGAGCTGATGGCCGTATTTCACGTTTACTGAAGAAAGTAACGTAAACAAGACACTTCAGCGGACACTGAAAAATAATTCAGCTGTTATCCACCGTGGCTTGACGAGCAAGCCCTTTAGGAGCGAGAAACCGCTGTGAAAATCACAGCAAGCTTGTGTGCAGGCAGAGCTCAGCGCTACAAAAAGCTGGCGGGTTTTTGCTCCGACTTCTTCACGCTATGCTCGACCCTCTCAGGCTTTGTCTGCAGGATCTGCAGACCTTGACCCAGCCTCTCCTGCTGTCTTAAAGGGACAGGCACCTCTGCATAGACGGGTGCTTCCTGAACGTTAACGACGGGACTGTCTGCAAAGGCAGCAGGGGCAGCGTTTCCAATGTTTTAAGTATATCTTGTTCATGAAGGCGGAGAGCAGTAGCAGTCAGACATGTAAGACTGTAATACTCAGGAAGGCTGTCTCTTGCTTAGGACCTTTTTCAAACGTTTTTGAAAAGGAGTTTTGGCTAGACAGTGCCAGCCGAGCCCAGAACTCTACATCAGTTATGAACAGAACTGTTTTGTTTGTTTTGTTTTGCTTAGACTTGTTTTTTTGGCTGGGGGAGTGGATAGGCTGTTTACAGAGCAGCAACTCAAGAGGCGGCAAGAGGGGTCTCTTTTGCAGAACAGTCCTGCTAGTCGAATTCTTTCTTTGTAGTGGATGGCACAGCCGGTCATGAGCTCCTCCTAGGAGGGTATTACACCCAGTCATGAGCTCTTTCTGGGGAGATATTACAGCCAACTACAAACTTGTCCTGGGAGATAGCACAGCCAATCATAAGCGGTTCCGGAAAGCCAGCATAGCCAGTCATTAGCTGTTCCTGAGAGCTAGCGCAGCCAGTAATGAGCTCTTCCTGGGAGATGGCACAGCCAATTATGAGCTCCTCGTGGTACTCACTGAGCTCACCGAACCACCCAGCAGCCCTCTTTACTATAAATGAGTGGGATGCGCTGTTGTAGCACACTGGCGATGGGTGGCTGATGAATCTTTTTGTGGGCACAATTGAAAAACGTTCTGAGTGGGATCCCGGGCCTGGTCTCTTCTCCAGACACAGTTTGAACAGTGGGTAGATGTGACTGCTACACCGTCCTGTGAGAAGAGGGTCAGCGATCCATTAAGATACCGTCAGATAATCTAATTTGAAACTTAATCCCTAAACGAACCACGTTGCATACTTTGAGACGTGCAGGGGGGGGGGGGGGGAGCGGGGGATGCACAAACAAAGAGAAGGAGAGAGGGACACGGAGAAACAGGGAGAGCGAGACAGAAAAAAGTGAGAAAGTCAGACCGAGAAAGAGGGGGAGAGTGAGGGGGTGATAGAAAGAAGAAAGTGGGGAGAGAGGTGTAACCTGACAGAGAGAGCGAGAGGGGGGCTGTGTTGTGCCTGTTTTCGGGGAGGTGGGGGGGTCAGGTGGGGGGTTGAAGGAAGGGAGTGAGTGTTCTCGGGGTGAATCGATAAAGCATCCGAAGCGCGGTGGAAGTTGCTTGTTTTCCCCGTCTTGCTGAAGGTCGTGTCTCAAGCCGTCTGGTATCCCGGGGAAACCAGACAAGAGGCAATGCCAGACTGGACTTGAACTCGAGGGACCCTTGAAAGAGGGACACAATGGTCTTTGTCAATCAATAAAGTTCATTTCACACAGAGTTACGTGTGCTGATTTTAAAGAGTCCGGGCGAGAGGAAACTGGTCCTGACTGGAGACATGACTTCTCTGCTGTGCAGCCCCGCTTTCGAGCGCAACTGTGCAAACTGCTCTATTTGAGCAGTGTTCAGTTTCAGCCATTAGCTGTGTTCAGGTGTGAGAGCGGTTATTCATGTGTCCAGGTGTGAGCTGTTCTCCAACTGCTGTGGTTTTGTTGAACAAATATTAGGCAAAAAAGAAAAGAGACAGTTTGCGTGCTGGAAGAGAATTGAGAATTTGCACAGGGATTCGTCAGTCATTATTTGAGGTTCACGCGACCTGTCTTTTACTAGATGAGGATTATTCTGTGAGCGTGCGTGGGTCTATGAATCTGAAACAGCTGATGAAAACACTCTGGGTTCCTGCAGTTTGCCTGTGAAATGCACAACCCGGACTGCGAAAATAAACCCGGCCGATCTCCCTGAGGCTGAAAAAACCGGGCCCGATTGAATAAGACCATCTTTTTCAGCACACGCAAACAGTAACATGACCAATGATTGGTCATAGTATTTGTTTTGCACCAACCATTGGTTGTTTTATTCGTTTTGCTGAAGGTCTTAGTAAATTAGGCCCCGTGTCTAAGGCAAAGCGACAGAGAGCTAGGATGGCAGACCGTCGTGGGGGTGACACAGAGAGGAAGATTAAAACCCGTGTCTTTAATTTCAGCCTCACCAGAAGGCCGACACTCGCAAACGCTGAACCTGAGGTTTAGAGAAATCCGTCGGTACACATTTCTCCCGAAAGGCAGATCCGTCTCCCTTCCGGAGTGAGCATCCGAGATGTGAAATTTTGGCGAAAGGCCGGGGGCATTTCCACGCGGCGTCGGGGGTCTGGTTAATTGCAGGTTTCACGCGGGCATTTTCGCCCGGCCTGGGTTCGAGGGTCGCTCCGTAATCGGAGCGCTGCTGTTCGATGAATAGAGGCCCGGGGTCGCACTTCACTGCTCACGCCTCCTCTGTACGGCCCTCGATCGGAAAGGTAGGAAGAAGCCTAACCTCTTATTTCCTGTCAGATGATTTCTGGCAGTCCAGGGAGAGAGAGAGAGGGAGGAGAAGGGAGGGGGTAGAGGAAGAGAGAGAGAGAGGGAGGGATGGAGGAATGGAAGGGGGGGGAGGCAGTGGTGTAGTCCTGCCCGGAGTTAGTGGATGGAATCCTTGGTTTTTAACTCCGTTAAAAGACTGGATACAACTTTTCTTTTCGTCTTTTTTAAATTGCGGGTCAGAAAGAGGAAGATGCCCTGTCCAGCTGAGACTAGCTTGCTGGTACACCGTGCGATTGGTAAAAAAACTCAGGCCTGAGAAATGCTCAGCTCGTTCTTCCCCACAGTGAGGCCCGTCAGCTCGGCCCCCCTCTGAAAGAATACAGTCACTGTTTCCCCAGTTCCGGGGTCACCCCCCCCCCCTCCCACTGCTCCTTCCCCCCACATTTGGGCTTAACCTTACCCCTCCAACCTAAAATCCAAAGACCTGTTTCCTTTCTGGAAGCCTTGCACCTGCAAACTAAGACTTTCTCTTTCTCTCTCAACCCCTTCTCTCTCTCTCTATCCCCCTCTCTCTTCCCCTCTCTCTCTGTCTACCTTGCTTTCTCACTCTCCATCTCTCACTCTTTCTCCCTCCTTCCCTCCCTCCCTCTCTCTCTCCTTCAAAGGAACCCCTCCCGCTGAAACAAAGGCAGGTCTGTGTACATCAGGGGGCTCTAGTCGCCCCGAATATCGAGCACACCCAGTAATCTGCAAACAGAAAGAAGCAATTGTGTGAAATGGGGGGGGGGGGGTTCTTTTCTGGCTAATTATTCAACACATGTACATAGCATGAAGCCCCCTCCCCCCTTCCCCTCAGCAAACAAACAGAGCTGTACTTTTTAACCCTTTGGAGAGTAGGTTTTTTGACTTTTTTTTTTTTCTCCAGAATTCTCAGTCAGTGTTCTAGAACTCCGTTGCTTTCAATCACCAGTAGTCTTTGTTACATCAGCATTAGAATGTTCAGTTATGAGCATTCTAATCACATATTTGTGATCTCACACCTTAAAGGGCCAGCCATGGAAAAGCGGGGGTGAGAGCCGGGTTAGGGTCTAAGGATGGGCTCTTACGCCATCAGTTCGGAAGCACATAGCGCAGCATCTCGCACCGGAGCCCTCTTTCCCCCAAAAAATCTGCCCCTGGCCCTGGGTGCGGACCCGCCCGGCCGCCGGCGAAAAGCTGGAACGCCGCACGCGGGGACTGTGGGAGCAGCGAGTCCGCTCTTCTCCTTGAAGTCGGCTGCTCACGCAAAACCTTGGAGATCCCCGACGCAAGCGCGACGCTTTAGAGCCGCTCCCCCTCCCCCTTCCGCAGTGTGTCCCATAATCCCCGCGTCTCGTGTAGTGTGCCAGGTGCTCGTTATTAACGCTCGTGTTTGCCACGTACGGACCCCACCGCCCACGTCCCCCCCCCCCCCCCCCCGGCTTCTCCCTCTCGCACGAAAGCCCAAAGCGTTTGATGTTCGTGGGAGAGGTGGAGCGCTGTGGATTACTGTAATTCCTTCATTGTTCTCCGCAGTCTGGACGACACTGTGTCATAATCAGGCACCTCTGAGGTGACCTTCGCTCGTCACTCCCTCAACTGTCCCCGGCCTCTTTGGATAAACACACGCCGGCGGTGGGTTTCCATAGGAACGGCACTGGCTACGGCCTGAGGTTATTTACATTCGGGACAGGAGAAACTGAAATGTGTTTATTTAATAGTGCACACACAAACACACGCACACATATACACATATATATTCACACACACACACACACACACACACAGTTGGCAGTAATGTATGCGTAATAGAATCAACCTGCTCGAGATTCCTTCGCAAATATTAGCAGACTGAACATGCAAACACACGTCCTAATACGGTCGGAGACGAGAGGAATGAAATGGGCGTTTTGCTGATGCTCAGGTCCAATTATTATTTTTTTTTAAAAGCTCTTCACACACTAGTAAATACGTACAGTATACGACCGAGCGAAGTGCGTCAGTCTAGCATCTGCTGGGCTTCAGAGGAAAAGCTGTCCTTACTAACCGTGTTTAATTTATGGCGCGTCCCTATCGAAGGCTATCCCTTTAAGGGCTGTTACTCTTCGGCAGCAGATGTTTTGTTGTGTTTTTTTTTGTGTGTGTTGTTTCTCCATGCTCGGGTTTGCGGAATGGCGCGTATGGAGAAGCGCGCGGCGCGTTAAAGTGCCTCGCAGGAACAGCTGAGCGCATCTGCCTTTATTCTCTGGCCACCGGCCAGGCAGCGAGCCCCCGTTTGATGTTCTTTTCGGCTTAGCCCCCCGACCTCGGTCTCCACGGCCCTCCTCGCCGCCTTTTTTTTTTTTTTTTTTTTTTTTGGTAAAACGCCGCGGACGACGATACGGTCCGCGGCCTCCTCTGAAACAGATGGACGCTGACAGATGTGCGGCTGAGAATCCCCCCCCCCCCCCCCCCGCCCCCCCCCACCACCTTCCCCAGAAATCTGGAGAGAAAAAAAAAAAAACAACAGAAAAGAAGTTCGCGCCGCATCTGCGATGCGCGAAAAAACCTTCGCACCTGAGCCCAGGAAGGGGGTGAAAGGTCATCGGCTGCTATGGCGCGCGAAAAACCCGGGCAGATACAGACACGCTCCTCTTGGCGTACGCACATCGCTGCCAGCCGCAGGGAATTGTGGGTAGTGCAGGGAAGCAGCTGATTGGTTGGTGAACCTCTCAGATTTGGTGGGGGGTTGGGGGTGGGGGGGGGTGTCAGACAGGTGTGAAGAAGGATTCTGGGTCTCGACAGCTGTCCGGTCATCACAGAAATCAGTAGGTCATAAAAACAGTGCGTTTTACATGAGAGGCTGTTATTCCGTATTGCATTTCACAATACTAATTTTTGCATGAAGAAAAATTAGGAGTAATAAACAGTTAAGATATTAAATTATTCATTTTTATCAGTCCTGTACCGCAGAACTCATAGTCATCAGCTGTAGCAGTGATCATGCACGTTCACAATATGTAGTCTACTAGAGTTAAAAGTACTCTTGTCAGAGTTTTACACTTCAGTCGATTACTGGATTTGCATAGCCTGGTACAGGAGAGCCTGGTCCAGTTCTTAGACCGCATTGTGATTTGAAGAGGAACGCGGTCTCAGACCGTGCTGCACTTCCCTGTGAGAATGAGCGTGAAAGCGGTGCGCCGTCTCCCTCCCGCTAGGCCGCGACGACGGTGAAGGAGCGCCATGGCGCTGCGCTAAAACGAGCTTTAACACAGCAGAGCGACGCCGCATCTCCACTACAACCGTTACACCTGTACTGGTATTACACCAGTCACTGTTACACCTGTACTGGTATTACACCAGTCACTGTTACACCTGTACTGGTATTACACCAGTCACTGTTACACCTGTACTGGTATTACACCAGTCACTGTTACACCTGTACTGGTATTACACCAGTCACTGTTACACCTGTACTGGTATTACACCAGTCACTGTTACACCTGTACTGGTATTACACCAGTCACTGTTACACCTGTACTGGTATTACACCAGTCACTGTTACACCTGTACTGGTATTACACCAGTCACTGTTACACCTGTACTGGTATTACACCAGTCACTGTTACACCTGTACTGGTATTACACCAGTCACTGTTACACCTGTACTGGTATTACACCAGTCACTGTTACACCTGTACTGGTATTACACCAGTCACTGTTACACCTGTACTGGTATTACACCAGTCACTGTTACACCTGTACTGGTATTACACCAGTCACTGTTACACCTGTACTGGTATTACACCAGTCACTGTTACACCTATACAGGTATTACACCTCTACAGTACAGGTATTACACCTGCCACTGTGTCACCTGTACAGTTATCACACCTCTACAGTACAGGTATTACACCTGTCTCTGTGTCACCTGTACAGATATTACACCTGTCTCTGTGTCACCTGTACAGATATTACACCTGTCTCTGTGTCACCTGTACAGGTATTACACCTCTAAAGTACAGGTATTACACCTGTCTCTGTGTCACCTGTACAGGTATTACACCTGTACAGTACAGGTATTACACCTGTCTGTGTGTCACCTGTACAGGTATTACACCTCTACAGTACAGGTATTACACCTGTCTCTGTGTCACCTGTAGAGATATTACACCTGTCTCTGTGTCACCTGTAGAGATATTACACCTGTCTCTGTGTCACCTGTACAGGTATTACACCTGTCTCTGTGTCACCTGTACAGGTATTACACCTGACTCTGTGTCACCTGTACAGGTATTACACCTCTACAGTACAGGTATTACACCTGTCTCTGTGTCACCTGTACAGATATTACACCTGACTCTGTGTCACCTGTACAGGTATTACACCTCTACAGTACAGGTATTACACCTCTACAGTACAGGTATTACACCTCTACAGTACAGCTATTACACCTCTACAGTACAGGTATTACACCTGTCACTATGTGACTGCGGTCACCAGTGGGATGTCGTTTTGAATTTACCTGTATGGTTAGAAAAAAATATGGCAGGAAATAGTGATTGAACTTGAGACAGAAAAGGTTTTTTAAAAGTTTTCTCAAATGGTGTTCGTTCCATAATCAACGTGCGGCAATTTCAAGGTATCTTGTGTGCACAGATTACATTTTAGAGTTTAATAAAAATGAACAACAATGTGATATTCTCTTCCTGGCTTGCTTTATGATGACAGATGACTATGAATAGGCTTGAAGGATGGTTGATGTATTTTTAATGTTTGTATCTATTTTTTAAAAGTATTTTTTATTTTATATTTTTGTCTTTACACATAATTGAAGCGAGCCATAGACTAAATTATGATTATCAATCATTTACAGCCAGTTTAAAAAGTATCCAGGTGAATATGATGATGGCATTGGACGTGTCGCTTGACATCTGCTAACAGTCTCTCTTTTTCTCTCTCCTTCTCTCCCTCCCTCCCTCCCTCCCTCCTTCTCCTCCTGTTCTATTTTTTTTTTCCAGTCCTGGTACCTGGGCGAGCTTAGTCCCGTTCCAAATGTCGAACGGGACTCCGATTCTGCCAGCAAGTGTGCAGAACTACAGCATAAACATCATTGGTGAGCCCTTCCTTCAGGCAGAGACCAGTAACTGAAATCCGGCTGGAACAGGAAGCAAGGAAGAAAGGAAGGAAGTCATCTGAACTTAAGGGACAAAACCAGCAAGCAGCACTTATACAATCTGCTGTGTGTTCCCTACAGGGACACTGGCCATGAACACTACAAGGTGAAGCGGTCTGGCTACGTATTGTTGCTCACCCCAGACAGTCTTTGTGTGGAGAAATCCCCTCCCCCCCCATCTCCCCCCCCCCCTCCCCTGTCAAATACTGTGATTGACCCGATAAACGACTTTAGATGCCTTAATGTTTGCATGATATGCTAGTTTCTGTTAGTACTTTTCTCAATGTTTCGGAAGCGCTAGTCCTAGTTTGAAGACAGGCTGAGACGGTTCGATAAACGCGTAAAGACTGGCTGAGATCAGGCCGTGTGGGCGGGGCCTAGCGTCGCCTCCACAGGCTCACACGCCAATCCCGCTCACCGCATTTTCATAGGAACAGCATGTGAAAATCAGACTCATTTCTTAGATCCACAGTTCAGTTTGTTTATGTTTTGTTTTCCATATTTTTAACCTGTAATCCTGTTGAACCAGTGCTGATATTTAGTTAAACGTAAAGGTGATCATGTACACTAAAAGAGTTATGAACTCTTAAAATAATAACGTGAGAAAAAGAAACCTATATTATTAGGTTATGAAAAATTTTCCCCTTTCGGTGCAGAATGCATTTAGATATTTCCTTTTAAAAAAGGTGTAAAAAAAAAGACAAAAAAGAATCTCTTGAGAGGCAAGTGCAATTTATGTAATAACTGAAGGGAAGCTATGGCAGTCTACCACCCCTGAGACACTAAAATGAAGGGGATTCAATGTTTTTAAGAAAACAAAAAAAAAACAATTTTAGGTTGCATCCTCAATTTAAATGGGATCGATGAGAAAATGCAGATGTCTGTGCAAAACAGGGAGCTTATAGCCTGAACACAAATAACTATGAATCAAACGGCACTTATATTCTATTGAGCCTTGTCCCTCAGTCTGAGGGCAGCTTTTATTTATATTTGTAAAAAATCAAAACTACAAAAAACGGGCAGAATGAGACGCAAACTCTCTGCGAAACGACTCGCGCTTTCTGGGAGTGATCGACCTTTCGACCCCTCGTGCTTCTGAAGCTACTGTTTACAAAAACAAACTTTTAAAATAAGTAAATAAATAAAAAATACGAATGCGGGCTGTTTGAGCAATTAAAAAGAAATAAATTTTAAAAAACGAGCGCTCGTTGTCTATAACACGCGTTCGGCGAAACGCTAATCTAGGGGGAGCCGAAGAGATGCATGGTGCTTTAGTGAAAAACGTAAATCCAGCGGGTCACAGTGGCCCCCGGTCACGGTCAGAGTTCGCAGTGGCCCTCGGTCACGGTCAGAGTTCGCAGTGTGCACGGCAGAAACTTTGCCTTCAAATCTCCAGTCCAGATATATAAATATAAATATATGTGTAACTCCTCTTTCCAATAATCTTTATTTGCACGAAGATAATATAGTCCACATTACGTGCCTTTCCTGTGAATATAGAAGAACTTCACTACACTTGTTTTTTGCTGCATTTATTACCATTTTAAGAATTAACATTTTTATGATAAGAAAAAAAAAAACTATTTTGTACTCCGGATGAAATTGTGACATCATTGATTTTAACTACATTTACTACTTTAATTCACATTTATAATGCATATCATGGCTGTGTACAGTTGCCGTTTTAAAGTTCATAATCAATCAGCATTATTTTTCAGTATTTTGGTGGTTTTTCTAATAACCCTTCATTTTTTTGTTTCTTCATCTTCCAGTTACTATATGGGGGGTTTCAAATGTATAAGAATTATGCAATACCAAGTTTTGCCTATTATAAGTAGTGCTTTTAGCTCTGTTGATTATTAGAAAAGCTAGTATGGAGATAGTATGGACAATATTGTACACAATTATTTTGTCGATGTTGTTGGTGTTGTTGACCTTGTTGTTGTTGTTGTTTAGTTTTTTTCCCTTTATTTTGTTTAGTTGACCTAAGAGGGAGCTGCTTACTATGCAGTGTGTGACAAGGTCTTTTTTTTTACTGTTCTGAGAGATCGAGAGGAATAATTCGTTTTTGTTTTTTTCATTTTCTTTTTCGAGGGGTGGGGCCAGGGGGGAGGGGGGGCTTTGAATAATCCAACTTAATTAATTAAACTTTACAGCACGCCTGTGAAGAATGCACCCTTGGTCTTAGACGGCTGCAAAGTCACTGATCTGTCTACTGTGACAAACTGGGTCCTCCTTTTAAAAATCTCACCTGGGGTGCTAGCGAGATGACTGGACGAAGCTCATTCACACAGGAGAAGGAGGCGCGACTTGAGTGAAGACAATCATTAAGAACCACTCAAAAGAAACACAAAAAAAAAAATCCATTTAGAAACTATATGCAAATCAATTCCTAAGCAGATGCCTTAAAAATATAAGTGACTTGTTAACGTATTACAATCACCGACACGCCGATGCGTATTAGAAATAAATATAAATACAAATCAATCAGCTTGGCTAATATTCAGAGATCAGGTCTCCCAGTTCCTAGCGTTTAATATGCACTACAGCTGTTTTTTTGTGTCTGTGAATCCGGGGATAAAACTGTCCTTGTGGAGAAGCCATGATTTTAAAGCTTTGAGTTTTTTATTTTATTTTTATTGAGCTAAACCGAGGGCTTCAGGGAAAGAAACTTGATCACCCTGATGGTCCCTGTCTTTTTGTAGGCAATCATCCGCCGTATTTGTTTTTTTAACACTCACATTGATGGTTAAATCGGTTCAAAAATAATAAAATCTCAGGCATATTACATGTACCAGGGCATTAACAATTATAATAGTAAAAATCCCATTAAACGTCAAGGCGATTCTTTGCTACCTAATGTGAATTAAGTGTCGTCCTTCCTCTCTTTGACACAATTTGCACTCTTCTCTGATTCTTGCGTATGTCGGGTGAGCTTAGCTTGTCTAGACCTTACTCCACCTGTAGTACACATACACGCACACACAGAGTACACATAAACACAGTGCAGTGGTCTATAAAATAAATAAACTCAAGTCAAGCTTCATTTCTCCTCTAACATCAATATGCTGATTCTGATTTGGGAAAAAAATCAAAATAATTATTGTTAAAAAAAAATTTAAAAAAAGTTTATAAATTCTTTTAAAAGTCACCCCGTTCTATGTGCACTGTTCTGCCTTTAGTTTAGTGTTTTGGAGAAAAAAACGTAAGTGCTTTGCAGCCCTTGGGCCATTGGCCTTGCCACTGAAGTGCATTGTCCCTGCGCGCGACACGGATGCTCGGGGTCAGTTTCGGGAGGAGAATGCAGTGAAGGAGTCCATCGTGTACATAAAGGCTAAATCGTGGTGGCGGTAGCATAGCAATAGTTCTTTGGGTGTTCACTGCTCTCCCAGCTCTGTGAAATGTGTGTTTTGAATGACTCTGAAGCTGCAAGAGTAGAATCGATGGTTTTTTGATTGAAATACCAGCCTTGTAGACAGCAGTTTGTACACTGTATAGCTTTTTTAAAAATCCTTTTTTTTTTTTTTTTGATGCCCTTTTTTTAAAGGTAAACTTTTTGACTAACGATTATGTGTTGCTTCCATTTTTCAGAGAAAAAAATAAAACAACATCATAGAAACTGGACTTGAGTTACAACTCTCCAGGTTCTGTTAATTTATGATTTTTTTAAAAACTATTGTCCATTTTTTGAAATCCTGTACTTAAAGTAGAGGAAAGTTATCCTTTACCAAACTGTAAATGGTGAAAAGTTATATTTTATGAAGGTCTTTTTGTGTTTAGTGTTGATTAGCTTGGTTTTTTGAAACATTTCATAAATGTTGGAAGTGTTGTTTTTGTTTCTGTGGCCATAGATAAAATTATTGTGTTTTTTTTTTTTCCAAATGGAAAGAATATTCGAATTTCTGATGAGGGTGACATTGGGTATTATTATCGAACAATCAGAACAGCGTTGACGTAACAGAATGAGGTTGCGTGCTTTCTTCCTCTTTGTAGTGATCGCCAGGGGGTTTATTTGAAATGACATCACTTCTGTTCTCTGGTCCCTTAATGAGTTGGGGGAAAACATGCACGGTTGAATAGTGACATGTGAATGATGGGATTCCATTATACAGTGTACAGGGTTTGTTTTTATTTTTTTGTTTTTTCTTCCTGTAAAAAAAAAAAAAAAAAATGACAGGATAATCCAGTGTTGCTGTCAGCTAAGCCCTACCATTCCACACATTTTTACATATCTGCTGTGATCATTGATGAACGACAAATGCGCTCAAATGAACGGTATTGGCTGACCTAAGCGGTGCTGAGTGTCCTGCTTCACAGCCGGTGGAGGGCCCTTCCTGAAAGGTCGGCCATTGGTTGAAAACGGAGTGGAAACGAAGCCTGCTTTCACGTGCTTTTACTCCCATTGACGTCGAGATTTACTTTGCTATCGAGGAGGAATTCAGTGAATGGCTGAATATTTGCACTTTCTGATAGTTTCCCTGTTGCTTTACTAGTATATGTATTGTTGGCATCTGGTACGCATGTTCAGTGCACCTCTTTGCCCTTTGACCTTCCACCACTTCCTGGATCAGTGTTCTTCACATACGCCCTTGGTTGCTCTCTTCTCTGCTACAACTCACAATGTTACTTACAAGGGGAAAAGGATGGGGATGGTCAGTTTGTTCTTTTTTCCTTTTTTGCTGCCATTTCATACATTTTAGTATTTTTTTTAAAGGGCTGGTAAAGGTTAAAAAAAAGGTTAAAAATCTATGGTAATAATTATGTACACATTTGCTATAATTTCACACCATTACATATATTATTTCTGAGAGTGACACTGGCCCATTACATGAGAGGTTCATGAGTCTAGTCCTTACAGGACAGAAATTCCTGTTTGATCATATGGGCGTGGCCATTGGAAACCCTTGATTTTTCCATATGCAAGGAGGACCAGTGACACTAATGCAATCTGTAATTCCTGAATTTTTATTGAATGTGTGGTTACAAAATACTCTGCTACAGGGACTATGGTAAATGTATTAGCAAGCTGCAGACAGACTTTAAGAGGTATGTTCTACATCAACAAGTGTTTTATTTTAGAGGGCATTGACTGCAGCCTAGACAGACTGTGTAAACAAGTGTGACAGAAAACCAGCATATGTAACGTTTACCAAAAAAAAAAGGAACTTTCTTTTTCTTTTCTTTTTTTCAAAAAGCGATATTAAAGCAGTGCCTGTTGAACATTAGTCTCAGTGGAGTTAAGTTGTAAATAAAGTTCTTGATAGTTTTTTTGTCAGAAAACAACAAACAGAATGTGTGGGGCACCTCTTCCCTTGTTTTTTTTTTTCCCCCATGTGTAAAGTTTTTGGAAGTGAGTCTTCAACAAAGCGTGTGCTTCGTTCATTTGAATCTTTTAGCCAGCTAGGATGGAGTGCCCCTGTCTCTCTTGATATTTCTCTGAGGAAAAAAAAAATTTAGTAGGGCAGTGTGTTTCTTTAGATTGTCAATGCTACAGTACATTTAGTACAACGTTAGGTGATGAGTTGTCAGTTTAAAAAAAAAAAAAAAAAAAAAAATGCTTGCTAACCACACAGCAGGGTTGATCCATTTTGGTTCTTGTGGCACTTTTGAACCCTTGTGCAAATGCAATCACACTACCGAAATTTTAAAGAGAACCGTGACACCAACAAAAAAAGGCTGACAGCAGTGGTGCTGCAGCTACTGAAAGTGCAGTCACATGATGTACAGTAGATAGATAGGTACCTGAATATTATATAATATTATATAATATTTACAGTACTTTACAGTCCTCTTTTTGAAGTTTAAAAAACATACTTCAAGTAGCTGTATATACTGTAAAGGAACTGTTCTTTCTCTGTCTTCTCCCCCTCCTTTTTTTTTTTGGTTGTTACGGACTTTCTCCTGGGCTTAAACCGAAGTCGCCATTTATTTAAGCCGGTTGCATTTGGTGCAGGGGCCCGAACTGCCACAAGATTAAAATCAGTGTAAATAAAGCTTGACTTATTGTGATTGTTACTGTTATATCCAGCCTATACTGCTAGCAGCTGCTCTTACTGCAGTCAATTACTGGAAGTGGATATATTTCCTATGCAAAACTGATAAAACAATAAAATGAGCTATGCTACAAAAAAGCTTTGTGTTTTCTGTCGGTGTCTGTCTACCCGTCTTACCCTGCTCCTCTTTCACCATGATGTCATCCTGGTTATTGCAAATAAGGAAGGCCTCATGCAACAAATATGAATTGTAGATAGATAGGTAGATAGATTGTTTATTAGCCACATGGCCAAGGTCGGTGGAATTTGTTTTCGGTACAGTGTGTTATGTTATACTCTGCAGCACGGATACATAAATGGACAACAGCAGACAATCCACATATTGGCACGACACAATACAGGGGTACAGACAATATATCTAATTAATTAATTGTGATATATTGAATAAAACATTTGTGTGAACGTAAATTATTCCAAGAAAACAAATTTTAAATATACCAAGTACTTCCACATTGCCACCAAAATGTACCAATTATTTTCACTTGATCTCCATAATGTTTGGGACAAAGCCATATATATTTTTTTTTTTTCTTGATTTGGCTCTGCACTCCATAATTTTATATTTGCAATCAAGATGATGCACGAGGTCACTGCAGATTCTCAGCTTTTATTGAAGGGTATTTTAATTCAAATTGGTTTCAGCGTGTAGAAATAGCACTTTTTTTTACATAGCCCTCCATTTCAGGGCATCATAACGTTTTGGACGAATGGCTTCACAGGTTTTTCCTGATTAGTCAAGTGTGTTCTTTAGTGCAAGAGAGTTTTCAGTATCTAGTCCTGATTCTGGACTTTTTATTGCCTTTGGAGTCTGTTTTTGACATTTGTCAGCATAAGGACCAGAGTTGGGGCAATGCAAGTCAAAGAAGCCATCATGAGGCTGGGAAATATGAAAAAAAAAGTCATAGGCCAAACCTTAGGCTTGCCAAAATCCACCATTTGGAACATCATTAAGAAGAAAGAGTGCACTAGTGAGCTCAGTAATCGCAAAGAACTAATTTCAGGAAGAGTTTTACAGTTTATGACTGAAGAATTCTCACCATAATAAACACCTTTCCGACAGGTCAGAAACACTCCTTAGAAAGCAGGCGTGAATGTGTTAGTGACTACTGTCTGTAATAGACTGACAAACTACAAAGGCTACATTGCAAGATGCAAACCACTAGTTAGTTGCAAAAACAGGATGGCCAGATTACGGTTTGCTAAGAAGAAACTAAAAGAGCCTGGAGAGTTCTCGAAAAAGGTCTTGTGGACAGATAAGACAAAGATTCACATGGTTCACTATCAGAGTGATGGCAACAGCAAAGTATGGAGGCCAAAAGGAACTGCCCAAGATCGAAAGTATCTCCCTCATCTGTGAAACATGTTGGTGGGGTTTTACGTTTGGGCATGTATGGCTGCAACATGTACTGGCTCCTTTGTTTTCATTGATGATGCGACTGCTGATAGCAGCAGAATGAATAGGACAGGTGTTTGGGGGCGTTTCTTCATTATGGTGAGAATGATTTGGTCATCAACTGTAGAGGTCTTCCTTGGCCTACCAGGACCTTTGCAATTACTGAGCTCACCAGTACTCTCTTCTTAATGATGTTCCAAACAGTTGATTTTGGCGAGCCTCATAATGGCTTCCTTGGCTTTCAATGGCACAACTCTGGTCCTCATGTCGACAATGCCAACAGACTCCAAAGGCAATCAAAGGCCTAGAATCAACACTAGACATTGAAAGCTCTCTTACACTTGCAGTAAAGAGGCAATTGAACACGCCTGACTAATTAGAAACACCTGTGAAGCCATTTGTCCCAAACATTATGGCGCCCTGAAATGGGTGGGCTGTGTATAAAAAGTGCTGCTAGTTCTACATGGTGAAACCAAAATAGATTAAAATACCCTTTAATAAAAACTGAGAATCTGCACTTGAACCACATATGAATAGTTTGATTACCAATCTAAAATAAAGGAGTACAGTGCAGAATAAAAAAATACCTATATAGCTTTGTCCCAAACATTATGAGCTCATGGTAAATATATACATTTTCCATTGAGAGCCAATGATTGGTATATTTTGCAATATATTTCAAAATATTGTTCAGTGCTTTTCTTAATTGTACATTGTGCCTTCATTATTGCACTACAATAATTACACATTTCAAGAGACATTGTCTTATTTCGGGAGTGTCAGTATTATGTCTCGATATCTTTGGTGTGCATAATTGCAATGCACAAATGTAAAATGTATTATTTTCATATGCATATAGGAATCAAAAATGCCAATATATTACATCTCCATATATGGAAAAGTAGATTTTTTGCGTGAAGGGAAGTTTTCTGTTTCTGTGGACACATCAGTCTTATTGCTTATAGAGACGTGTGTAACCATGCAGGGTAATAATTAGGTTTCCGTCCCTTTCAGTACTATAGCCTAAGGCAAGAACTCTTTCCTGTAGAAACAAACAGCAATTAATCCAGATTACTCCGCTTGCATAAATCTTGATTATGTTCACGTGCACTTCAGAGTTGAGGTGTTCAGAAGGGCTAATCTCCTATGCATCATGAGCTTATTACATTTCTTGCACATGTGTTCAGCATCGTTCAGCCTTCGGCGGTGTGTACTTGTGTAGTGGCCATGAACGAATGGGGAGGATTATCGTCCGTGCCGTGCGTAAACGGCGGGAAGAAAAACTAATTTTCTTCTATTTTTCATTCACTAATGAGCATCATGGTTTTATTATTTGGGGGGTTTGAACTCTTTTAGTCATTGTGTTAAGAAGTAAGGTTTTTTCAGATTGCAAACCATATGGAATTAGCCATGTTTGCCGATTGGTGTGTGAACATTACTCACTTCATGATGGAAGAGAGGGTCTCCTGTTCACACAAAATGGCCCCGTTGATCTGCTATTTCATTTGTCAGTTTGCTAACATTTTTGTTAAAAATAAATAAATAAATAAAATATATAATTATAAGAACATTTCCACTTAACATTTGGGTTTTTTTTCATGTGAGCACAATGTGTTCCTAATCTGAGCCTTAATCTCTCCTCCTTTTTGCTACGCCAAATATGGCCACAGCCCCTGGACCTCACGGGCCTCTATTTGATAGCCATGATGGTGAGGTCATTTCCTGCCAAGGTTTTATTTTTTGTTGCAGCAGCGATTGTTTGATGTAAAGCTTAGCCACGGCGTGCTAGCAAATGGGCTATGCAGTAGGCAAAAAGGCTGCTAATGCCTGAATTAACACAAAGCCCCAGAAACAACCTCTGTGTGTCCTTAAGATAAGCCACGGCAAACAAACAACATCATGGCTCCCTGTTTTCAGTGCAGGAGATGGCATGGGGGGGGGAGACATATCCTCTTTAATAATCTGTCCTTCTCCATGATGTTGGACCAGGTCCATCACTTGCACACGGGTTTGGTTGGGGGATGGAGTGGCGGAGAGACCGTGTCTGACTGCAAAGGGGCATTAAACCCCCCCCTCCCAATTCCGCCAAGCTCGGATCAATTAGCTAGGGGAACAAACACCTGGCCACGGGCACAAAAGGAGTTAATTTGGCTGTAAAAGAAAAACAATATGGGGTTGTGCTGATATAAAATTACCCCATGTATAATGGTTATCATTACGCCATTTATCAAAATTGGCCAGTTAAGTAAACATCTGGCTTCAATAGCAGTAGAGTAGTCTGTAGGGTTTGGCTGTTCTTGTGTCCTACATATTTTCTAGCTTTTTTTTTATCAGTGCCTGCTGTCTGCGATTTGATGAAACTAAATAGACTGAAATTCGGCTGATTGTGTTTCGCAAAAACGACGGGAGGAGGGGGCTATCGCAAATGAAATTTCTGATTGCGTTTGGTTTTACGTTCTTCCTCGGACGGACGGACTGAACGACTCAGGGGGAACGCAAGCATGACCTTTTCCTGTGAAAGGCGAAGGGGGCTAGGCGGGGGGTGTACCGCTAGCCACTGTTTGACTGGTGGGAAAAGGGGGGGGGGGGGTTTAATAAGCCAGGCGCTGGAACACCGTGTACCGTATCTCGACTCGGAATTCTGAGCGCCTTCATTGCCGTGGCGACGAGCAGCCCATCTGAGTCAGCCAAGTCTGTTGAAGTACAACCCCCCCTTCTCTCCCCCCCCTCACCCCACAGCCCAAAATTGGAGTTCCTTCTGTGGCTGCTTGGACACCTAACTGCACGTACAGAGCAGACTGGTAATCACCAATGTTACTGGACAAAAGTAATCTGTTATTTTCTAAAATGAATCTTCACTCCTGCTCCTTGTTAATGGCCCTAGAGTCACTATTTTACTTTATATATAGCAGATTAATAACCAGGTTAAACTGTTGAAAATGCGTTTTCTTTGAAGTATAAGATCATGTTGAGGATATTGAGACACTTGCTGTTCTAAGGATATTTCGATGTAGGCTGCATTCTAGGAACAATCAAGGAAACCAGACAATTTATGTTAGACAATTTATAACATTTGCTCTCTTTTTTTTTCTGGAAAGTGCTAGCGACTCAAAATTGCCAAAGATTTTTGGTAGTTGGCCCATTCCTATCCTGTCTCAGACATGGCTGAGTTCCCATGGTGTAGGTCATGATGTCCCTGGTCTGTATCACATACCGCATCAAGCGTACACTCTGATCAGCAATTTGCCTCAGAATACCAGCTGCCCTGGGCTGCTGGGTGGCTCACAGTGTTAGGACAGTGTTCTAGTGCGTGGATGGGCCCCACAGTCAGGTATCTGTTAAGGCGCTGTTCCAGTGTGTGGATGGGCCCCACAGTCAGGTATCTGTTAAGGCACTGTTCCAGTGTGTGGATGGGCCCCACAGTCTGGTATCTGTTAAGGCACTGTTCTAGTGTGTGGATGGGCCCCACAGTTAGGTATCTGTTAAGGCACTGTTCCAGTGTATGGATGGGCCCCACAGTCTGGTATCTGTTAAGGCGCTGTTCTAGTGTGTGGATGGGTCCCACAGTCTGGTATCTGTTAAGGCACTGTTCCAGTGTGTGAATGGGCCCCATAGTCTGGTATCTGTTATGGCTTTATTCCAGTGTGTGAATGGGCCCCACATTCTGGTATCTGGTATATAGTACCAGAACATACTTTGTGTGGACATTTGCAAAATGAATAAATATGGCACATATACTGTATCAAAATTGCTTAGCTAGTGCATTGTTGATGTAACTATGATTTAAAACAAATCATATATATCGCAAGTTGATATTGTGGCATGGTTAGCCAGCGTATGAATTTACAAGGTTGATGAAACCATTTGACTGGCAAATGACCACGTTACAGCTGACTAGACATGCTTAGCTGATTGTTTCTTCTTGGCAGGTTGGCAGGTTGTACACCACCATAGAATGTGCATTCTGCCACCTACTGTACCGGAGTGCTTAGCTGTGGACCACTTCTTATATGGTTACGGTCTGACTCAGTCCATATTGGAGCTCGCCCATCCTGCATACTGCAGCAAGGACCTTCTCAAGAAAAGGGCAGGAAAAAAATCCAACTACAAAAAATATATATATATTTAAAAGACTACCAGCTGTCCTCTCACTCACTCACTCATCTCAAAGTGCCTGTCAAACACCTTTCAACCATGTTCACAGGCAGTGTGTGTGCTTTCTGTGCTCATGGGCAAACAGCTCCATTTGGAAAGAAAAAAGAGAGAAAGAATTGCTAATGGAGATTTATTGTGGGGACTGGAGGCGTGTGAAAGCGGAGGCTGAGATTGGGCGCAGGCAGACACCACGCTAACATCGCGCACTCTTCACAAACCGTCACACGTTTTTTTTTTAGTTTTTTTTTTTTTTAAGGGGGGGCAAGAGAATGCGGAGCTCTCTCATTGGCCAAGCCCCAATGCGAGAGAGTGAATTATTGGCTGCTCATTCATCACAAAAATAAGAGAAAATAAAAAAAACAGCATGAGCAAGTTTAGAAAGTTTTACGTTTTACCCCTTCACACACACACACACACACACACACACACACTCTTCCCCTCCCCCACCCTCTCCAGCCCGCTCCACAGCCCCCGGTCTGCGGCAGCACGTTCACCTTAAAACATCTTTACTGAACATTACACAGCGCTGCGGCCCTGTACGGCAGCCAAATTTCTATCAGGGCCGTGATTTATGGCGCTGGATACATTCCTCAGCCCCACTGGGAGCCATTTAGCACGAGTACAAGGATGGAAAAGCGGTGTGCATGCAGAACTCCAGCGACATGTTTCAGTCTGGCCATCATTATATGTATGCGTGCACGTATGCATGTATGTATTTGTGCGTGTGTGTGTGTGTGTGCGTGCATATATAGAAGCTTGACCACACGAGGAAATTTAATTAGCCTTAGCAGTTAGTCAATTGTAAAATGCCTCATTAAGTCACACCCCCGATTGATAATATTTATCCATTTGATTTTTTTGTCAAGCAAATACCTCCAGGAAATGAAGCATTTCAGCTATGCCTGTGCTGTCTAAAACATCAACAAGGTTAATCAGATAAAAATAGAGAGAGGGGAAAAAAACCTGGCCTGTAACCCAGCTGTTGTGGAACTGTTGAAATGGCCACAAAACCCCCTTTTGTTGCTGCAAACATGCTGTGGTCACCTTCGGAAAATTATGTTGGAAGTTAACGAATTACCCGCCAAAAAAAAAAAAAAAATCTGGGTTCTTTGCCACCCCAGCCCCCCTCGGTTGAATCGTATAGAGTTAAAATTGCATGCAGGTGCACAGCAGAGAGAGAGAGAGAGGCAGAGAGAGAGAGAGAGAGAGAGAGAGAGAGAGAGGGACTAAGTCAGCCACTTCTTTTGTTTTCTGTGTTGTCCACGAGGGCCAACTGAAAGCGTAGCCCCACTGGCAAGGCGTGTGCACTGTAGGCAAGGTTACACCTTTAGGACACAACATACTTGTGGGAGAAAGGGGGATGGGCTGGGGTCGGTGAAACCCACTCCCCACCGTAAAAAGTGTGCCCTGACCAGCAGGTCCCCTCTCACTCTCTCCCAGAAGAATATTTACGTGGGATTAAAAAAAAAAAATTAAATCCCAAAAATATGGAGGGGAGAACAACTATTTAGCAACTGCTATAATGTAGCCGTGCACACGCACAACATCCAGCAATGCTTCTTCTTTTTGGCAGATGTTCTTATCCAGAGCGACATGCGGAACTTACATTCCCTACATACAGTCCGTTTATAGAGATGTATATTTACTGAAGAAATTCAGGTATCTAGTATTTTGCTTAGGGATACAACAGCTGTGGCCCAGCTGGGAATCAAACCTGCCTCTCTGTCACAGAATTCCTTCTATGCTTCTCTTTCGTCCATGTTCTTATATCTAGATAAATCAGAAATAAATCTTTGTAGCCCTACTGTGCTTGCTCAGCGGAGCTGAGGGAGAAATAAAAAATGTAAAAAAACAGCCTTCGCGTTCAGCGTGGCGAGCTTTCGGATCCCGTCTCACGTTCAGGCTTTCTCTGCCCTAATGCATCCCAGTCCTCAGAGCGTGTTAAATACAGGCACGAGGTGGGAAAGGTCCTGCACGCTGTGGGAACAGCCCTAACTCCTGAGCGTAAACGCGTATCGCGGCAAGCTGGGACCTGGTGAGAAATCAGTAGGAGAGAGAGTACAGGCAGGGATTGTGTGTGTGTGTGTGTGTGTGTGTGTGTGTGTGTGCGTACATGCAGGCATGGGTGGGTGTGTGTATGTGTGTGTGTGTGTGTGGGGGGGGGGTTCATACTTTAACAGTTTTTCTTCTGGCTCACGGATTTATACAGAAACACAAGAAGTTGAACACAACAGACCCATAAACAGAGCTAATAAAACAGAAAGCAAGCTGAAAAGTGGTATAACTGCTTATAGAAAATACTCATCGTAACGTCAAAAGAGAGGCCCATTCAGGAATATGCCTCCCAGCAAATCATAATGTTTTGAAAAGGTGAGGTTTAGTCTTGTTGTAAACATCCAGCGTTTCGTAGAATGGGTCTCCATCCGTACCTGCATATTTCTGGCTTCCCTTTTTTCCTGCTTGTCCGCAAAGTGGCGCTTCGGCGATTGAGCAGGTTTCTGACTGGCGTTAAACTGATGTGTGCCTTAACCCCCTGGCATATTCACAGCCCCCCCCATCACCATGGAAACACCGCGTAAGAGACCACTGGTTCTGCTCCATTCCAAGGGGCTCTGACAGCCACTTCCTGTCAGCACCAGGGCCTTGTACTCCAATCTGGGGGTGCAGGGGTTTTTATTTTTTTTATAAAATCAGTAGAAATGTTCACATTCCACAAGGGGACCCTGTTTGTGTTTTGCACTTAAAGGCATATGCCTGTTAAAATCAGGGACCAGACTAAACTATCTGAGGTCAGGCTGCAGGGGTCATTAGTCTTGTGTTCTAGGATAGGTGCAGAGAAAATTCATTGGCTCGCTCTTATTCTATGGTATGCAGAAGTGCACTGTTCTGACCCTGTGCACGCATGGCTTCTGTGTTCCATGGAGTAAGAGTGAGGTAAAACTATGCTAATTGTAATTCTGCTGCAAACATTCTTAGTTCCCTTGCTTACAGCAATACAAGAACACCAACAGAAAAAAAGGCATTCTTTAGAAATTACCAGTGTTTTCGAGGAAAGAAGGCAGGGCTTTCATTGAAAATGTGACTGAATCATTGACTGCTCTGTCGTTAAGGAAAATATTTCACCCCCTGTGACCCCCCAACTCCCCCCCCCCCCTAACATTCTCTGTGACAAAACATAAGGCAAAAAAACTGTAAAGATTAAAACAGAAATAGCAGAGAGCTAAGCAGATTAAACTAATTGTAATTCTCCTGCGTTACTTATTGAACTTGTATTCTCTGGCCCACCGTCATGCAGTAACAAATAGAAAAGCACACTAATGCTCTTTCTGAGAATCAGCATCCACAGGCACAAACAAATAGCCAATAAATAAATAAATGAATAATTCAGTAAAAAATCTTTAGAAAGACTGAGGAACAAAGGGAATCAGCAGTGATACAGTGAATAAAATTTAAAAAAGAACAAAATGTCAGGAAGAAACAGGAGACTGAGCAAGGGAACCAGGTAAACAAACGCAGCCGAACAGTCGCTGTGACAACTGTGGGGAGATTGACTGCACTGGATCTCTGTGGCGATTTACCTGCCAGGAAGCCTGGAAAGTAAAACCCAGATGCGCACACACACACACACACACACACACACACGCACGCATACACACACAGACACACACACACACACACGCACGCATACACACACAGACACACACACAGGCTCTGATCTGGATTGTATCGGTTACATATACAGTACATTCAGGTATATGACATGGCCTTTGCTAGCTTTGATGACAGACTGGCTGGGCGGCGCCGGGGTCCGTTTCAACACCGGGGTTTGAAGTGAATACTTTACAATGCATTATGGGCATTCAGCAGGCACTCTTATCCAGAATGACCTACACTGATTTTACATGGTATGCATAGTATCCGTTTATACAGCTGGCATACTGAAGAAATGCAGGTTGAGTACCAAGGGTACAACAACAGTGTCCTACCTAGGACCCCACGCTACAACCTTTGGGTTACCTGTTCCTTCATCATTATATTAGACTGCTGCCTGCTCCTTTTGTCAGACTTCATCTCCTCTCTCAACACTGGAAGCCCTCACCACGCACCCCCCTCCCCAGCAATGTCCTGCAGGGGAGAAGCCTCTGTTTGTTCAGGTTGATTTGGCAGACCCAGGGTGGGGCCTGGGATTTTTTGGGGCCCTAAAAAAAAGAATGTTGTGTTGTGGCCCTGCAACCACACACCACACCACTTGACCTGCATTGTGTAGCCCAGGGACGGTTGTGGCCGGGTCTGCGCCGACCTCCATAGACCCTGGTGCAAGAAATTCCTCTCCTCCCGTTCTTCGCAAACTCTAATATTACGCTTGTGTCGGCTGCTTGACGCTCGCCCTCTTGCGGATGAGGCAAAAACGAGCCTGCAAGTTTACCTGGAAATACATAAAGGCTTTGCAGAGAACCTGGCTTGCTCAGTATGGGTAATATCATGAATTTTGTCCAAAAATTCTATCATTCACTTCGCACATTCGGGGAGGGCATGTACAAGAGGGAAAAAAAAACTTGTGAAGTATGTTAGACTTTCAGTGTCAACACACCCACTTCATTCACACCGACAGATTATTATTTATTTATTAAAGTTATTAATAACTATTGTAAATTATATTTTTTAACACTTTTCTTGTTCCCTGCTGGTTCTTCCGGCTGCACAAATGTCATAATTCATCATTCAGAAGCAAAATTAATAGACATAACACAGATAAATAAGACATTTTTTCCCCCTATTGTTGTACTAATTGAACATTTGAATACTGCCTCTTGTGAAGTAGTATATCTCTAATTATCGGTGAGATGAGAGCCACTCTTAACCCAAAAGAACCATCAAAGGTGACCATCGGTTCTCATTACCCATCATCCCGCGGGGGTCCTCTCTTTACCTCACGTACCCGTTCGTTCCCAGGCGAACGGACCATGTGCTTCCCATTACGGCAGCCTGTCGAGTCTTTACGCCGCAGCCCAACCGGTGCCTAACGACGGCTACTCTTGAATTTGGCGGAAGCCACAGTCCTGCCTTTCAAACTTCGGTTCTGCTGCACCACATGAACTCACAGCCCGTATCCCAGGTGCACGGTTGCATATAGCCATGTTGTATCAACTCTTACAGAGTACATTTCACTCTGACAGAGTACACATGATCCCGCCTGAGCTCTGTTAGGGTCGTCCCTGTGCGATGTTCCTCCGCCACATTTGCAGACCTTGAGTCTGACCACTGACTGAGGAAGTACTGGACTATTTAACAGCGAAGCACAACAACCTCTGTCTCTGCCCCAGCTAAGGGAAACATCATCATTGTCATTATTAACAGGCCTATCCGGGATTCTTTCTCGAGCAGGCATTTATTTACAGAGTACAACAATCCGATTATAAGGTTTGTTAAGCCCTGGCGCGTTTCTTTGTGTTATTTTTTATTTGCTGTCTAAATGAAAACAGGCTCTACCACAAGTGGGTTGTTACGCATCTTCTAGACTGGATCGCTTACTGCTGGATGAACCCTCGTCAGTCCCAGACGTTATTTATTTGCAGACAAAGTCTGCATGAAATAAACGATAAGGCGATTATGGGATTCACATGTGCGTCAAACATGCGAATCGCTGCCTTCGGTTGCCGTGGCCTCCGCTGACGCAGAAAGTCTCTGTCACTGTGGAGATTGTGGGAGACATTATTCCAATTTCCCCGTTAAATGTGAACATGTTCGCTCTACCCTGGGAACTCCCACAGCATGGTTAACAAATTAAAAATCCAAGGGACGGCTTTATAATGATGGAAAAACCGTTGACCTCAGTCGCACATTTTTTGCACAGGATGCGCAAGCCTCCAATGCATTTCTGACTCAAGATTATGCACATGTAGCTGAGACTCAAGACTCCAGATTCAGGAATATGCACATGTAGCTGAGACTCCAGACTCCAGATTCAGGAATATGCACATGTAGCTGAGACTCCAGACTCTGGAATATGCGCATGTAGCTGAGACTCCAGACTCCAGATTCAGGAATATGCACATGTAGCTTGGGGCGACATAGCTCAGGAGGTAAGACCGATTGTCTGGCAGTCGGAGGGTTGCCGGTTCAAACCCCGCCCTGGGCATGTCGAAGTGTTCTTGAGCAAGACACCTTACCTCTAACCCCTAACTGCTCTGGCGAATGAGAGGCATCAATTGTAAAGCGCTTTGGATAAAAGCGCTATATAAATGCAGTCCATTTACCATTTACCATTTAGCTGAGACTCCAGACTCTGGAATATGCGCATGTAGCTGAGACTCCAGACTCCAGACTCAAGAATATGCACATGTAGCTGAGACTCCAGACTCTGGAATATGCACATGTAGCTGAGACTCCAGACTCTGGAATATGCACATGTAGCTGAGACTCCGGACTCTGAAATATGCGCATGTAGCTGAGACTCCAGAGTCAGGAATATACACATATAGCTGAGACTCCAGACTCTGGAATATACACATGTAGCTGAGACTCCAGACTCCAGATTCAGGAATATGCACATGTAGCTGAGACTCCAGACTCCAGATTCAGGAATATGCACATGTAGCTGAGACTCCAGACTCTGGAATATGCACATGTAGTTGAGACTCCTGACTCTGGAATATGCACATGTAGCTGAGACTCTAGACTCTGGAATATACACATGTAGCTGAGACTCAAGACTCCAGACTCAGGAATACGCACATGTAGCTTAAACTCAATACTTCATATTTAGGAATATACAAATATAGCCAAGATTTTTAAAATAAAATTTAGAAGTTTACATTTTGACATTATTTACAATATTATATTTTATTCATCCTGCTTGAGTTGTGCTAACCCCCAAAGGATGTAGTGCATACCAAGAGGTATGGAACCTATTAGCGCTGAATCCCATGCATGCTGCTGTGCTTCCACTTATATTCATTTACATGCGATTCCTCCTCCCCGGCATTTATGCATCCTCACTAACACAGAATAAGTAGCTTGTGTGTCTCATTATGGTTTTTGCACTTTAAAAAAGTGGCTATCAAGCAACAGAAAAGTAATCCACCCTCGTAATCCATAAAACGCCATGAGGAAAAAATGTTCTGCTTAGAATGTCATGCGCTGACAGAAAATTTAGTAAATAAAGGTCCAGAAGCGGTTTGGGCCAGTTATCTCTTGTGTTGGCAAAGATAGTGAATTAAAAACAGTTCCTGATTGAAGGGTAAGAAAAAAGCCAGCATCACTACTGGCCCTGGAGGGTTGGACCTTGGCTGAGTCAAAACTTGCTTAAGGTTGATTCATTGTCAGTGCTAGCAGATAAATTGCGTATTGAGGTTGAGGAAAGGGCAAATGGTTTCCTGCATGGTTAAATGCTGCTTTTAGATAATTACACTATTGGGAGATCTACAGTGTCAAGAGCACAGGTGAGTGTGAATTCAATTATTTAATTACAGTCCCAGCCTCATACTTTAGACCAGGGGCCACACACCTTAACCCTGGAGCCACACACTTTAGAGCACGGGCCACACACATTAAAACCAGGGGACACGCGCATAGACCAGGGACAGAGCTTTCTGGAATAGTGGTGTCTCTGTGAGGACATTTTGGTTTCAGTCCCCTAATGACAGAGGACAAAATAAAAACAGGGATCAGGGATTCTGTGCATCTGAAGAGGACACGCACGCACACACACACGCGCACACACACATGCATACACTCACACACACATACAGGCACAAATGCACAATGACATTCTCCCCAGGTTTATGAGATAGAAAGTGTTCCCTCTTTCTCTGTGAAAGGGCTCTAATGGGCTGCTGTGGCTCCTGACCAAGTTTTCAGTGATAAAGTGAGGATTTGGCAACCGTGCTTCTTTGGGGGAATGAGACCAAGGTGTGTGTGTGCGTGTGTGCTGGCGTGTTTATGTGTGTGTGTTTAGGTGTGTGTGTGTGTGTGTGTGCAGATGAGCCAGGTGTGGAGCTGCTCTCAGGACATGGTCTCCTTCACACCTGCACTGCATTAAGCACAGAAGCCTGTTTAATGAGCAGCAGGTGTGGCGCGCAGACCTGACGGGATTTGCTGATCTGCTGTGTGTTTGTTTGTTGGTGCTCGGTTGGCGGGTTGGCGGTACACTGCTGCTGCCAGTCCTCCCTGCTTGATTATTTTTTAATCCTGTTCATTTTAGACACACACTCATGCATACGCACGCGCACGCATGCACGCACGCCAAAAGTTAAATAAATTCTGGAAAATGAGCTTTGAGCGCTCTACAGCACCCCTCTCTCTCCCTCTCATTTTCCCTCTCCTTCTTTCTCTCTCTCCCTCTCTTTCTCCCTCTTACCCGTCTCAATCCCTTTCTCCCTCTGTTGTTTTCTCTCTCTGGTTTTTGCCACTAATTATATTTCATGATTTTAATGATGGAATTGCTATATTTCAGATTTGTAGAGATGAGAACTGTCCTGGCAAGAGTACCTGTGCATGCAGACGCTGGGCTCAGGCTAAATGAGATAGTGGGTAAGGGCTAATTGACATCATATTCAGCTAATTGCCTGATGGATCGCTCAATGTATAGATCTTGTCATCGGCATTCTGCATGGATCGCTGTTCTCCTGATAACAAGGCCAAAATTCTACAATTACAGTTAATGTTCGAAGCACAAATTGTCTTTTGGCATGATTTGCCCAGCACACGTAAACAAGTTGGACTCACTCTTGCTCTAAGTGTACTACAGTGAACATAAGCCTAAAGTAAACTTGAGTGAAGGGAGACCTGTGAATATGTAAGAGGCCACGTACAGAGCTTCAGTACCCAAAGGATGTGATCTGTTGTATCGGCCCAGGCTCTGAAGGCTAGTGCTTTCTCCGGCACAGACGTTGGGCAGGGGTTCAGCACGGGGTTGTGGCCTGCCACTGTGTCTTCTCCACATTTTTGCTGATACGCATGAAGAGTTGGTGGAGAGGACTGCTCCAATCAGAGTTTGAGTTTAGTTTAGTCGCAAATTTTGAGCTTTGCTTTTGTTCTCAAGGGCTCCTTGTTGGATGTCTCTGGCACATTAGTGTGAATAGTCTCAGTGGCCATGCTTGATCTTGGCCTGATTTATGCAGCTTCAGTCATTTAAAAAAATGCAGTCTCCTCTAGTGAGGCAAGTCTCCATTCCGGAGGGATGTGAATTATCAAGGAGAATGGTGGCTGTCAGTTCGTCAGATATATATCAAGCAAATGAACAGATTTCCTGTATGGGTTGCCTGGCAACATCGCCAGACCCTGTCCATTCAAGATTTACCACTGAAACCACAGTGGCAAGGGTTCACTTTTAAAAGCACCTGTAATGGAGATCGAAGACAGCCTACCCCATGACAGTCCTGCGTAGCCCGATTACCAGAGGCCCGAGATGGACCAACTGCAGTTTAATCGCAAATGGAATCCGCATGCATGCTAGAGGAGGGTTTTTTTTTGGGGGGGTGGGGGGGGGGGGGTGCAGGGAGGGAGAGATTTATTACTCCAGGAACAATGGTCGTCCATAACTTCTTAGGTCTCCATGGTGATAAGTTTAACCTGGCCACAGCCACAAAGAGAGTGGGAGAGAGGGGGAGAGAGAGACAGGAAGAGAGGAAGAGAGAGGGAAAGAGGGAAAAAGAGGGAGTGAGACCTTTATCTGGCTGATAAAAATCTGGCCAGTTTGAGAACATACTGTTCTATGTGTGTGTGTGTGTGTGTGTGTGTGTGTGTGTATGCGTGTGTGCATGTTTGTGCATGTGTGCACGCGCGCGCGCTATGTGTGCTACCTAAAGATGGAAACCTGTGTTTGTACATGCTGTTCATGCGCGCTGTGTTTGTGTACGCTGTGTTTCTGTAGGCTGTGTTTCTGCAGACTGTTTCTGTACACTGTGTTTCTGCACGCTGTGTTTCTGCAAGCTGTGATCAGAGTTTATACCTATGAAGTCATATTTTCATAGCACTTAGGTTACCTGGCTATCTGTCCATTACAGCTGGAACAAGGCCTGTAGGAATGAAGGCTTGATGAAGAGAAAGAAGATTGTCTGAAGACTGCGGTAGTTTTGGTGGTATATAAAGATATTGCTAAATTGGAGAGGAGAAAAACATGCTCTGACTAACAGTAATTCAATCTGTGATTGGTTTGATCCATTTTTTCTTAAAGTTTTTTAATTGACCTTTTCTTTTGATCCCTTGAGAGAGCTGAATGCCCATGCAGCATGGCAGAAGCTAGCCCATTTTAGCATGTCTTCATCCATACTTACAAACATTTACTTGCAGGGGTTGGTTGAATTGTAGAAAGTAAATATCTGAAAAACACCCCCCTGAATGCCGTCTCCATACAGTTCAGGAGAAGTTCCCCTTGTTAGAACACAGTGTTTCCCTGTGCTAATGAAATGATGCAAAAAAACCCCAAAAAACAGCCATTCTTACATACCCATATTAAGCTCTTCAACCATTTGCTGCAATAGGTGACCCCTGACTTTTGACTTTTGTTTGCAATTTTTGTTATGATTTGAGAACACATACTCGCAGGACGGAGTCATGCAGACGAGCGATCGCTGCTGAAGGTCCTACCGATTGAGAAGATACTGATTAGGAAATTTGTAAAAAATGTCTTGTGTAAACTGCGGAGTGCTCGTAGCCATACCTCAGCCTCATTATCGCAAGGCAATCAAGCAGCCGGCAACGCGGGACCTTCGCTTAATGCGATTGTTGGCAGGACGGGCGGTGAATAATGCCGGTAATTACCGATGTCATATCAAACGGCTCGGTGGGACATGAGAGAAAGGGCTCTCGTCCTCTCAGGAACAAACCACATCTCGCAAACCTCGCCGCGCCATAATGACCAGTATGATTCACAAATACGGTCTTTCAGGGTGTGTGTGAATCTACCATAACAACTACTACTACTGCTATGTGTAATAATACTACTGCCACCACTGCTATTACTACTACTGTATCTGCTACCACTGATACTACTGTTATTCATATCCCTACAACTACTACTGCTGCTGTGACCACTAATACTTCTTCTTCCACCACCACTACTTCTAATCATAATAATAATGGTCATCCTAATCATAGACTTTAGCTGTAGTCTACACACAAACAAGCAACCAAAAATTCATACAGAGGGAAAAATACTTTGTAAAATTAGGGTAAAAATACATAAATATTCAAATGAATGAATCAAACTTATAAAAATGGGGGTATAATAAACAATAATTACATAAAAGCCATTTTCTTTTTAGTATTTTGTTGTAAATTTCTCCATAATTTTGGTTTCCATAATTTTGGAACCATAATGTTCTTGTATCTAATTTGGCTGCACCTCTATACTTTGACAGACTTACAAGATTTTGTGAGCCTAGCTTAACATTAACTTCCTGTGGTACTATATTTGTAAAGAAAATATAAAGATATAAGAATGGGAAAATTGCATTGATAGGGAATATACAGTAGGACACAGAGTGACACTCAGTAGCCACTGTTTTAGAGACATATGCTTGTTTATGTCAACATGGTGAGGAGATTTAGTTGTTTGACCAAACATTAGAATGGGCATGACGTGTGATCTAAACGACTGGGACCATGGTATAAATGCTGATGCCAGAAGTTGTGGTTCCAGCATCTCAGAAACAGCTGCCCTCCTGAGATTTTCACACACTGTTTACAGAGAATAGTGCGAAAAACAAAAATCATTCAGTGATTGGCAGTTCTGTGGGGAGATACGCCTTGTTAATAAGAGAGTATAACAGAGGCCGCCGAGTGTGTAACAGTTTGCACAACCTCCTATTAATGTTTTCAAATTCTGATAAAACCAGATTCTGAGCATCTTCTCTGATGATGCTCTGTCAGCCCCTGTACTTCAGCCATCTTAAGCTCTTGCTTCTTTTGGGGACGAGTTGCCTTCAGCATATGAAATGCATGTTCATTTGGATTCAGGTGAGGTGGAAGGCTTGGCCACTCGAGAGTTTTCCCCGTTTTTGGCTTTGAAAAACTAATTTGTTGCTTTGGAAGCATGCATTTGGAAGTATTTGCTTGAACTTCAGCAGATGAATTCTGAAGTGTACAGAAGCATCTCATCTTCTGAAGTTCAAGGAAATGCCTCCTGAAGAGTATTTCTGATCAGTCGGAAAGGGGTTTGAGGGTTTTTTTTCATTATGGTGAGAATTCTTTGGTCAACTGTAGTAGTCTGCCTTGGCCTACCGGGTCCACTGCTATTATTGAACTCACTAGTGCTCTCTTTCTTTTTAATGATATTTAATGATATGCCTAGTTCTTTCATTTAGGTCAGAAATGACCTTTCATGGTCCCCATCTGAAGATCAGGACCTGCTTTCAGAAATCTCCTCAGAATAGGAATATTGACCTGAGATATGTGATGCTAGGGTCTGTTAAGTTTTTAAACACATAAATGTTAGAATAAGGATTGGGATGACCTGAACCTAGATCAGCACTCCTTCTCTAAGACAGAGAGAGAAAGAGAGAGAGAGCAAAAGAGGACAGACTGCACTCTGTGGAAAATAGAAGGGAAAGCTTCCTCGCATCTCTTTGCTCGCGGCCAGACCTGCTTGCGCAGGTGATCCAGGTAAGACGCATTACAGGGTGCTCTGTTTCTTGGCTGTACACTTCGCAAATTTACATTCTTACGGGCTTTTTGGAAATAACAGCGCAAGCCTAGACAAAATGCTCCATTCACAAAACTCTGCCACTCCAGGGGTCTGGTTACACAGCCGACCGTGACTCATCCTGAAGGAGTGGCCTGAGCATGACATCGCTGGAAGGCTTTGACGTGCCAGCTTTGCATCGGACCAATTTTACAGGGTTTCGGGCATGAATTGGAGCACTGATTTGGATCTTCCTCAGTGCCGCTACGCATCTGTGGTCAGGGTTGATTGATTGCCTGGTTAGTTTGCCAGGCTAGACTGGTCTGGGGATTAAGGCATGTGCTGTGTTATGTTTCAGCTGAAGGGCTGAGGGCAGAGCAGCCCCCCCCTCCTTCCCCCTCCCCCCCCCCCCTAATGTGCAGAAAAGGGGCCCTCATTATGTTTCCATATCCTCTTAAGACCTGGCAATTCATTCTTGTCCCCTGTAGGAGACATGGGTTTCTGGTCTTAATCTCAAGAACCATATATTCTACGATGCTGAAACCTGCACTACAAGGGACAATCAATTAAATTAAAACAAATAATATTTTTGAAAATATTTTGACTGCAACTTGTTTCTGTAATCCAAGGCACTAGCATTATGTCAAAAATGTTTTTTTTTTGTTTTTTTAAACTGCCAGGTCTCAAGAGGATATGACCTGGACCTGATCACATCTGGATCGGATACCTGTATGAGCCTGAAATACAGTTTTTTTTATTCTTTAAATACTGGTAAAAATCTCAAAACACTCAGAACCCATGGGAAATTTCAATGTAACATGTTGCAATATGCATTGTCAGTAGTGTATGCCTGTGTCTGTAAATTTCAGTTTCATTTTGTGTGTGTATGTGTGTGTGTGTGCATGTGCATGTGTGTGAGTGTGTGCATGTGTCTGGGGGGAGGCACATTTGCAAAATTCTAAAAATAATTGCATAAAGCATTTAGCTCATGTCCAAGTCTGACCTTGAGCTTTGACCTCTGCCCCACACTGCGCACACTGGCCCTCTCTCAGAGGGAAAATGCTGGAGAGTGAGGCGAGAGGATGCCTGCTCCTATAAATAATCCCCACCACTGCTCAGGACCTGAGGCTGAGGCACTTTCGATGATGGAAATAACGCTATTATTATAGCCGCTGATAAAAACAGGAAGAGACTGCGGAACAGTCTGAGGAGTTTAAACAGGAAGTCCAGAAGAGAAGGGGCTAGGGTGGGAGGTTGGGATTAGTGGGTGGAGGGATGGGGGGCTGGGAGGTGGTGGGGAGGGGGTTGGTTGGGCGATGGGGAGGGGGTACTGGGTGGGAGGATTTCACATACAAAAAGCAGCCTAATTATTAGCGCTCCATGTCCTGGTGTGTCCCCTTTGAAGAGATCTCTCCCTGGAAGCATGCCAAAGGGCTTTGATTTCTCTTCCTTTAACAAAATGATACACTATCCGCCGAGCAAAGTTCTCATATACAGTATAAGAGTGTGTATGTGTGTAGTGTGTGTGGGTGTGTGTGCGTGTGTGTGTCTCTGTTGTGTGTGTGGGTGTGTGTTCGTGTGTGTGTCTGTGTGCGTGCATAGGTGCATGTGTATGTGTGTGTCTGTGCACGTCTATGTGTGTGCAAGTGTGTGTCTGTGTATGTTCTGCTTTTTATAAACCTACTCCCAGCCCCCTTTCTCCAGGTTTCCTAATTAAGACAGATTGCAGGGCTTATGGAAGCTAATATATTTTAATGCCTTTAGAATGACAGCAGCTCTGGAAAATGCGGCTGCAATCGGTCCGTCAGGCAGAGTGACATAAGACAGAGTGACGAGCACGGAGCAACGAGCATGGAGCAGCAAGCGGTGAGCTGCGGGAGCCGAGCAGCACACTGGGAGAGCAGCATGAGATGCAGCCAGTGGGGGTCTGGGAATAGCAGCTGAGACTGAACATTTTCACTGTGTACAATGACTACTGAACATTTTTACTGCCTACTATGACCACTGAATGTTTTTACCATCTACTGTTGACCACTACTTCTCACTGTCTATTACTGGTCATATTTACTATATGTACTATAACTAATGAACATTTTATGGTGCATTATGACTACAGAGCATTTTTAGTGTGTACCATGACTATTGATCATTTTTACTGTGTACTATGACCACCAGTTTGGGAAATGCCCACATTACGAATGAGACCAGTTATATAGCATTTAATTAGCATAAAAACGAGTGAAATAAAAATGTATCCATGATTCAACTAATTGACTGATCATGGTCTTCAATTAAATTATGGGTTTTTGTCCCAAGTGGTCCAGTGCTCCAAAAAACTTCTGTTCAGTTTGGAGCTCACTGTCCTGGCAGAACTCTTGTGCCCCCACAAAGGAACACCCTTACGTCTGCCTTACCCTTACTTACCACCAACTGTATATATGCTAGCGGGCACTCACACACAGACTGGTCTCACTTGTGTGCAGAACTGTACATGACCATACCTACAGTATGCACACTTAGATAAACCACACACACATCACTGACTGCACCGCCCGGCTGGAATTCAGCTAATGAATTGAAAAACCCTTGTAGAACCCATAGGGTGCCTGGAAGTATATCCACCAGTCACCATCGGCATTGCTATATCAGATTATAGTTAAGTACTGTGTGATTGGTTGAGCTCCTTTCTTTCTACTTCCAGCATGTAACTCGCAACACCTCTCCCTAAAGACTTATCCCAGCACAGTTTCACTCCTAATGATCTCTGATATCATACCACCCGCCTCCGCCCTCCCCATAATAAAGACCTGGAACATTGCTGCGATTCAGCCTGGCTCAGGGCTAGGAAAGAGAAGGGAGGGGGCGCATTTTTAAACGCAGCCATATGTTTCTCTACGCGGCATCGAGGTAGGAACCCCCCCCCCGACTGTGCTGTGTTCACCGGGATCACGTTGCCTTCCCCTAAAGTCTCTTGTGATTTTTGCTTTTTTTTTTTTAAACTTTAAATTTCGTTCTCCTGCTTGACCCCCCCCCCCCCCCACCCCCCGGCCCCCCACCCCACCCCCCTCCCCCTCGGGTGTGCCTTGAAAGACCTGCTCTGTGCCCCTGACTCTACGCATGTGGAATTAATACAGCTGCCTTTGGCAGGGCTCCTTCCTTGCAGGGGTGAAGGGGTGCATGCTGCCCCCCCAGAGTGAATAAACTGCAGGAGAGCTGATTATGCTCCTTCTTTTTTTTTTTGGGGGGGGGGGGGGGTGAGGGGGTGGGGGATGAATAAAAGAAAGGAGAAAGGAAGAGGAAGAGAAAGACTGTCCTGGAAGATAGAGAGGACTGGACGTCAGGCAGATTAGCCTGATTACCGTACAGGGGGCATTGGGGCTGCTCCTTATTGCCCCATTAATGTTCCCTTGTCAGTCAACATTTTGCAGCTATATTATACAATATGGTTGTGTATGTGTGAGTACATATGTATGTTACTGGCCAAATTCACAAAATTTTCTGTAAGTTTGTGGTGAATAATGATGTGTGTATTTTTTCTATTGATTTGCATGCAGGTTTGCATCACTGTTCATTTTTTAACCATCGCTCCCCAAACCACAAACTTTCCTGCCATTGTGAATGGGTCCAGATTGCACGCATTCAGTTTTACCACAGTTTAAAAGGCGTGTAATTGAAAATGTTTTAAAATGTTATGTGGCTAGCTGGGTACAGCATGTTCTGTATGTGTATGTATGCTGGCGTGGTTGCCAGATTGATTCTCCGAGTCCGGCATGCAGTACAAAGGTGCCCTCGGCCAATGGTTCCCAAACATTTTTGGTCAGGCCCTGTTTTGGTAATAGGGCCCTGCCCCCCCCCCCCCCCCCCCCCCCCATCCTGCGCTGTACAATTTTCCTTCAACCCTCTCTGCACCCCACACTTTTGGAACCTCTGCTATAGGCCGGGAGGAAGCAAGGGATTGTGGATAGGTGTGGTAGGTACTATGTGATGGCAGCTGGGAGTAGGGGTGATAGTTGGGGCAGTTGAGTATGGGAGAAAGGAGTATGATGAGGACTGATCCAGTATTAGCTCAATTATAATTAAGGATGGGTTTTTGTCACAGAAGTCACGGATGTCAGGGATTCCGTGTTGTTTTGGCAGATCCATGAATTTCCACATTTTGTTTCAATTTCCTTGATTTTCTCAGTTTTTTGTGCTTTATATGATTTTTCAGCAGTTCTGTATGGTGACTGTCAACATTATCATAGCTTGTAGTGTTACTTGTATAAACTGAAGCAGTTTAACACTATTGGCAAAGTTCAGCAATGTATACAGATTCAGGAATGTGCTGTGATTGAGATTCAAGTCCTTGTCAGTTGTTGCAATCAGATGTTTGACAGCCCGTCAACAGTTTCGATGCCCAGTGCTCCTTCCCCCATTGTGGAAACACTGTCAGTGACAACAGACTCTGCATCAAAGACTCAAACCTCACAATATACAACGTTATACTAAAACATGCCAAAAAAAGAAATAAAAATGAATGCAGTTAGCATATTTTATTTATGTAATTTGAGCATCCTCTATTTCTAATAAAGTCCTGTTAAATTAAAGGCAAAAAAAGCATGCTCTCTCTTTCTATGATGGACCAAATTAAATGCACCAACCTTTCAATGTGTTTTACTTATAGGCAGAGGTGTGTTTTGGCCGTTTCAAATGAATGAACACCGGTGAGAATTTTTGATAAATTTTAAAAGTAAGATTTTTTTAAATTTTTTTTTATGCCTGTCTTATCATAACTCTGGCAAAAAGAGACCATTAGAATTTTTTTAAAGAGACGTAAGCCACTGTGTGAACAACAGAACATGATGATTGGCTGAAGCTGTTCACACGTACCCTCTCGACAGAAAATAACTGAACATATGCGGTCCCCGATATAAAATGCAAAAGCGTCGCAAGAGAAACACCAAACAGAAAAATGACCTTCACTTTCATGCGACTGCAAGGGAAAAGGTAGGGAGATGAGCATCTCCTGGCTTCAGTTTGTAGCTTTCATCAGGACTGAGCATGTATTAGGTGTAGTCTTCTTTACACTCACCCACTCACATATGGCGTGTGAATCTGCGTGGATATCACTGAGGAGAGGAGGGAAAAAAAACCCATATGTGTGCCTGTTTCTTTTCATTAGCTCCAAACGAACAGAAGCCCGGCCAACTTTGGCAGATTTATTGAAATTTATGTCATGTACGATGTCCAGAAATGCAACCACATTTGTGTACGCTGGTTCAGTCTCAAACAGTACGATATGCAAGTGACGCTCTCACATTGAAATGTAATTCATTTATTTGGATTTTTATAAACGTGGAGAACATATTGGGAGGGAAAAAGACTTAAGGGGTTTTAGTTTTCTTCAAGGTAACTGCTGCAAACATATTTTCTGTCAAATAAAATACTACTGTATGAGCTTTTAGTGAGCTTTTTTGCAGCCTACTCCATGGTCTGAGGTAAAGGCTGTATATTTTATAGACGACTATGGAACCAGCATGTGTGTGGAACTTTATGCTGAGAAGATTTGAGAGTGCCAGAGGAGGGCAAAATGCCCCACAGCAGAAAATGTATTCAGATTAGAGAAAAAAAAAGAGAGAGAGAGAGAGATAGACAGAGAGAGAGAGAGAGAGAGAGAGAGAGAAAGAGAGGGAGAGAGAAAGAGAGGGAGAGAGAGAGAGAGATGTGTCAATATTAAATGCTCTGTTGCAGCCATCTGTGCAGCAGCCTGCCAGACATTTGGTATTAACACCTCTTCCTTATTTCTTGGCCATATTGGGTTGTTTCACGGCATTTCTAACACTATGAAGCATACATTCAGCGCTATAGATGAGGTCATAAAGTTCGCAGAGATAAATCTGCCAGTCTTTCTGAAACACAGGAAAGTGTGAGATGTGTTTTTTTTTCACTCCCATGTCTCTGGAAATCAGAGCAAAGGCTTATGTACTCAAATCTTGTTTTTTTGCTTATAATAATAATAATAATAATTTATTTCATTTATAGAGTGCCTTTCATATCATGATTTCATCTGAGTGTTATGGTGATTGGGGGGACATCGTAACACGGTAGCCATTTTCCACCTGAATGTTTGGTAGCTGCGCTGAAGAGCATGCAACAGATATCTAAAAGCTTATTATAGTGTACATTGCCATACATTAATCATTCTGAACAGTAGGTGAACTGTACGTTTTCTGTACATGATGAGTCTTGTTTTTAGATCCTTTGTCCTCCTGAATGAAACCTAAACAAGGGATGCAAAGAGGCGGAGGAGGATGAGCAGGTCACGAGGAGGAAGAGTTTCCCAAGACGTGGTTCTCTACCTGCACTTGAGGTGCCAGGACGGGATGCAGGCATGCTGATAGAACCACGTCCGAGGGCAGGCCCATGGGGCTGGAGGGTTGGAGATTGTTTTGGTGGGGGTGGGCAGTACTTCATTTAAAATGGCTGATCATCCTAATGACAGTCCCCTTATCTGAGCAGGTTCAACAGACTGTGACAACAAAATGAAGATACAAACAGAAACACACACACACACACACAAACATATACATATACACACATACAAGCACACACACATATCCACCCCAACACACACACACACACACATCCACCCCCCCCCCACACACACGCACACAGTCTCTCTTTCTCTCTCTGTCTCTCACATACACCTACACTCTCTCTCAAACACACTTGCGCTCTCTCTCTCTCTCTCTCTCTCTCTCTCTCATACACACACACACACACACACTCCATGCAGTTGAAAGCGGTGTGCTGCTCTGACACCTGCGTCCCTGTTCTGTGATGTGGGAGAAGGCCGCCAATCTCTATTGATCAGCCCCTATTTGGCATTGCTAGGGGGGCTCCAGTTCATTTAGGAGCCCTGCATACACATGAGCATTTTCATAAATACACACAGCTGAGGCCGTTAAACCAGGGAGAAACGCAATTAAATTTTTCACCATGCCCGAATTTAAAGGCTTAGGGTTGGGGCTCATAAATCTCCTCCGGCATACTTTTTATTTATTAAATTTTTTTAATAGATGCCTTTAACATTTCTGAGGCTATTTCATATGGGGTTTGTTTTAACAAGCATATCAAATTTAACAGACATACAGTTGGCAGTAAGACGTCTTTGGAAAGCTATGCTAGAGAAAATGTGTGTGTGTGTGTGTGTGTGTGAGAGAGAGTGAGAGAGAGAATGAGAGAGAGGGGGGGGGGGGGTTATTTTTAACAACCTTTTGCAGTTATACATATGCCCGCAGAACATTCCCTCATGTTCACTTGACCATGGATCCCTCACTGGCTCCCCCCACGTCAGCTTTGATTGTTATTTGTGAGCTTTGAGGTGCACACTGTTCTTTTTGAGCGAGGACCGATGGCAGAAACACACCAAAAGGAATACACTGGTTGTAAAACGATGATTTATGTGATTGCTCTCTATTTCTCTCTCACTGTAACTGTAACTGTAGAGGTTGAATTTTTTATGAGTATCAGGACTTGATGTGACTTAATCAGGGGTATGGGAAAGTTGGAGAGCTCATCTCCACAGATTGTCATTATTATTAATGAACAGAAAAACAATCAGAGATATTGATTGGCCATGAGATACAAGGTAGGTTGGGCCCGTTCACTGTTTCATATTCATCATACACCTGCAAATTGTCTATTGTCATTTAATTCCACACAATGAACAGAGAAACCTTTTCCACAACACAGCCTTTGGGCTGAGATAAAAATCCTGCTGTCTACATAGTTAAATATGAATTAAATTCTAAATAAACTCTTACACAGTTAATACAAAATTCTATAAGAATGGCGTACTAAATTACAGTTACCACTGAACATTTCTTTGAGTAACTCCACAAGGGCAGTGGTGAATCTCCCGCCAAACTTTGATCTTCCATTCTACAAACAATAATATGCGACCGATAAGGGGATATGCTTGCCAAACTAAGATAAACAACAGATTACTTCTAAATGTGTTCTATAATCAACTGAACGAACATCGTAAGGCAATACACTGAATAATGACTTTACAGATTGGATTTTGATGGAGTCTGTTGTGATCACTGATGAAACTACAAGAAGGTTTTTAGCTGGTATTTATAAATTTATAACTTGCTCCGTTATGCGGAATGGTGACTTTCCTGAAGGCGGTTAAGGAATAAGGCCAGGGCGTTTTCTTCTGGTCCCGAGCATCACCAATGTACTGCTTAACACCACCCGAACATTATTCTTCGCATTACAAATTGAGGCCCATAACACCGCCTGCGTCGCATTGTGATGCACAATCATGTGCCGCGGTGCATTTCCAAAAAGGATCATGTAAGAGCAATAACCCCCCCCCCCCCCCCAAAACTTTTATTAACAACAGACGCCATTCCATAACTTATTTAAGGGCATGGTGTTTCCATAGCTGCTTGGTTACATGCCATGCTGAAACCCTGAAGGCCAGAGGCAGCCATACAATGCCTGCAATGTTGGTCTCAATGAAATATTAACTTCTCCTCGTTCGCTCCGCGCTTGACAGCTGCTGTCGATCGTACCGCCGTTTAGCAGGAGCGCTCTGGAGCTCTGGGCAGGGAAGCGCTCAAATTTAAACCTGAACTGTGTGGCCAGGGATGGCTGTGGCCCTTATTGACTGCATGGAGCGTTTATCCCAGTCACCGGCTCTGGTGCCAACTGCCTGTCAGACACTGTTCTAAACCGCAGATCGCTTACACGTCCCCACAAGAGATCCACTGTCCATGTACTGCTTAACTCACCTCCATGCGAGATCCACTGTCCATTTACTGCTTAACACGTCCCCATGCCAGATCCACCTTCCATTTACTGCTTAACACGTCCCCACACAAGATACACTGTCCATTTACTGCTTAACACATCCCTGTGCGAGATCCACTGTCCATTTACTGCTTAACACGTCCCCATGCCAGATCCACTGTACATTTACTGCTTAACACGTCCCCACGCAAGATACACTGTCCATTTACTGCTTAACACGTCCCCACACGAGATCCACTGTCCATTTACCACTTAACACATCCCCACACAAGATCCACTGTCCATTTACCGGTTAACACTTAACACATCACCATGAGAGATCCACTGCCCATTTACCGCTTAATGGAAAACAGGACTTCACAAAGGCCCACTCTGCTGTGTCCTGCGGCTCCTTGGTCTACCGCCATTCAGCCGCCATCACTGGTGCCTCAAGCAGATCTCCCCGGTGTTTGGATGCGGTGTCGCATCTTTGCCCGCTCTACATCAACCGATATCTACCGTGTCCGGGTGAGCGCTTTCGATTGGGATGCCGGTCACAGTACCGCCTCGTTATCGTTTCCTTTTTTTTGCAGTAGATAAGTGCACTCGATGTGTCAGTCATGAATGTGCAGCAGCTGATCACAGCTATCTGGTGTCCTGCGCTCCTATTCGGCTTCATTTGCATGGATCCATTTGCACATTGCTGTTGTTCTTGTTTAGGAAATTAACAAAATAAAAAAAGTTACAAAAGAAATTTTGTAATAAAAACATTATTCAAAGGATTTTTAATGGTTTGTCGTACACCTGCTTATTGATAGCCAGTCCACATTTGGCTGTTCAAAATAGAAATAGAGGCACGGAAGGCATATAAAGGCATAGAAATGATCAAGGATGGCAAATAAACAGTACAGCCCTCAACAGAGCTGTGGACATGATGTTGCATCGAAGATCGATCCATTCAGGAACGCTCCGGAAGGCCCCCCTCGACGCTCACTGCCTGCTTCACTGCCCCCCCCCCCCCCCCCCCACCACCACCTTCCCTACCGACTGACCTCCCAGGGCTGGCGGAGATAAAACAGACGAAGCGGATATTGACCGTGACACTCCCCAGCTCAGTATTTACCAGTGTGGAGACCAGCAGGGAAGCGGCACTGTTGGAGGAGGAAGAAGGGACTGCAGGCTGCCATTGCCAGCGGAACAGCAACACAAGATGGCGGCAGGGGGCGGGGCAATGGGGTGGCACAGTCTGATTGGCTGGTGGGCGGTGCCTCAGCCTGATTGACTGGAATGGAGGCAGATCCCACTGTTCTCTCTGGTAATGTGGCAGAGCCAGGCAGCGGTTGGCAATACGGGCCTGGCACCACCACAGAGGGCTGGCTGACGGCACCCTAATTTAATTACCCCGGCGGTCGGGAGCCCGAGCTCGAGCCCTGCCCCCTTCCTCACCCGAACCGCACTGGGCATCGTTCCTGAGACAGGTCCTGGGCATGCATGCGCTGTCAGAACTAAAACATGAGATTTCGCTGTGGGATGCGCCTTTTCATTTGCAAATGCAAAGGACAAAGACAGACAAGTAAGTCTTCTTTCGCGGCAGTGGGCGTGTCCCAAACTCCCGTCGAGTTTTTTTTTTTTTTGTTTTTTTTTTTGCCAGAGTGCTCTCGGATTACCTGTAATCTCCCGCGGAGCGGTGGCGTCTTAAATTTAATCTTGCGTTTGTATTCTTACAAAGAGCTCCACAAAGGCAGACAAATGCCAGCGGCTAACATGCTTTCCCTTCACGCTGAAGTTCTTTTTCTGTTTTGTCTTCTTTTAAAAAGTTAAAGAAAAAAAGGGAACGTTTTTTTTTTTTTAAACGAGATTTGCTTCGCTGGCGTGAAGCCTTTAGAGTAACCCCGGTCTGAAGCCCTGGCGCGGTACGGACATTGTGTGCTTCCCGCAGGTCCTGAAAGCTCTGCTATAACTCTGTTAGTCCCCCACCTTGAGCCGTTCGGCTCTCTCTCTCCATCCAGAGCAGCCACATTCACACTTCTCCACTAAAAACAATTTCTGCTGAGAAGCTAATCTTCGGCAAACTAACTCTGTCAGGTTGGTCTGATGTAGTCTGATGCCTGCATAAGTCATGTATAAGACAGTTTAATGATGATTTAAATCATTATTTAAATTTATTTTCATAAATTGAAATTGATTGGGGAAACTCCCTATTCAGTCTCAACCCTCCCGTTACAAAAAAAAGAAAAAAAAAATTTGTTGTCATTCTAAGACAACCAATAGATTCTCACGTCCTCAGGCCCCGAATCACACTTCGGGTTTCGTGGATGGGTACACAGAACCACGATGGCACCCAGGTCCCTGGAGCAGCGCCTGCCATCCCCCAGAGGGCCCCCCGTAGACCGCACCCCACCCCCTCCAACCCTTCACCCCTCCAAACAAAGTCACCGTTGTTCTGACACGCCCGCTCATGCATGCTACCATTAATCAAGCCTCTCCCCTGGAGGAATTCCTCTCCGCTTTCTGACACCAGGGCACGAACAGTCTGTCATCAGTGTCAAACGATCCTAGCCTAACACACAGGCACACTACACACACACACACGATAAACACACTCACACACACACACACACGCACACACACACACACACACACACACTGGTGGTTTAAGCGGGTGCAGGTAAGGTGAACGTTGCGGCAGGCGTGACCAGGCATGAGTGAGTGACAGAGAAGCCTCTCATAGCCAATCAGCTTTGAAAGATTTCAAAACTTTACGGTTCCCACATACTGCCACTCGCTATGATACCATACTGAAACCAGTGCCTCACCCACCCTCAAAGCCACAATCCTAACCTAACACACGCGTGCACGAACGCACACATGCACTTACGCACACGCGCGTGCACACACACACACACACACTCACACGCATACCCACACACACGTGTATGCATGCACACATGCACTTACACACACGCTTGTGCACACACACACACACACACACACACTCACACGCATACCCACACACACGTGTATGCATGTACACATGCACATACCCACACACACGTATGCATGCACACATGCACTTACGCACACACGCGTGCACACACACACACACACACACACTCACACACACTCACAAAGACATACAAACCACACACACCCAGACATACACACACATAAAAAAAAAAACAGGTGATCGAACGAAAGGAGCAACGACCGAAAAGCATGAACATTTTGGCGTAAACGTACGTCAGGTTTTCCTTTTTCCACAGAAAGGGGAGGGAAAGAGAGCGGATAGATGAAAAATGACTACTTTGAACAATGAGATTATGTCAACTGGTATCATATACCACAGAAAAATTAAAGGGAAACAAAATGCTGTTTTGATTATGTTGGATTTTCATGACCCGTGACACTATTCATGACACTAGTCTCCTAAGACCCAGAAATCCATTTTCATCCTCAGTAGGGAGTCTCTGATGTACCCTACAAGGGACATTAAATAAAAACATAATAAATATTATTTTTGAAAACCTTACTGTACATTACAGGCATTTAGCAGATGCTCTAATCCAGAGTGACTTACACAACTTTTCATGTACCATACCAAACGGTTGCCACCAGAGATGGGCCAAGCCTCGGCATCTGTGCCACATACAGCCTGGACCTCAATTAACGCAGCCTAGCAAACATCACACACACACAAAAAAACTATATTAACACCTGCAGCAAACAATGCGACAGAGCTGTTCCCCCTAATGCCACCACCAAGCCCCACCACGCAGAACACAGTGACCTCTAATTGATGACCTCATTCATTTTTTTGGTACAACCAACACCAATGGGCAAAAAAAAAAAAAAAAAAAAAAAAAAAAAACCTGTTCCCCACACTGGAAGATTTTGCTTGGGGAGATGAAAGAGTCTGGTGTCATGGAGTGCATGAATCCCAGAGTGACTCGGGGGAAGGGGGATGGGGATGGGGATGGGAGAGGGGAGGGGCTTTTTCAGACTGTACATACTGTACTGTACTAGCTGATGGAGTCACATTCCAGATTAGCTCTAAGAGGATCTGTTAGCCCACCGGCTGAGTGCAGAGCACAGAGAGTAAGTCACGCACAGGAGGTGGGAGGCGAGGGGGGGGGGAGAAACGAGCCCGCGTTCTCTACCTGTACCTCCCCCCTTCCCCCACTCCACCCCCCGCCCTGTCCAGACTGCACTGCGACGCCCCTGAGGCGCTGCCCACACCCCTCCCCAATTTAAAACAGATTATCCAACCGGAGCTCGGCTTGGATAACTCCTCCAACAGATCCTCTTTCAAACCTTTCTCATTCACCTCCTCTTTATTTTGCCCTCTTCTTGTCCTAGAGGGAGGGAGGGAGAGAGAGAGAGAGAGAGAGAGAGAGAGAGATTGGGTCTTCTTTATTACTGTGGAAAAGAAACTGAGACCACAATACCCACTCACAGACACATACAGAGCAAAAAGAAAAAAATAAATAAAATAAGAAAAAAACAATTATATATATGTAACTATGTAATATACACACAAGGAGAGACTATTGTAAGAAAGCTGAAGAAACACAAAAATGGTCATGAAAAAAAACTACACAATCACAAAACAAAAAAAACAAAAACCATAACACAATTGCAGAAAGACGATCTTATCACAACTTCAAAACAGCAATTCTAATTACCCCCTCACTCACTGTACATAAACAACCCTCCACTCCCCAAGTGTCCCAGAAACCCCGAAAATTATCCACCAAAGTCCTCCTAGTGCAGGTGCTTGCAAACTAGTCCTCCTAAAACATGTACAGGTTCCAATGAGCCCATGCCACTCTCTTTGTTTTTCTGAGTCAACAAAATGGCTGTCTTTGCCTAACCCAACAAAAAATTCAATAACACAACCTTTTTTTGGCGACACTACGCCTGTAGATAAATATTTCACGAGAATACTCGCCACCCAACACCATACGCCACTCCCTAACTAAGCGCAAGACACCGCCATTCCTGACACCCTGCAAAAACAACACGCCTCTCCCACTGCTGGATCCAGGTGTGCCTTGTGTCTGTTTGTGGCTGAAGTCCACATGTACAATTCTTCACTACAGATCACCTGATCTTTTGAGTATTAACCTGAACCAAAGTGATGGAAAAAGAAAAGTGTGGAAACAGAAAGGAACTGCTCAAGATCTAAAGCAACCCCCCTGCCCCCACCACCCTCATATGTGAGACATGGTGGGGGCAGTGTTAAGGCTTAGGCATGTACGGCTGCCGCTCACTCGTCTTTGGTGATGATGTGACCGCTGATGGCAGCAGCGGGATGAATTCTACAGTGTGCAGGAACATCTTATCTGCTCAGATCCAACCAAATGCCTCAAAACCCATTGGACGGCCAATACCTCAGGACACCTGGCACCTCCCCCTCTTCGCACCTGCGCTTCCCGAACACGTCTCCTGTCTGTCCTGGCCCCACGATGGTGGAATGACCTCCGCGTGGAGGTCTGAACAGATGAGACACTGACCTCTTCAGGCTACACCTCTCCCCATCCCTCCCTACCTCCCGGTAATCTCTAAACTAACTGTAAGCTTAGGGTTGTAACTAGGTAGCTGTTTCGTAGGTGACTTAGTTAATGCACTCGTCTGTATCGTCTTATAATACTGCTTGTATTTTTGCGTAGACTGCGTTGTTGCTGTTCTCGTTTGTGTTAGTATTAATCAGTTCATCCCTTAGTGTCCAAGTTGAACTATGCGGTTGTTCCCTGCACTTGGAACGGTACTTCTCTCTAGGGTTTTTCGACACACTTGTTCCTGGTTATGGTTATACACTTTGTTGTACGTCGCTCTGGATAAGAGCGTCTGCCAAATGCCTGTAATGTAATGTAATGGACAGTGCTTCACCTTGCAACAGGACAATGACTCCTAACATTCTGTTAAAGGAGCCAATGAGTTTTCAGGACCCAAAAGTGAAATGTTCTTGACTGGTTAAGTCAACCACCCATTCTGAATCCAATTGAACATACAGATGCCCCCAATATAAACTGGAACTGAATATGGCTGCAGTACAGACCGGGCTGAGCATAACCAGGGAAATTGCCCAGACTGGTGATGTCAATGGGTCACAGACTTCATTCAGACAGCCATCAAATTTGCAACCAAATATTAAATATGACGTCGTTATTTCTGATTATGTTGATTAGTCCAATTACTTTTACTCCCATAAAATGGCAGGAGTATGTATAAGAAGGGAAGTTATTCCTACACAGATCACCCAATATGCATGTAAATGTCCTTGAATCAAAGCTGAAAAAAATATTAATTGTTTCATTGCAAATCCAGTATTCTGAACAAAACACAAAACTTGTGTTACTGTCAAAGTACTTACACACTGCATGTTGTATATAGAGATAAATTGAAAGAGAGAGAGAGAGAGAGAAAGAGAGAGAGAAGGGATGTGAAGAGACAGAAAACCTGTGCAAAAATTGACTTTGATTTAAAGGACGGCAGCCCCCTTCCCCCCTCCATCTCCAACCGTCGGAGGTCAGGTAACACGTGAAGGCGTGTCTCCATCTGCTGACTGCGCTGGCGAGAGGTGGCAGAAGGTTCTGCTAATGAGGCTTGATTTCCAGCACCACCTGCTACTGATCTGGATCCCCGTTCAAGGTATAATCACTGGGTACCTCTACAAGAGAGTCGCGGGATCGCAGCCGAGGGGAGATTCATTAGGGAAGGAGAGGAGAGGATAGGCTGCAAAATGCTCTGCTCCCAAAACATCTCTCTCTCTCCTCTCTCTCCCCTCTCTCTCTATCTCTCTCTCGCTCTCTCTCTCAAATTCCAATTCAAAATCCAAGAAGCTTTATTGACATGACATATATATATATATATATATATATATATATATACATACTGTACACACATATTGCCAAAGCATGTGAACAACAACAAACAAAATAAACATATAAACAGAATTCTTTGTGTGTGTGCTCGTGTGTGGTATTTGTGTTTGTTAGCTAGTGTAATGGCATGTGTAAATTAGGTGAAACAGTGAAAATGACATTGAACAATAATTAAGAAAAGTACACGAAAAAAGGAGAAGGTGTCATTGCTTATGTGTTATCATTATTCACTGTAGCTCAGTTTGTGGCTAGTGGTAATGTATTGTGCAGCCAAAGCCACGCATTCCCCCTCTCTCCAAAGAGGAATGGCAGCTTCTCTACCTCAGAAAGTGTCTCGAATTCAGGGCAGATTTCTTTCATTTTAAAGAAGCTCTGTCTCTACCTCCTGAATATTGCAGAATGAGCACAACGTGTCGTCTCTGGGCAGCCAGGTCTGCTGGTGTCTACTGGAAGTGGTTCTAATCTGGGCTCATCTCTTGGTATTTGAAGTATTGATAGGAGTGGGGGTCGCTGTTTTTGAGACGATTCCAAAATTTAACTGCCCTTTTTTGGGTGTTAATCAATAGTGGATATTGGCATAATTCTGCCTTGCATGCATTGTTTAGTACTTTTCTGTGAACATGGAGGATGTTTTTATAAAGTTCTGCATGCAGGGTTTCTATGGGGTGTTTGTCCCATTTTACAAGGCTTGTTTTGTGTGTGGACCCTACACTTCACTGCCATATAATGCAATTGGTTGAATGACTGATTGGAATATTTTAAGACAAATTTTGATTAGCAGTGTAATTTGGGTAATTCTCTTTATGGCATAGAATATTCTACATGCTTTCTCCTTCAGTTCATTTACTACAGAGTTAAAGCTTCCTCTTGAGCTTATTTTCAAACTTAAATAAGCGTAACTCTTAGCGTTTCCTATTGTTTTATTTGCTAATGTGAATCAGTATTTGCTTCCCTGAGATCTGGATCTTCTTTGAAATGATGATGATTTGGTTTTAATCATATTCACTGTCAGGGCCCAGGTTTGACAGTGTTTCTCTACCAGGGCCAGGCTCTGCTGCAGTCCATGCTTTGTGGGCGACAGCCGAACCAGGTCTTCTGTATAGAGAAGAAATTTTATTTCTTTATTGTCAAGGGTGAGTTCAGGTGCTGTAGATTGTTCCAACACTAACACCAATTCATTGACATAAACGTTGAATAGAGTGGGACTCAAGCTGCAGCCCATGCCTCACTCCCTGCCCCTAGGAGATGAATCTGTTCTTTTTGTCCAAGTTTGACTCTGCGTTTGTTTCTGGTGTATATTTGTTTCTCTAAACAAACAGAATGCACATATAATACAGAATACATATTTGTGTGTTTGGGTGTGTGTGTGTGTGTGTGTGTGTGTGTGCATGTGTGTGCGTAGTATGTGTGTGTTAGCATATATAATGTCATGTGTGTAAATTAGGTGAATCTTCAGTGAAGAGAGAGGTGCTGCGTTGTTCCTCTATCTTTTTAGTCTCTTCTTTCTCTGTTCAATTTTTAAGTTTCTTTATTGGCATCACATATATCTGTACTGCCAAAGCATATGCGCACCTTTATCCTATACACCCTCCAGCATAGCTCAAGCATAAACCATAAATGCTTCATTAAGGTATTGCTAAGCAGGCAGACTTTCAGTAGGAGTTTGGCCAAGCACACCATTATAATTAATATGCCAGGACTCAGAAATCAAACCATGAGCCATTTCCTCACTTCCTGTACGATATATCTCAGTCAAAATGAATGTCGGTATAAAATAAAGATTAACCCCAACCTCCAAAACAGTCACCATGTCCAGGAGATTACTGGTTTCTTTCCTTCCATAAATACAAACTCTGACCTCTGAACTCTGACACTGCAAGTCTCTCTAAAACCAGCCTGTACAGATTAATGTGTGGCCACTTACCATATAGTAACCTCATACTTCTCCCGGTGCTGCTCAGCTGTTGTTACTTTACTTTGCTAGCATTTAGCAGATGCTCTTATCCAGAGTGACTTACAATGCATATAAATATCGGGGTTTGAAGTGCAATAATTCCCTAGCCGGGCAAAGTGTAATGCCAAGAGAGATGGCAAGCACAATTTGTCACCTACCGTATCTACACTTCATACTGCAAAAATGCAGAGACCGTCCCTCATAGCAGTATACACTGTATGAAAGGGGAAGTACGCCAGAGGCAGCCATTACTCTGTCTGTTTCCAGTTCCCAGCATGCTCTCCTGCAGGTACTCAGAAGCTCGCTTATCTCTCATCTGACTTTGATAATCTCACTTCAGATGGGGAGAAGATGTGGAGGCTGTGGAAGTAGGGTTGCCAGATTTAGAATTCATCAAATTTCAATCAATTATTCGGACCGAAGATTAACATTGTCCGGTTGGGACCACAAACCAGACCTGTGCAAATACTTTGAAAATTTTGAAAACTGGGCATCTGATAATCCTATGTGGAGGACAGGAGTGCTTTTCATACCGTGTTTATTCTGTTTCTCTCGCATAGCCCTATTGCTGCACTGCCTGCTTCATCAAATGCACAACTATTACAGTATATATTTCAAAAATATATCACGGTTGCAGCTGTGGCTCTCAAGGCTGAGAATTGTTGAATGGAATGAAATAAGATAAAGATACCCTGTTAAATATTTTAAAATGATATCACAGTTAAACAACATTATGTTTCATATATTGGATAAAACTGAACTTGTACTTGTAACACCCCCAATCCCCCACCCACCCAACAAACAGGCTCTAAATTCAAATGTATACATGATCATATGCACATACAGTACATGCATACACACACTGACACTCAAAGCACACTCACAAGCACACTCACATGCACATGCATGCACATGTATGCATGCTCTCTCACACACACACACACACACACACATGCACGCGCACACACACACGCATACAAACACACACACACATGCTCAAGCACAGTTCCTCTTAATAGCCCACACAAATACTTAAAAACACAGAAACACACACAGACACAGAAGCACACACACACACACACACACTCACCCTCTCTCTAAAAGAGTATCCTCTAAATGGCCTGCAGTTAGAACAAGCACTTAGGCACCTAACAGGAACAGTACCCATCTACCACGTCAGCACCTTTATAACAAGTTGAGTGTTAATAAAAACGTTCAGGAGAGACGAACGAGGCACTCCAGAGCAGGACGCATAATGTGATTTAGCAAGGTTGTTTGGGACACTATGTACCAGCTCTAGAGCACTCCCTTGTGGTTCTGTCTCCCAGGAGACTGAAGCAGAGTTCTGCAGGGATCTGAAGGCAGGTTAGAGAGCCAGGGATCACACACCTGTCACATTCAGGTAAGGTGAAAACACTCAAAACATCACCAAGAAGAACACACACACACACACACACACAAACACGCACACACACACAGACAACATACACACACACACACACAAAAACACGCGCACACACACATATACACACACACACACACACAGATCCTGGTCAGATCTAATGAAGACCCTACAGAAACAGTGTCTCCATTTTGTATGAGATTTCACCACGGTATGAAGCATTACTGTACCAGTATGCAGCCTACTGCTCCCACCCTAAGGTCAGTATATCTGACATCCTCAATTAACAGTGCCCACCCTGTGAGACTTACTGACCTTAATGTGCGATCAGCAGTAATCTAAGATGCATGAGCTGTGTATGCCTCACATCCTAAATTAACAGTGCCTACTTGCTTAAATTACTGTTGCTCCCACTCTAAGGTCAGCATATCCCATGTCCCCAGTTGGGACAGCACCTCTTGACTGGGCAGTTACCCATCACTCACCACCCACTTTAAGGTTGCTCCCAGGCCAGGGTGGCAGAAAAAGGAAATCAATCATGCCTGTGTCATAAAGATACGCCATTGTAAGCCTCTCTTGTGTTGGGCGGCCATATTCCCATCTCAGATGAGGGAACTGGGTCAACGTACCTGGTCACAAAAGAAACTTGCTTTTACAACTGACCCTCCAGGAATGGAGTTCCCGACACCTGCCACACATTTATAAAAATGTTCTTAGATTCATACTTGAACTTAGTCTTAAGATAATTTCCGATGGTGTGCTTATGTAAGATACTGAGCATAAAAAACCTTGCTTACGCAGGTTCTAAGAAGCCTATTTGTAACTTATGTGCCTATGATCTATAAATCTCAAATTAACTTAAAATTGACAGCACCTGAACGTGCCTTACAGTCAGCGATTTCCTCTTATATAATGCTAGTACAAATGAGGGTTTAGTCAGGAATAACCATGGGCCAAAAGAGAAAAGCAAACTTTTTGGAAGACGAGATCACGGCGATGGTAGAGGAGATTGAAGACAGGCAAAACATGTTATTCAGTGGACTAAATAATGGGTTGACAAACAAAGCCAAACAGGTAGCTTGATAGTGTGTTGCCACTGCAGTGAACAAATTGTTCATAAAGCTAATGCAAAGTTCACCACAGGCTTGCGTCTCAAACTGCAAAACCCCTACATAGCCAGAAGGAAAATCACTTACATCAAGTCTAGACTTTGTGTAGAGACAAGATAATTTCCACATCAAAGTAAGGTTTTATAAATAACTACTTATACGTGATTTTCTGCATAAGTCATACTTAAGATCAAAATTGATCGTAAGTCCGTTTTACGAATGAGGCCCCAGGAAGAGCGAGCCTTCTCATGACCTAAACTCACCTAGACCCAGAGACTTGACGAAGGGCAATGACCTGTTTTCACCCAGCATACTTAATGCAACAGGATTCTGATATTGAACCCAACAGCAGGGATATGACCCTGAGTAACTGCAGTGAAGTCACAGGCTCAGAGTTCACTTTCAGGGATCACTGGGTCACTATCAATAGAACCAATACTAAATAAATCACCACAAATGTCTCTCAGATAAACACATAGATTCTGGATTAACAATGAATATAATTGATTCATTTAACATATACTGTGTATGTTTCTGGGTATGGGATGCCAAATGTAAAGTATAAAATGTCACTTTTCCCTGTGTTTTTCTCAGATTTAGCCGAAATATGGCATTACCCCCAAAATTTAAGCTAAATATGAGACTTTATTCAGATTAATTTTTTCTCAGACATGCTAATTAAACCTTATAGTTCACATTTTCAGATTTAATTGACACATCTCAAAATATACAGGCTAAATACATAGCATCAATACTATATCTGATAATAAAAAATACATATTTAACTTACTAATCTTATATCTATCTTTTATTTATTGTATATCTCTGTTTCAGGTGAATATTTAGTAAAACATAAATACATAATTTAAATCTTAAACTTTCAAGAAGGTCAGCTAAATATTTAGTTTACAAATGGAGATTTAAGATATGACATAAATATCTAATTTGGAGCTTAACATTTAAGATATAAATAAATATTTTCAGCTAAATATTTACATTTTTAGCCAAGATTTGTAATAAAATAAATATTAAGTTAAATGCTAAATCTTGGTTTTAATAAAAAAAGATTTAATATATAAATACATAATTCATAAACCTTTAAACACAGATTTGCGGTTAAAAAATGAATTACATATTAAATCATGGTTTTGAAAAACTAAAATTTAAGATATAAGCTAAATCTACATATAGTTAAAATATTTACTGAGGTTTAAGATTTAAAATAAATATTTATATTACTAAATATTTGCATTTGAAGCATATTAAATATACATTTTTTAAGTTAAATATTTATATTTTTAAAACAGATTTAACATTTAATAATGCTAATGTTAAATGTATTTAGCCAGTATGTTTTGAGATTTATCAATTCAATTTTAAAATATGAACTAAAAGGTTAATTTAGCATGTCCAATAAATCTGACAAAGCACAACTCTTTGGGAGAACTCCATATGTAGGCTGAATCTGGTTAAAAAGGCAAAATAAGATGTCTTTTACAGTTAGTACAGTTAGTGTAGCAGGAAGAGAGATAAACTGTTTGATTATTAGATTATATTGCCTTCTACAAGTTTCAGTGATGCAGTGTTTTGAATTAACTTTATTTGTCACAGTGCCATGGAACATTGACAGAAAATAAAGGATGAAGGCTTATATTTATGTATCAAAGTAAAAAAAGAGGTGAAAATAGAATATACAGGGTTAATTTTATTATTTTGACAATATTCTGTATTACATATATATATATACACATAAGTTGTCTCTTCAGCATATGAAACATATATTCGATTGGATTGAGATCAGGCAAATGACTTAGCCAGTTTTTGGCTTTGAAAATCTCCTTTGTTGCTTTAGCAGTAGATTTGGGGTTATTGTCTTGCTGTAGAATGAAGCACCATCCAATGAATTTGGTGGAATTTGTTTGAACTTGAACAGATGATTTCAGAATTCATTCTGCTGCTACTGTCAGCAGTTACATCATCAATGAAGACAAGTGAGTCAGTACCAGTAGCAGTCATATATGTCCAAACCATAACACTCCCACCACCATGTTTCATGTATGAGATGGGGTGCTTTGGATCTAAGGAAGTTCCTTTTAACACTTAGCTCTTGCAATCACTCTGATAAAAGTGAACCTTAGTTTTCCCTGTCCACAAGACCTTTTGCTAGAAGTCTACTGGCTTTTTTGGGTACTTTTATGCAAGTACTGGTCATCATGTTTTTACAGTGGACTTGTGTTGTGCATCTTGCAGTGTAGCTTCTGTAGTTCTGTTCTTCTGCGGAAAGTCACTGACACATCCACGCCTGCCTCCAGAAGAGTGTTTCTGATCTACCCGACAGGGTTTTTTTTCTCCATTATGGTAAGAATTATTTGGTCATCAACTGTAGAGGTCTTCCTTGGCCTACCAGCCCCTTTGCAATTACTGAAGTCACCAGTGGACTCTTTCTGCTTAATGGTGTTCCAAACATGTAATTTTTGTAAGCCTAAAGTTTGGTCAATATCTCTGATTGTTTCTTTCTTATTTCTCAGCCTCATAATTGCTTCCTTGACTTTCATTGGCACAACTCTGGTTCTCAAATTGACAAATGGCAATAACATACTCTCGCATACCTGCACTAAGGAAGCAAGCAAGTATAATGTATAAAAATGTTCTGGAATTTCTACATGGTGAAACCATTACCTATAAAAATATTATTTAAAAAAAGGTGAGAATGTGCAGTTTAACCACATGTGAATTGTCTTATTATACATCTAAAATTGTGGAGTAGAGTCAAATCAAGAAGAAAATGTCTATGTCCCCAAACATTTTTGAGCAAACTGTATATACTGTATATACTGTATATATCCACTTCTGTAAATTATTGAAAGTTGAAAGGATTCTAAAACTTGACAGTATAAAATTTGTCTATTGTCTGATGAGGAACAACCACAAATGTGCTAAATTATGCGATGGCTTCAATCACCGTATCGCACGCATCAGGATACGTTAATTTTATAAATAAATGGACGAGAGTTATTTTCACGGGATCGTAATTTTAAAATTAGGGCTGCCGCGTGCGAAAAGAGATCCATCATGCAGAGGGGACCGAGAGGGGGCATCTTTTGTGCAGTTCTGCATTTCAAAGGTTCACTTTTGACCTGTTTTTTTTCTTGGTTGTCGGAGCCAAAGCTGGGAGACTTTGCAACAGGAGGCTCCGGTTGAACGCAGAAACCTTGGAGCGCGGTAACGCAGAGCCGGAACTTCCTGCGCTTTAACAATGAGAAGGGCGCCGCGGTGCTCTCGTTCGGGGCTCCTTTCCCCGGGCTTGATTTCTCGATATCGGTTACGCGCCGCCAAGCAGCGCCGCCGCGCAGACGCGCGTTCGGAATCCTTCCTGTCGTTACCGACTGTTAAACGAACGTCGGCCTCCAGTCAGAAGGGCTGTCTTTGAAAAAAGATTTGCCCTGCCCTCTACTGCCTGATATTCATAGTGCAGGCAATAACAGCTCCACAGGAATCACTAGGAGACGGAAAGGAACACAAATACATCCTTTGAAAGGACATGCCCTCCCTCCTATTCTGGATTCACTTCTCTGTATTGACTTTTTTTGGGGGATGATCCTATTTTTTCCCCAGAATATTATGTGTCTAATTTTATGGTTGACGATAATAGTGTCTCTCAATTAAAGCTACGAGTCCATTCATACATTTTTAAACCTGTTTATTCCTGGTTAGGGTTGTATGGGGACCTGAGCCTATCCTTGCATGCATTTGGAGAAATAAACCCTAGACAGGTCAGCAATCCATCATAGGCACAGTTGGCTCCTAAGTTTTTTGGAACTAGCCAGCCAGGCTGGTAGTCAAAAAATTCCACTAGCCCAGCTGAAATGTGCTTGCCCTGTTTTTAAAATCCATAAATGTTTACTAATGTTATTATGCTGCCATGAAAACATATTTTGTGGCTAGAGATTTGATTAGGCAGGTTTCATTCAACTGTCTTAAGCTAAACCCCGCCTATTTTTTTTTTACGGTAGACTGATCATCACTGATTATGATCTTCAATCATGTCGCATTACAGAACAGACTCCATTAAATTGCTGCTCAGGAAATCTCACTCGCCTAACAAACAAAATATAAATTACTCGCCTCTGGCAAGCGGGTGAGCTTAATTTCCAACCCTGGTTAGTTGATATACTTCATTATTGGTTGTATTTACCGTAAAATGTTTTCTGCTATAAATTTACTGATCAACAACGATTTTCACAGTTCAACAGGAAAATGTTGACTCATCCATCAGTGCTTCTAAATTGAATTTTATACTCGCACTTTCAAACTTCAAGGAGCATCTGCGAGCAAAACACTCTGCACAACCCTGCATAATTAAACGGCCTGTGCATAGCCAGTCCCTACCAGTCATCCAGTGATCCGAAAATATTCTCACTCTTGTCCTCATACTTTCTCGATGAATAGTTTTTTGGTTGATGTGGTGGCAATGGCAGGGGCACAATATTTGCAAACATATGATGCATTTCATAGCTTAATGTTATTACTGACACAATCGTAAAGAGTAGATGACAGTAGATGAAACCGAGGCTAAGCCCTTCAGATTGATTGGTTCACTGGGAAACAATGGAAAGCAGCATGCCAGGAAGAGCTGGCCTGACACACGTCATCATGACACTGAAAATTAAGGTGACACCACAGACAGACATCGACATACAGAGACATGAGAGATCAATGCTCAATTTAGCATGATGCTGTGTCTGTAGTCCGTTATGCACTTTGTAATTGCTACTCACCCAATGGGCTAGTGCTCTTTTTATGGTACTCACACAATGTCTATTCCACCTTCACCTTCATTTCTGCTGGGGGCAGGTTGGGGCTAGACGAAGGTTAGCAAGGTAATAATCTACTTGGGGGGCCATCTCAAGGTCAGAGGATCCACATAGCTTTGGCAGAGAGAGAGAGAGAGAGAGAGAGAAGCAAGAAAGAGAGTGACAGAGAGCAGGATTTTAAGAGAGGGCAGAATGATATAGAAATGGAGTGACAGAAAGAAGGATGATGAGAGAGGAAAGAGATACAAAGAGGAAAGTGAGATATATAGCAAGAGAGTGAGAGAGGGGAGATACAGGCTGGTCACACTGCCTGCTTACTCTGGTTAATTGGGTCTGTTTTTTTGTAAATGGAAGCCTGGAGCAGCACTGGTTAGTTATTAATTTATATAGTGGATGGTAACCTTTCATTCAACTGTCAGGGGAAACATAGTCTAAGTACTGTATGTGTGTGTGTGCGTTGTGTGTGTACTGTCTATGTTACATATGCACATTGGTGTACAACACATGTCTCTGTGTGTAGAGCGCAATGGGGACACTCCGTGGATGTTGGAATCTGTGGATGTGGACACTGCCATCCTGAAAGATGCTGCTCTCTGCCGATGGTGAATGCTGTAACACAGGTGAAGATGATCCAATCAGTGACAAATGACATTGGTTGTGCTTCCTAAGAGTATGAGTATACCCAAGCCATGTCAATATACAGCCCAAAACCTTTACAGAACCGCCAAGAACCTGCACCGTTGTGTTTCCATTTCACGTGTAGAAGGGCTGAACAGCAAACGCTCTTTTGTTCTTTGATTGTCCGTGCCCTCGTCTTCGCTCTCTGTGAAACCGCTCGGCAGCTTCGCTCACAGCCCTACTCCCGTCAGGGACACCTGCGCCCCAGCGCCCGCAGCGGTGACGTGTCGCGGCAGCCGAGAGAGCGGCCCCCGGTGCAAATGTACTGTCCGTCGCACGGCAACGACGTGCCTCTGAGTCCCGGCTCATTGGTCAGTGACACTGAAGGAACCCTCACGTCGAGAGATTAGGGTATCTGAGTATCACACAGCGCCGACACAGATGGGGTGACACACGTGTAACATTAATCTACGTGTCAGAGAAAAGCTCTCTCTCTCTCTCTCCGTGTCCACAAGTGGCATCCAATGGTTTCTACTGGAAGCTACTGGAGTTTTACAGGGACACACAATGCCAGGAGTGCAACTGTAAGAACTCATACTGTAGGTATGCGTGTGCGTGCATGTACTTTAGTATGCGTGGGTATGCATGTGTGTGTGAGTTTGCGAGTGTGTGAGTGTGAGCATGCGCACGTGTACATTTGTGCATGATGTGTGTCAGCATTGTTATTGAAGGTCCACAGAAAGTGTTTTGGGGCGTGAAGGTTCTCCCATAGCTAACTGCTGACTCTTCACTCAGAGGTAACTCCTGCGGTTTGCGTTCCCTAATTGAGATCAGTAGGGGCATGCGCAAGCTATCGTGAAACAAGCCGTGTCCTCATACCCCCAGCTGAACCACTGCCCCATGAGCTGGGAGGCCCACGCCGTCCCACGAGTCACTCTTTCATTTATGTGCTCGAGAGGGTCCCCGCCTAACCCCCCACCTCGCCCCGTCTCTGATCTACGCGCTCTGGTGACGTAGCGGCGGAGGTGACGTAGCTGCGGAGCTTCAGATCTGGCCCTGAGGCTGTGTTTTAGAGTCCCGCCTCCATCTCTCTCCATTTCTCCTTCCCTCCAGCGTTTTTGTGCGCGAAAAGGCGAGAATTTCCGCTACCAGCTGACACCTGCGGTTATTACTGAACACGCTTTTCATTCCTGTCCACCTATCAGGGTAAATTCAAAGAGGAAAAGAATTTTGCCTGTCTTTCTTTCTTTCTTTCTTTTTTTTTTGTTTGCGCAATTTAGAAATTACTTGGCACCGCAAATTCATTTCCTCGACATTTATGGAAAACAGATTTCAGCCATCGTTTTAGCCCCCCCCACAGCCTCAACATGCCTGAGATCTTCTGTTCATACTCTCATAAAGTTTTAAAGAGTGAAATCATAATGGGACATTCCACAGCTGTTGGATTATAATGACAGAGTGTGTTAGATGGAGGCAAGATGATACACCTGTTTTCTCGTATTGAAGGAGGGTGTATTGAAAGTACAGTCAGATAGAACAGATTATAGATCATACCTGGAGACATAGTACCCTATAACTTTCCAGCTAAGCAGGGCTGGGCTTAGTTGGCACTGAGGTTAGGCAGGGCTGGGCTTGGTTAGTACTGAAAGTAAGAAGTGCTGGGCTGAGTTAGTATTATATTAATCAGGGCTGGGCTTGGTTAGTACTAAAGGTAAGCAGTGTAGGGCTTGGTTAGAACTGAAGGATAACAGGGCTGGGCTTGGTTAGTACTGAAGTTAAACAGGGCTGGGCTTGGTTTGTACTAAAGGTAAGCATTGTAGGGCTTGGTTAGAACTGAAGGATAACAGGGATGGGCTTGGTTAGTACTGAAGGTCATGAGGGCTGGGCTTGATTAGTACTAAAGGCAAGCAGTGTAGGGCTTGGTTAGTACTGAAGTTAAACAGGGCTGGGCTTGGTTAGTACTAAATTTAAACAGGGATGGGCTTGGTTAGTACTGAAGGTCATGAGGGCTGGGCTTGATTAGTACTAAAGGCAAGCAGTGTAGGGCTTGGTTAGTACTGAAGTTAAACAGGGCTGGGCTTGGTTTGTACTAAATTTAAACAGGGATGGGCTTGGTTAATACTGAAGGTCATGAGGGCTGGGCTTGGTTAGTACTAAAGGCAAGCAGTGTAGGGCTTGGTTAGTACTGAAGTTAAACAGGGCTGGGCTTGGTTAGTACTGAAGGTCATGAGGGCTGGGCTTGATTAGTACTAAAGGCAAACAGTGTAGGGCTTGGTTAGTACTGAAGTTAAACAGGGCTGGGCTTGGTTAGTACTGAGGCTGAAAACCAGCAGATACTGTGGCTATTCCATTGCATTACATTTATTAGGCATATCCCATTATCCAGAGCGACTTAAAATGCAAGAGATGCAGTGTAATGTAATATACAGTATGCAATGTACCGCACTATGGCTATTGAGGGAGTGACATGCTAGAGTGCACTCCCTGCCCCCTCCCCTCCTCCCCCTCCCCAGGGGCTTCAGTACATCAGCAGCTTGTGTTTGTTAAAAAAGCGAAGAGAACATAAGCACAGGACCACATGCTAACATGCTGCACATTCTTTGATTACGTGCGTGCAGTTGTTCATCAGAGCTGCGGCTGCCGGCTCAACCTGTCTCCCTACCTCACCTTTCATCCCCCCCCCGCAACACCACCCCATTCCCAGTCCCGGAACGTCACCGCGGCGACAGACTGCATCCATCTGTTTGCTTTGTGCCGGGCCAGAGCCTGCCGAGAGAGAGAGAGAGAGAGAGAGAGAGAGAGATTCAGATAGTGAGAGAACATGGGTGAGAGAGACAGAGAGGGAGCAAAAGATTGATAGAGAGATATTAAAATCTTCAAAACTCATACAGTGACAATTGTTTACATAGTTATTGGTTTCACTTTTACTTACCTGTGTTAGTCTTTTTGTTTTTTAAAGTATCATAACAGTAATATAATTATTGTTATGTTCATGTTTGCATGTTCGATAATCCTTCATGATTACGTATTTTATGTTTTGTGCTTTTTGTGCTTTGGACATTGCCAGCATTTTGTTTGGTGGCAGAAAGGTTCTGTTTATGCCCCTTACCTGGTGAGAGGCTGTCCTAATATCAGGATCCTTGGCGGGACGTCCCGTAGCGTTTGGAGGGTGCGTGACCAAAGAACAGGGATCGTTTAGCGACCGCGGTCCTAAGCACAGGGGGTTTGGGGGGGGGTGGGTACACTGAAGCAGATTGGAGAGAGAGGCCTGGACTGTGTGGGTAAGGGGGGGGGTGGGGGAGAGGGGGGGAATCCCAATATGTTCTTGAGGAATTAGAGCACAGCCAGATGGCACAGCCTGCCCGTCTCTTGGAATCGCACCCGGCAGAAGGCGAGAGGCGTTGGGCACCATCACGGTCAGAGCTTGATGTTCCTCTCTCCTCCCTAGAGCCGTTCATCCCCCCATCCTTCTCCTCATCCTCATCCGCCTTTCAGCAAGAAAGCGTCTTTTTCTTTATTCCTTTCTTTCTTTTTTTACGCCTTTGGCAGCTGCTTCAAAAGCAAGAATCCCCCCCTCTTCCCAAATTAATGATTATGTTACTTAAAAAAGGAAAACAGACAAGGACTACATTTCAGACTAACAGATAACTATATGCCGTGTGAGGATACACGTGCTGTGCATTAAAATTCCAAACGTGTTTTTTTTTTTGCATTTTTTTAAGTCTCGCTGCTCGGGGCCTTTATGGAAGCGTGTTTTTGGAAAAGTGTGGCAATCGATTTTGAGGGGCATCGACATGTGCAGCTCCCATGGATTCCCAGGACAAGCGGCGAACAAAAGTTTGTGCACCTGTCCTTGCTTTGCGCACTGCTGTGATTCCTGCCTTCCTGCCAATTGGAAGAGGGGAAAAAATGGAAAAAGTAGAAGCATGAAACCATCTGGATGCTAAGATGTAGCTTTGAAAGCTAATTGGATTTTTCTTCTTTTTTTTAAAGTGAAAGTTACCGTAATTTTGAATGTAAGGATGAATAACAAGAGAAACTAATCCAAATGTTTAGAAAATTCTGAAATGAATTTAATGAGTGGAGTGAAAGAGTCCCCTAAAATGATCCTAACGCACGTTTCCTGTGATTTGAGGGCGGGCAGGGGTCATTTTTAGGTGTAGGGGACAGGTCTTGCAGACTGTAGAGATGCATTAAGCTCACTGTTAATTTAAGTTGAGCCATCCCATAATGCGTAGCGATAACACCGTTTCTGTGCATGCTCAGAGTTTGCGTAGGGTCCGGGTTGCCCAATCCTGTTCCTCGAAATCTACCATCCTGTAGGTTTTCATTTCAAGCCTAATTTGACTCACTTGAGTCTACTAATTATTAGCTCAAGGAGAACTGTAGCTGTTGAATTAGGTGTGCTTTGTTAGGGTTGTAATGAAAACCAACCGGACGGGTTTATAGTTTAAGGTCAGGATTTATGCATGTGAAACAGTGCCTAAATTTTTCCCGCTCTTTCTGAAAAGGATCAGGATTTAGGCCAGGGGGTTACATTTTTTTGGGTCTGAAGGCCTATGCTAATTTATCCTGCTTGGGACAGCTGAGAAGCTGTGGCTGTAGATGCCCTGCTTGATAGGACCAGTGGAAAAAATCTGTTTCCTCACTTCAAGTCTCAGCGCCTCTCTGTGGGTACAGAGGCAAAACCAGGCAAGATAGGGGGGTGGGGACCATGTTTGGTGAAAAATTCCTGGGAGACGGGAGAGTGAAGTTTTTTTTTTGGGGGGGGGGGGGTGGTTGGGGGAAGGGTTGGCAGACCTTGGCAATCTGCAGCCGTTGCTGAGGCGATAATGGCGGGATTAGCGGGAATGCTGAGAGAGCGTACCGTGGTTGGACAGTACGTGATGCTTTCTCTCTCTGCCTGCAACCCCCCCTGCTTCTACTCATCCACCACTCTCATCATTATTCATCATGTTTGATGTGAGGATTAGACAGGCAGGTTGCCTAGTGACAGCCACAAGGAGCCCCCCCCCCCCCCCCCCCCACCCTCCACCCAACCCCCAGCACACCTGCGCCAAAGCAGACCCCCCACCCCCGCTTCCCTCAAAAAAACTGACATAGATTTGGCACATCTCAGAGGTCCTCTACTGTGGGAACAAAATTGGATTTAAGGCTGAAGAGACTAGACAACCAGCGGACTCTGTCCTGTGTCCCTGTGTCCATCCCAGCCTTGGGAGGTTCCAGTTGATCACTGAGGGTTTCCAGCATTAAGAGTTCACTGATAATGTTCACACCAGAGCCGCTCAGCTCTAGCAGTCACAAGGCCGTAGGCAATACTCGTCAAAGTCTCCAAACTGCGTCCGTGCAGCATGGCTCCTTCCTGTGTTCCTGCATGGTCGCACAGATACTCCAGATCAGGGGCGTCCAATCTTATCCAAAAAGGCACTACCAAAAAGGCACTATGACAACTCATTTACCTAATTAACTAATCATGGTCTATAATCAAGATCTTGATGAGGAGAATCGGGTGTCTTACTGCTGGGCTAGAAGAAAAGCCTGCACCCACACCACTCTTTTTGAGATAGGATAGGACACCCCTGATCTAGACTGAGCAGATACTCAGCTCATGTATTTCTTCCTGTCCCCATTTTCTAAACTATCGATGATACAGAACTACCATCAATTACAGTACAGGACACATGTTGCCATGACACTGTCCTTCACCAAGGATCTTGGTGAGATTGAAGACATATCTTACTAGAAGTTTTCGGCTCAATTATCTAGAGAAACTTTCAATAAGAGCATGAAACTGAATTTGTGTGTGTGTGTGTGCGCAGGACAGTCTATGTGCATGTGTGCACGTGTGTGTGGACACACAAACATACTGTATATATATATATATATATATATATATAAACATACAGTAACAGTACAGTAACAGACACACACACACACACACACACACACACACACAGATATGCCACATTTGTAGTTCCATTCTGATATGTTGTTTTTCCTGGTGCAAGTGTAATAGAGCTGCAACAGTGGTCCACTTAAACTCGGCTTGGCATTGAAATGTTGAATGCACGCAGGCAAACATTTGCTATTGCTGTTGCAGAGGATTAATCAGAATTTCAAGTACATTTTATTTTCATACCAATTAAACCTTTGGAACCCAGCAACAAAGAATGTGTAATTATAGGCTTAAAAAGTAAATAACCACATGTGTTCATTGGGGGATATAATGAAATGACAAAAGTAAGAACAACGTTTTCCGCAGCATCATAAAATGTAGTTGCATTTAAAAGAATGAATAACTATACAAATTTAGTTGTTGTGTATTAAATAACAAAAAATATTTTCTCATTTCTGTTTATATGTAACACAAAAGAAGATTACGAAAAGTAAAATTTGTCATTAATTTGTAGACAATGTTACACTAAATCCCAAATATGAACTCCCTTGTCTATTGTCATTATCGTAAAAACTTAATTCCACTTTACATGTATGCTGATGATTCAATACAACACATTTTCCCTATTCACAGAAAACTTTGGGTATAGGACTGGCATGTAGCAATTTAAGAAACCTTTAAATGTCATAACCCATGAATATGAACTTTTGCATATCCCAGCAGTGTCCATCTTAAATAACATCCCTAAAAATGCCAACAAAAATATTTAGGGCTGACGACCAAGGTTAGCAAACAGAACAGCTGTGAGAGCAAACGTGAACACGTGTACGGTGTGCAGCTGGATCTGAGCAAGGAACAAAAGAGCGTCTTCAGATTTACAGGATGTCTGAGGGAGGGGGAGAGTCACTTTCCGCGTAAACTTGAAATCTTAAGTAGCAGGGATCGGGATGCGTGATCGGTAAATCGGTAAAAAACCAGATCTGCATGGTGCCCCAAAACGTGCTTTAAAAATGTAAATGGAGGAACGAGATTTCCTGTGGACTCACTGGTCAGTTACTTCTGTGTCTTTTCACAAATTCACTGAACCTCAATTAGTTTGAACTCAGCTACTCAGTTTATGACTGGTGTAATAAACTACTCAAATTGTTTATTCCAGGTGTAATTGCTCAATTAGTTTAATACAGGTGTAATAAACTACTCAGTTTACATCATGTGTAATAATTTGTTTATTACCAGTGTAATAAACCACTCAGTTAGGTTATTGCAGTTGCAATAAACTACTGAATTTGATTAGTGCGGAAGTAATAAACAACTGGAATAGCTCACTTACAAATAATATATTTGAACATTTGGCAGCATGCAGCTTGCTGTTATAGGACATAGACAATCCTCATTTAAAGGGGTCTGATTGAATTCATCACCATTACAAATGACAGGTTGCGCCAAGCCTCTCTCAGTGAATTGCAGGTGAGAGCTGACCTTCAGTTGCTTTGACAAGGGACTTCAACCACAGCATCAAGGACCAGTAAGACATTCTCCTTTTCCTGTGCCACATTTCTTAAGAAATGTTACACACTCAAGGCCTAAATTGCACAGTCCAAATACAATACAATTAGCATCAGCAGCATTCAGGTTACAGGCAGGTCAGATGAAAGTGAATTCATTTTCACAATGTTTTCAGAAGTTGGAGAGAAGGCGCGTGGACGTAGAGGGGACACTTGAATTGGAGGTGTGCATGCGTCCTGCAGCATGCTTTCGCCTGAACAAATGCGATTAAACCTCACAGTATTGCAGCCCCCTTATTCATGCAGGGATCCGGTCGCAATCTTGACTGCCCATCTGTCAAAACGGGCAACAGCCACACCATCTCACGTTTGTGATTTAACGCCGGGCCTCAGCGGCGTCCGGTCGATACTCTCCGCGCGAGCTTCAGAATTTAACATCCAGCTACAAACCTGCCACAAAACACAACGACTGAAAGGCTCCCGCCGTCTGACACGCTATGAATCTTTTCTGCGATAAATATCAGCACCTGGAGTCTCAACGTATGCAGAAAGGCTGATATATGACATCCCCTTTTGTCACAAACTGCTGCAAACTGTAATAAATGGACAGCCATTGATTCCTCGAAGCACTTTCCATGATTGTGCAGGATAGCCACAGCTCTGGTTTATTTCTTTAAAGCGCAGTGCACATCAATCCAAGGCAGATCTGATTAGAACCTCTCTATCGCTATCGACTAGCCTGGGTAACCCCGTGACCTTGCAGTAATATATCTGTACTGGACACTGGCAGCAAATATTTACAACCGCTATTCTGAAAGACACTCTAGCAAACGTTGGATCCAGCATGATAAGAGAACAATATTTGTGTTTAATATTGAAATCTAATTTATATGAGTGATGCACGAAATTAGCAGCCCTATATTAATGACCACAGCCTTATACAATGCCTATTCGAGTCTGAGTGCCCTAAAATACTTGGAGAGAGAGAGAGAGAGAGAGAAAAAGAGAGTGAGAAATTAGTGAATAATCACACAAATGTCTCATTTTACTCATTTTAAGTGTTTTTGGAAAATTATAGCCTGAATTGTAAACTATTTGGTAGTGCTTAATGTAGCTCGAGTGCGTTTTCCCCCAGACTCCCCCAGCCAAGCAGCATCTCGGGGGTGAGCAAACAAAGATCCCGTCCCTCTCAAGGACAGGAAAATGCAAGAGTCCCAGCCAAAATGGACCTGCAATAATCTATCTCCTGATTCTTTTGTTTGGTTTTTATTTTCATGTGTGTTTTTGTGCGTGTGTGTGTATATGTGTGTGTGTGCGTGTGTGTGTATGTGTATCTGTGCGTGTGCATGTGTGTGTGTATGCATGTGTGTGTGTGTGTATGTGTGTGCGTGTGCATGTGTGTGTGTTTGTTATTTAAATAGATCGCAGTCCCCAACAGATAGCCGTGAGCTCATTATTAATGTGCGATATATGGCTCAGCATGAATTGAGTTGTTGGCACTCTTTCAAGACTTTTGTTAGCACGACACCCATTATGGTAGTCTCTGAAGGTAGAGGTCTACCAGGGCAGGGCTAAGCTGGGAGCTTCATTCTAAAATAATGAGGTATATTGTTAATGTGATCTAAACACTCTCTTTGAATGGCTGGGTGTCACTAAGACAGGTTTCTCTCTCTCTCTCTCTCTCTCTCTCTCTTTCTCTCTCTCACCCACACACATTCCCTTCTCCCAAGCCCTATACCATAGAAAATTATGCATAATCTATACACATAAAGTGCACAACGCTAGGCCTCCAAGGGCCTCCTTATTAGCCGAACGCAGAGCACTTTCCACAATGCAAATTGTAAAAGCTTCTTTTAGATTTCATTGCGAGCTGAAGCGTTACAGCGTTGTCCTGTAGTGGCTGCATATTCCCCACAGTCCAAAAGGCTATATTCTCTGTTTTCTTCTGGATGAACCCTCAGCCTTATTCTCACGCACTCATGCAGTGCCAGTAGTTCTCTAATGTAAATTGACAAAGTGTGCAGACAACCTTGGCACAAGGTCCCTTAGCATCAATTGTGCTACTGCAGGAGCCCACGTACATAGCGCCATCGTGTCAACACTGACAGAGGAGCGGAATAAATGTTCAGTGCAGAACTGAAGATGAAATCTTTAGTACATCAATAACACTGGATCAGTGTTGAGAAGATGGACTGCTCAGAAGAGCATTAACACTTGCGCATTGTTGAGAAGATGGACTGCTCAGAAGAGCATTAACACTTGCGCATTGTTGAGAAGATGGACTGTTCAGAAGAGCATTAACACTGGCGCAGTATTGAGAAGACGGAATGTTCTATACAGAGCTATGACATCACTAGCAGGGTGCAGAATCTCAAACAGAGAGCACAGCTCTAATACGACTGTGGCACTGCGTGCCAGCCCAAGTGCCTGGCAGTCCACTCAGCTGATGATCTCACTGTGACAGCAGAGTGGTCAAGGTCAGTGCGGTCTTTGGGAAGTGTTGCGGTGGCCTTCGTCAGCACATTTCGGGGATGGGAGGGGGTGGCGGTGGTGGCGGGGGGGATGGACGTGCTCCCTCCCGTTGGCAGCTGCAGTGCCGGCGGTTATCCCCTCCTCTGATCCTGTGCCACTTGGCTGCCTCCGTCAAGGTAGGGCTGCAGTCCGCATTGCTCAATTCACAACAGCGCCCTCTTCAGGATCACTGTCCCCCCCCACAGCATTGTCCCACTCCTGCCTGCCCCACCCCAAGAGACTCATCTTGTCCTCTGGTCCATATGGTCGTCTGCTCGAGGAGTCCCATTTATACCCTTCATTTACACATTGTTTCTACTCTAAATGCTCAAACACCCTCATTAGTTCTGGTTCCCCCCGCCGTGATGGAGGGATGGTTTCTGCTGCAAATTCTCACACACCATTGTTAATAATGGCCGCCCCTTGCGTGAGGGAGAGATGGTTTCTGCTGTAAACCCTGCTATACCATCATTAGTCCTGGCTTCCCCCGTAGCGACTTCTTAAAAACGCTCATTTACAGGGCTTGATATTTTTTGGCTCACTAGCCACTGTAGTTAGTGGTTTTTCGAAGTCACTTGCCACGCAGCATTTTCACTAGGCAAAATCCCCCCCAAATAAAAGTAAAAAGTATACTAGAGAATGTAACTGCATGCTCTTGTTTGGACATATTTTATTTGTAAAAAATGGCAAAAACTATTATAGCTATCTAACTTGAGTAAACTGTGTGTGTGCATATGAGAGAGAGAGCGAGAGAGAGAGAGGGAGAGAGAAGGGGAGAGTGAGTAGACAAATCACTAGTCTACCCTTACTAAAGCACAACCTAAAGGTTATCTTTAACAAAACATGCACTTCAAGATTGTTGAGCACTGCGTTCATCTTTGCCATGAATATACTCATGTGTCAGTGCAAAGAACGAAGAGCACACGTGTCCACAATTTTTAAAAATGGCTATGAAATGTGTCCAATTTTGTGTTGCAAATAATAATTATTTTATTACTTACCTATTTGCCGAACTGAGGACAACTGGCTATATTGGATGGTATTGAGCCTTGTGTGAATATAATGTGCTTATATTCATTTAATAACGTCAATGTTCAAGCTCTGCAGATGCCCTTTTATTTTTATTTTTTTACTTTAACTTTAGTTTTAAATTGCAAAAGCAAAATACCACTGAGAAAATAGCCACACCTGTGCAGGCTCATGCATTGTATGACATAGGGTTAAACCGAACACTGCGATTAGCCTACTTTCTTCTTTAATTTTTTTTCTCACAGCGCTAAGTAACCTAAAGTGACTCTGAAATAATGGATGTCCATCTCAATGTTTATGCTCCTTTACCAATTTATTGCTGTTTTCTGTGTTCAGTGTGGTAATCGTTGTCAATTCTTATCACAACCGCAGAATCTGAATCTGCTCTCTCCACTAGCGCGGAGTGTCACTAAATTAAGAGTATAAAGCCGTAGAGTATATGCAGTTTGTATGCGTCGCCGTGTTTGGGAGTGGTTCAATTTCAGCTGAGTTCTCCTTCTTATCAATTACACTCCCAGCTTTACTGAGGAGGCAGGACACAGGAGAGCAAAGAGGACGGGCCAATGGGATGAGCACACCGTGTGCACCCAGTGGTTATGGTGATATCACCTCAAGTTGATTCATTATTTCAGATGTCTTTTGTAACCTACAATGATAAAAAAAAAATGCAAAAGGTCACCCGCCAAAGTGGGTGGTAAAAGTGACGCACGCCACCGCCAAATTCTACCCGGGTTTGGCGGGTGGTGAGTGTTAATTTCAAGCCCTCCTCGTATACCATTGTTAGATCTGTGTCCCCCCGCGGCGATGGGGAGATGGTTTCACAGCTTTTAGGTGTTTTCACTTCCCCTTCCTATTGGGAACAGCTGTGCAAGCCGGGTGACTCATCTCATTTTTTTGGGGTGGGCGCCTAGTTCAACATCATTTTATGATTAATGGTTTGCAGCACAGGAAGCAGAGAACAGAAAATTTTGAATGAATCACTCACAGGAAGTTGTATTTATATCCATCCTGGACTGAATATTCCCCATCTTTAAGGAATTAAATTGGAGGGGGAAAGATGCAACTTGTATAGCAGTATTAGTTGTGCAATACTGATATAGCCAAGATTGAACTCAACTGACTCAAATTTGAAAAAAGTGGAATTATTAATTTTTCAAAGTGTTTTTTTTTTTTTTTTTTTTGCTTATTTTATTGTTTTTGTAGGGAAGCCTACTATTAGCATGTCATCTGCAATAACATTTTTGGCTAAAATAAAGATAAGTTTAAGTACCTATCGCAATTAAATGACCAAAGAAGAAAATGTGAACATCTTATGAGTACCTTGGGTGGTATTCAGAGCATGTTAAGCGTTTAGATACCTCCCAGGTCCCAAGTAACATTTCAATAGCACTTTCCAAACAGTCCCGTTCACTGTTCCAGAAAATTCTACCAAAGTTAAGGAGGGTTTTGGTTATAGCCTTATTTAGTATCCAATAATATGTAACCTATGTGTTGATGTCTAGAAGACTTCAAGAAGGTTAAACATTAGTTGATCACTACTAACATAGGTAAAATTAACATGACTAACCATCCCTAATTCAAATGATCTTTCACCATGAAACCAAATCAAATAATATTCTAAGATTGTTCCTTTAATGTTCAGTCACAAGGCGGTTTTGTAGTTTTTTTTTTCTTTTTGTCTTTAGGGCCCATGGCATGGTTGTAAAAAACAAATGGTTAGTTTCATTCGCTGGCCTCAACTTGTGGTGGAAACGGCATGCAGAAATAATACTGAAAAACTGAATAAATTCACACATAATTCAATAAACAAGATATTTCAGAGTTCAGATTTCAGAGTTCAAGACAAGCTGCTAAGGCAGTGAAGAGGATTTCAGTTAGGAGAAAACAAAATGCCCCTGACAAAAAAAAAAAAAAAAAACATTGTGTAAATTAACTTTAACTGAACGCACAGATTAGCAGTGACTCCCATCCATTTTGTAAAACTGAAGGAAACCAGAGCAAGAAGAATGTCTCATTTGGCTTATGGGAATTGCAGTACCTCTCTGAATACCCCTGAGGAACAGTACCGGTACTACTACAAATAACAGTTTAAATAAATTGTACTTTTCATACTGTCCTTATCATGTGCTGAATATCCAAAGAATAAGATTCACAAGGAGTGGGTAATTCCCGCCAGTGTGCATGCAGGCACCTATCATACTGTACCACCATCAGTGCTAGCTCTAGGTCCCCTAGTGTTTTGCCAATTGGTACTATGGCGGTCTGGCTAGACCACTAACCAGCTACTTTGCATTTCCTCGACAGCCGATCCTCATCTCCGCCACCTCGGCTCGCCTGTCCGCCAGCAGACCCACGCAACACCGACTTCTAAAACGGCTCGCGGCTCACTGTATGCCAGATGGAACGCGTTTCCTCATTCTCCATATACAGAGTGTTTTGTGGTTTTTTCCCTCCCCAGGTAAGAGATGAATGAAGTGATTTAAATGAGACAGGAAAGGCTGAGAACACACTGATAAACTTCATGTAAGGAGCCGGGCCCCTTAGGTTTTTATGCCTGTCTGCTGTCACCTGTACTGAGATCCAGGCCACCTGTGGCCCAGCTGTTCAGAACATTAAACATTTACATGAATGCTGAGCTGTGACTTTATCTAATTGCATGGTGTGTAGTGTAATTGTTATTATAATTTGTCAATTTATTGCTGTATTAATATAAGATACCCTTGCCCGTAACAGCTGATATTTTTACAATAATGTCCATTTAAACAGCTGGATGGCTATTTTCTGTAGATTTAAGATGTGTTTGATTTTCAGTGAAGCTCATCAGAATGTTAGTGGCATGCCATAGAAGCGAGTACTGTCACCATTACACAGAATTTGTTTTACTTTTATAATTACGCTCATATTAAAAGTAAACTGCCAGCATACAATATCATGCACACACACACACACACACACACACACAATGCACGCAATTTCCGAAATGAAATCGCCCTTATCTTGAAACGCATGTGACGTGACCAGAACCTTGGCACATTAAAACTTGTTATAAATGAAATAAATTAAAAAGCTGTGTTATACTTTCCAATCCCTCAGTGAAGCCCATGGGTAATCTCAGAAGAAATGTGCCAAGAATTACCGCTTAATTAAAATGTGCACAGTTCATGACGGCAGGGAGAACAAACATAAATACGCCTGGGTCGCCCAGGAAACACGGAGGAGAGGGGTCCCAACAGCAGAACTGTACCCCAAATTAAATCTCAACTCACTGGAGGTGATCAGGACTTTTTAAAGGTTCCACTCTGTGACTTTGGGTTATGAAACCCTTCTTTCCCCCCGGCTGTTTGAATAGTAATGCCTGAAGTTCAAGCCAAAGTACTTGAGCGTTGAGCTTTGAGCTTTTTCTGAACGGAAAAAAAATGCTTCATTCGATAAACCTAAAATTTTACTTCAATTAGATTTTCTCAACTGGAAATTTTTAGGTTAATGCAAATGAGGACATTCTTTTTCAGCGTGTAGAAGAAGCGCAATATTCCACCACAAGTAAGGTCAGTCGAGAAGCTGTCATTTCAAAACTGGGATGGAGGAGAGGAGACTGTTGCTTGGCGGCTAGGAAGGGGTTGGAGTCCATCCAATGGCTTTGTCCCTTCAAAAGTTGGGGATGAATAATGTTCTATTAAAAGGCGATAGGGTCTCCACCCCCTAAAGCTACGCCCATGCTGAAGTTTGTAAATTAAAGAGCACATGCTGATTTGGAAAAATAAAATAAAAAAAATATGAAAATGCCCTCCTATGAAGAACGCACACGTGACCATGTTCTTTATATGACATCACTGCGTGGTTCACAGCAGAGGTAGGGGTCAGTGCCATCGTCGCTTCTTTTATTGCCATGTAGTGCTGGTCACACAGAACATGTGTGTAGAACATGTTGTTGCAGTCGTTTTTTATGGGCTGTATATTTTATTTTAGTCCTGTAATTTCACCTAACCCCCATTACATTACATTACATTTATTTGGCAGATGCTTTTATCCAAAGCGCCGTACAAAAATACGAAAAGTCATTGGAACAACTACAAAACGGAGGTCCGATAAGGTACAATACTCATTTTTCACAGTTATTCATAGCCAAGAACAGAAAGTCCAGTTCACACAGTGAACATTACTCAGACCCAACCTATGCTAAGTCAAACTAGGGGACAGTACATTCTACAACATCAGGACAATGATACAAAGTACAATAAGTACTGGAATGGAGGTACATGTAACATGAGTGCCACGAAAGAGAGGAATTTAATGGTAAACGGACTGTATTTATATAGAGCTTTTATCCAAAGCACTTTACAATTGATGCCTCTCATTCACCCATTCACACACACACTCACACACCAACAGTGAAAGACTGCCATGCAAGGTACCAATCAGCTCGTTGGGGGCAATTAGGGGTTAGGTGTCTTGCTCAGGGACACTTCGACACGCCCAGGGCGGTGGATCGAACCGGCAACCCTCTGACTGCCAGACTAAGGCTCTTACCTCCACAGCTATGTGATAGAAATGATCTGCAGAGTGGTGATGGTTAGTTAGTCCAGGTACAGGCTGTACCTGCCATAACCTGTAGAAATACGAGTCAATGCCAAACCAACATGATACAATGTGAAACCAATTCAAGCTAAATATTACAGATTGTCTAAAAGAAATGTAGTCACTACTGCATCGCTTTTGACGCATTAGTCAACACACCTCCTTCGTTTGCCATGTAGGAGCTGGCTGGCAGACGTCAATGTATAACCTAATCAATAACTAGCTAGGTATATGAGAGTGAATACAGTACAGTATGTGTGCCAAGTTTATGCCCACCTTGTGCTGGTGTTGTACATATGCGTAGTTCCCGCTCTTAAAGGGAATGAAAAAAGGTCCTTTGATTGGCTATGAAAGAATTCAGGTGCAACAGACCCACTGATAATATATATTCATCGACCGCTGCGCAGTGCTTTGAGCAGTGCAATTATCGCCCCTTGTGACGAAAATACCGACATTCAGTAGCCACGCCTAATGCACCCACGTGCCACGCCATTGCACCCCTGTGCCCTGTGACATCGATTCCGGAAAATAAAGCCCCCTATGTTCGTTTCAGCCACAGTCGGTGAGAAAATGTAATCACTGTTGTTTATTTATTTTGGCTATCTACCTCACACTCAGCTGGGTGCAGAGTGCACTTACTTGGGCTGGAAATCCTGCGCATGTTCCAAAAAGATCCGCATTCATTTGGAGCACTCCATCAAGGTCAGCCATCTTAGAACCACTCACAACCCAAAGGCAAAGTTAGATCATCAGAGTGTTTCATTTTTAAGCAGCTCATCTGACTAAATATTCGACACCCTCATGAATTACTTCCAACATTAACTAAGCTGCGCTGGATGCTTTTAAAGTGCTATTTTTAAAAGTGCACCTGTGCTTGTTCTCAGTGTAGCACAGCAGTTTCCTTTAGCAGCACTATGGCTACAACCGTAAAGATTCCTGGGACTGTTTCGGAAAACCACGTACTGTTTTCACCTAAAAGTCATGTAGAATAATGGCAATAACTCATTATTTAATGGCCATCCCATAAAATAACAGGATTTATTTGTTTTTTTCCCCCTTCATTAAATGGTTTTTCACTGGCGACATTTCTCCCAGTCTTCTTAGCATTTTTTACAGGATCTTTTACAGTGCAGTGGAGTGGAGTGTGGATTGTGATTGGCTGGAATTGAACAAGTGGTGTGGAACATGGATTGTGTTTGGCTGCGGTGAGTAAGAATGAGACAGAAGAGTTAACCATTGGTGATTAGTAATAGAGTAATAAAGTTAACCATAATTATGTATAACCTTTTATTTGTCTTTCCATCATTCCCTTAATCATATTTATTATTTTTTTTCATTCTGACCAGATATCCCAACAAATATTTATAATCTCACCAAAGCAGTACACTACGACTTCTGCAACCTAACTGGACAGGTCATGTTTGAATGGAATTAATTATTAAACAGCCAAAGTGCTTGCCTTCAGATAAAGTACGTAACAGCTTTGTAATCTGGAGCCATTTGTGCCTTTTCCAGGCTTGTGTGTCAGCTCCATTTCAGTCCATTCAATTCAGGAAATGAAATCTAATTATATTAAATGAATGAGCTGGAAAGGGGCTGACCCCTTTTTTCAGAGCAGACTTTTTCTGAGGAAATATTTCTTTCTTTCCTCAGGGAAGCAATGTGAGCTGGATGCATAAAGAGCTAGCAGAAGGCTAGGCTGTGCAGTCTGTCTGTGAATTCTGTCAGGGATGGTGTCAGTAGAAGACTGAGCTTAAATAACTCCCTGCTGGATTTTTAGCCTTGGTGACACCAGATTGACTGGCTGAAAGGCCGCTTATTAAATATAATAAGTCTCTCCATTCATGGGTGACAGGTCGACATTGAGCTGGAATCAGTAATGTTCCCCAGTGCTAATGTGAAAGGTGTTACCCCGTCAGAGCGCGGGAGCAATTATTTGAGTTCACAGAGTTTATGCTACTCTTTAACTGCCACAAAACTCAGCTGAGAAAACTCAGGACACACATATATATACACACACACAGACACACACACACACACACAGGCACCAACTTCCCAGCTGAAAATTCTTACTTAAACCAGCCTAAGATAGTCAAGTTGGTTTAAGCTTTGTTTTTGACAGACTTAGCTGGTCTACCAGCTGTTCACCAGCTGACCAGCCTATATAGTCAGCTAGTCCACCAGTTTGACCACCAGCTTACTCTACCAGCTTAACCAGCTTTGACAAGCTTTGTCCAGCTAGAAACCAGATTGGATCAGCCACAGACAAGCTATAACCTGCTAGAAGTGTTGATAACACGGCTTTAAACATCTTAAATGTGACTTGTATTGTTTATGCACAGACATTAATAAGAAAGCAACAACACAGAAAGTCTATCCCCACGTGGCACAGGTGTAACATGTGTTACAACTGTGCCACATGGGCATCTTCACGACATGCTTTAGGTTACACTAGGCTACTCTAACACACAGATTCACTATAGCACACTCTTGGCTTGAAGAGAAATTAACAACATGGACATCTATGCTCTTTTGAACCACAGGAATTTTGTCCTGGAAAATGCTGTAGAAATGAACAATTCATAGTTATTTTTTGTTGTGAGAATTGCACCTCTCCTTTGTTACAACTGTCCTGCACATACAATTGTAACATCAGACTATGTTTAACTTTGTTTAAATTGTACACAAACCATTTGTGATCATCTCAAACATAACGAGACATTGTAGCGGACATGTGTATGCTCTTTCTAGTTTAATTTCACTGCTTTTGATCGCATTACTTTTTGAGTAATCGAGTAGGAAGTGAAAATTGTTACAATTGTGCCTGTTCTTCCTCTTCATAGGCTAGGCACATATGATTTTTGAATAATAAATGTATTCTTTTTATTATTTCTTTTTTTTTAAAATTCCACTCACTTTAATGGATCCTTCCAGGCAGCAGAGGAAACACGAGAGTGCAGCTCTGTGACTTTAAAAAATGCCTTAGTGCGTGCATCGCGGTAACAAGAAATTCACTAATTGCCACCCTGCCTGGATAAAGCTTGAATGATACGCATGTTCAGGCTAGAGAATATTTAACTTGTGCGGTTATTTTTTTTTTAAAAATTGTCCCCTTTAAATATTGGGGGCTCAAGCTCCTCAGCGCTCACATAGCTGGTGCCTATGCACACAAGCACAAACACGCACACACACACACACACTCTCACACACACACACACACATACACACACACAACACATGACACAAGTTATTCCCATTTCTCCACCAAACTGCTTTTTTTGTGTTTTCCCTCTTAGCGCCCACAGTGGAGCTGCTCTGTTTGGCAGTTACTGCGTGTGGATGAAGCTGGTCACTGTCCAGAAAGCATACCCCACGCCACGCGGCCCCTTGCGTTCTTCCTGCGTGCAGGCACAGATTCTATAGAACTCAGCAGATATACTCCCACGCTCCTTCTGTCCCCTCCCCCTTATCTACAGGAGGTGTCCTGCTGGTGAATACATGTACAGAACATCCATTCCTACAATACTGTACCTTTCAGAAGATGCAGTTGATGCAGTTTGGGAAGATGTATCAAATTGGACTTTTGGGCTTCAACAGTAAGCAGAACCAATGTTCAATGTTATAGAGCTGAGAATCTGTAAAATCCTTGACAGCAGGCATCATGTTGTACAATGAGAGCTAAATGTCACTGCTAAAAGTCTCAGCAGTCTTCATATTGAACAGCTAGGGCTAAACACTGATGCTGAAAGTCTCAGCGGAGACTTGATGTAGGCCAGGGATAGGCTACTCGTGTCTGACCCTCAGGGCCAATAGTACTGCTGGTTTTCATTGCTCCCCTATAATCAGGGGCTGATTAAACTTGTAGAACCTGGTGAGTGTAATCTCTGGCCAATCAGTGACATTATTGGACTATGGACTTTCAGGCAAAAAAGAAAACCAACAGTACTGCTGTCCCTGCGGGCCAGATTTGAGTTTATTTGTTATACTGTAGGCCCAACAGTTACTGAGCTCTGTTTTTTTAACATTGAATGTTCTGTCTTTCATTAAATTATAATATGGCTCCAGTCATTCCTGAGAAAGTCAATGAACTCACGTATAGTTGGTAGAAGTATAGTAGACGATGCAGACGTCTTAGGTATCCAAGCAGAATGTTTCATAAATGCTTGAACATGATCAGTTCTGGTCAAACCAGTGGTAATGGCCATGATCTTGGTCATGGGGCATTGTCATGTTGAGAGATGACTCTCTCAAAAGGAAATTAAATGTTTTAAGGTGGGATGAAGATGATCCCTCAGAACCATTAATTACCGTTCAACATTAACCTTGCCTGGGTATGAGTGGACCCAAATCACACTGGGGAGACCCACCAGAACCACAGAATCACCAGAACCCTTCAGAAGTTAGAACACCATTTTGTGCCCATATTTGTTTTGCTCACAACGTGCACATGCACACGAGCAACACAAGAGCAAGATGCAAAATACCACAGAATCAAAGTCACCCTCAAAGCGTATATCTGCAAAATGGATACGGAAGAAACCCGGAGGATTTCTTCACCAGAGAAACAGCGGGGTTTTTTTTCTTGTTGTCGTTGCTGCTGCTTTTGTTTTCTCTCTCTTTGGTGCCACTGGGAATGGATTTTGGGCCAGGCCCAAGTGGTTTTATCGACTGATTTATTTATTCATACATGAGGGGGAGGGGGACGGAATTAAAAGGGGCAGAATTACACCCCGCTCATGGATCTCCCTGCCCAGCATGACTAGAAGAAGCTTATACTCATCAGGACGAGAGCCAGAACCTCTCCCTCCCTCAGCTTGCTCTTTAATTAACCTGCACGCGGTCTGTCCTATGCAAATGTGCATTGATAGATAAGGCCCTGTGGATGATTGATTTATGTCCCGAATGTTGTTTCCATTTCCATACCATTACCATCTCTAACGACCGGGCCGTCCGAACCGAGCCAAGTCGAGGGCGTTGGCTCCGCAGACGCGGAGCCCGTGTTAATGCATGTTCGTGCGCGCAAACGTTAATGCCCAATTTTTCCTTTTTTCATTAAAAAGAAAAAAACCGACATTACGTATGTGCCATTTCCATTTTACATTCAAGACATTCAGTAGATTATGCAGATTATATTGTTTCTAACATACAATCCATTTATACAGCTGGATATTTACCAAAACAATTACCTAAAAATTATCATAAAAAGTACCTTGCTCAAACGCACAAAAACAGCATCGCCAAATGAGAATGAAAGCCACAACCTTGGAGTTACAAGACCAGTCCTTAATCATGTAACACTGCCACCACTGAATATGGATGATTGAATGTGTACCGAAGTGTGTACAGTCAATGCTTGGGACAGAACTGGCCTGTGTGCTGCAGTCTTGAGGAAGGTCCAGTCGGGCGGGGGTTATGGTATGGGGGGCGGTATGTGGACTATGGTATGGGGGGTAATGGAATAAATGCAGTAGTTCTCAAACAGTGGGGTTGGGACTGTGAGCAGCTCGGAGAGGACACATGCAGATCATGTTAAAAATGTTCAAATAAATCTTAGTGTGTTGGGCTACATTTTAAGCGGTGGGTGATGAAATGCAGGAACACAAACACATCTCTCTCCCTCCTGCCTCTCTCTCTCTCTCTCGCCAAGTGTGACAGCAGGCAAATACAGGCCCCATTTGATGGGTTGTTGTCATGGAAACGATGGATGAAGGGGGATTGGGGGAGGGAAGCTTTTTTTTTGGATCAACAAATGATGCTAAATTAATGAATCGCCATTAATAATAATTCACATATGGAGTAGAAACGGAAATTACCATGTTCTTGGCTGCAGGTGAGCACGCCTCCCCCCCATACCCCCCACCGCCACCCCCTCCCCTGCTGGTCCTGCCGGGTACTGGAATAGTGGATTTGATCAAAGATGGCCCAACTTCACAGCCAATGAGACGTTGTGTCTTCTGTAGTCCAGAAACAGAAACAGATTGTGTGTGCAGACATATAGACATGTTTTTCATATGCAGAACCAAACAAAGATCACACATATGCACATTATTATTATTATTATTATTATTATTATTATTATTATTATTATTATTATTATTATCATTATCATAAGCCTGTCTTACAGTGCCATTTGGATACTGGACTCTAACCACTGAAGCAATGGAGATCTGTTATAATTTGTCTCTAGGTGACGATAATCTGCTAACTAATGAGCTAATGAAGGTGCCTTGGGGGACCCAGGGAGCCACGTCTCTGTCTAACTGGGAAGCCACTCCTCCCATTACCTCAGGAGGAGCACAATCTGGCAGAGTGCTGGACCCTGCTGGAGGCCTCTCACTGGGTCCCGCTCCTCCTCTCAAGTGAATGAGCGGGACTGAATCCGGCAGGGGGTCCCCTGCTAGGTGCATGCTGAAGTGCCCTTGAGTCAGGCAGCTGCAGGCCTCCCCCATCCCAACCCTCCACCCCCATCCCAGAGGTTGCAGGTTCAATTCCCAGGTGCGGCACTGCCATTGTACCCTTGAGCAAGGTAATTATCTTCATTTCTTCATTTGCTTCAATAAAAACCCAGCTGTATGAATGGATTGTACGCTGAAAAAAAGTATTTCTTTACTACTGTTTTAGTCTCATAATGAATCCTATTTTGTTCTCTCAAATTGGAAATATTAGCTTGGTTTAAGATACTTTTCACTTGTCTTACCTCACTGGCAAATATTGAAATGAGTAAAACAGTCTCATCTCATTGGCAATCTTTTTAGCAAATATGTCATTTTCGAGTCTAAATATTAGACTAAGACTAGGTAATATTGATTTATTTTTGGTTTTTTCTGGGTACGTTAAAATATAAAAGCTTTGTAATTTGCTCTGCATGAGACTGTCTGTCAATTAACTACTGGTTAACAGATGCTGAAGAGCAGTTTTTCGGGATGTTTTTTTCAAAATTCTAAGTCAGTGTTATAGAACTCCATTGCATTCAGTTACCAGCAGAGATTGTTACTTCAGCATTAGATATATTCAGTTAAGAGCATTCTAATTACATATTTGTTAAAGGGTTATGGCGTTTTAGAACACCTGCTGACAAATTCTGGAGTCCAGAATTAAAGACGAGAAGGCCTAGCTGCTCACTTGTAATTTGTTGTAATGGAAACAGTCATATAGTTTGCTTACCATCGTTTCAATGCGTCTTCAACTCAGTAAAATTTACAATTCTTTTTTTAATTTTTGGAAAAGGTGCCAGGTTCATCCTGTCGGCTGCCGCACTATCGATCTGAACCGGGCCTGAGATTCGGTTGAACGTCCCCATCCGGGATCACCTGCGTTCCTCTCGCGCGTGGCCTCAGAGTCCTCCCCCCCCGCGCGTAAGAGCGGTTCTCCAGACCGCGAGCCGTCACGTTTATCTCACCCCGGCAGGTTCCTCCTGCCGCCGTAATTTGGGGAGTCAGTGAAGAGGGGGGCCCGCGAGGAGCCGCCGTGAGCGCGCCGGCAGGTTTCCACGCCGTGGCCGCCATCCAGCGCCGGGCCGGCAGCGCCGATTGGCTGGCCCTTCCTCGGGCCCCGGCACCTGGATGAGCCACGGGCGAGGGGAGCGTTTTCAGCGAAACCGCCAGCCCCATCACCTGCAGTGGAGAGGGGAGAAAATCATTAAAACGCTTCCAGCCAAAAATGACTGGGAATGGGTCCCAGTTTCCTTTTTTCATTTTCTCCCCCCCAAACTATGAAAATCTATTTCAAGTATTACTTTAGAACTTCCTGTTTTATGGAGTCTTGCTTTGATTTCTAGCACCTTGTGTACTGTAGGATTCCGAGCGTGTGTGTATGTGTGTGTGTGTGTGTGTGTGTATGCTTGTGTGTTACACAGAGAGAAACAGCGAATATGCATGTGTATGTGTTCATATGTGAACGTGTGTATGTGTGTGTGTTAGACAGAGACAGAAAAATAATGTATGCGTACGGTACGTGCATGTGTGTGTGTGTGTGTGTGTGTGTGTTAGACAGAAAGAGAGAGAGATAGAAAGATTATGCATGTGTATGTGAGTGTATGTGTGTGTGCGCACATGTGCGTGTCTATGCGAGAATGTGTGCATGCATGCGTGTGAGAGTGTATGTGTTTGGGAAAGTGTCAAAATAAGAGTGGGTCATAAGTTGACACCACACTGATTCTCTGGAGACGGCTCTTTCCTGCTTTCTGCTCTCACTGGTGAATAATATTGTTCCAATGCTGACTTCTGTTATCCACTTTCCATTTAAGCAGCTAAAGCCCATATAAATCCTATGTAAAGTTTTTTTCACAGAAAAGATTCAGTGAACAAAGCCAACGGTGAAACATTTGCCACATATTGGATGTTGGAATAGAGCATTCATAATGACTTCAGCTTGTTCTGTCAAAATGTGTGTTTTTCTTTGGTTACTACTGGAATTAAGGTTGGATCACTCCAGCACTTTTGGCCAGGGACTTAAGCTAATCACGGCCATCGTTAGCCTCTTTGTTGCAAGAAAAACAGCCTGGCAATGCTACTGTGGGTACCATAGTTGTACTGCCCATAGCAAGTGCCAATCAAACACAATAATAATTAGGACCCATTTTTTAAAAAGTGCATTTGTTATATTTGGCCATCTACAGGCACGTCCACGAGAAAACAGTGCTTGATTAATGCAGGGCCCCATTGCTTTTTTCCTGTACCCCTCTCCTATTGACTAGGGAGTCCAGATGTCAGATATTGCAAGATAGATTTACAAATATATCACTGTGTTTTCAAAATAATTATCCTTAAAATATATACTGTAGTGTATTTCATGTAATTATCAATTTATCATTAAATCCATACCTTTACAATATACGGCAAAATATTCTGTTTCCATAAGTGGTTTCCATAAGCAGAAGAATTTTACCGAAACTCCTCACATCCCTCATGGAAATAAAATATGCTGCAATTTATTGTAGGTATGTAGGGTTCTTTGAAAACATAAAATTTATTTAGCAAAAATACATATATATTACACATTTACGGAAAGTGATCCAAGCAGGCTGATGGGAGGGAATGGAGGACAGCAGTCCTGAATCTACGGTAAGAGCAGCCAGATGGCAAACAGCCTGAACCGACGGTTACGGAAATGCCAGGGACTGACCCCTGAACCTAAATTCTGAATTCATTATTATTTTTTAATCCCGATCATTTTTAAATAGAAACTTTTGATGAGAAAGGCGTGATGTTAAAAAAAAAAGTAAGTAGCCTTTGGTATATTAAAAAGGAAACCTCAATTAGGAGAAATGCCACCTTTATTTCAACCACACCAATGTCTGTTGCTGCTGTGTCTGTTGACCTGTGATGTCTGTTTTTCTAACGATTGATGTGGACGGAGTGTAGCACAGTGGGTAAGGAACTGGTCTTGTAACTGAAAGGTCGCAGGTTCGATTCCCGGGTAAGGACACTGCCGTTGTACCCTTGAGCAAGGTACTTAACCGGAATTGCTTCAGTATATATCCAGCTGTATAAATGGATACAATGTAAAAATGCTATGTAAAAGTTGTGTAAGTCGCTCTGGATAAGAGCGTCTGCTAAATGCCTGTAATGTAATGTTGTTCGGGATGCTACAAATGGTGATGCTTTCTGGTACAAATATTCCCAGGAATCTTTCCACCCTTGCCAATAAAATGTATATTTCAGGATTGATGGGACCTGTTAAAACCCAATGTGTTTTTGCCTATTTTGGGCCATGGCGAAACAAGGCAGGGAGGGGCTGGGTAGGAAAGAGGTGGGGCAGAGCAGGAAAGGAAGAAGGCCTGGCCCAGCATAACTGACCTGTAGGGGAAAGCCCACCCCCCCCCCCCCCCAAGGTTCGCCAGGCTTGTATTCTAGATCCCCCCCACCCCCGCTGCTGTGACAGCTTAGACACACCCGGGCGCGACCTCACAGACCCTTCCAGAGGGGGCCCCCCAGGGGGGCTGAGGGGGTCTTGGGGGGGGAGCCACTAATCTCTCCAAAGCCCCCAAGCAGGAGCCCACAGGCCTGTGGGCCGAGGTCGGGGATGGAGGGGAGAGCCAGGCCCTCAGAGGCCCCGATTTGGCCCCAGATCAGACAGCAGGGCAGGGCCCGGGGTAAAGCACCCCATGTACCTGCGGCCCTCACCAGATGCCACTTCTCTGCCTGTGCCAGGGAGGGTTCAGGGTAAGGTGGAGGGGGGATGGGGGGCGCATTGATTTGGGTAAACTCACACATAGACACACACACACTTATCTGAACACACACTTGAATATTTGCAAACACACACACACACACACACATGTACAAACGCACACACACATACACACACTTAACTGAACACATACATGCATACCCATACAAATCCCCAAATACACACTAAAATGCAAATATCCTGAATGCTAATACACATGCAAGCACACACAAACACACACACCAATGTGCAAAAAAGCCATACACAGACAGACATACAAACACACACTGTGAGGGCGGGGAAGGGTGAAGACCAGACGCGACCAAACAGGGGATCTATAAGTTACCAAAGGGCACTCCAGTAACCACTGAGTCTCGTGAGAGACGAAATAAGGGGGTGCTATACTCCTAGGGGACGTATCCCAAATAATGAATAATAAACCCCTAAACAGGTAACTGAGGAAGAAGGAGTATATAAGGAAAATAAAGGAATAGGGAAAAGAGAAATGAAAAAAATAAACAACTTCGAACCGAAGCTGAGAAAAAGAAAATGTCTTTTCAAAAACAAACAGAAGAAGTTCTGAGGCCAACTAAAACCAGGGGGAAAAACTGGTTAGTAAAGGGTAGAAAGGTTTGTGCCCCAACGGTGACACCATAACCCCTTAAAACCACCGGCCTCAGAATCTGGACCTATACCGTCCTAATACCTTTTTCCAAAAAAACAAACAAACTGAAGTCAGAATTCTTTTTTAAATCTCTTTGTTCTTAAATTCCTTATACCTTGCTCAGGAATACGACAGGGAACTGGCTAGAGCAAAACACGTTACACTCAAGCACCGTTCCACTGCCTACTGACGCTTTAAATACCCAGCCACAGGTGTGGCTGGTAATCAGCGGGAGGTGTGAGCAACCCCCAGGTGAAACCGATCAGAGGTAACCCTGCAGGAATGCATGGAATGTTCAAGCAGGAACAATCCTCCCACAGGAACCAAAAATAACGATTAGCCGAGTGGCTAATCTGCAAGCTCGAACTAATCGTCCCCACAAACCAAAATAACGATTAGCCGAGTGGCTAATCGGAATGCTAACCACTGAGCCGGTGCAGGCACAGAAAAATGATCTACCTGCACAGAAACCGTGACAGTACCCCCCCTCTAAGGACCGGCCCCAGACGGGCCCTCGGACCCACGAGAGCGGAAATCCCGGATCAGTTCAGGATCCAATATGTCCCTAGAGGGAACCCAACAACGCTCCTCCGGACCATAACCCTCCCAGTCAATGAGAAATTGTACCCTACGGCCCACACGCCTCTCGGCCAGAATGCGACGCACCGTATAAACTGGTTCCCCATCCACGAGTCTAGGCGGAGGTGGGGGTTTGTCCACAGGAGCCAACGCGCTTACTAGAACTGGCTTAAGACGAGAGACATGAAAGGTAGGATGAATTCTCATGGACCGGGGCAGCTGTAGGCGAACTGTGACCGGGTTAATTCTCCGAAGGATCTTAAATGGACCAATGAAACGAGGAGCGAGTTTACGAGACTCCACTCGTAGAGGGAGATCACGAGTAGAAAGCCAGACACGCTGACCCACCCGATAGGAGGGCGCCGGTCTGCGGTGTCTATCGGCAAGCCTCTTTTGACTGGCTGACGAGCGTAGAAGTGAAGTACGAACTCTCCTCCAGGTGGACCGACACCGCTTGACAAATGTCTCTGCGGAGGGCACCTCGATGTTCTTCTCCAATTCTGGGAAGAGTGGAGGTTGATAACCACATTGGGCCTCAAACGGTGAGGTCCCCGTCGACGCGTTACGTAGCGTATTGTGCGCATACTCTGCCCACACGAGTTGACGGCTCCAGGAGGTCGGATTGGAAGAGACCAGACAGCGGAGAGTGTTTTCCAACGTCTGATTTGTGCGTTCCGTCTGTCCATTGGTCTCCGGGTGAAACCCTGATGAGAGACTGACCGACGCCCCCAGAAGCGAACAGAATGCTCGCCAAAAACGCGCGGTAAACTGCGGGCCACGATCCGATACTACGTCTCGAGGTAATCCGTGTAATCGGAAGACGTGGTTAATAACTAACCGGGCGGTCTCCAAAGCCGACGGAAGTTTAGGCAACGCTATAAAATGAGCCGCCTTTGAGAATCTATCCACGACGACTAAGATGGCAGTGTTGCCATCAGAGGGTGGCAGTCCAGTGATAAAGTCCAGCGCTATGTGACTCCAAGGGCGACTAGGAACGGGCAAGGGACGTAAAAGACCCGACGGTGGAATGCGAGAACCCTTGTTCCGAGCGCAAACCGAGCAGGCCGAAACATACTCCCGCACATCCCTCTCCATGCCAGGCCACCAAAATCGCCGGGATAAAAAATCCTTAAATCTGTGGACACCCGGATGACAAGTCAGATGCGTGGAATGTCCCCAACGCAACACCTGGGCGCGTACCCTAGCAGGGACAAAGAGACAGTTAGGAGGACCTCCACCCGGATCCGGCTCAGACCTTTGAGCCTTCCGGACCACTGACTCAATCCTCCACATAGCAGGAGCTACAATCAGAGTGGAGGGAACAATGGGTTCTGGGGAGCGATTGTCATCTGATTGGTCATAGATTCTAGACAGGGCATCAGGTTTGATATTTTTTGAACCCGGACGATAAGTAAGGATAAAATTAAATCGGGCAAAAAACAGAGACCAGCGACCCTGCCGTGAATTCCGTCTCTTAGCGCTCTGAATAAACTCTAGGTTTTTATGATCTGTCCAGACAGTGAAAGGATGTTCCGCCCCCTCCAACCAATGCCGCCACTCCTCCAGAGCCAGCTTGACTGCCAAAAGTTCACGATCCCCGACGTCATAATTCCTCTCCGCTGGGGAAAGAGACCGTGAGAAATATGCACACGGGTGCACCTTGTTATCTAAAGGGGACCGTTGAGATAAAATGGCTCCCGCGCCAAGCTCAGAGGCATCCACCTCCACCACGAAAGGAAGTGCCGGGTTAGGCGTGATGAGAATGGGCTCAGAACAGAACATAGACTTTAAAACCCGGAAAGCCTCGTCGGCTTTGGGTGTCCAAGCAAAATGAACACTGGCCTCCTTTTTGGTCAGCACAGTGATCGGTGCGGCTACTGCACTAAAATTGCGAATGAAACGCCTGTAAAAGTTGGCGAATCCCAAAAACCGCTGCACCTGTTTAACCGATGTGGGTGGGGGCCAATTCTTAACCGCAGAGATTTTATCAGGGTCCATTTTAATAGTACCCTCGGAAATGATAAACCCCAAAAAAGAGACAGATTTGGCATGGAATAGGCATTTCTCTGCCTTCACGAACAGTTTAGCCTCCAAAAGGCATTTCAAAACCTGCCTGACATGACTGACATGCTCAGCAGGAGTGTTGGAAAAGATTAAAATGTCATCTAAATAGACAAACACAAATCTCTCCAACATCTCCCTGAGGACGTCATTGACTAAGGCTTGAAATACCGCCGGGGCGTTCGTGAGGCCGAATGGCATAACTAAATATTCAAAATGCCCGTTATGAGTGTTAAATGCCGTTTTCCACTCGTCCCCCTCTCGTATTCGCACTAAATTATAGGCATTCCGAAGGTCAAGTTTGGTGAATATAGTCGCCCCCTGGAGACGTTCAAAAGCTGAATTCATAAGGGGTAAGGGGTAGCGGTTCTCGACCGTGATGTTATTAAGACCTCTGTAATCTATACAGGGTCGCAGACTCCCGTCCTTTTTCTTAACAAAAAAAAAACCTGCCCCCGCCGGCGAAGTGGAGGGTCGAATAAAACCATTGGCCAGGGACTCTTGAATATATTCCCTCATAGCCTCGCTCTCGGGAATAGATAAAGAATATAAGGAACCCCTTGGTGGGACCGAACCAGGAAACAATTCGATAGCGCAATCATACGTTCTGTGCGGAGGTAAAGTAGTGGCCTCTTGCTTGCTAAATACCTGCGCAAGATCTACATAATCATTGGGGACATTGACTGGTAATGGAATAGTGACCGTACCCACTGTAACCAGATCCTCCATACTGGCGGAATAAGGATATTCCATTTCATCTTCCGTATCTTGTTCGCTATGGCTTTTAAAAGAACACCCCTCACCTGAGAATTCCTCTGTGGCGTAATCGCAAGGAGAGAAAGAGTCAAAACACGGATCCCAGACTAGGCTCTCCTCCCTACCTGAAGAGGGCGATGCCGCAAACTGACTGATGGGAGTAACGGTCTCCTCATCACAGTAATCAAAACTGGGCTGGGAACTAGAACCAACCCCAGGAGCCTGCGTAGTCTCCTGCTGACAGTGAGACATGCATTCCAAACCCCACTGAAGGATGGCCTCCCCAGTCCCGCCCCAGTTGATGTAAGGTTTATGCCTAACCAACCAGGAATGCCCCAACACAAGGGGAAAGGTAGGCGATTCCACCAAAAAAAATCTGATATGCTCCACATGTTCGCCAAAAGGGACGCGCATCTGAATAAAAGCGGTGGTTCTTTCCACTAGGCCTGTGCCTAAGGGACGACCATCAAGCGCAGTAATCACCCGAGGCTGTGGCAATAGACGCACAGGTAATCCGCGTTTCTTTGCCCATTTTGTGTCCATAAAACAATCCACTGCGCCTGAATCTAAAAATGCGTTAGTGTTAATGATCTGTTTATCCCAGGAGAGTTCAACGGGGATACAGGTGCGAAAGACTGATAACTCACGTCTCGCCAGTGGCTTACGCTTCACCGACGAGACTGATCTTTTGCTGCTAGCACTGGACAACTCTTTATGCGGTGCCCTATCTGTTTGCAATAGCTGCATCTCTTGGTTCTTGATCGAAAATCAGCATCCCTGCGAACATCCACACTGTCCACCTGCATAGGTTCTGACCTGATTCCTGAGTCTTGGGAACGAGTGGAGAAAATGGGCGTACCCAAGAGAGGTGCGATGTAAGGGGTCGTTCGACCTCTCCTTTCATCCTTCTCTCTCTCTCGTTCCCTAACCCGGTGATCAATGCGGATCGCTCTCGCAACCAATGCCTCGAAAGTAGCGGGTGGCTCACTCGCAGCCAGTGCATCCCTGACCGGATCTGACAGGGCGTTGGTGAATAGTGTCATAAGCGGTAGTTCGGGCCAGCCTGATTCGCCGGCTAACGATCGGAATGCTATAGAGAATTCTGCAACACTATTCCTTCCCTGCCGAAGACGGGTTAACCTAGTGGCCGCCTCGCTGCCCGTAACATCGTGGTCAAACACCCTTTCCATCTCCTCAATGAGGCGGTCTGAACTTGTCATTATGGGCGAGTTTGAACGAAAAAGTGGGTCAGCCCAGGCCAGGGCTTGGCCCTTAAGGAGACTAACAATAAACGCCACCCTTGATTCGTCCGTAGCATATCGTGAAGGGTGAGCTCGAAACTGTATAAAACATTGTGTTATGAACCCCCGGCATTTGCCGGATTCACCTTCGAACGGAGCAGGGAGCTGAAGTTTAGGTTCCTGATTACTCGAGAGTGGTGGTGTGTATGTCTGGGGAGGAAAGGATTGTGCTTGAGTACTGGGAGCGCGAGCATCGAGTCTCCGAAGAAACTCAGTTTGGAAACGCCTTGTCTCCTCGCGTTCAAGACGTCGCTCCTCCTCTACCCGGACCCGGTGTTCCTCGAAACCTCGCCTAAACTCCTCGGAAGCCACCTGCTGGCGACCCATAATCTCTAGCAGGCCGGTCAGTGTAGCTTCCTGGCGGCGTGACGCCTCCTCTTGTAGGGCCAAACGCTCGCACAGCTCTGCCTGTTGTGTAGTGGTGTTCACTTGTTGACTGTGCAACATTTGTAGCCCCTCTGTATGGGCCGTCAGGATGGCTTGTTGAGCCGTAACAGCCTGATCCAGGCCGATGGTCGCTGGTACTTCCATTTGGCTTGAGTGTTCTGTGAGGGCGGGGAAGGGTGAAGACCAGACGCGACCAAACAGGGGATCTATAAGTTACCAAAGGGCACTCCAGTAACCACTGAGTCTCGTGAGAGACGAAATAAGGGGGTGCTATACTCCTAGGGGACGTATCCCAAATAATGAATAATAAACCCCTAAACAGGTAACTGAGGAAGAAGGAGTATATAAGGAAAATAAAGGAATAGGGAAAAGAGAAATGAAAAAAATAAACAACTTCGAACCGAAGCTGAGAAAAAGAAAATGTCTTTTCAAAAACAAACAGAAGAAGTTCTGAGGCCAACTAAAACCAGGGGGAAAAACTGGTTAGTAAAGGGTAGAAAGGTTTGTGCCCCAACGGTGACACCATAACCCCTTAAAACCACCGGCCTCAGAATCTGGACCTATACCGTCCTAATACCTTTTTCCAAAAAAACAAACAAACTGAAGTCAGAATTCTTTTTTAAATCTCTTTGTTCTTAAATTCCTTATACCTTGCTCAGGAATACGACAGGGAACTGGCTAGAGCAAAACACGTTACACTCAAGCACCGTTCCACTGCCTACTGACGCTTTAAATACCCAGCCACAGGTGTGGCTGGTAATCAGCGGGAGGTGTGAGCAACCCCCAGGTGAAACCGATCAGAGGTAACCCTGCAGGAATGCATGGAATGTTCAAGCAGGAACAATCCTCCCACAGGAACCAAAAATAACGATTAGCCGAGTGGCTAATCTGCAAGCTCGAACTAATCGTCCCCACAAACCAAAATAACGATTAGCCGAGTGGCTAATCGGAATGCTAACCACTGAGCCGGTGCAGGCACAGAAAAATGATCTACCTGCACAGAAACCGTGACACACACGTGCATACTTATACATACGGCATGTGACAAACTTTTATCATTTCTATATATGTATGCTGTTGCTCTCAAAGTGGAAATAAGAAAGCGTGGTTTGTATGCATTCTGAGTCTGATATAATGAGCAGAGAGAGAGAAGAGATAATTAGCACTTGATGTGTCTCCTTTGCATCCTAACATTTTGTAATATGACAAACTTTTGACCCAAACCGTCCACATGAGACTTTGAAAAATCCTGTTCATATTGCGCTAGGCTTCAGCAAGTAGAGGAAGACAGCAGGTCCTGAGTAAACATTGTTTCCCGTAGAAAGGGCCTTCTGTAAATATCAAACAGTGAAATCACAGATGTGTCCTACTGTGGCTAAACCCCTCACGTCCACTTTGAACCCAACACTGCACCTGTGTGTCCAAACCAGCCCAAAATATTAATTTTACTGGCCATATTTCCTCTACTTTAGACATGAATGATTCTCTGATTATTTTACTTTATAATGTCATCACATTAATCATGATTCTTTTTCTCTCTTTCACTGTATGAAATCCAAAATCAAATAAAAAATCGAATATGCTGCAACATATTGTAAATATACGAAAAATATATTACACAGCAGTTGTGTTTATGAAAACCATATTGCATATCTGAAAGAGGAAATAGTTTATATATTCACCCATATATTTATAAAGGGTTGCAAAATCTTCATAATAAATTTTCCCTAATGGTTATCAGCAAGACGCATCTATTAAACAAGTTTGCAAAGAAAAAATTGCAATGTTATTGATGTTGGTAAGTACGATAAAGATGCTGGAGTTCCAGCCTGGCCTACAGCTCTGAACATAAGCTCTCTAGCTGCAGGTGGAGTAGGCTGTCAGTCCGTCCTGTTGAGCCCCTGCCAGGCAGAACGCTCCTGGAAGTAGAGCGCGTAAATAAACAGCAGCTTGTTTATTTAAAAATTTTTTTAAATGAAAAAGGAGGAAACTGAAAAAGACCCCGTATCAAAGTCCTTGGGTGGCGTCGGTGGCGTCGGCGGAATGTTCCGGCTCACGGGCCCCGGGTACGTACACGCTGTACGCGTCGTGGGGATTACTGCATGAGAGAATGCCGCCGACTGTGAAATTGTGCGATTTTTATCGGAGAGGACGAACGCAGCTGTGTGGAATTGGTAATCTTACTGCCTGGCCAGAGAGAGGAGAGAAGATGAGGCGGGTGGGGGGGGGGAGTGGGGGATTCGACGACTGTTGATTGGGGAGGGGGTGTTCGTACTCAAAAGGCCCACTTCTCCTGAGCCTGCCACCACTCCCCCCCCCCCCCCTCCCTGCACATAACTGCTCGTAAATACTTTCTGCTGCGGTTCCGGAGACTTCCGGGCCCAACGTTTTAATTTCTCCCCAAACGAACGTGGCTTCTGAGAAGAAAAATATATTTTTTTAAACCTGACCTGAGCTTTCTGCTTTAAAGGGGGAGAATAAGAGACTGGGATTTTGGCCTTGGTTTTTCCCTCTCAGGGGGTGAGGAACAGGACAGTGTTGAAAGTGAAAATGCCACCAGCTCCTTCTTTGGCTAACTGGCACCACCACACGGCAAACAGGATTTAGGCGCGTATTATTCACAAAGAGCGAGGGGATCGATCATGCAAATGCGTGGAGCGCATGCCCGGATTCTCCTCCTGCGGTGAACTGGGCCTCCCCCGGCTCTATCCGTGCCACGCTCCACACGCAGCCTCGCTTGGTTCCGATTCTCCCGCCGTTCCAAAAAACCCAACACCGAAGCCACCCCCCCCCCCCCCCCCCCCGACACATTCACCTGAGGGCCGCTGATGAGGGGCCGAGCGCAGCATCCACGGAACGGTTAGGAACAGGTTCCACTTCAGCCCCTCTCTCATCTTTTTTCCATACCGCGCTCTCAACGCCGTGCCACTTTCCACCACAGGAAGTACTGCAGCACCCCCTAGTGCTCAACTTCATCCCTTCACCCTAGTGTAACCCTGGAGGTTACACAAGATCTTCGTTTTTTTCACCACAGTTAAACTGCATAAAATTATGACCTCATAATTCATTCAAAAGTCATTTTACAGCATGTTTTTCGATGATTTTCTCTCTTTCATTTAAAGAGATAATGGACTTGACATTGTCGTCATGAAATCTTCTCCAAAGTAGAAAATGACCCCCAGCATAAGCAGTAGATTATTCCATCTTTGCAATTTTGGCTTTTAACAGGCCTACAATGTTTACATTTTCTAAAATATATTTCATAATCTATTTTCTAAGATATATTAAATACTTAAAATGAATTAGTCATCTTGAAATAGTATTTCTAAACACATTTCAATCATACTTCACTAAAGGTTCACAAACTGATCCACCAACTAAATTTAGTCTATTTCTTAATGGCCACAGGGAGAGAAGCCTAGTAAAATAAATACTTTTTTGTCTTTTAGGCTTCAAATCCAAATGGATTTAGGTTAAATTTAAATTGACGGCGACATCTGTTTGCATTAAAATTTGATAGAAGATGGTGGAAGTGGTAGGATTACATGTAAAACAGACAGCTGCAGGACAGATTAGAGCTCTTGCAGTCGATTTAAAGAGCTTTGAATCTAATGCCGAATTTGCATCTCTTTTTTCCTTGAGTAAATAAGGCCAATGTGTATGTATACATAGATTTTTCCCTAATGTTTCGTAAAAACTTGCTAAACATGAAATTATTCTGAAATGAAAGCTGAAATTATTCTGAAAGTCATCCAATGATGCATTGATGTTGTCATTGTGGGCAAATACAGTAAAACCCAAAGTTGGGTTTAAACGCATCAAACGCTCATAGTTCATCATTTTGAATTCAATTAAAACCGAATACATTTGGACGTTGATATTCTCGACATTCTCCATTATAGCTAGGTCTGTGCTTCATCTATGTGATTGTTATACTGTAACTCTAATGACAACAGTTATAAAACGTGATGCACCACTTGTGTTTTGAATGCTAAACAATTCTCACTTCAGGTAAAATGTAATGCACCTTATATTGAAAATTTGCATTATGACACCACACTGTATTTTTGTGCTGCTCACTGAAAGCACATCTCTATTTGAATAATAATAATAATTCAATAATTTGTTGTTCAAAAATGATAAGTTGCTGTCACAAGACCCAGACCCTGAGCAAAAAGACAGACAACCTGATTTTAACCAACCTAACATGTACCTAGTGAACAACTTCACCACAATGTTAGGAATATTAACTTGAAGGTCTAAAATACATCCTTGATAACATTTATTTTTTCCATTTATTTTTTTTAACATTGTGCATGTTTCATCCAGGTTACACGTTTACTACAAATTAAGCTCAAATAACCACTTACAAAAGCAAGAAAGCTCACAAGAGCAATCAAGAGCAATCTACATGGAAGAGCTTTATAAGTGCTGCCTAACTGTACTCACAAGCAGTTCAGGCAACCAACTAAAAAGGTCTTAATAGAGGCAATAGAATAAAATTACTGTGAAAAAGACAACAAAAATAATTTAAAACTAAACAAGGTATTAAATTTGTTATTCGTAGATAAGTTATTAGTAGTTATTGTAGTCAAAACATCAAGAACTACAAAAAGGACAAAAGGGAGGAAGCTACAGGACATATTAGATGATAGATATGTCTCTTTTCAGTGTTCCTCCAAGCAGCAGAGCAACCAAGCAATGCAGCTGAGCAGATAATAGAGACAGAGACAAAAACCTGTGAAAAGAAGCAAATGAGAAGGGTGAAGGAGTCGTGCAGAGACATCGACATTAATTAATGTTACTGACAGTCTGCAAGCAGTAGAAGTCTGAGGCCATTGTTTACACTGTAAAGTTCTGACATGAAATCAATTGTTTGTTCACGTTAGCAACAGTAACCAAGAGGGGTGGGACTTAGCAATAGGTGAATTGAGGTCTGAGGGAACAAAATGACTGAACAGAGAACCCAAAAACTATAATTACAACAGTCGTGTTAATGAAAAAAGGATCCATGGAGTGTGCCATGTGAGGAGTTAAAACGTGTGGATGTAGCACTAATGGTAATTACAATGTGTGGCACCAAGCCCACGAGCCCCAAATTTTGTAGGGTGCCAATACTGACTTGTGGTACACCAGTGAGTCTGTGATAGACAGGGACCATGACAACCATGTCAAAGGTAGCAAAACCAAACTTCAGGAATACAGTACTTACGTCTACTGCTTGTCCGCCTTCTTAAGGTTAGACTGTAAAATAGAGACACAAAACATCAAAACAAATTTCTGCAAATTTTTTTTTAAGTTTGACAAATTCAACAAAAGGGAATTACTAGCATGTGAAATCTTTCAACATGAAGCCTCATTAAAGCAAAAGGAAAAAAAATATTTAAAAGTCAACCAAAATATTATCAGCTGAAATATTAAAATGCACAACCGGAGGCATCTCTATTTCCAGACTCACATGTTGTCCTTTCAGTGGCTTGCTGTAGAAATCTGTCGCAACAGGGCAACTCCTCCTTCTCTCATCACATTTGCTCACATCTACACAGGTACCGGTGCAAAACATCAGCAACCAGCACCAAAATATTCAGAACAAAACTGAAACTGCACTTATAATCTTAAATATGTGCATTATTTTAATATAATGTTTCATTTCTTCTTTTGAAATTACGGCATTGTGACTTGGTGGTTAAATAAATGCGCCCAATCCAGCCATTACGGCTCACATGGTGTTCCCAGTTGCATATAAACCTTTGGTAGAATTGGCGTTCAGTGTAGCTGTTGATTAAACTTCCTCAGCTTATATACGAAAACCATTTTTTCAATGTTAAAGCAAGCAATAGATTTGCAATAAATGTAAGGAGATCGTGTCTGGATTGGGGATGTAATTTGACCAAAGAAATGTAGGTTCAAATCCCTGATATTGCTTATGTTGTTCCATTGAGCAAGGTCCACACTCAGAAATAAAGATACAGTGGAGATACATTTTTCTTCTTTAAGAAACAAATTTCCCCAATGTAACCTGCAATACCATTCTATTTAGTAATAATAAGAAGCACCTTTTAGAAGCAAAAAAGGGGAATTTAATGACGTATTGCTGGCTAGGGTCACAATTGTATGTACCTATAGGGCAGCACCTCAGTGACCAGCCTTTGTACGTTTTTTGACACTTTTTCATGCCATTTGTTCTGAGAGTGTACAGTATACTTATCATGGCTCAGTAAATAGCCAGCATTGCACATTACAGTAGGTATAGTCAGCCTACAAATAAAGTATACACATTTATTCTATTAACTCTTTGTTATATTTTAACATTCAATAAACTTGCAGTTGTTAACTGAATTTATAAGGCTATTTGGTTTTTTTTTACATTTTTTTATCCAGAGTAATAAACTACACAAACAGAATTGCACACTGCAGTAATACCCTAAAAGTTGGGTGAACAGTCGTGAAAGAGAGAGAGACACTAAATGCAAAAAAGAAGCTTCTGTTGACAACCAGCACTGCACTGACAAGCATTAGCGAATAAAGTTACAGAGACAAAACAGCAACAAATACATTAGGCCCCGCAATCAACACAAATACACAGAAGTGCAAAGGCACATAACAGAATCACTGACAAACAGCTTAAGGAATGGCTACAGGTCATATGTGTAAGGCATCCTACTGCACAATTAAATTCATTCCATCCAGGATGTCACAATCACAGAGTTAATTGTATTTTTAAATACAAAATGTCCACTGTCTTCCAAGTGAAGCCAGTGCATTGGTATAAGACGGTATTAGCCTTCAGTAAAATGTTTCTTTAGCATGTGGGTCCCTGCAGTATAAAGCTGTAAATATTAACACTGAACATAGGAGCACTGGAGTGTAGAAAAGAGGAGAAAGTGCAATTTAGAAAGAGTAACTCTGGTAATGTAGATGAAAGGAGGGAAATTATTTCTGTTCCCATTCATTCCATCTTAACTACTACATTGGGCCAGCCAGCAGAGGATGGGCTCCCTGGTTTATTTTGGTTTCCCTTCCTACTGTAAACCATCTCTGTAAAGTGCTTTACAAACGAGGCTGAATTGAGATCGTTTTAGTACACTGCAAGCTCCTCTGTGCCACTGAGCCTCCGCAGACAAGCCAGAGAACAGCAGGTTCTAACATGGCTTCCCAGGGGAGACTTGGGAAGGTATGTCAGAAAGGAAAATGCATACTTAAAGTCCCCCTGAGACTCCAAATCTCCAAGGACACATGAAATGCCAAAGAATAAGAAAGAGGATGGGTCCTGTGAGGGACGTCTCTGAAGGAGGCCATTTTGAGGAACGACTCACCTGGTGTGTGATGAATGATGCTGATTTTATCTGTCGGGGAGAAAAAAGGCAAAGAAATAATTAGAAATGAGAAAAAAAGAAGCTGGCTAACTCTGCAATGCAGGTCCTGTGGTTCTTATCTGTTAAGAGGACGTCCAAAGTCATCAGAAAGCAGAGCAGGCACACTGATATCTGAATAGTCTGAATGGTTCATCCAGTTGGTTTGTGCCTGCTCATAATGACCAGTGGCTCCCTCTTTTACAGAAGTCCTGCTTCAGCACCACAGAGGTGAGTGTATTTCCTGTAATACACTATGTGAACAGCAGAAGGCGCTGTCTGCACAAGTCTACCACGCTTTTCTGTCACTTTCAATATGTACTATTCTTGTTTCATGATGTGAGCTATCAGATACATTATGAAACCTCTTCTTGTAATTTTAGGAATTATTTTTATTTGTTCATATTTCTGTTTTGCTGTAGGCAGACAGGACCTTCTTTTATTTATATGTATACATCACATACATGCTTTAAGAACATGGTTTGATTCCAAATTGCTAGTTTTGACTCAAGACACTGACTGGTAAAAATCTAAATAAAATATGATTTTTTTTTTTGCCTTTAAAAGTACATGAGCCCAGCCAATAGCCAGACACCTAATTTCTGAAATAATCAATGATCTAAATTTATTATGCGAGCAAGGTTAGCAGGATTTGTCCTCATTGATCAGAGTGGAGACGCCCCATGGATTACTGAAAGACATACTGGTCTGATCTGAAACTCCATCATGTGACTGGTGAACATTCTTAAGTCATTAAAACCACATCACACACATTCTTAGTTAAGTGTTCTAAAGAGAAGCCTTGAAGAGAGAAGTTCAGCATAAGGGCAGGTCTTTTCTTATAACTTGTGAACTTTACCATAGACGTTTTCATCATCCTCTCTGTTGTTGATGATGCTTGCCCTCAGCTGACGGAGTTTCTCCTGCAAATGAGATCAGACGTCACATCTTCCTTCGCCTCAAATTTCAGTCTTTTCATCTGGGCGGGCCCATACAGCCTTCATGCCTCAAATGACAGGAGCGGTAGGCACTCAACACATCTTCACAGTCAGAACACAGTGCTGTATGTACAACATAGATGAGAAGTGAGAAGTGTGCCTCCCCTACAAAAGGTGACCTGAATGTGGTCTGAGGACCCAGACCCTGAGAATGGAGGAGTCAGGAGGAGGTGTGGGAGCGATGGAGACTGAAGTGGCGCGGAGGAGAGGAAGACTGAGTTTTGAGCAGAATCAGAGGGGTAGAACTGGGCATAAACAGGTGAAGCTCAACTGCACCTGACACAGGTGGGGAGTGAGAAAACACAGAATTTGGCAATTGTGCCAAAGCAAAAAATAAAGTAAGTGAGGTAAGGGAGGGGATTAGGCCAAGCCAGAGGTGATGCCATCACACATTCAGAGCCTGCCTCCTGTTGAAGGTGAAGGTAATGTACCACTGGGGGGTTTAGAGGAGGGGAGCCCAGCTGTGGATGAGAGTGTACCAGGGTGGAAGTCTAGAATAGAAGTTTAAGGAAGGATTAGAAGGATACAACCAGTCAATATACCTGAGGGGCATGTCAGAGGGCGTGAAAGCAAGGAGGCCAGTTCCAAATTATTTCTAATCAATTTCTCCGGCTTTCCAATTAGTGTCTTTCTCCATATGCTACAAATTTATTCATCAAACCCAATACACGTCTACCACGTTCCCGATTAACACAACATAATTTCAGTCCAGCTGTAAGTTGTATAGGACACACTCCATGAATGTTTCCCCACAGAACTTCTGTGGTTGGGCCATTGGTTGCTTGAAGTATTTGGGTCATAACAGTAACCGTTGCTGCTGGTGTTAACATAATCAGTCGTTTGCGGTTTATCCTAAACGTGAACATTTTCTTAAATGAAACTATTCATGTGCATTACACCAAGACAACTTTAAATTCTGCGCTTCCGAATCGTTGTTTCGCCAGCACTACCGACAGCGTAAATCTAATTCGCGGAAGTGCGTGACGCATCCGTGACGGACGGCTGTCTGTCGCGCGTCACCTGCTGTATGGAGTCCAGGCCCTTCTGCTCGCGCTGCCAGTCGCTGAAGCGCTCCAGGGCTTCGTCCATGGAGAGCGAGCCCTGCTTCACCTGCTCCTGCAGCTCGATGAGCTCCTGCAGGCCCGGCGGCTGGCTGGGCGCCATCGTGTCGTAGGTGGAGGGGATGCTCCCGCGGGCTAGAGGCCAGATTCCAAAGAGACGTTACCACTGCCTTCTGAAAACTGTAACGCTGTAACATGCCTGAGACGGGCGGGCTAACAGAACATCTCTAATGATGCTGATAAAGACCTTCGGCAAATAAAACCATCATTTCTCCACAGTTACATCATGAGCCTAAGAAGAGAAATACAAAAAAAGCCTGTTTTATTGTTTTGAGTTTTAATATGTGTTTTTCTCCAAAAATCATTAAAGCTCTTATATTGCCCATTACTGAAGGATTTAGTAAGTATTGGTCTTTTTGAGACCAATGTAAGAAACATGCCAATTTACTTTTCACCCTTTTATTTATTTATTTATTTATTTATTTTATGCATCTTTTTATTTTTCATTGTACAGCACAACTTCTGTTGTTTTTAAATGTGCTTTATAAATAAACTTGACTTGACTTGACTTGACTTGACATTCAGTGGTGTCAGTTTAGTTTTAAATTGGGAAGAATGAACTATACATATTTATGCTGTGGCTTAATCAGCACTTTAAATGTAAGAAGAATGGTAACTGGGTAGGGTTTTTTCCCTTTTGCTGTGTTCCCTGCTAACTGATTAACTGTTTTAGCAAGATTTTTAATTTCGTAATTCCGGTCAGAGAATGTTGTCTCCCCAACTATTGACAGTGCCTTTTGAAGCCGCACCTTAACTACACGTTGTTAAAACACAAACCCTAACGAAACCGCTCTTCTTATTTACATTTTTCTGTTTTAAACCACTTGCTAAGTTTTGTCTTTGTTCAAAATTTCTTATGTAGACTACCGTATAGTATTTCTCATTGAATAGAAGATCAGGTCGTGCGGAAATGATCCACAACCCTGGTGTTTAAATGCAAACGCCCCTCTACGATTTAAGTCATAAAGGAAAGACAGATTTCCACAGCCGGGGTTTTCAGCCATGCACAAAACCAAAGGGTCAAAATAAATGCCAACCTGTGGAGTGTGTCAGTGTTGGATAGATCCTTATTTGGGATAGTGGGACAATTATTACTCAAGACAAACAATGAGGTGTTTTTGCTTACCTTGTTTAGTGGATAGAGAATAAAACATGTTGGGTTCTCCTTGAGACATCTTCTTCTGGAAAACTGTAGAAAAAAGCACTCTTAATGGGGTTTGATTGTTCCAATCCTGAAGTACCATGTAGCCTAGTTGGGATTCAACCCGTCGGGAGCTTCAGCAATTACTCCGGATTTTATGAATAAATAAATAAATAAATAAATAAATAAATAAATAAACAAACAAACAAACAAACAAATAAATAAATAAATAAAAACACTTTTCAGTTTTTAAACCAATCCAAAATTCCAAATCAACCCAAAAAAAAAAACAGAATTGAATTGCAAGGCCTTGTAATTGTAATTGTAAGACAGATGTAGTTCCTAGTTTTTACACCAGATGGAGTTATAAACATACGGTAGGTCCTCCTCACGCCTATGGAAGCTGGTAATCGTTCAAGAAATCCAAATTACCACCTTCAAAAAAAAGGCAGATATTATAGATAAACACGCTCATAATAGGCCATCAATGGGGAGGATAAACTGAAGATGAATGAAGGATACGCTCAATACTGCCATCGATTCAGTGGTAAGTACTTTAAACGACAGGCAGGCTGGTTTCGCTGACCGTGGCACTATTCCACATCGAGCAGCCATCCGAAATGAGGAACCGTTCTAATGCCATCCATCTAATTTCCTCCTCGTTCGCATTTTAAACGCCGTCCAGCCTCCTTCCAAAACTGCCAGCTCGTATTCCAAGAGTGAGACGTCAGAGGGCCTTGAGGTTTTTAAGCGAAGTGATTTCTGGGAGTTTGTTTTTTTTGTGCAGAGTGAATTTCACCTCATCTATTCAGTGCATTGGCGGGGCCTCTTTCTGACACATCCCTCTGTTTAAATGAGACTCGACCATTGACGGACGTGAGACTCGACCATTACGCGGTTGGGAGAGCCGCTGCATTGTTGCGTGGAAGCCTCAGCCTCCCGTGCATGAGGGAAGGCGGTTGATTCATGTCAGGGCACATAACTGATGGAAAACACGTGTAATGGATGATGCAAGCCGGCTTGGCCGCGGACGTCCGTTGATTTGTTGCAGATGTGGAGACGAAGCCTTGGCTTCTGTTTTCGAAACGGCGGCGGCGGCGGCGGTGGCGCGCGCGGGGAGAAGCGGACCTTGACGGCTCCTCGCCTCGCTCGGCTTCCAGTCCCGCCCCGAGCGGAGGCTGACGCCGCGTGCGGAGACGCGGCCCCACGAGTGTGGAGGCGTGCGTACGCGAGTGTGTGTGTACGCAGGTGTGTGTGTGTGTATCTGCCTGTTTGCCAGCATGAGGGTGTGCGTGTCTGTGTGTGTGTGTGTGCGCGTGTGCGTGTGCATGTGTCTGCCTATATGAGGGTGTGTGCGTGTGTGGGGGGGGGGGATTTCACTCTTCCCACACACCATCCAGTGGTATGCAGGAGGATGTAAAGCACATGCCTACACTGATGCATTAGAAAGCTGAAGTGCAGCAATACTGTAAATCAGCCCCCTGACAATGTGGGCAGAAAGAGAGAAAGAGAGAGAGGGAGAGAGAGAGAGAGAGAGGGAGGGAGACAGAAAGTGAGAGTGAGAGAGAGAGAGAGCGAGAGAGAGAGAGAGAGAGATTTAAAAACCCTTTTATTGGGACATCGTTCAACCACAGAAATTACTGTACTACCAAAAAAAACTACCAAAAAAAACCCAAAAAAACTAACCACAGGCAGAGAGAATAGATAGAGAAAAGAGACAGAGAGAGAGAGAGAGAGAGAAGAAGATAGAAGCATTTGATGATTGCACGCTGGTGGGAGGAGTTGCAGGAGAGGGTGGCTGCTGGTCCGAGATCTGAACCCCCATCTTAAAGGGCAATTGTTGCTTCATTTGCCGTGCATCATCATTTAGTGCTATTACACGCTGTTACGAGGCCTCCCAGGCCCAGACAGGAGCACCATTCTGACCTTTAACTCTGCCTGTGTGTTAAGGGGTCAGGAATTCTAAAAGCTCAATTTTATTTAAGTGATGTTTCTCTCCCTCCGTCTCAACACATCTGTCACTGCAGCGTAACACACACTAGCGGAAAAAAAATTCTGTAAAAGTTCTTTTTAAGGACAGTCCTTCTGACTTGTTGCCAGGCCCATAATAAATTAATCCAATAGCCTCCTGGCTTGCTGGCTTGCGGCTGTCCCTGAAAAGACCAAACTACTAGCATGGCATTTTTTGCCAGAAAAAAAATAAAAGATCCAAAATCAGGACATAACCCTGTATTCCCCCAACACACTGATTTAAATATGGTGAAAGAGATGATGTCATTTCAAGAACTGAAAAGCTGCTTAAGGCAGAAGATTATCCCTTAGGAACATTAAGGGGGTCTGAATCTCTGTTGTGGTGCGTGCACTGCACTAGCCAATGAATCACAGGGGTGTAAATCTGTGGAATGAAATTGGTTCGGATTCTGCTGCAGACAATTTCTGTCAAAGGCCGAGACTGAGCCCCCCTCTCTCACCTTGTTCAGTCCAATGCAAATAAACTCAGGTCTTCCCCAAAAACCCTCCGTCAGCATCTGGTCACTTCATCACCTCCATTCTCAAGCCCCCACAGACTATGTAATCCCTTGTTTTCCTGGCACGTCTCTAAGACGTCTTCGGCCCAAAAAGTAAAATACTCTGTCATCTTAAATATGTGATTTGTCTATTAAGATGGATGACTTACCAGTTGCTAGGAATCTAAACTGAAATCAAAACAAATCTATATGTAATCAATATGATTCAATTTATACAATGACTTATCTTAAATGTGGTTATTCTAACCTGAAAGATAGGGATCCCAGGTAGATATGAAATTTGGAAAAAATAAAAAATGGTAGATATGCTTGGAGCATAAAATAAACTTTATGGTAATAGAATCGTGGTAAAACCCTGTTTGGGAACAGAATATGGGAAATATCCTGCTTGGGAAGAAGAATCATGGTAAAATCACAATAAGGGATTGAAGTCATAATACATGAACAACTCATAATGCAATGCCACCTGCTCATTAACCAATAAAATATCAGCAGAATGGGATCTTAGAATTTATATTTCTTAAAAAGCAGGCCAAATTAGCAGTAAATACATTTATCAGTAAACACACGTGTTATTCTCAGAAGAGATTGGGATATACTCCAATAGCTACCCCTGGCTTCACACTGGTCTGTCACTCATTATTATCTAGGACACCATGATCCTGATCTACAACAACAGCAAACTCCTTTCTCATCTTTTACAACTGTTAGCAATGTTCATTGGTGTGGTGGGCTTCCAAGAAATGTTTCACCAGTGCCATTTTCCAAATATGGTATCATCAGCCATCCAGCCTGAACATGGTAAAGACACCACAGGTCGGTGTGCAAGCTCTTTAATATGATATTACAGTGAACGGTTCTTCCATTCCTTTTATTCTTTCACCCTTTACTTGAAGAGGCCCAGACATCATATACTGGTTCTTTTCTTTCTTTGAGTAAGGGGAAGTAGACGCAAGTGTATGAACCTTATAAAGGTGTAAAATGAGCTCCTGTTTGCCTGTCTGGGAGGAAACTCGCTCCAGCTAATGCTGCTGCCGGAGCAAACAGTCATAAATGACACTCACATTTTTATGGAGCTGCCAGGTCTTCTGAAATGGTGTATTCATATTTCATATAAATACTTTCTCAGAGGTGAAATTAATAACATGTTCAACAGATACCCGCACAATTCGATTTGCACGCCAGGCTGAAACATAGGATAGGACAATGTTCCATTTCCAGAGAGTTATAATACAAAAAAAAAAGAGCATTAAAAGGAGGTGGGTTCTTCAGTGAGGGTCTGTGCATTTTTTTGAGCGCTGAAATGTCGCATATCAGATTGCGTGACAGCAACAGCAACGCCATTAAATCACCGTCTACTTTGTATCAAATGATATCAACTCTCAGCGCAGCGCCAGCTAGTCGATTAGCTTCAGCGCAATAAATGTGTCGTGGGAGTAGCACTGAAACGCGCTCGTCTGTTAGTACACGCTGAGACGTTAAGCAAAAAAGCGCTCGTACCTGTGAGGAGCGTTATTAATCTGAATTCATTCAGGCCAACCTGGTGAAAACGGCAGTTATTTATAAGCCTGCAAAAAGCAGACGGGTGTGAAACGCAGTCCGTGAGCGGATGTGTTTATTGTGCCAGTCAGCGCTCTCTGTCTCCTGCATGATCTTTGAGAGTCACGACGGCGGGCTTATTCTTCTTTCTTATCAGGCAGAGGAAAAGAGGAAGGCGTTCTAGAAGACGGGAGCAATAAAACTATCAGCAACATCATTCCCATCACTGTGGTTGTGATATATTTTATCGTGATTTTGTTTGCTTCTATTGGTTATGATCGCTGTTGTTCCCCATTTCTCACTTTTTATTTTAGACATTTAAGTTACTGTTTCACGTTGTTGTAAAATGTCTGCAAGGCACTTTGCTTGCCTTCAAGAGAAATGCTGAATAAATAAAATTATTGCCATCACTACGAATACAGCACACACGTTATTCTTCCCCTTCCATTTTGGTCTCTCCAAAGGGGTCAGACCAGCATTGCCTGTGTTTTCATTTAAAACCCCTTTATAAGCACATTCAATTTATAAACACATTAAAAACCTGGGGCCTCATTTATAAAAATGTTCTTAGATTTATACTTGAACTTAGTCTTAAGATCATTTCCGACGGTGTGCTTACGTTCGATTCATAAAAGATACTGAGCATAAAATACATTGCTTACGCAGGTTCTAAGAAGCCCATCTGTAACTTACGCACCTGTGATCTATAAATATCAAATTAACTTAAAATTGACGGCACCTGACCTGGCAAAAAGAGAAAAGCAAACTTTTTGGTGCGTAGAGATAAGATCATTTCCACGTCACAGTAAAGTTTCATAAATAACTACTTACACGTGGTTTTCTGCGTAAGTCAGACTTAAGATCAAAATTGATCATAAGTCCATTTTATAAATGAGGCCCCAGTTTTGCAACCTATGCAACCTTTTACCTGTAATTATTATTTTATTAATTTGTAATTTATTATTGAAATTTCCTCCATCACCTCACATAATCTGTATTTGCCCTGTATACAGAATTTTACTCTTTTAAAATTCTTGCGAATCTTACGAAGCACCAGCAAGCACAAAAAAAACTGTCTTGAAAAATAAAGCTACGAAAGTTATTCGTCTGATTCTCTGCGAGGCCGCGAAGAACTCTGGAAGCCGTGGCGGGTTCAGACCGAGGTTTCTGGAGCGCTCTCTCTTTCGCTCTTTCCCCCCGTCTGCCTCCCGTTGAGAGATAGGAGCGAAGAGAAGGAACGGTCCTGGCAGAACCGCGCAGGAGGAAGGGAACCAGAACTGCGTGAATCATTCATGGTCCCGAACAATACCGCTCGCTCTGCGCCTTAATCTTACTAAATTATTTACGACGCTGAAATTGAACATTTAAGGAGCCTCAGCCAATGATGAAAACTGCCAGGATATATGGATCTGCCGATTTCTGAGCCAGGGTTTCCAGAAAGAGACTAAGAAATGCCGCAAAACTTCGAACAGCAGATCAACTTAAGGGTGTGCCTGTACCTAGTCCAACCCACCACCATATTAACACTTTATAAAAACCTTTATAAGCGACAGCATACATAATAGTGTAATAACCAGTGTAATAGAATAATAACTTGTATACTAATGCTACATCAGGGACCTCAAACTCCATGGCTGGAAAGCTGTGGTGCCTGCAGGTTTTTTGTAGCTTTTCTTCCAATCAGCTGCCTGAAAACAGGGCTTGGAAAGTAGGTGTGCGGATTCCTCAGCCAATCGTTGGGATTGAGAACTTAAATGATGAAACACAGCACAAGCCTGCAGATGCCGAAACCCTCCAGGGCTGGAGTTTGAAATCGCTGAGGTAAAGATTTATGTGGAATCAGATAGAGAGGAAGGAGAGCGGAGCGTCCAGACTGCCGTGCTCTAACCTTGTGTGATGTAAGGTGTACTGTCCTCTTTCGTGGTCTCAGGTCTGGGGATCGGGACGGGGGGCCGATTGGCAATTATCATGGCTTTGCTGGAGGCCACAATTGTGTCGTACTCTTCTTCATGAACACTGACAGGTGTGTAAGGGTCCTCTTCCTCCTCTTCCTCCTCTTCCTGGGCCCCTCCCTCGTCACTGCACCCTCCCCCGTGGATGTCTTCGATCTGGGCGTTAGCTGATGATCATAACCAATGAGAAATCAGATTCTACGCTGCGATTTTTACATTATAGCCCTATAGCAGATGCTCTTATACAAAGGCAGTTACAGCACTACAGAAAGGGGACAGTTAACACTTGCAGAACTGGAAACCATGCAACCAAAAAATACTACAGCTTCTTGGAGTAAGATCCAATCAATGAGGGTTCAAACATCTGTATGATACATGTGTATGAGAATTTTTCCCAAACTTTCCCCCTGTCATCTAATCTGACGACTGGACCACTGTTTCACAACAGGCCAATTGTCAAATACCTATTTGAAATAATCAAACATATTGCTTAACAGAAAGTAAAATCATATGACAAACGTGTTCTTAATATTGGTGAAAATAAAGCCTTTTAAAATCTTCAGTAATATACAGAACTTTTACTGCTGTCTAAAGGGTTAAAGAATGTCAAATACTTTATTCATTTTTTATCATTTATTCCTTAAGCAGGCCCAGGTTATAGGTTTTACACATTATGTATTCAACAGCTTGACTAGTTTTTACCATAATAGCTCATTCAGATTCAGGTGCCGTTCTCCAGTGGCAGAGACTCAGTTTGGGATTAGAACTTGCAAACTCTTGAGATACCAGTTTTACCTACTGACCTGCAGACCCCATCTTCTCGTAAATATCTGTGTCTTCGCCGTCCTCCCTTGTGACGCCCTTGGACAAGTTCTGCAAAGGTGCATGCAACCCTTGAGTACAGCACATCTACCGGAGCTGGGCTGTCTTGTATAGCATATTACTTTACCTGCAAGCAAACATCTTTCCATACAGCTTAAAGGAGAATACTCTTGCATTTCTCGTACACAGGGCCAGACGTACCATCAAACAAGCCTGGAGCATCTGGCCTAATGTAGATGCTTCAGCACTTCCCTGACTGGAGCACAACCCCACAATTTTTTGAATAATTGGGTAGACAGTAATAAACTATGCTGAAATCAAGCATTACAAGATCATGTGACAACAGGAAAATAGAATTTACATGAGAAGACAGTTACATAAAGCTGAAATCATAGAGAATACATTCATGCTAACACATTTGATATAATGGAAAACATGAATATGAATGAATGAAATGCCATTACCAAGGGTGCTTGTAGAATGTAGACAAGATGGGAGTAATAGTTCATCAAAGCCTATCAAAGCATAGGAATCGTGCTTCAGCAAATGCCAATATGATGCTGGGGTATGTATGAAAATGCAGTGATTATAAATCTTAAGGGTACTGTTCGGGGCACCAAAATACAAGAAAAAAAGGAAATATGTTAAATGTAAAATTAATGAAGAAAGACGTGATGGCTTCAGCCTAAGCAGGAGGGGAAAAGGGAGGAATTTCATTGAGGATATTCAATTTAGGAAAAAAAGGGGTTTAAAGTAAATTATAATTGATTTTTTTTAGGCTGAGTTCCGTCAGTACAACAGAGGTGTCATGGTATGGAATAGCTAGCCAGCTCATTTAGTAGAGGCAGAAACCCTCGGAGTGCTCAAACTTAGACTTGATCCATGGCAGGATACTCTAGTTAGCAGGTAAATGGCAAGCCTAGATGAGCTGAATGCCCCATTCTTGTCTTGTGTCCGTATATTCTTACATCAAGGACAGGTGAGGGGGTTCGTTACTGGCATGCATTCTGAACACCTTCCATAGGAAACAGACAGAGGGTATCAAACACAAATAAACATTTGTGAATAACTTTCACTTACAAGTAAACGCAAGCATTCTCTTCACAGACTCAGTTTGGTGGGTCCGTTTTAGTGATCACTGAACTCAACAAACTGTGTTTGTGGAGAAAAAACTTCACTTTAATTGGCAGTCAAAGTTAAGGCCAAATGTTGATTGAATCCTTGGCACAGACTTTCCAAAGGGAAACGGATCAAGGCTTACAGTTAGGACTCAAAATATTTATCCAAACCTGTCAGTTAGCACATATGAAAACCCGCTGCAGGCAGGTTTATGACAGGGAAAATAGATATCCCCAATTTCCTGAATAAATATAAATAAAATTATTCCTAAAGAAGCAGTGACCCAAACTTCTCCCCAAAATATTATTATAATAGTATTTTCCTATATTCACTATAAAGAGGAAAAAAATGATTCAATAAAAAAAAACAAAAAAGTTTTTCAGATGCTGTAGTTTTCCATTTATTTTTAGCCATATTGACCATTCATACAAAAGGAAGCATTTGAACGCCATGTTTTCAATTCAGCCTAATCTCCTTGACAGCCCTGAAAACCAGCACTGCACTTCACACACAAACACGTCCGCCCTGAAAAAAAGCCTCTGTTATTCTTTTTGTGTTGTAACTTAGCAACACTGATTCAATAATAATAATAGCCCCTACCTTTGTCTTCAATGTTAATGTTGCACATTATGTATTCTGTCAAATTAAAATATTCAAAGCAGAAAAGGGGGTGCTGAGCAACTCAGAAGACGCACTAATGCTCCACACCACAGTCAAGGATACAAAAACAAAAAAAACTTTGATGTTCGACATTAGCACAATATTGGGTGTCCACACGCGATCTCTTTCAATGATGAATTATGTGGTCCTGTAATTATTCCATTAATGGAAAATAATGATTATGGTGGGCTCCATTTTCTTTCCTGGGCTGGTTTAATTTTAGCATATTTCTCTGAATGCGCATTGACAACAGATTTTAAATACGCTACAAACAAGGTCTGCAATGACAGAAAGTACACCACACCTGCAGAGGTCATACTGGTAAAGCCCTGAGGACACACAACATCATCCCCCCCTACATATGATTGGCTAAATTCCCTCTCCACTTTCATTTTATTGGTCGCTACTGCAGCCAGTGGAAGAGAACTGAGAATCTCGATTTACCTGATGCAGTTGGTTGAATAAAGTCAAAATCAAAAACTAAACAAAGAGGTTGATTTCTCAATAGATGTCATTGCTTAGATATACACCACATACCCAAGGCCAAAAATGGCTCCTGATTCAAACAAAAATACAAAAGCCTGTAGATACTGTGGCCCATTCAGACTGGAGTACAACACCCCTGAGAAGCATGGGAGTCACCAGTGAAAAGAGTGTTTTCAGCTAGCCCCACAGCAATACAGACCATGGAAGTTCCGCATAATCTAAATGTGGTCAGTGGCCACCCATGGCGCGTGGGAATATACCAGAACAGGCCAAGAGAAGCATCAGTTGACAGGACAGTGGCTGACTCACCCCCCAGGGAAGGTTTTACACCGCATTACAGGGTTCCACAGCCCTGGTCCCAGAGAGCCATAGGGTCTGCTGCTTTTTGCTCTCACCATAAAATCAGCATCCAATTTGGTCCGAAGAATCCAGGCGAGGTAACTTGATTACGCAAACACCCTGTTTAATTGACCAATCAAGTGCTAGACAACACTGAAAACCAGGAGAGCTAGCGCCTTCTCCAGGTGCCAGCTGCAGACCCCTGCAATGCTTTTAAAATCCATTTCACATGTGTATCCACACAGTCGGTAAACTAGCCTAAAACTGGCATCCTGCACATCTACCATAGCCATTCCACATGTGCATCAACACAGTCAGCAAACTAGCCTAAAACGAGTATCCAGCTCCATTATCACATCCATTCCACATGTGAATTCACACAGCCAGAAAACTAGCCTAAAACAAGTATCCAGCTTTATTATCACATCCATTCCACATGTGAATCCACACAGTCAGTGAACTAGGCTAAAACTACTCATCCTGCACATTTATGACATCCATTCCACATGCGTAACCACACAGCCAGTGAACTAGCATAAAACTGCCATCTTGCTCAATGCTGAGGTCCTGTAAGACAGTGCTTGCGATGAATGCTCCCATCATACGGTGCTGGTTACAGCCCATGCATTCTTCTTCTTACTACGATTCAAGAAATTCAAAACCTCTCCTTTTCTATTGGCTCCCGCCCGTATGAATGTGGTATGTATGTTTATTCAGGCAATAATTATTCACATTCAGCTAACCAAGAGAATGGCCAAGGACACAGCGATATGAAATGATTTCATCCAACATGTACAGCGGACCCCTTTCCTGCATTTTGATTGTATTGCTTCTTTTTCCTTCTCCTTGTGGCAGAAAAGCTCAGCATGCTGGAGATTGTAATAGGATTCCGGGGCTAGAAGAGGGAACGTGCTGTTTTTGCTGGGGTAAAAGAGATTAGAAAAATGGCGTTCATCAAATCCCATTTCCATTCATGTTTTCGTACAGTTATGAGGCCCTGTGACTGATCTTTGTCAGTTGCAGTCTGTTTGCAGCCCTGACATCTTTGTGAGCAGCGCCCATTTCCTCACACCATTCACTGCAAAAGGAGCCGTTTTACTCAGACGCAATATACAGGCTCATAATACTGAAAAAAAAAAACTTTCATTGCATCCCTGCTCGTAATAAAATTCCAGCATTGCAGCATTTTGTTCCTCTATTGTTCATTATAATTAAATTCAATTTTAAAGACTTAAAAATTACTTCCAGATTTTGAGAAACCCTGAGAAAATTTTTTGAGAAAATATATCAAAAAATCTTCTTAGCAACATATAGATTATAAATTACACGTAAATCCTTGAAATGTGTACTATAGTTGCACATAAATATTATTAAAACTGCTGTGGATTTGCAGTGCATATTTGTGCAGTCACATAAATGGGTAGGATAAAGGTATAGAGGTTAATGAGATCATATTCTCTTTTTTTTTGGATGCGTCACAACCATATAAATGACAAGCCTACGTCCCACATTTAATGCTTTTTCATATGTAGAAGTAGTTCATCATGTCATTATATTGTACTTCCTGCTTAAACTACCTGCTTAAAATGAAGCAAGACCTTCATGCCTTGAATGTCTGGAAGGATGCAAAACCTAGAAAAACATCTCAATGCGTTTAATTCACATGAGCTGTAAAAGGGGTGTGCTGCCCTTGACTGAAGGCCTTTGGAGGTTTGAATACTGTGAATATGGAGGTCCCATCTTCATCAAGGTAAACTTTTCAATTCAATTAAACTGTGAAAACTGTAAAACTATTTTGCTTTCATGGCCGCATTGAGATTATTATGAATTAGGTTTGTAACAACAGCAAAAACGAAAAAAAGCATGAATCCTCACATATGTCAGTTAACCACATTCATATGTAACAAGCAACCCTGATTTATTCCAAATTCTCTGGATGTGACCTCTTTGTGGACTCAAAGATCGCATTTCTTTGGGGTCAAGTACATTTTGCTTACATCACGTCGCTCTACCAGCATTTGTTTCTTCAATTTGTGCCTTAAGTGTAGTGTGTCTCAACACGCAGGGTCACATACAAGTCACCTGTGAGTGTGGATAGTCAGAGAAAAACTGACGTCTGACGTGAAAAAAATCAGAAGAGGACCAGATATGACAGTCTAAATGTAACCCAAATGCATCAATGATACTAAAATTAGTTTAATTTCCATAATATGCTAGCTGCATCTGCTAGCTTATTATCATGTCCACTTAAACACTTAATAGCCTTTTTAAAGCCTTTTTACATGTCATAGACAGAACTGCAGCAAATGATACCTATTGAAACTGAGTTAAAAATGAGGCAGTAGTGGGAGCGCAACTCCTTATTTTGAAGGAAGCAGGGTACAGCTTTGACTGCATTTGGCCTGAAGGGATAGATCTTACCCATAGTTAAACGATTAGATCGATACCAATTGCATCCCTGTGCATCTAGCACAAAGATATTACACAATATCTACGGTCTGCATGCTAACAGTGCTATATCGATGAATGGCTGCAGACGGAAGCAATGTTAGCTTTGCAAATTAGTGATGGAAAAACACGTTACAGCACCTCCAAAAGATTATTACTCTAGTGTGTTTATCACAAGTAAAACATTAGTTGTCAGTCAGATACATTCAGAACTATACTTGACAAATAACCATGTATCCATCCACTAGGAACAGTGATTAGTTGCTAACCAGTTTCCAGGTACGCAGGACTATTGGTTGCAGATGGAGTGGTAGTGGGAGTGCAATGGAAGTGCAAGTTTACAGTCTGTGATACACGTCTACTGTAGTTCCTTCACTTCACTTAGCAGAGCTAACATTGCTTCCGTCTGCAGCCATTCATAGAAGTAGCGCAGTTAGCATGCAGCCCATGAAGAGGTCACAAAAGCCAAAGGCATTCCATTTTCCTATCACACAGAGGCTGAAAGACACATTGTCCCAGATGGAAGGGGAAAGGGCAATTAGCTATAAACCAGAACAGCACTATTCAAATTACAAGCAAATCCACTAACACTGGCTGATGTCACCGACTGACCGTTGCATGAAAATCGCCATGCAAACCTGAAAAAACTTTTGCATCGCACAGGAGTGGCAGAAACAAGCAAAAAGAAAGCTAATGTGCAAGCATTTGCAAATGCATGACACCCAGTACACCCCATATGCTCATCCAAATGTGCCCCTCAGATTGGATATTTTGACTGACCAAAGACAATTTTGCTGTGAATTTAAAAGACCTTTAAACAGTAGACTGATGCTCAGATTATTAGCCATACGGTTAGCAAGCTAGCATTGACCAACCAGTCTATATTTGTTCCTGTAGACTGGTTGGTTGTTGGATCAATAAAAAAACAGCTGGGCCTCATGCTGATTAGACTGCCTATTTTTTTTTTTTTATCAAACAAATCAAAGCTTTTTATTACAAAACAAAGACACTGCCCAATCACATCCCTTCCTAGTGAGAGGCATCACAACTCCCCCACCACGCAATCTGATTAACCAGTCATCACATCAACAGTTTGATAGCCAATTGCATGTTCCCGTGAGAAAAAGAAAATTCCAGATTTTCAGCTGCACTAATGTAATGGTCTGGTTTGAGGACTGTAGGAAGCCTCCCCTATCCAAATTATTTTTCTTCTTCTTCTTCTTCTTCTGTGGTGGCTGTGGCACAGTCGAGCTCATGTCTGTTAAAAAGCATCTCACTGCGCACAAGTGATCCTCACTCGTCAATCAGGTGCCTGCAAGTCCGCCAGGTAAGCTGCACATCGAGTGTTTTCGTCTGGCTCCAACATCTACGTGAGTCTGACTTGTAAACGGTGTTGCGATGGTGGCTGAGATTGCGTGTTCTGGAGGACATCACATGCTTCTCTGCATTCTCTCAAATCGATAGAGCTGGTTACACAAATGAGTGCTTACAGTAAATGAATACGTTTGGGCATTCCAGACTGGGGAGAAAGCTCCTCCATTACTTTCAGAAGAATCTGCCTTTGACCTCCAGTTAACTTTAAATGGATTAGCACAAAGCCCCTCCCCACTCCCAGGGAATATAGCTCATCAATGCGTCCATCGTTAATTACTTATTGACATATTGACATATTGACAAGTTTGCTACTGCTAGGAGGCGGACCTTGCATTGAGTGCATTTAAATATGAAACGTGCAATCAAGCCAATTAAATCTTCTGAGGGCACCTTTTCACCAAGTGCCATCAGCTTCACTGGAGTCACATGACTGCGGTCTTCTGACGAGCCAATCTGTGAAGTAGGGCTGCATGATATATCGATATATCACATTTTAAAAATCATAATAAGAATAGCTGCCACCATAGGGCATATAGACAATCTTTCCTCTTTTTTGTTTAGCCATCCCTGATGCGGTAATAACCAACCAAACATCAGATGCCAATGTGAAATGCTTCCGGGGGAAAAAAAAAACATTCCTGATATCTTTTGGGTGCTGATAAGACAGCCAATCAGCAGCAAGGCCTTACAAGATTGCCTATATACCCCATGGTAGTGGCTATTCTTATTACGCTAACTAAAATATTGATTTGATATATCATGCAGCCCCAATGGGAAGGAGACACACTGCCACATGTCAGCAGCTGCATGAGAGAGAAGGTACTGATGGGGGGTTTGAGGCAGGGATGGCACACGTGTGGGGGGGGTCTGGGATTTAGGTGGGAGTGCCACAGGCTCATCAGCAAGATCCCGATCTGGAAAAAGTGATGTCACAGACACGATGATGCTCCATTGAATTGTGCTTCCCTGGATGCGGCTTGTTGATGCATTTTCATTATGGGCTGCAATTCAAATGCCACAGCTTTGAGCGCATTAATCTCAGATGCACTGCAGTTGGTTTATACAAAAAGTTGGTTTATTACCCTGCAGACATGGCTCTTTAGTTCTAACTAGAGCGCTTTCAGTAGTTCGGCTGTTTGCCTAAAGTAGGGGTTCACAAAAAGGGCCAATCTGTTTCGGGATTTTATGCCAATTTCTGCTCTTATTTATTAATCAGCTCAATCTTTTTTTTATTTTTATTTGCCATTTCCAGTCCCACCCAAATTTGGAATGTCCAATTTGGAAACTGTACAAGCATGCTCATTATCCGCCACCTGCTGCCAGCAGTTCTCCTCCAAAACACGCAGTGCAAGCCAACTGCTTCTTTTCACACCGGAGCCACAAGCTACAAATGCGCAGGGTGGGGGCGGAGGAGACCCAATCATACGCATGGGCAGAGAGCCAGCCATAAGCACCCTGGCAGCCAACAGAGGACGCTCGACAAATGTAGACTGCTATGCCCGCCAATCCCGGTCTGAATTTGATCAGAGACTGTGGTGCTCACTCATGCGCTACAAGCAGCGCTTTTACTGAGTGAGCTACCCAGCAACCCCTAGCTCAATCATATCTTGATCTGACTTTCATAAAAGCAGTAGATTTTACTGTGCTGAAGTACAGGAGTGAACCAGCATTGTTTATATATTAGAAAACTCAAATTGGTTATTGGTAAGGTAATTTGTTGGAACAAAAACCAGAACACAGACTTGCCCTCCAGGACCAGAGTTGTGCACCCCTGGATTGAATCAAGTATCCAAAAGCAAGAGTATGAATGACACAATTTCAGGGCTTGTATTACAGTTGATAATCACTACAGCATGCAAATTGACAGTGTCTTTGATTGGGCGGATACATAATTTGCATCGGACTCTCCGGTGGGGAGCATGTAAATCACTGTGAACATGCGCAGCACCATCTGTAGGCAAGGAGGCCATTTGCATGATAATGTGAGTGTAGAACGCAGGTGTGATACGACTAACTGCTGAGCAGAATGGGAGCACTGCTTTTACAGAGGCACATCTCCAGAGAACCTGGAGGACTCCGAAAACTGCAGTAGCCAAGATTCATTTCCATCAGGCACAACTGCAAGTAAACATCTTATCACACAAGGCGGCAGTGTAGTACAATGGGTTAGGGAACTGTGCTTGTATCCTAAAGGTATGGCACTGCCATAGTACCCTTGAGCAAGGTACTTAACCAGAACTACTTCAGTACACAGCCAGCTGTATAAATGGATCCAATGTAAAAGCTAAAATTGGGTAAATCGCTTTCGGATAAGAGTATCTGCTAAATGGCTATAATGTAATGAGACCAAGTTTAATGAAACTATATGTAGTAACCAGATAGAGCAAGAAAACACCACGAATGGTGCTCATTAAGCCTATTGTTTGTACTATGCTTACTGCAGATAAGAGTATATATTATGGGATTACACACATTTAATGGCTGTCAATAATGGAAACAGTCAAATCACCAGCATTAGAGTTGAATCAACATAAATGCGTAGCATGCCCACAATTTGAGAAAATGTTATTTTTCAGGCTGTTACCTGCTACAAAAGAATCTGAGGGTTGGGCTGGAGCACCTGCTGACTGAGCTAATTTGCATATCATTTACATGAATTTTGCATCACGCAGAACCTGCCCAGATGACTGGGTTATTTATATTACAATCTTACAATAAAAGGAAAAGGCTTAGTATTTTAAAAAATCACATGGGGTAACAAGATGTTTACCATTTCCCTGTGGGGCCTGAGCGTGTGTGTGTGTGTGCGTGTGTGTGTGTGTCTGTGAGCAGCTGTCGAGCCGCAGTGTGAGTTCATTTTATGATTGGATTGGTATGAATATGACAAGCAGAAACATCATGTTCCCATATGCTGTTAGTGGCCCTGCCAGTCTTGCTTCATGAAGTCATTAGATTGGTTGTGGGGGATCCAGCTGTCTGAACCGTCCACCTGCAGCAGACTGCGCTGCCTGTGTGCAATCTGCCTTTAATCAGGTCCCCGCTCCTGCCCTTAATGTGCGAAACCGCTAGCAGAGGCGGACCGTGGCGACGTCTCGGCCCCTCCATGGGCTGATCTAGCCCACGCGATGTTCCCCTTGACCCTTCACCTTGGCCCTTTGGCTTCGCCGGGCCGCCTCTCCGACCCTTCAGAGGCGCAGGTAGCCGTGACGACGCCGTTACGGGACGCCGTGGGCACATGTCGCCAATTTTTATATCAACGCGTGGCTTTCATTTTTTTGTTGATGGGTCATGGTGGGAAACATACTGTAATGGGGTCTTGGTCAGGGCGGCAGATCTTAAAGATATTGTAGGGGTGGGAGTCATAACCACAGCAGGATCTATCATTGCCTGGTCCATTACATCAGGAATCAAGTGCCCCTGCTGTAAAAAGGCTAGGAACGATGAGCATTCTGCCAGGGCGACCGTTCTGTGAAGTTTCCTGTAAAAAACACGACCGTGCAACTAGCTTTCACGGGAATGTTGTTCTCCATAGATAACTGCAGGTGCTCAAAGAAATAGATGTCTAATGCCAGCCTTGAGAAATGGAAATAACGGAGAACTGTGAGGCTAAAGAAGTAATTTGCCATTCTCTAAATCTGTCCAATCACTGCTATGCACTGTTTGTACCTGCTGGAGCCCCATCCGTGTTGACTGGCATTGTATGTACAATAATAACTGTTTTTTTCTGGTGTATACACTAGAGAATGATTTGCAGTTCATCACATTACATTGCATTGCACTATATTCATTTAGCAGATGCTGTTATCCAGAAGGACTTATTGGACTTGCGGTTATCCTAATAGTTTCAGCAACCATTTAGAGTTACCATTATAGTGTAATTACCATTTCCAGTGGAAACTGGGCTTTTAACGGGCGAAGAGTGTGTGTGACAGAAGAAACCTGTTGGCCAAAAAGTGCAGTCAAAATCCCAGAAGCTTGTGCAGGATAGAAAGACCCATCGGGCATGAGTCACATTATAATAGAAACCACAGAAGAAGAGGCTCTCAGTCTCTAAGTGGATATTGCATTACTCAGCTCCGTGGTTTTCCATAACCGGGGAGCCACAGAAATCACTCTGGGGCCACAGGGGTGTGGTTACGACCTCCACCACAAAATCTTGAAGGACCCGGTTGTTTTTCTGCAAGAGACATCGGAAATAAGAAACCTAACCATTTATTTTGCAGGTTTGGTGGACTGCCTTTCTACAAAGGTACCGATTTGATTGTAGCTTTGTGCATCTCTAAGCTCTAGTGGTGGCTTCCAAGCATGCTAACCTTATGCAAGTTGCTTTGGCTACAATCGTCTGCTGAATGGCTCAGTGGTAAATTGGGATGGAAGGGTGGGAGGGATGATTGGGGGAGGGGGGTGTTTCCCATTCCCTACGGGCTCCCATCCCCTACGGTTACTCCCCAGTACAGGAATCGATCAATGAGCCTGCGGATCGATCGATGTGACGTGATGACGCGGCCCCTGCCAGGCGGCCAGATTTACCGCTGCCTCCCCGTCGGGCCTCCTGAAGGACTCCCTAAATCACGCCCCCCCCCTTGCTCCTCTCCCCTCAGACGAGCAGGTGTCCTGCCAGGAGCGTTGCACAGAGCGCCCCACCGCTTACAGTGGAAACAAAACTACAACCATGTCCTACTTCACCAGCACGAAACCCCTTACAGAAATTAGTTCAACACGCCCAACAATTCATAATATATGGCCAAATGGGTACATATTATTGTCACCATCATTGCAATATAATACACAACAGTGAAATATGCTTATCATTACATTTTTACAAAAATGAACATGTAGCAAGTACACTACATTTCCAAAAGTATGTGGACACCCCTTCTTATTAGTGGACTCAGCTATTTCAGCCACACCCATTGCTAACAGGTGCATAATATCAAGCCATGCAATCTCCATTGACAAACATTGACAGTAGAATGGGTCTTACCGAAGAGCTCAGTGACTTTCAACGTGGCACTGTCATAGGATGCCACCTTCCAGTTAGTCTAATTTATGCCCTGCTAGAGCTGCTTCAGTGGACTGTAAGTGCTGTTATTGTGAAGTGGAAACGTATAGGAGCAACAACAGCTCAGCGGCTACACAAGCTCAGATAACGGGACCGCCAAGTGCTGAAGCGTGCAGCGTGTAAAAATCGTCTGTCCTCGGTTGCAACACTCACCACAGAGTTCCAAACTACCTCTGGAAACAACGACAGCACAAGACCTGTTCATCAAGAGCTTCATGAAATTGGTTTCCATGGGCGAGCAGCCGTAAACAAGCCTGAGATCGCCATCCGCAATGCCAAGCATCAGCTGGAGTGGCGTATAGCTTCACTATCTGACAGACAGGCAGTCTGACAGACGGATCTGGGTTTGGCAGAATACATAATGGCAATTGTACTGGCTCAAATATATACGATGTAGTGTATATTCCAATGTATTACATTTATGTATGGAGGATATGGATCAAAAAAATAAAACACGCAATACGCAAGCAATTCCATAGTGCATGTATGTTTAGATTCATGACCAGGGTTTATTTGAAAAAGAACTGTAGTAGACGAGGGGTAACATGTTGAGCACACACTTGGCTTCCTTCTAATAGTCTGCATGGAAAGTTCCAGAATTCTGAACCCGGCCCAGCGGGTAACCAATCACATTCCACTTTTTCATACCACATGATACATGACCTGTCCATCATGCATATTTCACGTACTTCCAGAACCAGAACCACCACACCTTCTGTCATCAGGCCGATGATGGCAATGGAATGAATACTAATAACCCGGAGTGAGAACTCCCACAGCAAAGTAAAACAGCATTCCACCCACAGCAAACAGTGAAACAGCATTTCACCCAGTGCAAACAGTATTTCACCGAATGCAAAGAGCAAAACAGCATTCCACCCAATACAAACAGAGAAACAGTATTTCACAAAAGAATAAAAGGGTCACTTGTCAAATACCCATACAGCAAAAGGGGAAGTGCATTTAGCAAATGCTGGCCTGGTGCTATTAGTATAATGACATCCTAATTAAATTTCCACCTCGCTTCGTAATCCTTGCTGCTGCTCAGAGAGCTCGCCTGTTTTAATTGGATGGACAAAGGGTTCCGCTGGGCTGAGGAAAGTAATCATTTCACTGCCAGGAACTGCCAGCCTGAGACATTGTGGCTCACAGGACGGACCTCTGCGGCTGTGAAGCTGTGCGCCACACGGGCTCGTTCAGCTTTTCTGCACCGTGTCGAAAGAAGAGCCAGGTTAGTTCACTAATATGCCTGCTGCATGACTACAGCAGGAAAGTGATTACCCTCATCTGACCTGACAGTTCAGACCCAGTCTCTTCTTAACGATATCTGGGAAAGTTTGAGAAAAGAAGACATTGTAAAATGTCCGATGTAGGCAGTACATTGGAACTAAAATTTGAAGGCATTAATTATGTTGCCAGACTCACCCGTATACACAGAGATAAGGACAACTACACCAAATTAAAATACAGCATCGAAATACTGCAAAGTTCGAAAATACATGGGCAACTGCGCAGATCACTGCAGGTTTAAGGGACTGTAATATATCACACTGCTGCGAAACATTTGTTATTGTACCTTCCAAAAAAAAAAAAAAAGTCCACAAACTTCTTATATATTGCAGTGCATGCCATTTTCCTGTGAGTACCTATGGTGTATCTGTAGAAACCTGCTGCAGTGAATAGGCACTCCAAATGATGCTTAGAAAGGTCAGACAGAGGTCAGCCGCACACCTTCCTCTGTTATAGATGTCCTGTTATCAGTCGGCAGGCAGGGTATTGGCAGGGTCTCCAGATGAGACCTCGCACAGACTGTAAATCAGGACCTGATCCATTTAGAGGGAGCAGGGGACCGGACTGCAGTAATGAGAGAGCTGGTAATGAAACCAACTCAGCAGAGACTTAGGACTTAGAACTTAGAACATTCACATACACGCATGCACACTCACAAATGCACACACACACGAGTGTGCACACAGACGAACGCATGCACACACAAACGCATGAACACAAGCACACACGAATGCACGCGCACACATGCACACAAACGCATGCACGCACACATGAATGCACACACACACAGACACACATACATGCACGCACACATATGCACAAACACATGCACACACATGCAAACACTCACACACAGTAATGAGACAAAACAACATTTGCCCTTGGATGTGATATTAATGACATCATTTGTTGCAGGGAGTGCATTTGTCGTATTCTATAGCACATAAAGCAGCAATGCGCAAATACAACTCAGATGTCTCAGGGTGGAGAATAACAATCTGCGCAGGTAGCGCCTAAATCTTTTAAGAGCATGTCACCAGGGCAGCAACTTTAAAGCACAGATATACGCATTCCTGTAGGAATTATTTCAGACATAGCTTTGGAGAACAGAGACATGTATTTCAGTACACATTCCTTTTGGAGAGGGGAGAGAGTGATCGTTTCATTTTACTTTCGGGACGGAACTCTTCATTGGGAAGGATGCGCGTAGACTTAACGGCTATCCCAGGTCAGAAGTGGCTACAGTTTTAAAATACGAAGCCACTACACCTGCTGTCTCAGAACTCAAAGGCCTGTTTGCAAAGATATGATCAGATATAATTACTTCTCCATAATGAACCAATCAACAAAGACCCAGCTACAGAACGCAACCAACCAACCGATGAGCCTGTGACAACCTCACCCAAGTTGTGAAAGTGAAAAACAAACACAATATAACAATATAATAATAATAATAATAATAATAATAATAATAATAATAATAATAATAATAATAATAATAATAATACAGCAGTATGTTTACTGGGATCTGCCCATTTTAGAGAATCTCTTTTTGTGTATTTACCACCAAATGTTAACACTGCCCCCCCCCCCCCATCCTGTTTGGCAATTTTCGGTTGAATTCACCCACACAGACGCCTTGCCACAGTGCTTCCCCCACCCCCCGGCAGCCTGTGACAGACAGTCCCCCTGGACCCCCCCCCCCCCCCCCCCTATGCGGATGGGTAAACCCAGCCCGGTCCCCAGGTCTGTGCTCACTTGATGAATGGCACACATCTGCTTCAGGGCCGGGAGCACCGGGAAGAGCCATGGCTGTGAAATATACGGGGGATTCCTGTCCCGCCCGCCGTCTGGAACAGACTCAGCGCCGAAAGACAGGCCGCCCCCACGTCTCTCCCCAGCACGCTACTGCCTGATGCACCACGCTACCGCGTATTTCATGCAGATATATCTCTCAAACTGTGCATCCCCCTCTCTTTCTCCTTCTCTTTCTCCTCTCTCCCTCTCTTTCTCCCCCTGCCTCTCTCAATATTAGCGTTAGTGGCAGTTTGTGCGTGGTGACTTGCAGGAAACTGGCAGTGTTGCAGCTACTGTCCCGTGCTGTACAGTGCAGTCAGTTGCATTTGCATGCGTTGACTGTACAGCTGGCCCACGCCTCTTGAGGCTTCGAAATGATTTGTTTTACAAAGCAAGCAATTTGTCAGCACTGTCTAACTAAAAATAGCCTCAACAACACCTCAGGACCATTACTTTCTGACCTATCAGAACTATAGACAAAGCAAAACCAAACCCAAACCAACTGTAACCAAGCAGAATAAAAACCATTTCTGCTTTCCTTTATACAGGGGCATACTAAGTCATTTCTTATTTTAAAAGCAACAACAACAACAACAACTACCACACACTCACGGATCTTTACAGAATCGGGCAATGACCCGATGACCTGATTAATTTGTTCATTCTTTAAATTCACATTCATTAATCCCCGGCAATGAACAATCAACTTGAATCTTAAATTGAAAGAGTCTCTAATCCCCCCCCCCCCCCCCCCATTGGCCTCTGTGGGCCGCAGAGGCACTTACTGCCAGCGCTCCGTGATCTCACACAGACCCACACTGGGGATAATTACCCTCTCCTACAGCACTCCCGCAGCCGGTGCGAAGATAACATTAGCTTCTCCGGAGCGTCCCGCGGGGTGGTGCCTCTTCTCTCTCTTGCACTCGCTTTTAATGTGATTGAAAGAGGCCAGCCTCGGCATGGCTTCTTGCAGACACATTACATCACACGTGTTACATTTAGGCATTTAGCAAATGCCCTTCTCCGGAGAGACTGCATACGTAAGTGCATAGAAAAAGGCGCAGGCCACAAAGAACAGCAGCTCATAAATGCACCTACAGCAGGGGGTCCTCAATCTTATCCAGAAAGGGCCAATGTGGGTGCAGGTTTTCGTTCCAACCAAGCAGCTACACAGCTGATCCTATTAATCAAGGCCCTTAGCAAAGACTATTGTGGTTGATTAGTAGAATCAGGTGTGTACCTGCTTAGTTGGAACGAAAGCCTGCACCCACACCGGCCCTTTCTGGGTAAGATTGAGGACCCCTGACCTACAGTATGAAGCTAATACCCACAGTAGGTGGAGGAGGGAGGCTGAGAATGAAGATCTTGAAGCAGCAAATGGGTTTGAGCACTGAGCACTTAAACATTTTAATACTGGGACCCAAATTAGAAATGTAGTACCTCTCAGGGGCCCACCAAATCTCATTTAACCTTTATTTTACCAAGAGAGTCCCATTGAGACAGAATCTATTTTACAAGGGATACCTGGCCAGGAGGGCAGCTCAGAAGATATTACAAGGAGAAATACACATACCATAGCGTAGTGGAATACAGACTCATTCCACGACCCACCTCATATACTCCTACGTCCCATTTCAGGTCCCAACCCATAGTTTAAGAAACATTCGCTTTGGGGTTATACTGTAGTTTTCAACATGGCAGTGGTAGCAGACCCATTGATAATGATAAATGCTCAGAGCCCAGCATTAAATTAACTGAGATGCAATTTATACATGGTAATCATCCAGACCTCCTGAAATTAAGTCGAAATGAATTGCCCAAAGTGGGCGGGGCTCATGGGGGAAAGGGGCGGGGACTTACCAGAGTTTCCTGCAGGAAGATCTGGAGCTGGGTGTGGCCGTGCCTCTCGGCGAGCTTCAGGGGCGTTTCCCCTTGGCGATTGGCGATGCTGAGGGCGTGCTCTGCCCCCGGGCACTGCAGGAGCACACTGGCCACGCCCAACAGGCCGTTCTGGGCCACAAAGTGCAGCAGGGTGGGAAGATCCTCAGAATGTCCCTCTAAAAAGAGAGCCGATTATTTATCTTGGGTTTATGTACCTTACATACATTACATTTGGCAGACGCTTTTATCCAAAGCGACGTACAATAAGTGAATTGTACACATCTTCATACACACACAACCTTTATTGACCCTTATTAGCACCTGTGAAACTGTTAGCCCAAGTCAAAGAGACCCTGGACATTACTGGGATTTTAAAGGAATACACATATAGCATTTCTGCTGAATACTTACTGCAAATTATCTCAATTCCAAACAATATAAACAATATACTGTATATGGTTTTCTTAATGTTTGCCATTCACCTCTAGATTTAACAGTGAAAGTCTCATTCTATTTTGTGATAAAGATTTAAATATTTAAAAATCCACTATACAGAATCATGTTAATCTGTGAAAGGTTTTTTTCATGAAGTAGATTATTGATATTTAATGTTTTATTTATTGTTTTGAACTACAATAAAGCAAATACAGACGATGAGCAGCACAAAACAAGAACCAAAATTACTCTGGTTTCGTGAACAATGGCACCAGGCCAGGTTAACATCATTCACAGACCAGTGAGTGCATATGTATCAACACTAAAAGCAGAAATGCAAATGAATTATGCGAACCAAGAACCAAAACACAAATCTAGAATTCATACAGACTATATTATAGTCTGTGATGCCCAAGCATGCTATTCAAATATTAACAGATCAGTACTGTATCCTTGTGAATTGTACTACTGACTTTACATTACATTACATTTATTTGGCAGATGCTTTTATCCAAAGCGATGAACAATATGTGCATAATGAAGGTCATTGGAACAACTACAAAACACAGGTCCGATAAGGTACAATACTCATTTTTTAACATTTGTTCATAGCCATGAACACATTAAGTCCAGTTCACACAGTAAACATTACTCTCAGACCTAATCTATGCTAGACCTATCTATCAGACCTAAGTCAAACTAGGAGGCATGACAAGATACAACATCAAGATAATGATACAAAGTACAATATAAGTTCTGGATGTAACATGAAACATGGTACAGGCACATGTAACATGAAAGTGGCACAGGAACTTTACAGGCACTTTACTTGTATAGCTACTCATGGAGAAAGGCGTGACCACTTTGTATCTCAATTGTTCTTGTATGTACTGAGTAAATTGTTCTGTTTGTGTGAATAAAGGGAGTTAGATCATGTTCTGCAGATGAAAACCATAACACATAGAGCACCCTCTGTTTATGCAGAATGCATTCTAAGGAGGGGGTTGGGTTGACCCTTCTTTTATACCCTGTATGCTGGTTCTGTGGAGCAAAACAAACAAGGATATGCAGTTCAACAAGTTCTTGAATGAGAAACAGGGCCAAGCATGCGTTGAGCTAACAGAATGGTGAAAGCATGTCATTAACAAAACAAACAAAAGATGAGCGATTGTCCGAAAGCCAGAGGCCTAAAGGCAGAATCTGTTTTGTGTAGTTTTCTGAAAAGAAAAGCATTCTTTCTCCATCGTACTGACTGATGATCCCAATGCAAACAGCTGCTGATTGACCATAGAGTGAAATGAATAACTAGGAGTGCCCTCCAGCTCAGGCAATCAATAATTACGATGCCTCCAGCTAAAATGATTATAACAATATGCTATTTCTCATATTTAGAATTTTGTTTAAAATACTGCAAAGCAGACCATCTGGTTTTGAATGAATATGTTATATCTCTCTGCAATGGTTTACACTTTCAGCATTGCATTGTGATTTAAAGGTTTCAGCTGAAAACACACTTGACCTTTTTAACTAGTTTTACACTTTTCTGTTTTGTTTTTCTGCACTTGTTTTAGTTTGTATGCATTTAACCCTTATTTTTGTACCATCTTTTAATACCAGTGTGAGAACCTTGAGCTGCTTGGTAACTAAAATATGCAGACAAGACCATCTTACGGCACCATGTCACAAAGTACATTTTCAAGTAAATGTCACTTTTAAAGGTATTTCTTCAAAAACAGTGTTTTAGTACTTAATTTCACAATTTCTTATTTTTATTGACAGTTTTTTATTTATTTTATTCTTCATTGTTTTGAGAAGTTCTCATAAGTTCTTAACATATGTTGTTCTCTGCCTTTTTTATTACGTGTTGTTTTATTGAGTTCTATTCTGTTAAGAAATTTTTTTTACCTGTGGCCCAAAAAGCTCTTTCTACAAAATTATTTGTTTATTATAACTTTATCTGACTAATTCAGAATGTTTTCATTTTAAGGGTGGGGAAGCCATTTCCACCACAGGGCCAGTGTCTGCATGATGTTATCACGAGAGAAGAATTCTTCCCAACCCTAAGCTGGGCTCAACATCTGACACGTCTATTAAGTAAAGCTGACCAATTCACTTGCAGCTCCATTTGAAAGACATCCCCCTTTAAATGAGTGTCATAATTTCAGCCTGTGACAGTCTATTGCCCTGTCTGTCCAAGGAGCAGGAAGGGTGATAAAATTGAACCGGGCATTGAAATGTCAAAATGTCATTAAATACCAGTTTCATTAATTAAGCAGCCTTTTGAGGCTGATAATGGCGGCTTAAATGACAGGCTGTAAGTTTAACACCAGGAGTGTTTTAAACAGACTGTTTATAATAGGGTCACAGTGATGGTTGTGCATACTGTGCATCCTCCAGCATTATTACTGTAATGTTTGTTGTCACAACCTAAATGTAGACCCATAACAGAAAAAAAAACTGGAATGGGAGTAGATCTGCTCTACAGACTGTGTTGTGTTTGATGATTATAAGGTCCCCATAACCCCCTCCTTCAGTTTACTGTAAACTCACCACAAGAAATTAACAGAAATTTGGTTACCTCAACTTCAACCTCAACTTCCTCTGTTGCACAAGGTGTCGCTGGCCAGTCAATAATATTGTTCTGGGGTATTGGTAGAGGCTTCAGAGCATGTGTTGCCTTTAATTTTCTTGTACTACAAAGTCTTGTACTAAATACATTGTTTATTGGGTGCTCCCAGTACTCTGGACCTTATGGACCTTTTCTGGCTCTCTCAGTTCAGCGTGAAAACAATTGAAATTGCAGAACAATACAAACTGTAACACACAAAAATTGATACTTGAGGCCCATGAAAAGTGCTTGTTTAACATGCATGTCATTAATCAGCATCTGTGGTGAAATGGGTGATGGTCATCCTATCAGTGAAAGGAATGAAAGGATATTTGTCATACACATTTTAAGAGTTCCCTGAATGTAAGTATGTTTGCTGAAAAAGGTACCTGGTGTGAATTTATACCATAACTTTCCGGAAATATAAAGATAAAATAAATTTTGTAACTGCATTGGTATCCGGTTAATCAGTTGGTCTAATTAACTGCATGTAATAGACTGCATTTTAACACACAAGTCACACAGCCATCGTTATTATAAGATGTGGAATATGTATTAGCTCATATTAGGGAAGTGTTCGTCTCTCACACAGCAGAGCTATTGAGTACAACATTCACCTGGAACCAAAGGTCAAATTAAAACTGGTATGACTCCAGAGTTGTTCCTTCGTCCATAATTTTGAGTGGTTATTCTATATTCTCTTTCTGGAATAATTAATTGCACAAAACTTGTTGCCATAACATTTTTTCCAACACCAAGTAACAAGCAATACTGTATTACGGGGATGCATTACTCAGCAGCCTGTTTAAAGTGCTGTAACAAGTCTAAGCAGGTTTCTGAACAAGGCCACAGTCCCTATTGGCGCCATGGCCTAGTGTATGGACTGCATAAGGTGACAGCTATATAATTCAGCACTTAACTAGAAAGAATGTATGCACTAGGCACAACAATCTCCGCTCACATGAATATGCACAGCAAATGTCTTGGCAATCCAGTCATTACTTTTCGAGATAAATTTGGCCTGATTTGACCAAAATCAATCAATTTCTTCCTCTTGGGATGATAAATATGCACCGCAAATTTCATGACACCCAAGCCATTACTTTTCCAGATGTGCCGATCACAAACTGGAAGTTTGGTCTGATGGTGGCGCTAGAGGAAAAAGTCATGGGGTCATCAAAATCAATAGGCTTCAGGGAAAGTACCAGACAGAGTGCTGTGAAATTTGCTGTGAGACATTCACGTCTCAAGAGGAAGAAACCTTTTGATTTTGGTGACCTCATCACCCTTCCTCTTGCGCCACCATCAGGCCAAACTTCCAATTTGTGAACGATATATCGGGAAAAATAATGGCTTGATTGCCATAAAATTTGCTATTAAGCCATCACTTTTCCAGATATGTCTGTCACAAATGGTAAAACAAACGGGACAGACAGACGGATGTCACTACGCAACCTCCTTGCCGGAGGAAATAATTACTCTTATGTGAAATTCAGATGATACTCTGGAAGTGAACAGACTACATTTTCAACAATTAACACGTTACTGTGAAAAAGTACAGCGACTAAACTTATTATGACGGTTGAGGCTTGCCATATTTGTTTTGATAGACAAGGGAAATAAAACTATTTGTATGCATTATTTATTGCAGTGAAGATGTTGCGGATGAAATTCCGTCTGAGGTTTTCGGCCTGCTAGTGCTTGGCAGTTGAACTTTTCACTCTTGTGATTAATTACCATTAGCTTTAGATATGACAAATAATACAGTTTTGGTTTAAAGCTCATGTGCAGTATTTATGCTGCAGATGACAGCAGCATAAGCAATAGCACTGTTTAAACACAGACACTGTCTCTAGAATGGTCTTTACAATAACTAACATTACAGAGATTTTCTTGCTTATTTGTTCATTTGTTTGTTTAATTATTTATTTGTGGGATCATAATAGACATGTTTTTTTTACAACCTCTAATGTGGGTTCTACCCTTGGAAAAAACTGAAATCGTACGTAAGAGAGACTTGCACAGCCGTTACTGCACCACTCCTTGGAAGACATTCTGTTTCTATGGTAATAAAAGGCAAGTAAGGCATTGAATGGGAACCACAGAATGGGAGGACTTCCTTAAACCAATCAAAAACACTGACTTTCCATACCAAAACATCAGCGATTGGCTTAAACTGAGTCAGCCCCTCCCAATCCGGGGCACATAGAAGTCATGCGGGAATTGAGTGGTGGGAGCCCTGTGGGAGGAGTCGATGCCACCCTATGGCAGACCAGTGATTTGTGTATGGGCGGAGACTCACCGCCCTCCTGGTCTGCATCCCACTGCAAGCTCTGGAACCCTCCTGCTGGCATCTGCTTCATCAGGGCCGAGGACAGCACTTGGTCCAGCAGCTTGGGTGTGGACACCTGGAAGGCCTGGAATTGCAGGAACATGAGCACAGGAGAAGCTTTACCAGTACAGGTATTAACCCTGCAACCCCCCCTTCCCCCCCATTTCATTTTTTCCCCATTGTTGTATTTATATATAAAACAAAGACACATGATTATATGTCCTAGACACTGTAATGAATGTCCATGAATGCTTAAAGAATACAGTCTTGATTACCATAGTTGCACTTGCAATGGTCACGCTAGCCCTTGAAGCAGTCTCCAGGTCATTCACTCAAATAATTGCTTCTTTCCAAATTAGCAGATGCGTCTCCTCTAAGTGAATATGACTTTAACGAGTTCTCATTAACAATGATTCTTACCCCTTCAAAGGTGTATGGGGATTAATTGAGTTCCAGTTCATCTTCTGCCACAGACTGACGACATAACAATTTAAACTGCGGCCTGGCTTACTTAACGCTGAACTCAATACAAGTCACATGGGTTTGCTAGCCATGCCCATACTAAATATAAAGCTATATTCCATTTTCTTCCTATCACTACATTCTCCATTTATCTCTTGAACTTGCTATGGTGTTTAACCTTATGTTGTGAGATTAGAGTATGGATTGATATGACTATTGGTTGAGATCCTGATGACAGAGCAGCATACACAGTTCATTGCATAAACCATATGTATGCACTTATGTACATAGCACTCTTGTGATACCCCCACTAAACTGGGTGTGGACCAGCATGTTACATATGAATTTAACAGTAACATCTGTAATGACATTTATCTATAAAAGTATGACAGTTTTATGTCATTTGACATGAACTGACATCATCTGTTATATCATCTTGTGACAGCCGTTATGTCATGTGTATGACAGTGTTATGTCACCCTTATGTCAAAGGATTCAAGTAAAGTGTACGCAAAAATCACTATCTGAACTAATCCAATGGATGCGTTTCCAGTAATTAAACACAGAGTGAGCATATGGGACATTTCTGGTACATTACATTCTGTCTGGATTTGCGTATCTGAGAGAGAAGAAAAATTTTGTGTACTTGAAAAAGACCTTGCAACTTCAGCAACAAAAAAAAAATTAAAACAAATCAGGTTACACCTTATAAAATTCCAGCTTTACAATCACTCCACTCCTGAACCTCGGGTATGTGCAAATACTCCATTTTCAAATAAACTCAAGAATATTAAATTTAAAAAAAAATGGTACCTTTCCCTGGTCAGGGCAAAGAATGTGTTAACTTCATTACTAACCGAAATGCTCTCATAAACAGAAAAGCCCTCTTCCTGACTGATGGATGAGTTTTTCTCCCTATGAAATGGGTGGGGACAGTCTGCGTGGTGACACCTAGCAGAGTTTTTGAAATGCAAATACTGCTGCCCCGGCAATGGACAGTATGCCCATTGTTTGATGTCGACGGCCAAGCTGTTTTGTATGCAGTGATGCTGGCACTGAAACGCTGAGGTAAAATGTCATGTTCTTCAGTGCAGCCCTTGATGTATGTAGCACGAGGGAAACAGAGTTGATATGACATAATGGGGGTATAGATCATGCATTTAACAGGATTACACAGATGCCTATTTCTATACAGTATGCCTGTTGTTGATTAAAGGCTTTCAACAGCTGATTGGCTAATTGAAGACTGCAGATCTGTAGGGGTTACATGCAGTACTGTGATTTCACTGATTTGAGAGGCACTTGATATGTAAGGTCTTCAAAGACCATACTGATATTTTGAAAACTAAAGTTACTAATTTTTTTTTAACTTTGATAAAAAAACAACTATTTTTAAACCTGTTTTTTAAACGTTCTCTCATTTTGGAATGACTGGCTGTGTTTGTAGGGTTGCCTCATTGAGTCCACCCTTGGTCATGTGCTCTCCTATGAAATATGTGCAGAAAGCTGCTCCATAGTCCTTAGCTTTGTTCCTGCATCTTTTCTCTGTGCAGTCATTGCACCATGTGGGTGCGAATTCATGCATAGCTGGCTCAAACCACAAGGCACTCGATTGGCCAGAAGGATCAAGACAAGATCAGGACTGTTCCACAGACCGACACCCTATCAGCACTATCACGGTCAGCGTCTCATCTCTGCCCAAACAACTCCATTCTCTCTCCCACGCACTCTTCCTCAACCCCAAGCTACGGTGGCCCTCCAGAGACACACAGTGCCAAGAACAACTGGAGTACAACTGCAATTCAGCATAGGTAAAGAACTTCAATATCATTTCTCCCACTGTTTGTTATAAATATCGTAAATGTAATGCTGACAATATAAAGTATGGCTGCTCAACCCTTTTCTGGGAGATCTACCATCCTGTAGGTTTTCATTTCAACCCTAAGTTGGCATACTTGATTCTACCAATTAGCAGCTCAACAAGATCTTTAACTATTGAATAAGGTGTGCTTTGTTGGGGTTGAAGCGAAAACCTACAGGACAGAAGATCTCCAGGAACAGGGTTTGGTAGCCCTGGTTGAAAGCATAAAAACAGTGAGGGGTGATTTATTCACCCCTGTCTCTCACCTGCAGCATGAACTCCAGGGGGTCTGCCGCTTTCTGGAGGAGCAGCGCCACCTCGCCCATGGTGGAGTAGTACTGCAGCGTCGCCTTCCCCCTTGCCGTCCCGCCACAGTACAGCGTCACATCCACCACACCTGCAGGGAAGTCTGCAACACCCCACCAACACACCCTTCACACTGTCACACCTTTCATCACACCTGTTAGCACATCTATTACCAAACCTTTTATCACACCTGTTAGCACATCTACTATCATACCTCAAATCACACCTATTAGCACATCTTTTATTAGACCTGCTAACAATGGGCTGGCACAGTTGCTGTGCTGCAAGTTGGCTGGTACTGGTGAGTTTACATTTGTTATTCTGCAGGTGAGCTGATACAGGTGGTTGTCCTGTTGCTATGCTGCAGGTGGGCTGGTGCAGGTGAGTGTACTGTTGCTATGGCGAGTCCGGTGATTCTTACCTGCAGCTTTCACACAGAGCGTTTGTTCATTCCAGAGTACAGGTTTTACTCGTGTCCTCTCCTTCTTGCCTTGAAACTCCACCTCCACATCATTACTGTTCACAGCATCCTGCAGCAGAATATACACCTCTCCTGGGTCCTAAGAAACATAGCACACACACACAAATTATGATAAATGGTAAATGGACTGCATTTATGTAGCGCTTTTATCCAAAGCGCTTTACAATTGATGCCTCTCATTCACCAGAGCAATTAGGGGTTAGGTGTCTTGCTCAGGGACACTTCAACACGCCCAGGGCAGGGGATCCTCCTGAGCTATGTCGCCCCCTGATTATACACCTTTCTTGTGGTTTGCACAACACACACACACACACAGTTTACACCTCTCCTGGGTTCCACAGAACACAACACAACAACTACAAAATGTCAATGCAACGCCACAAACAAAACCTGCAAAAACAATGCAGCAAACACCACACAACAAACAGAGCAAGTGAACCGCAAACGCAACACAGCACAGTTACAACACAGCACAACAGATACAGCCTTGGACCTCTTCCCTGTGTTCAATGCACTGTCACTGCTCATTATAAGGGTGTAATTACACACGTATTACAATTTAAGTACACTTATTACAGTTCAACTACTGCACGGCGCATCCCAGCGCAGCCTGTGAAGGTGTGCCCGGGCTGACTGTTACTTTCAAGAAACGCTCAATTTCTAAGAACCGATGTGACAGCTGACTGCCGATTTTAATTAATTCACGGAGGGATTGAATCTGCCCATGATGCAGAACTTCACTCCCCCGCTACCCCGGGAGAACTACAATTTTGCTCTGGATCTTAAGTTTGGAAAAAGCTCATTAGGAATAAGATTTGCTTAAATCAAACCCTCATTTCTGCTATTGCACTGGGGTAAAAAAAAATCACACACACAAAGAAAACCACTTATTACAAAAGCTAAAAAACTGAAGAAAGAAACCCTCTGAAATATGTCCCCACGATAAACAAATTTTATTTGAATGTGTATTCATTGTTTTTACATTTTCTACAATTTGAGGTCTTTCATGTGAGGACTTGTTATGTGCCATCTATCCCGCTTGAATGACATCTGTTTGGGGTCCAGTTTAGCTGTGCTAGCCATAGCACACTGGATGTGCTTGACAAGACACCAGGGGTGAAACAATGCCTGTGCACAGGTGTGCCACACTGCGTTGGGTCTTAGCTGTCTGAGAAAGCACATGACGGCAGACAAATTTCTCTGCTTTTAGACCCAGTCATCTCCACCGCAATGGCACACCTCTCTGGGGGAGGGGCATCTCCATGTAGACAGCACGTAGCCCTCATCACTTCCCTGTCAGTGTGAACCATCACCCTGTAAAGAGGAGTGAGCTGACAGGCCGAACCTGGGGTTAAATGCGCTGCAGTTTAATTCAATCGGCAAATGCAAGAAATTAAATATGAATCCATTCATTGAAAAGTTCTGAAATAGAACCTAGTTTTTCCCGGATTGATTGGACTGAAAGGCTTCCCAAAGTTTGGCCCCTCCCCATCCGCTTAGGCCAATCACCTGAGCCCAGGTCCAGAGCTTTCCATGGGCCAATAGGGCATTGCTTGTCTTCCCATTTCTTTACATAGCAAGCTGTGGGGATTAATTATCGTCCAGAGTCTGAAAGCAGCGCGCTTCTTAAAACTCAACTGTACTTTTAGTCACATAATGTAAATGAGGCCGTTCGCTGGACAGCACTGTCTGTGATCATTAACAAGCAGTAGGCACGGCCAGCACAGGGAGCAGGGACGAGCTCAGAGTCAATCTGAAAAATGCACACACACCTCACAATTTACTGGATAACTCCTTCACCGACTGCACTAATGTTTTCCTTGAAATACGATCACTTCACTGATTTTACATTAGATACTGCTGTAGTGGCTTTTTCTTAAATTCTGCTTATGGTGAATGATTTCATTCAAAACACCAATACAATCTATGGAGCTTGTCCAACCCCGTCCTAATCCTTGTGGTCTTGATTTTTCAACCAGCTCTAGTGTAGAATACACCCCATTTAAAATAATTTCTGTTACTGTAACTGTAGCTTTGAAGCTGTCATAAACAAATGTTAGCAATAGACAGCTAGTTATCTAACCTCTTATTTCATCTCATACCAAGGAATCTCTGTCTAACCAGCAGTGTAGCTGATTCCACCCCTCTGTGACTGCCTTTACTGTGCCAGCAGAGCTAAGTTAAAGAACAAAACAGAGATGAATGGCAGTAACCCGCTTTGCAGCTAAAATGTTGCATTCTTTCAATAAGTTCTGCTAATTTTGTCATTTTACAACGACATAATGTTCACTTAATAAAAATGTTTACAAATAGAACATATTTTAACTATAATCATTTATAGAAATGTAGTTGGCAGATACGCTTATTAGGTTTTCATTCATACAAAGTGGGCTATCCTGCTCATACTGACTGGTGAACAGTATCCTCTCACCTGACATGTCTGTGTGCACTGATTGGTGTAGGGTATCTTGCTCTGTGTGCTGATTGGTGTAGGGTATCCTGCTCTGTGTGATGATTGGTAGATACACGCTATCCCCTCACCTCACAGGGTACCCTGGCGGGCAGCACTATCAAGGGGGGTCTGGTAGGCGGAGCCATGGCTGGAAGCTTCTTATCCTTCAGTTCCAGTCCCGCCACTCGTGTCGTGAGGGCACCAACATCCGTCACAGTCTGGGGACCTTACGAGAGCCAATCAGAGAGCACAGTTCATTTTCATACATCTATATGAAAACAAGGAAAAGGGTGAAGAAAAGTTTTTTTTTTTGTTTTTTTTTTTAATATACAAGGTTCTGCTTGGTTTCAAACACATATTCAGATTCATGCATTTCTTCAAATCAGAGATGAAATGATCAAATTCCAATTTCAATTTAGTCAGTTCAGTAAATTAATTCCCTTCTTTATTTGAGCAATCCTGAGTGAGCATTTAGGGCATTTTTTTCCAATTAATTAATTTATGTTGAATGAATTATTTCCAAAATTTACTTAAGTGGTACCAGCAATCTTTGGGCACATAAGGGTTGGAAATTCACATGGGATAAACATGTTCGAATGAACAGGATGTTTGTTTTTTGATGATGTGCACTGTTCCCCCCAAAAAATATAAAACGAAAGAAATGTATTCAAATTTTATGCTGAGAAACATGACCTTCCATGTTTCCTCATTATTCCCTCAGCTTGTTATCCACAAAAATAACCTGGCAATGCACAACCTGCTGTTTGTGATTAGAAGGGGCCTTTTGATTGAGAATCAATACATTTATGGCTGCTGCCTGCAATTCGTTGGCCAGCTGGACAGAGGGAACAGATGGATTTGCATGTGCGATAGTAAAACGGTGCAGTGGCACATGAGGAAGAGCGTGCGATTTGCATGCGATTTGCTATCCGCTGCCCCAGAGCAGCAATGCACCTCTCACTGACATCTGCCCCCAGAGAGGCTGCTTTTCTGCACTCAGATTACTCAGAATTAGTTTTTTTAAAAAAACTCAAATTCTTCTCCACTTTGTAAATTATACATTCTTTATTAGAATACTGACGCAGGAGAAAGACTAGAGCTAATAGCTCACATTTAACTACTAAAAGGAAGGAGACTGTGACAGGTCATACTCTTAATGAGCAACATAAAACACAAGCCCACACACAGGCCTTCATACACACACACACACACACACAATTAATACCAATGATTTAATACCAGTATGCTGCAAACCTGCACAGCTGTAAGGTTGCCATAGAAATTCAGATCACAAAAACAGAAACCTGATTATGTTCATTCAGCCCTGCTGTGACAAGTCATTTTGCACAGCATTCATTCTAGCTAACAGGAAACGTCTTTTGATGATGATTAGCAAATGTAAATTTAATGTAAATGCATTGCATTGTAGCGACTGTAGTATTGCAGCTTTGGTTTGAAACACCTTTTTTTTCCAGAAACAGTTACATTAGTCTGATTCGTGCCATCCCATTTTCATATCATTGGCAACATGCATTAGCCTCATATATTCATTTTACTGTTTTTATGCATATTGGCTCTATGTACTGATTGCTCCCACCTCAGCAAATAAAAATGTTCCATAAATGTGGCTCAAGAGTGCTTTTTTCTTTTTTGCCATTTCAGAAAATTAATATGATACTGGAAATATGTTATTTTGCACAAATTGATATTCACAGGCTTTTTAAATAAAGTGAGCACTTGTGATACAGACACTTATGATAGAGATAACACTGATGATAGAGACATATTAGAACATCTCACTGATGCAGTATAGTGCGATAGTCAAGTCATCAGAATGGTGCAGGTTTAAGTCTCAAGTATACCTTGGCTTTGATCTTTAAGCAAGACATTTCCTAGTGTGATTCACAAGGGGTATACAGTATAGACACATTTAGTCTGTTGCTTTTATTTGTACCTGAGGCATAGAATTACTTATGTCTCTGAATACCAATTGCCATACAATAGCCAACTGAGCATAAAATAATCTTTACTTAACTTTCAATTAAATTTCCCAATTAAGAAATTGTGGGCATGACTGGAACTTAAATTACTTTTCACGCTCATCTTTTTCTCAATCACGATGTCCACTGTGAGTCCTATATCTTTGCAAAACACTTCATCAATGGAACAAAATTTACCATGTTTATGATTTTACAATACATTTAACCCCTACGCGCAAGCCCCCTAGTGGCTAGGAGGCAGGCATCCTGAGATTGCTCCACTCAGACATTCAATGTTCCTACCTTACTATGAGTGGAAACAACAAACTGTGTTCTAGTTTTATTGGTAGACAATGCACGACAACTGTGCCAAATGCAAAGTTTCTACCAAAGTGCCACCATTGTTGCTTCCTTTGCCCATTTAACCATTTAATTTGTCCCCTCCCAGTCTCATCTGCAACTAACGTGACATATTGGACAATAGCATCTATTAGGGACTTCATAAAAGTATTATTTCATAATCAAGCATTAATACTCAATCATAGCAACAAGATAAAGCCAAGAGTAGCCCAAAGGTATGCCAATATGGGGCGACATAGCTCAGGAGGTAAGAGCGGTTGTCTGGCAGTCAGAGGGTTGCCGATTCAATCCCACCCTGGGCGTGTTGAAGTGTCCTTGAGCAAGACACCTAACCCCTAACTGCTCTGGCGAATGAGAGGCATCAATTGTAAAGCGCTTTGGATAAAAGCACTATATAAATGCAGTCCATTTACCATTTATCAATACAGCGGTAAAATATGCTCCTCACTGAATAGCAAAATGAACAAGAGGAATTCTTGTGTAATTATTCCACGTCATTTTACATCATCATTATCTGTGACTAAATGTGGAATAAATATACAATCTTACCATTGGTATTACATATAAAGATGTTCCTTTCTAGATTCAGTGTTAACTTGAACAATCTGTTTTAGAAATAAACATGCAAATAGAAAGCAGAGGTAGGTACAATATTTACATCAGCCACGCGCAAAACCCCACTTGCATTTTACACCATTGCCACTCTTTACAGTTCATTCTGGTTTAATACATGACTGTTTTGTCCAGTAGAGAACATTATACACTTTCCAATGGTTTATGGCACATCTCATGGGGCGTTTATAACAATGATTGAGAGTTGAGCGTAACAGCATGAATGGCTGCTTCAGCACAGTGTGTGCAGTCAACCATAACCTTATGCAGTAATATACAAGCACTCGTTTAAGTGTAATTGTTGTTTCCCTTCGGTCTTTGGCAGATTTAACTCATTTTGCCAGGTCATCAGTATGGCTTATGCAAATTCTTGCCATGGATTTGGGAGTGGGTCAGAAGAGGAGAGGGAAGCATGAAGTCTAGCTAGGATACATATGAACATTGCAAAGATGTATGTATTACTGGTTGTAACATTTCAATTGCATCATATTTTGATACTGTTATATTCACACTGGTCATAATAAGAAACTATCAACCTTTGCTAATAGTGCTCAGCATATTTGTATTGGGGGCTAGTTAATGGCTGTTAGTATATGGGGCATTGTTAGTGTACCCAGGGCAGTGTTAGCGTAGTGGCCAGCTTTGTTAGAATTCATGTCACACAATTAAATTGAGTGTCTTTCATGAGGCTTGCACTATTCTCTAATGCGGGCATTTCACATACTGTAGTGTAAGCATTCACAGGTGGCTCAGTTATGTATTATGTTTGATGCATCGGTTTGACATGAAACTAGAACTTCACTAATATTTTTCTGATGGTGGAATAGTTTATTGTAATTTTATTGAACATAAGGTGAGGTATTAGTATCTCTATGGGCTATACGTGTCACTTAGGGAATTGAAATTTTTACTGCGTGCTCACATGTGCTAGATGAACACAAAACTTCTCTTGGAATGATTGCAAAAAATTGTAAAATGTCACTCCATCCCTATACCCCAGAGTACAGAAAAACATACAAGAGTGAATGATTACATGTTATGGTATGTGTACCACAGTGTGTCACAATGTTTCTGCATTATTTTTCAATGTGATATCAATGTTTCATCTTAAACTGTCGTAAGGGGCAAATTTCTATGCTTTATAATGGACTAAAAGCATTTTATTTATTTTTGGTGACATTTTGGAATAGTTTTTGGACCGCTAGATATCTCTTGCTGATACACTTAAGAAAATAAGTAATTCCCACTTGAAAACGATGCAGAAGTGAGTTGACTTGTAGTGACATATATGATTATGTTATGATCTACCGCAGTGCATTTTGGATAGATTTGGGGACACTGAAGGACATCAGGATACACTATTTACATTTTGCTTCATAGGTCTTCAGTAATTCTGCATCACCCTCAGATTTTACACACTTGTCAAGGAGCGTTTATGAGTGTGTGTATTACATTATGTGGATCTCAGTATTTCATTTCAAACTAAAGGAGAAAAGCTTTGCAAAAAAAACGTTTAGATTTTTGCCAAGATAGTTGCATTTATGGAACTTTATTTCTACTTAAATTATGAATTTAAACTAATGTAAGTCGGTATTGTAAATGGTACAAGAGTCTTGCTTTATTTACAGTAAGCCATTTTCCAAGTCTCTGTGATGCTCACATCTGGAGTTATAAAGCTCTAAATAGAACACTACCTAATCGGGCGAAGATTGGCCAGATTTGGAATCTGCACGAAGGGGTTAATATAAATGTTTGTCGGTGTATGGAATATATGAAGTGAAGAATGATATGAAATTTTTAAAGCTCTGCGTGACTGTCCTCCGAAGATGCCTCACTCCGCCTAAATTGAGCTATTTCTCGGTCTCTGGGACAGGTTAAACAAAGCGTGGCTCTGTCCATCGCCATTGAAACGCGAGAGCGAGGCGGGAACAGACGGGACCTCTCGAGCGTTCCGGGTGACCAGCGCTCCCTTCCCGCGGAGCTAAAAACCCTTAAATTCCTCCCGCTCAGCCCCATCACCTACATTCCAAAGAGCTCTGTGCGCCATTGTCCGACGAACAAAAGCTACCGCCGCGCTGCCGCGCGTTCCGGGAGACTACAGAGGATTACACGCCGCCGGCTCGGCGCCGGGGAGGACGACAGCGGCGACAAAGGGACGGCTAAAGAAGAACGCTTTCTCATACGCTTGTTCTTTCATTCAGGGCTTCTGGCCGCGCGCCCGTCTCCCAGAACCGATGTCTTCATTGCCCATACGCACGCGCTCGCAACGTTCCCCGGAGCGTGGCTCTCCGGGCACGGAGCTGCATGAGAACGCGCCGCCAGAGCAAACATGGCGGGCGTGGAGCACCGCCGCCGGCGCCGTTTCACCTGACTGCGCTCGCTTTCAGAACGCAGAAAAAAATACATTAACGTATTCATTTATAATTGTTTTCAAAAAAACATTTGCGACACATTTCATTACTTTTGCCTGAAATTCATGTGACTAAAATCACCTCTCTTAACAACCCGCTGCCTCTGACTGTGCTTCGCTCTTCCTCTGAATTTGGGGGAGATGGCTTTAAGTTACTGTGCGTAGCTTTCTCCAAAAGCTGCAGTACGTCGATTTATTCGTTTTTAAGAGTTTATTAAAAGCCATTAAAGCTGATATACGTTCATGCTGTGAAGAATGTACCATAACGTTGACCTGTAGCATCATTAAAGCCATTTCAGTTGCATGGATGTTGCTTTTCAATGAACTGTGTTGTGTTATATTTTATGAAATGCGCTGCAACCTCTTGAGGGCTTTGTTGCCAAAAAGCGATATTTTCTTTCATCTCAGTGGGGTATTGGATAAATAAAAAAATAATTAGGAAATAAACATTCTATGATCATCAGGGCTGGTGTTGCAGAGTTATACAAAGCATTTCTGTCTCATCCCCCTGCCACTGAAAATTCAGATCAGTCCTCCTCCATCAGGAACAGCCACTTTTGACATTAGCACTACAGACAAGAGCGCCTGGCTGTCCATCTCTGCCCGAGGTTTCCAGGTGACTCAGGGTCACGCGGGTCTTTGTCTCAGTGACAGCTCAGGATAGCATGCGGCGTTGCCAGGTGAAACACTGCACTCCCTGTACAGTAACACGGCTTCACACCTGCTGTCAATGGGATGCTGCCCCTGGAGTACCTGTGAGAGAAAGAGCTTCCCTAACACACACACACACACACACACACGCTCATACAAACACTCACACACACACACACACACACACTCATGTGTGTGTGCATGTGCTTGTGCACTCAGTCCCGTACTGCTATCCATATGAGGACTTCCCATTGACTACATTCATTCTGCAGCCTCTAACCCTAATCCTAACTCTAACCACTACATGCCTAACCTTAACCTTAACCTTAGCCTAATTGTAACCCTAAGTCCTAACCCTAAAACAGCCTCTTGACCTTGTGGGGATCAGCAAAAGGTCTCCACAAAGATACATGTGGTAGGGTGGGCGTGGTTTTGCGTTGGCTGCAGAGAGAGAGAGTGGGCGGGGCAGCTCTCGGAACTCTGCGCCACAGCTGTTGGGGATTATTAATCAGCACCGATGGTTAATTGTTTGATTGATGGACAATGTGCTGATTACCTCGACAGTGAGCCTGGACGCTTAAAAGCCGGTCCACGGAGGCAGAAGAAAACGGACTGGAGACGGAGGAAGTGCTGACAGAGAGTCAGCAGCGACAATTGTGTTTTGTACCGAACAGAAAGCCGCGTGGCGGCCGTGAAAATAAAAAGACGCATTCGCGTCCAGAAATAAACTCTCGTCTCTCTCGTCTCTTAACCGAGCGGTGGCACTCAGCTTGCTACAATACATTTTCCTCATCTTTCTATCCTTGTGAAGACATTTGGTTCCCACAAAGATAGTATTACAAGTTCACACACACAGACACATACACACACACATGCAGTGCCCCCCCCCAGTCCACCTGTACCTCTCTGCACAATCTCAGTGACAATGCTCAGGTACTCTTGAGCGTCCTGCTCGCTGGAGATCTCCAGGCAGCCCTCCTCCAGAGGCACCATCTGCAGCAGCGGCGTCACGCTCTCCACCCCACACAGGAGCACCACCACACTGCCGGCCGGCCGCAGGACCCGCGCCAGGAAGAACCGGCGCATCTGGCACAGGCCCTCCAGCATCCCCTTGCTCAGGACCAGCAGCTTGCACCGGTACCGCACCAGCGACAGGAAGTCCTCCCGCCTGCTGGACACCGTGGCGATGTCATAGCAACACACCCCGCCCTCCGGGACGGGTCCCACCAAGACGGAGCGTAGGTAGGAGGCCCATTGCTCAGCATCTGTCTCGTAGATGATCAGCAGGTCCTCCGCTGGAGGGAGGGAGGGAGGGAGAGGGAGAGAGAGAGAGAGAGAGAGAGAGAGAGAGAGAGAGAGAGAGAGAGAGAGAGAAAGAGAAAGAGAGAGAGAGAGAGAGAGAGAGAGAGAGAGAGAGAGAGAGAGAGAGATTAGAATTAGGACAAATTAAAAAGGCAATAACACACATCTGGCTAAAATTAAATTAAAATATTATAAAATGTGATAATGACTTATATATGTGTGGCCTACATTCCCCCTTTGGAGTCAACTTACTACAATGAAAACATTTTTGAAAATCTCCATAAACAGATTACACATTACCAGGCCCAGGGTAATGTCCTATTGATCGGAGATTTGAATCCCAGAACAGGATCTGAGCCTGACATAGTAGATTCTATTGGCAATAGTTATATCTTCAGACAGCCCTCTCTATACTTCACCCCTACCGTTATTCCCAGAAATAATCCGGACCTAATCCTGATATTTGTAACAAAAATGGGAAAGAGTTAGTGCACCTCTGTCGCTCCCTCGGTCTGTACATGCTTACTAGTAGGATCAAAGGGGACACTTTAGGGAGGTTCACATATTGTTCAGCTCTTGGGACTAGTGTAGTTGACTATGCCATTACTGACATGGACCCCTCCTATATTAGTGCATTCACTGTCAGACCACAAACACCACTAACAGATCACTGTCAGATAAATGTATATCTAAAAAGAATTATAGAACAAATAGCAGAGTCTGAGCCACTATACAGATTAAACAAGTCATATCGATGGGCTCCTGATAGTGAAGTCAAATTCAAAAGTGTAATAAGTTCACCTGAAACTACTTACATTATTAATACCTTTCTCTCAACAGAGTTTATACAAAGCCAATTAGGCATAAATATGGCTGTAAAAAAATTAATAATATATATCAGAAATCAGCCAATAAAGCAGGTCTTACTAAAAACATCTCTGCATCCAAACAAAGACTGAAAAACGAAAAGTGGTTTGATGAGGACTGCAGAAATATCAGGAAGGAATTAAGACTGTTATCCAATCAAAAACACTGTCAGCCACTCAACACAGAAATGCGACAAAATTATGTTGAAAAACTAAGAAAGTACAAAAAGACCCTAAAAGAAAAGAAAAGGATACATTATAATAAAAAAACTACCAGAAATTGAAGACTCTGTTAATCATAATCAGTTCTGGAAAAAATGGAACAAATTGAGCAAAAAATAAAACCAGACAATTTGGCCTTACAAAATTGCAACATTCGGAAAAATTATTTTGAAAAACGTTATGAGCAAACTAATAATCTAAATTATGAACAAAAACAAATCCAAGAAAAGTTGCAAATCCTTGAAGCAACTATCGAAAACTCAGAACCCACTTGACTATCAAATTACAATGAAAGAATTAGAAGACAACATTAAAAAGCTAAATCCTGGAAAAGCATGTGGACCTGACAGCATCGGGACAGAGATGCTTAAACACAGCACCCCTGAGCTGCGACAGGCCCTGCTCAAATTGTTCAATCTTGTTTTCCAAGCTGGCTGCTTTCCTGATATCTGGAATCAGGGGCTTATTTCCCCAATTTACAAAAGTGGAAACAAATTTGACCCTGATAACTACCGAGGCATCTGTGTGAGTAGCAATCTGGGGAAGATTTTCTGCAGTATTATCAATGCCAGAATGATAGCCTTTCTTATCAAACACAATGTCTTGAGCAAAGGACAAATTGGCTTTCTACCAAACCATCGCACAACTGATCATGTTTACATCCTACACACCCTAATTAATCAACATGTACACCAAAAAAGCAAAGGTAAAGTTTTTGCATGCTTTATTGATTTTAAAAAGGCTTTTGATTCTATTTGGCAAGATATTATATATTTTATATTATAAAATTCTCCAAAGTGGTATAGGGGGTAAAGTGTATGACATAAAATCTATTTATGTCAATAATAAATGAGTAAAAATTGGGAATAAAATAACAGATTTTTTTCACTCAAGTGTTTTTCAGGGATGCAGCTTGTCACCAACTCTCTTTAATATCTATAGTAATGAGTTAGCGGTGCTGTCGGAACAATCTGCTACCCCTGGCCTAACCTAAACAACAAGTAAGTTAGATTCTTGCTCTATGCGGATGACCTGGTGTTGCTGTCGCCCACAGAACAAGGGCTATAGCAACATTTGGATTTGCTAGACTACCTGGGGCTCAAAATAAGCGCCTCAGGAAACTTTGGTCTGGCAGTGAATACACTGAAAGAAAAAACCTGCAGAGCCTTTCATGCAATTAGAAATACATTTCGCAAAATAGACATACCAATTAGAATTTGGCTTAAAATCTTTGACAGTGTAATCCAACCAATTGCCTTATATGGAAGTGAAGTATGGGGTCCACTCAGTTATCACAACTACACTAGGTGGGACAAGCATCCTATAGAGGCCCTGCATGCAGAAATTTGCCGAATAATACTAAACACCCAAAGCAAAACACCCACCAATGCATGCAGGGCAGAATTAGGCAGATACCCATTGATAATTAACATTAAAAAAGAGCACTTACATTTTGGATGCACCTCAAATCAAGTCCCCAAGACACAATGTAATTTCAAGCACTGAAAACCTGAACCCCAAAAAGAGTCCTCTCAATCAGCTGGACATGAGACTCACTAACCAACTAAAACCAAACACTGACCAAACTCAGACCAGCACTGCTTTACAACCAGAAATTAGAGTAAACCAAATAATTAAACAAACAAAAGATGCCTATCTGGAACATTGGAATAATGAAACCAAACACAAGACAAACTTAATTGCTACTTGGCCCTAAACCGAGAAAGCAATTTGGCAGAGTATCTCTGTCAGTGATACAAAGCAGAGACAAATCCTGACCAAGTACAGGCTCAGTGATCACACCTTAGCAATTGAAAAAGGAAGGCACAAAAAAAAATGGGTACCAAAAGAAGAGCGAATATGTGGTAACTGTAAGACAGGAGATGCAGTTTCTCCTTACTTGCCCAAAATATTTACAAATTAGAAAATAATGTATTTCTACAAATTATCCCAAATTATAAATAATTTTAATTTCATCTCTAAAGAAGAAAATTGTGCAATTCTTCTTGGGGAAGGAACAACAGCCCCAATTGCGGCACAGTTCATTTCAGCCTGTCATAGAGAGAGAGAGAGAGAGAGAGAGAGAGACCCACTGCCATGGCAACTGTCTCCATGTCCCCACAGCGACACACTAATTGCATGGACCAGAATGCCCTTTCCACAATTTCTCCATGGTAAATTGTTCAGTGTAAACCCTAATAAACCCTAATAATTTTTTTTTATTTCAGTAGAGATGTACAGATATATACAAATGAATTAACACCCAATATTTATCTGTGTAGTTCCTTGTAAAAACACACTACCTGGACAGACCACAGTGCCCATGCAGTAATGCCAGTAACTGTACAGCAACCAGGCTTTGCCCTTTCAACAGTCTGAAAGTCCTGTCATAACACAATAACCAGAGTGTTTCAACAGTTCTTTCAATAGTTCTTATGTTCCCATAATGACCCAAACTAAACCGATGGACAAAGATGTCCCTCCAACAGTCCCGTAATAATACACTTACCAGAGAGACCATAATAGCATATTCCACCCAGACAGACCATGCTGCCCTTTAACAATCTCAAAGTCTGCATAAGGACACATTAGCCACACAGCCTATTGTGTCCCAGAAATCCTGGGTTATTGTAGTAACCAAACCCTGATGTCCCTTCAACAGTCTCTATGTATCTATGTGTATAGTCATAACAATACACTAATACACTATCCAGACAATCCATGATTTGTCTTCAGAAGTCTTTACATCCTCAAAATAATGCACTAACCAGGCATACCGAGATGAAAACACATAAACCATCACAGAGTAGTAATAAAACTGACTATGATTCATAACAGCAGGCTATCAATCCACTTAACAGTCCTTTTTTCTCAACTTCTGGCAAATTAATTTAGTGAAATTATTGTGAAATTAAAAATAAATGAACGTGAAAAATATTATTTAAAATGGCTCAAGGGTTTATCGGGAAAAGTTTCATTTTCAATTTTACATGTTGAGATATTTTACTAACTATTTATTTGGCCAAGATTCAATCAATGTTTGCCCTTTTGGCAGCACAACTGCAAGTGTTAGGTTATATTTTCATTGACACAGTTTGCCAAGTTCAGCAGTGAGATAAATGAAAAAGTGAAAGAAATGGTAAAACCTCAAAGCCTGGCTTACACATTCCTGCAATATACTGTCTATAAAAGCATGTATGCATTTTATCTGTTACCAGATAGCCAATGTCCAAAAAAAAAAACAAACAGCTATGAACACAAACATTCTGTCAAAAGCTTTTTATCAATAATACAAAACCCTGCAGTGCTACGTATTCTCGTAAAAATGCAAGAACAAAGTGAGTGTGGTAGAACAAATATCCTCAACCAGCTTATGAACATAGACAGAGGCGAGAGAAGGAGAAATGGAGATGAACAAGTGGAAGCAGAGCTGACCTGTGCTGTTCATGTTGCAGGTTTTCTTTGGTGATGTCTCACTCTCTCTTTCTGTCTCTCGCTCGCTCTCAGGGACAGGAAAAGCAGTCGTGAACAAATGAGCTCATATGTCACTCACCGCTCGAGTTTAAACAGAGAGATGTCACAGACATTTCAGAGCCAAGAACAAATTGCCCCCCCCTCCCCCCGCCCCCCCCATCCGCCCATATCCCCCCCACTCACCATTTGAAAGGGATGGAACCCTTTTTTTCAGAAAACATGAAATTGAAAAACATTACATTAAAAAACAAGTAAGATATACATTACATTAAAACGAACATTTAATGGGTATTTTTTCTTTTTTTTTGAGACATGCTATTCATCTGTATGGGTGCCCTGAATGAAACACAAGACGGAAATGAGGTAAGAGCGTGATAAGAGTGTAGGCCAGTTTGCATAGGTTTAAGCTCAAAAATAACTCTGATAAGGCAACAGGCTGTGTGCACTCATGCATGTTCTCACTTCCTATTGCATCTGCGACCACCTGTGAGCACAGCTCACGATCGAGGGGAACCCCTCGTAGGCGATGCGGTCGGCTGGGCCATGCGCCAATCAGCCGCGTTTAGTTTCCCCACCCAATCACAGCACTGCGGTTTGAGGCTCGTTCCGCTAGAACCCGCCCACAGTTCTCCGTGCATGTCACAGTGTCTCCATTCGTACACCCTCTTGGACAAGGGCGTCATTTATGGGGGGATAGGGGGTTACAACCCCCGCCTCCTCCCCAATTTTATGAAACAGACCAAGTAGCACCCCAATAATGTAGCATGAAGAGAAAAAACATTTCATATAATAAAGGTGGGAATTTCATGTTGTGATTGGTATATACTGTTCAGTGGTCCCAAGTATTTTCCCCTTAGAATTCACCAGAAATGAACATTACACAGCTATTCTTAAAAAAATTTATTGGGGCGACCCCACCCCACTACAGGGTTCCGGTTTCCGGTATCTATACATTTTAACCCCCCCAAATTTACAACTAAAGTTACGCCCATGCCCCTGATCATCACAGATGAGAGGATGACAAGCATTTCATTCGCCGCCATTTGTTTTGTTTTGTAAATCATGGTGTTACTTTGGCAAAGCTTGTGTTTACCAGATAGGCTCCATGTGAAGAGAGTTGCGCTTAGTCGATAACTGACTTGTGTCTGTTATGCAAAAACAGATATCGGGTATCAGGAACTGGTGAATAGGAAGTACAGGGTCACTTTCATATGTGAAGGAAGCTCAATATTTTAAAATACATTAACACAATGCATTCACACACATTAAAACAAATCAACAGCAATAACATATACTTTCGATGAACTGGAGTTGTTAAAAGAAGCATAGCAAGACAAATTCTTACCAAAAACATGGCAGGTGTTTCATTACACAGGCGAGAGTGAATTCACTTTTTTAAGAGTGTCATTAAAGAGGTTTATTAAAATTTGTATCACATTTTAACACTTCACAATATAGCCTATTACCAGATTCACAAATTATTACCATTTATTATTACCATAGATATTACATATATTTTCCAGTCTGGGAACCCTTGACACAGAGCTTCATGTAGCACACAAGCAAATAAATAACTCTGAAAATGCGGGCTATTGTTTCACCATGGAACAAGCTCACCTTTTATTTGCATATACGCCAGAAGTCTAGATGATATGCATGACTGTGTGAGTAGTGGCCGTTGTTATGCCTGAATGGGCCTGCTCACCGTAGTCTGAGTCACCGGAACTCAGCACCACCATATATACTTAACCATGCTGCGCCTGAACGCATTTTTTTCTAGTACCTGTACTGTGTGCATTTACCTTTTTATGTATTCCTGCTTTATAGCCTGATAATGAATGATGATGGATGATTGATGGAGGAACTTCTATTCTCTTTTCCTCCCATCATCATTTCCTTCCTGCCGTTCATTTTTCCTTGTCCAAGTTTCTGCGTCAGGTTAGCAACCAAATCTGGACAAAACTGCCTTACTCCTGTCCCTCCCACCCCACCATAAAATGCATGACTAGGACTTATCCATTACTGATGAAAAATAAGTGAATTAAAAAGTAATAATAATAATACCCATGATGGAAAAGGGCATTAATAATTCACATTTTCTTCTTGCTGCAAGAGTGTTAAACTATTATTGCTGATGCAGGATATTTATTTTTACATTTCACAATAAATAGACAAACAATTTTTAAAAGGATATTTTTGAATAGTGCAATTAAGACGTGGCTACATCCTACAATTGGCATGTAACGATACAATGATGCGTTCAGTGGAATTCAGAATACTCTGGTAATTGCTTTGTAATGCAACATTATTATGATATCATGATTACAGAGTGGTGCCCACCTGGAAAAAATATTTTGAGTTATACACTACAATACACTGCTTTTTCTCATTTTAAATTATTTTAGGTGTTCCAATCAAATGAAAAATACTGCTTGGGATGGGGGCATTGTTTGCTGAATGGTATTGTTATCACAAGTAGGATCAGAATGGGAAGGGCTATCTCCTTGTTACAACCTCTGTCATTCCATTCCCTCCGATCTGACTGATGTGTTAAACAACGGCCGACAAATTGCTTTATTTCTTTTCCCTTCCGCAGCCCTCCAGTTAAGCTCTGCTCAGACACTCACAGCCACAGGAGGACATGTCATGTGCAGCTTGTGCAGGCACACTGTAGGCCGGGGGGAAGGGGGGGGGGCGCTGGTGCACAATGAGACATGGACCTCCCTGCATGCCAGACAGTGGAGACCCAATCATACCCTGGAACAATGCCTTAACAGATACCAGACTGTGAGGCCCATCCACACACTCGAACAGTGCCTTAACAGATACCAGACCATGGGGTCCATAAGTACACTGGAACAGAGCCCTAACAGATGCCAGCCTGGGAGGCCCATTCACACACTGGAACAGTGCTTTAACAGATACCAGAACATGGGGTCCATAAGTACACTGGAACAGAGCCTTAACAGATAGCAGACTGGGAGGCCCATCCACACCTTGGCACAGTGCTTTAACAGATACCAGACCATGGAGCCCATCCACACACTGGAACACTATTTTTAAAGATATCAGACCAAGGGGCCGATCCACACACTGGAACAGTGTCTTATCAGATGCCAGATCATGGAGCCGAACCACACACTGGAATACTATTTTTAAAGATACCAGACCAAGGGGCCCATCCACACACTGGAACAGTGGCTTAACAGATACCAGACCATGGGGCCAATCTAGCAGCTCCATCTTTAATTTTCCTAAAATCTTTTTTTTGGGATTTTTTTTCCATTCAGAGGGAGCAGGACTGTTATTCCCTCAGGAGAATATCCACAGAGAATCGATATCTGAATATGCTATTTGAAATGGCGCTGTTAAATCTTGATTGTTGCATAATTAATCGATCGGTCAAATGGCCATTGCAATAAAAGGCGCTATGAGAGCGAATGCTTTATACTTTTAAAGAATCAGCTCTGAACCTTTGACCTACCTTGTATTTGCAGTATCCAAGGTAACAAAATAAGTGGATGTTGCTACAATGAAATACCCAGGAAATCACAGAGGAAAGGGAAAACTTTCACTAATGGTTATACCGCTGAAATGATGCTGGTTTTATTCACATGTATATATTACTCTTGTTAGAGTTTCTGTTGTCATAAGTCACATCCTGTGTCCTGTGTCATTTCCTGTGTCACATTTTCAAAAGTTATTTTTTCTTTGGGTAAATCTCCAGAGCAAGGGGAACTCCAGAGTAGAGAAGAAGGAAAGGTACTTCACATGCTATAAACTATTGCGTGTACTTTCTGTTCTATGCAATGGCCAGGTCATGTCTGTAAAAGTCAGTCTTTACAAAAGGTTTTAAAGTACAGTACAGTATATTCCTTCTTGTCTGATTTTAATTTATGTTCTGCACAAATAAAAAGATAATTATCATTTTTTTTATTTTTCTAGTTGTATATTTCAGAACACTTGGTAAAATAATATATACAGTGAGCACCATAATGTTTGGATCAAAGTCATATTTTTTTCATTATTTGGCTTTGCACTCCATCATTTTAGATTTGTAATCAAACCATTCACAGGGTTAAAGTGCACATTCTCAGATTTTATTAAAGGGTATTTTAATACATTTCGATTTCGCCATGTAGAAATCATACATACTGCTTTAATTGATCGATTAAGCGTTGAGTAACAACAATATCCAGAAGATGGCATGGTTCTCCAGGACCAGGTTGAAGGCCTCTATGCAAGCCGAAAGAACCGAACATGACTAATGTTGGTTAATGATGCTTAAGCAACATCATCACAGTACTTGTTTTCTATTGCGGGCCACATACATTGTCATTTCACCATTTAGCAGATGCTCTTATCCAGAGGGATTTACACAGATTATGTTTGTTCTACATAAAGCCCATTCATACAGCTGGGCATTTTACAGAAGCAATTCAGGTTAAGTAGTATCTTCAAGGGTACAACAGCATCGTCTAATCCGGGCATTAAACCCACAACCTTTGAACTATAATCTCAGTTTTCTAATCATCCCTAACCACACCACTGCCCTAGTACACATGTCCCTCCAGTACACTTAGAAGACAGAATCATGATGTTAAAGCCATTTCACAATAATCTTCCAATCTCACTATAAGAGAAGGTCCAAGCACTGCGGCCTACACATAGGCCTGCAAATAGACAATGGTAACTATACGATTGTGTGGTCAGTATACAGTCTTGGTAGAATAAAAACTATCAAGATGGCAAAATGCATTTAACCTCTGCCCTGAGCCTATTCAAATGTAAGGAAGTGGCAGGCTTTACCTTCATGAATACTTATTTGAATTGCCATCGAATTCAAATAATGTCCAATTCAATAAATAATCAGCAAATTCATAATTGCTCAGGAAAAAAGAGAGGGCTCATTTGGAAGAATGGATTGTACATTTCAATGGTGCACAGATGCAAAAGAAAATGAGATGGAATTCATGTGCAGAATCCAGGGAGTATTAATTGCAAAAAGCAGCAACAAGGGCAAGAAAAAAATAATAAGAATTGGAGAAGTAGAGCGGGATTTTTACAGGTACAGTGGGCAATTGGCAAATTCTCCTTTTACATTCCATTAACTTTGCCTCACATCTGTTTCATGCACACGCCACAGAGATTGATTTTCCTGCATTCTCAGGGAAAAATGCTTTCCCCGAAGCCTCCTTTTTAATTTACATAATCCATTTCTTGCTGAAGCAACCTCATTAAAGCTGTTTTACTTTTTCCCAGAGTGGGGGAAAAATGGCCCTCCTAATTGGAAAGACATTTAGTATTTTCCTGTCATCACTTTCTGCTGGTTAGTGAGGAGAGAGAAGAGGTACGATGCTGCAGCACCTGGCATACAGGAAGCATTATTCTTCCTGAAAAGCTTGACTGGCCATTTATACACAAAGCCCTACACCTTAAGCCTCAGACTCCCCTATCCTTTCACACAGAGCTTAACAATCCCTTTCATAAGATCAGGAAAAGATCGGCCATTGCTTTAATAAACATGACAAAGTACGGTTGCCTTTCTCCACAAGCTTTAAATTCAGAAGTCAATTTTTTAAAAAGCAAAACAATTTAAGCTGGAACAAATAGATCCGCTACGTGCTAAAGAATTCACTCTGACTAAGACCACTGGCAGGATTACAAATGATCCCCTCCCCTGTGTCCGCATTCCAAAGACCCCAATTAATAGCACCCGTCGTCTCTCTTACTTAATTTTGAATTCAGCCATTAAAGGCCAGCCCTAATCCAAGACCCTGAATCCCAGCCAGAAAAACACTTTATTGGAGATGCACAGAACTGCTCACGCTTAAAGCAGGAAGGAGGTATAGTTCTGCGCTGCTATATAATCTTATGTTCCAGGTGAGCTAAAGGGCCAGTTCTCATCTTTATAAATTCTTACGTTCTTGTGTTCTAGATAGACATAATGGTCTGTTTTTCTCATTATGTATTCTTCTGTGTATGCAGGTGTTCATTGTCACTAATTACACCGGCCACATTAACGAATTAGCCGGATACACTTACGGTGGTTTAAGATGTTTCAAAATTTCATGAACATATCAAGAAATGTAGCGAACATATCAATTACTAAATGATTGTGGTAATTAAATTAAGAGCAGAAGGTATGGCCCACCTTGTCCTCCACTGTCTTAGATGGACAGAATGGCCTTTCCTCCTCATTATGTATTCTTATGTTTTATATCATGATACTGAAATCTGGCCCGCAACTCCAAATCCGGCCCTGGTTTTCTGTTCTCTCAGGTAATTAACCAAACCATTACTGCTTCTGATTTGCCAGGCTGTCTTCACACCTGACTTCCAGGTAAAGAGAGGATAGAAAACCAGCAGTTGTTGGTCCTTAAGGGTGGTTATTTGAGTACAGTAACAGGGTTCTAGATCAGAGGTGGCCAACCCAGGTCCTGGAGAGCCACAGGGTCTGTTGGTTTTTGTTCTTACTCAGCACTTAACTGATCAATTAATGTAGTCGATTACACAGTTAACTCACCTGGTTTCTTTGGTCTAAATGATTGTTGTATTTAAGGTGAAAACAAAAATCAGCAGACCCTGTGGCACCCCTGTTCTAGATGGTCTGAGTGGCCCATTGCCCTCACTATGCAACTATGTTCTCATGTGCACTGATACAGCTTCAATCCAAAAATCCATATTTTACTAGCATCTATGCCTACCAAGCAAGAACACAACAGTGTAAACAATACACAAATCACTAGCAACTGAAAAAGAACACCACTACAACACAGTGAAGTAATAAAAAATTATTTTTTATTACTTCACTGCCTGGTTTTCTGTTGGTTGACATTCAGTCTTATTTTGCGTTTCCTTTTAAAACGTGTGTGATGGAATCTCTGTAAAAAGTGCTTTACAAATGAAATTGAATTGACCTGAACTGGGGGGGGGGGGGGGGGGGGGGGGGGTTAACTTATTTGCATAAATATAAGAAAAACTAAACGTGCATTGCCAACATACCGGGTTTGCAAATGAGCCTTTCTGGTTTATGTGTCTCCCCTTTCAGTGCTGAAAATGTGTGAGATAGATTTTGTTCAGTGTGGCTATTAGTCACATGTCCTACTCCCCGAGAAAATGTAAAATAATGAGGCATGAGGTTAATTACACTTGTTATGCCCATGGCACTGTTTTTATAGTGGCAGTCATTCGAGGACATGTGCAGGTCTCAGTAAGGACAAGAAATACATTTAGTCTTAATATTGGTTGAGACTTGTGGTTGCAGCTGGAAATGAAGCAGTGGTCATGTTTTTATTTATGTCATTTCAGGATGGTTTAGGCTTTGAAAGCACATTAGAAAGGCATAAATATTGTCCAAAACATTACTAATTATTACACAAAACGGGTACATCCAGGTGCATGTAGGATCATTTTCAAACTGCCTCATCCTAATCGCAGTAATTACAGTGCATTTACTTGATAAATATGCTATAACAGCACTCATTTGGCATCTTTATAAGCCAGCCTTTGATCAGGCCCATTTGATCTTAATCAAAAAAAAAGCTGTTGTTGCAATTTTTCAGCTCTGATTCGGCAGTTAATGCAAGAGTGAAGCCACCCAGCACAAGCAAACAGAACCCATTCAAAGGTATTCACTGCAGCAATTCTAGAAGGATGCGATCAGGATTCTAAAATGCATTGTGACATAATTGGCTATTGATTGAAAGATTCAGGGTCTGCACTCTGCAAATGAAGCAAAAAGCAATAAACTAGGACTTGGATTCAAAACAACACCTTCCTGAACATTTGCTTAAAAATAAACATAATGTGCATACAAGTGGTCATTTACACTGAATTTTCAAGCTAAAGTCATCATCCAAGTCAATACACTAACCAAGTGAGGCAGAGACAAACAAAGTGCGGAAGTTATTTCTTTATTTGGTAAAATAAGTATTGATTCCTCAAGGATAATATTCTGGAACTGCACATGGGTGATACACTGTAAACTGTCTTAACTGAACAACTGTTCTACTGAATAGTAAAAAAAAAATCAGTGAAGCACAGGTAACTGCCAAAATAAAAATAAAACAATTCAATCAATCAATCAATCAATTGATCTTCATTTGCATAGCTTATTTCATACAACTGAATGTAATGCAATGCACTTTACATTGGGAAAAATCAATACAAATCAATAAAAGCAATACATGTGATAAAACAATAAAAATGAATAAAACAATGTGATAAAAGAATGACAGAGACAGCAAGTAAGTAAATAAATAAATAAAGGGAGAACCTGTCAATGAATGTTTCTAGGTAAAAGCAAGGCTAAGAATATGGGTCTTGACGTTGACATTAAAAAATCTCTACCATTTCAGCTGCCCTTAGAGCGGGTGGGAGACTATTCCAGATGTGGGGGCCATATGAGAGCAAATTGATAAAATGAGGGATGCAAAGTACATTGAAAGATGGTGCATCCACACAGGTGGGGCTCCTGAAAGGCGAAACAGGTGAGCTGAATCAGTTGACTGCTTTATTTTAGAAGTTACCTCCATTGCAATGAACAAGAAAAATTAACCAAATTATTGAAAAATATTTTCTCTCCTCTTAATCAATAACACACTGAAATGTGTTTTCAGATCCTTCCACCCATAAAACAACTGCTCCCCAAAAACTCTTCTGACCTGCAGACGGACAGAAAAATCACATTTGCAGGTTTATACATTTTTTATAACTGGGTGGTCCAATAAATCAGCTGTCAACAGGGGGTGTCAGAGAGCGGGGACTGCTGAGAGTGAGATGTGACATGAAGGTTCCTGTACACTTAATAGGAGGTGCAATGGTGGGAAAGAAGTCCTAACCCAGTAAAATCAGCTTTAGGCTGGTAAATCCTTAAAATGGACTGAAAATATATTCTTATTTTCTCTCTGCCATCCATTTTTGCATCTTGCAAAAAGCAGGCTTTATGTGTGTGAATGGCGAGGCATGCACACGAACCATCAAGGGCTGTCAGAGAGTGTGTATTAGATGAAAGCTCTGTGATGGACAGGGCTGACAGTGATGTCATAAAAACGAGTCAGAGCACAGCTCAGGGCCAGACTCATCATGTCAGCCTGCCAATTATCCATTTCCAGGGAGAACCCTGCCAGCGTCAACATTATGAAACAAATCCCATTCATGAATGAAAGATTCACAACACGCTTGTTTGCATTGAAACAGTATGGATGCATTTGTACATAAATCCTCCCCCCCCCCCCCCCCCCCATCCTGAACAGGTAGTAGTCTCTGTGGAGCCTGTGGACTCCCTTTTAATAGATTAATTCTGACTTGGTTTATGCAACTGGCAAAGTACACTAATCGAATCAAATGGGACAGCAATCACGGTGAGCTACACCAGGGAGCTTCAACAGGGCCTTCACCCACCCACAGATAATTGACATGCATTCCTATCACATCAGACCCTGAGGGCAATAGCACTGTTGCAGACAGACACAGCACACAGGAATTTCCAAAACTGCAAAATGCAATGTAAAACAACCAGGGCTATTCTGTTTTGTGTGGAGTACGTTTTGTGTGAAAAGCACTAGAAATAAAATAAAATTATTGTGATGACAAAGAGATTATTATTAGGACAACACAGGGGCTTATGAAGAAGTTAGTAATAACAAAGATGATAATGAAGATGAAGATAATGATAGTTGTGACAAATTATGTTGGCAATGATGATTCGATCATGGAGTTAGTAATGACAAAGGTGGAAAGGTGATGACAGTAAAGAAAACGATAATGGTTGATTGTGATAGTGATCATGATGAAGCTCATCATGCTATTAGTACTAGAAATGACAAAGGTGATGATGATGATGATGATAATGGTGATGATTAAGATTTTGATGTCAGCGATGAGTAAGGGGGTAATGATGATTATGACGATAATGACAAGATTGATTTCAATGATATTGGCAATGACAGAGGTGATAATTATGATGGTAAGATCACTGGTACAGTATACCCCAGCCTACTGAGCTTGAGATGCTCGGAGTCTAGACGTTAGAAAGGCTGGGGGATCTCACTAGATGAGCTGAAAGCTCTTCAGAGACAGATGGAGACCAGAGGGAAGGGGGTTGTGGGAAGGCAGACTACTGAGTTTGGCATGAACTGGAGGACCTGATCTATCACCAGCAGATTCATGGCCTCTCCCATGAAGATACAAAGACATGCACAAGAATATAAGAGGCATTCGCTGGCTTGACATGCACATGTGGTTGCTATAGAAACCACAATAAAAATACTTTCCCTTAATCTTTTTTTTATTGAGTAAGAGTGGATAAGATTTTGAATATTGGAATGCTGTGATATTGGAATAGTGGCGTGATCTGGCTGACATTATTTACACCACCTGGTGGGCTGAGTTTGGTGGGATTCCAATATCTTCTCTTTCCTTTGCCTCTGAAATATTCAACATGGAATTTATGGAACTTTCATTCCTGCTGATTATGTGAGTCTATTCTTTATGGGGAAATAACATTGCAGTTTTATTCTTTTCTGAGAAACTCTACCAGAACTGGTTCAGTATACACTGTGACCAAAAGTATAAGGACACCCCTTGGTCTGGGGCTTATTTTCATGGTTTGGGCTAGGCCCCTTACTTCCAGCGAGGGCAAATCTTAATGCAATGACATTCTAGATGGTTCTGTGCTTCAAACTTTGGGGAAGGCCCTTTCCTGTTTCAGAATGACAATGCCCCAGGGCATTGTGACCAGTGAGGTCCATCTAGAAATTATTTTTTGACGAGATCGGTGTGGAAGTACTTGACTGGCCAGCATAGAGCCCTGACCTCAACCCCATCCAACATCTAGAGTCAATTGGAAAGCCAACTGTGAGCCAGGCCTATCAATGTCCAGCCTCACTAATTCTTTTCTGGCTGAATGTAAGAAAATCCCTGCAGCAATGCTCCAACATTTAGTATAAAGCCTTCCCAGAAGAGTGAAGTTGTTATAGCAGCAAAGGGTGGACCAACTCTATATTCATGCCCATAATAATGATATGTTGGATGTCAGATGTCCAAATACTTTTAGTCATGTAGCGTATTCCAAGAGTATTTTACTGATTGCAGAGGGGAAGAGGAAAATGAACCGTGAGTTGCCTGAACTGAAGATGTCTTCCCCACAAATATGGTATAATGGATAATCTGTATGTGGCATGGCTCGGTCTGTGGGAGAGGTTCAGGGCAATCAAAGGACCACAGGTTAAGTGGGCACATGCACCGAGGGTGCATTACCAATTAGTCCAGGTATTTAAAGTGTGTTCTTTTCCCAGTAGGTGGCTGTGACCGGGGAAATCATAGGCCAAGAGCGAGAAAAAGCGAGAAAGAGAGAGCTGCACCAAGGAGGATCTGGAAAGCTGCTGTAGGCTGGTTGTGTGTTTTGTCTTTGTTATTTTAGTTTGTTGCGTTCCTTTGTTGTTTTTACCTGGATCCCGTGAGGGTGAAGGGCGAAGACGTTTTGTTTCATTTTCCATTCTAAAGAAAAGCATTTAAATAAAGTTCTGAAATTCCCATCTCCCTGTGTCCAACTCTTCTGTCAACAAAAGGGGTGTGTCGCAGTGCATGACACTATAGTATACAATTAATAAATTCTTGCACTTACACATGAAGTCACTCACATTGTATTAGTGTACAGACCTCCAAAGCCTTTAAGATAAATGACTTTAGCTGCATATTGTATGTAGTTTCATTCCATTTAAAATTACATCTTGTTGATCATCAGCAATAGGCTTTTCTTAAACCTTTAAAATACTTAAAGTCCAGATTTGCAGAAACATTATTCCATAAGAAAAAGCATAAATCCATAAACAATTGGTTCTATAATGCCTAATGAAACATTTAAGTTTCCACTAAGCTGGGGGAAATGAACCATATCCTTTTCTATAGTTATGCTAAAATGGAACTTTTTTTGATTTTGTGAAATCAAAACGAAATATACAGTACGAACAGAACCTCCTCTCCACTCGATGCACTCTTAAAAAAGGCAGTTATAAAAATATAAAGTAAAGAATTCGAAAATCCTTGAGTTTTCCCACAAAACACTAACATTGGCTTTATGTAAAAAGCTGAGGGTCTAGCATATTTACTAGTATATCTCCTATTTACGAGATAGAGAGTCTGCAGTCTGTCAGGCATAATAAAATAAAGATGGCTATGTCCTCACCAAACACTAATTGAGGAGCTCTTCCCATTCCAATTATAGAGTCCATTGGCAGCATCTAATTGAACAATACCGATGGTGATTGGTGGATACTTTCTGGCTACTTCCAGGTTATTCCCACAGGGAATTGTATTAGTTGTTCTGTTGGTTGTCAATGTACTTTATGATTGGTGGAGTTCGTCTCTGTATTCTATCAGCAAGGTGACTTCTCTTTTTCCTATTTTATTACTGCCCCCCCCCCCCACACACACAATTTCTTATCACGTATGTTACAGGCTCGATGTTCGTCCAGAAACAATTTTGGTTTCAATTCCAGCAGTATTTAGATACAGGCGGTAGGGTGGCCAGGTTGCCAGATTGTGAGTGTCGCTAACGATGGACACGACCGCGCTGGTCTGATGCTGTTTGGCCAGCATAATACTTTCACCCCAGCTACAGTGCTGAGGAGCACAGAAGCAGAAAATGAGCATGTTGTTTCCATAACGAGACACAGACTCTCTAAGATTTATTATGTGCGTCATTTCAAATGCCACACCACTTAACTGCTCGACAGACCAGCACAACAGGGGCAAGAGAATATAATGCTTGGCATCCAGAAGGGGACATTACACTGGTAAACCTATTCTGATTCTGACATCGTCAGACACATATGAGAAAAACCAGCACTCATTGCTAGAGCCAGCTGATGCAATAACCAATTGATTGCAAGGAAGTATCTCCTATGGGGTGCTAGTGGGGTCACAGTGTTGGTCCAACCCAAGTCCAGGGAGAGCGCCTTTGTAACATAAGGAAAAGCCTATAGGGGCAAAGAAAATTTAATTACACACCTGGCCACGCTGTCAATCAAATATAACAAACCCAGCAGTCACCGGAGGTTATGCTAATATAATAACCTCTTTCGTTACAGGGAGAACCATCTATGGTTCACAGGTAAGGGCCGAGGGATGAGTGTCTTTATAATGCAGGAAAAGGTCTATAGAGAGCCCGGTGAATTGCATTTCATTTCATACCTGGCCATGTTGTCAATCAAATATAACAAAAGCTCATACTCATAGAAGGTTAAGCTAATACAAAAACCCTCTCAGTGTTGATGGAATGCAGAGAGAAAAAAACTACACAGGAGCCAGTGAGTTTGATTTCAATCCTGGCAGATCAGAAACATGTTGGCCTTCTCCCAAAGGCAAGAGCACTTAGGGGGGTCTGTGTGTGGGCGAAGGGGAAAAACATTTTGGCAACACAATACCTGCTACAACAAGAGTGCTGGGTGCTGGGTTGTAGGGAAAGAGTGGAGGAGGGTCAATGAAAATTAGTGTTTACAGCAGTGAAACAGACAGACACACACACATACATCAGGACATGCATACACACACAGATTTGTGCACTCCCCAACGCAAGACCCAGTCAGGTGAGATTTGGGGCATTCTCCATAACAGCCAGCCAGTTTTCACACACCTAAACTCTGCTGATTAAATGACTTTAAATGACTACTTTACACTCCGAGTACCCAACAGATAGAGTAGAGTAGAGTAAAGGATCCTACCCTACTCTACTCTACCCAACCCAACCCAACACAATCCACGGGACAGGATGCAAAGGGCTTTAAATAAAAAAATTTTTAAAAGCCCTAAAAACCCATTACCCTTTGTAGGATACCTTACCATATGTACTGTAAGATACTTTGCCCATGACAAGACAGCAGCCAAAGTGTTTTAAATGTCAAGATCAGACCATTTTAGAGAAGGTCACCAGAGAAACTGGGTTACCGATGAAAGATTTAAAGGCTGGGATCTACACATTATATCCGGGGATATGCAGTCAGTGTAGAGTAGGTTCATAAACTGAAAAATGCCAACAATGTTGTATGACAGGAACCTTTTCTGATCCAGGGAACCTCACTTAGGCTCAAAAGCATCCAGGTGACCCATATCATAAGTTTAAAAGGGTTATATTTTAAAAACATTTTCCCAAATCTATAAACAGTTACTGCACATCAAGTCTGGCCTGGGACCATCTACAGCACCTTCAGGATCCCCAGGGGTCCCTGTTGAAAACCTCGGTTCTATTTGTTTTTAGTTCATGAATTTCAATTCATTTTGTGAACCTAGTGAACTGAAAATGAACCCCAAATCCAGGCTTGATGCAGTGATGGATTCTCTTTACTTAGCAGATTATTGACGGACCAAGATGGGCTGAGTGGCCCATTCTCTGAAGGTCTGCTGATGTTTTTACAAGTGGCATACGGACTAGAAATGATGTGAGCAGTCTTCTCCTGTGGAAAGGGTTGAGTTGGTCTTGGCGCCCACTGCCAACCCAAGCCGCACTGATGTTTTCCCTGCATTAATGGCTTTTCCCTTCTGATCCCTGCAAGTGGATGATTGGTGGTTTCTGTGCAAATGATCCATCTTCATAGCACCAGACCCAGGAAGAAGCCATGACTGGGTTCACTTGGAGTGCACTGGCTTGGCTGTCTCCACACAGTCCACTCTCCATGGTATCTTTCCTCTAAGGACAACGACTTGCTCCTGTGAGATTTTCTGCTCCAAAACGAAAGTGCTATTAACAATAGATTTTGGGTTAATATAAAATAATGGGGGTGGTTTGAGGTTGATATCCCTTGAGTTTCTAAGCTCTCCTCCGTATGATATTGTTGTAAACATGTAACCATTAACTCTTATCCACAGCTGCTGTTGAGATTATGTCATGTAAGCAAATCAGTCGTATGTTTATATGAATCAATACACTGTGGTCTAGGTCCAAATCCTGACCGTAACCAAGCCTGTGATCCTGACCATAACCAGGCCAGTGATCCTGACTGTAACCCAGCCAGTGATCCTGACCGTAACCAGGCCAGTGATCCTGACCGTAACCCAGCCAGTGATCCTGACCGTAACCAGACCAGTGATCCTGACCGTAACCAGGCCAGTGATCCTGACCGTAACCAGGCCAGTGATCCTGACCGTAACCAGGCCTGTGATCCTGACCGTAACCAGGCCAGTGATCCTGACCGTAACCAAGCCTGTGATCCTGACCGTAACCAAGCCTGTGATCCTGACCGTAACCAAGCCTGTGATCCTGACCGTAACCAGGCCAGTGATCCTGACTGTAACCAAGCCAGTGATGATGCAAGGGGGGGCTCTCATCTCAACAGCAACATCAGAGGTTGTTTGGGTATCTGAGGCATGCATACACAGATACAAGCATGCACATGTGTGTGCACACACAGATACACACAAGCATATGTGCAAATATGTGCACAAACAAGCACACACACATGCATATACACACATGCACACATGGGCACAAAAAAGCACACATGCACGCACTCACACAAATGCAGATACACACACACACGTGCACAAACAAGCACACACTCATGTGCACGCACGCACGCACACAGACACATGCACGCACAGACACACAGACACACACACACATACACACACTGCAAGGACCATCCACTGCCAGTCAAGTGGGCGCCCAATTCCCCTCCCTCTCTCCCTCTATCGTTGGTGTTGTATGACAGTAGCCGGTTTGTGATAATTGCTGCCGCAGTTAACAAGTGTTCTGTCAGATCGCGGTAATGATCACTTTGGGGGCTCTAGACGAAAACACGGCCCTCCTTGACAATACTGCTTGTTATCAGTGCTTTCCCTGGCCCTCTGCTAACCGGGGCGGGAGGGGCGGGGGGTGTTGGGGGCGTTGCTGCACGTCTCCTTCTGCTGCCACGGTAACAGCCCTGCTCATGGGCAGCGAGTCAAGAAGCAGTCACAGCTGGGCAGGGAGAGATGTGCAGACGGACAAGAGAACACCGCGCAGCCCTTCACTGGCAAAGCTTCAACACAGACGCTAACAAATGACTGCTACGAACTCTGTGATTGGTGGAGCTCCTCTCTGTCATTCAGTCAAAAATGAAGCAAAATCAATTAGAGACTGACAGTCCTGTTACTTTGCCAGAATTTAATGATTTGGTTCAATGCACAGTAACAGAGAGGTATGTGCATGTTTACAACAGCCCAGTAGAATTTCCTGAAATCTGATTTTCTTTTCTTATGCATTTCATCAGTAGTAGAGAGAGAAACATGTAAAACACAGGTAAATAACATGACCCGCGGCCCTCGTCATCAACGTGCATGGCACACAGTCGGCTTCCACTGGCCTTGGCTCTCCGCCTCTCTTCCCGCCGAGGTCACCGTGGATACCTTCTCCAGCTTTAGCGGTAATTCTGTGGTGGCCCAAAGGTTGTCTTACAGTTAATGAACTGCTTTACCTGCATTAGCTACTGAATCATCAGAGGGGACCAGAGCACAGCTCCCTGCCAGTTTCTATAGTGACAGTTCTCACTACCATTCTGGCATTTCTCTCCATCTCTCTGTCTCTCCTGTCTCTCTCCCTCCCTCACACACACACACACACACACACACCTCTTCCGGCTTTAAAACTGCCGATACAACAAACAGCAGCTCTTGCTGCCGTTGCTAGTTTGTTCACAAACACAACTATCAATGATAACATGAGTGTTGAGCGCAAACAATACGGTCAGGAGAGACCAAAGTCGGCCACTGGCATGAACACTCTACGCTGTCATTTAGGGCCACAACCACCCCCGGGGAACATAATTCAAGTTTTTTTAATGTGATATTGTGAATTATGTTGGAACACTTTGGGGCCACAACAACATTCTTGTTTAGGGCCACCAAAACCCGAGGGCCAGCTTCTGCAAGGATGCAGTCCTCAAGCTCCTTTTCTTGCCGATAAACACAACTTTCAAATGGAAGAACTCACAATCAGAGATGCTGACTGGTGTCATTACTAGTATTATTAGTAAAAGTATTAAGCAACATGCTTGCAGCTAATTATGGCAATGTTACAGTAGGCTTGGAAGGTTTTCTTTAAAAAAAAAAAAAAAAACTTCCTTCCTAATGACCAGGATATAATTCACGTTCAGGTGGCAATGTGGGGAAAGATGGTCCTCTTAAAAGCAGATATATACTTTAATCAGCTTTTCTGTAATACCTAAAATAAAAAAATGCACATAAATTAGTTGAAAATGGGCACTAGTTCAGCACTTTGATTTCCCAACATCCTATCTGGCCAGAAAAAGACGGAAAAGAAGAAGGATGGTTCTAATTTCCAGAATGACTATTTAATGAATATGTATAAAATATAAAATTAATTCTTATTGGAAAATGTCCTGGAAGAGAGACAAAAGAATGGTCAAAGGCAGAGGTTAAAAATCCAAGTTCAGAAATTAAAAGTCCTCTCTAGTATTTTTTTTAGTACCTCTACTCCGATAGTGGTGTCATCACTGTTTCAGAAGTATGGAATGACAATAATGGAGTATTCCAGAGTCTGTTGCGTTACAGAATTCATTTTCTAACCAGATGTCCTGACACTTTTTATAACTGCTCACTGTTAACAGCAGACCAAACATCTCCACCAGCCTTACGTTTTCTTAATGATTATTGCTGCATTAACAAAGACCACTGGGAAATCAACTAGGGAGGTTTACAGCTGACCCACATCTCTGGGGTTACATGCTCATAGGAATACAAACATTGCTTCACCCTCATTTTTTATTTTATTTTTTTGGAAGAAATTAGAGGGAGCTCAGAGTGCACAGTTCAGAATCCCCATTGTTACAGACAGGGGATTCCACAGCATTGAACATGCAACAGTGACTAATTTACACAATACAAACTTCACAAACTGCCTGAAAAAATCTAATTAATTTAATTAACTTAATAGCCATTTTCTGCTCAGCAAATGCATTCTATCAGCCCTTTAAATTCAAAATAAATAAAATGGGTAAGCTATTCAATTATATGCCTGGCTCTATTGTAGCACACTGATATAGTTTATATAAAAGTTGTAAATACAAAGTAAGCAAGATTACAGATTAAATTAAAGATACATGTAAATTAGAAGTTGTATCATCTAATAATCTACATGAATGAAATATCATTCCACTACAAAGAACCCACAAATTGTCGGCCGTATTTATAGACAGCCCCAAGCCACATTTGTAAGCAATTATTAATTACATAATGCATACCAAAATGCATTTTTCATGCGGTGTAAAATTTTCCAGTTCTATGTCACATAGGCAGCACTAGGGAATGCTCTGGGTGTGTCCCATTACTTTTCACACCTCCCCTCCTTTCCTCCAGTCCCCCACTACCACTCGTCTCCTACTCGGAGTTATGTGGAGGAAAGGAGGGCGGGAGAATGGAGATGCGTTTGAAGCCACTTCGCCAATACAGTTCTGAGCGCTTCACTTGGCTCCTCCAATATTAGGACACTGGTGGGAGGAAGGACACAAAGATCGGTTTCCGGAACACGGGGGAGACGAGGTGGTAGTTGAGGAAAGGAGCATGCGTTTTTCTAGTATTGGGATGCACCCCCTGTGTGACTAATTAAGGTTTTTTAATTAAGGTGTTTGGCTGCACATCATATCGGTGTGGAAATTGCCATTCATTTAGGATCGGCTCAATATGCATTATATAACTTCTACAGCTACTGAGCTGCCACTGAGTAGCTAAGGCCAGGCTGCACTATAGCAGTTAAAAACATAAAAGCAGTTAAAAACAGTACTTCATAACTTAGCAGTAACAATGTACCTCTCCTTCCACTGGGACTGCTGCAAAATGTTGTGTAATGTCGGACTACTGAATTTGCCACAGGAGGATGAAAATCACATTTCCTGTGATTCGTTTCCAAATATCCTTCTTTTTTTTTTTTTTACATTCACTGGATACTGGACTTCTTTTGTAAAGGAGAAAACACACACCTGAGGCACATATCAACAACAGATAAGCCTTCACAAGAAAGAAGATTTCATGGATGAAAAAACTAACAAAGGTGCACAGTGCAAAATTTTTGGCTATACTTTGTCAAAAGAATTATGGAATAAAGAGTGCGCTATCTTGTTTCTTTTCACTGGATACTGGCCTTTCGTGATTCTTATGACTGAGACAGTGCCCTCTACAGTAAAAGATTGACAAGTGTTTGGCATTTCTCTTCTAATCTAATAATATCAGTGTTCCACTGCCAAATTACAGTAAATGTGAATTTTTTAAAAACCCTCAAATGGCCAAACAGGTACTTTTATTGAAACCCATAGGAAGCTAAACTTTCAAAAGGTGAATCTCAGGAGTTGAGGGAAGACAACTTTCAGTAAACATGAACATGTGAGATGTACTGTACGTTTTCAAAGAAAATTACAGGCCTGAAAACCTGAAAAGGTATAATTGTTGACTGTATGTAGTATATAAACACATGCATTTGGAATATAATTGTACCACACATGTTTTAAAAGCTAACGAATAACGTAACAGCATGTTTGCGTTTTGTGAGCGCCTCTGTGTTTGTACGATCGCGCGTGCATACGTGTGGGTGTGCAAACATGTTAAGTCATTTAGAACTACCCCTTAGGATAAGTTTCTCAAGGGTTGCTGGAGTCGCGGTAATTATTACATTAATAAAGGAAAAACGAATCTAAGCACTTGCATGAGCATTGATCAAACTAAATGGGGTTTGTATCGTAACGTCAGCAGTTGAGAAATGAAGTTTAGCGATGTGCCAGACTTATACGGGGGCTTGGCCGTTCTTTCTCTCGGCGTGCGTCTCCGTAATCTCCTCTTTGTGATTAATGTGGCTGCCATTATTGCAGACGTTTTCTGGTATTTTGTTCACTAAAAGCATCGAGCCTACCTGCAGCACCGGTAGGCAAGTAGATTCTCTGAACTTTGCTCTTTTTGTGATTTTTGTGAACCAAGGCTACATATTCCAAAAGAATACAAGAGATAAATGCATGTTTATCCCCTTACATCTACTTTCAGCTTTTGCCATCACTTCAATTGTGTTCTTAATCAACTTGCCAACCAGTCCCCTATTATGTATGTGCATTTAGTATTTATAATAATGCAAACTGTAATTATAATAATTATTGTTGAAATAACCATTAGGCCTATATTAAACATGAGTAGTAATGGGAGTATTAATTCCCCTTGACAAAATACGGTAGCCTAATTTCTCCATTAGAATTCGTGCATTTATTCTATCTCACAATCCATCTGTTTCCACGCCGTTTTGTGTGAAATATGGGCAATTTGTATGTCAGTAGGTCCAATGTAATGAATTTCCTTGAGGAAAAAAAAAAAAAAACAGTGCAAAAGCTGCTGGTGGTGACGTCCGCTTCATTTCGGGCGGAATTTAACAACGAGAGCGCACTGGCCGGAGAGCTCACCTAATGCCGACACCTTACTGTAATCACAGCCTGCGGAAACAGATAGCGGTCAACAGGTTCCCCAAGAGACGGTAATCAGGAGCAGCCTTCAACTGAGTGACCTGACAGAAACAAATAATCTCCGACAGTTGTAGGTATCCTCATCATTCTCTGGCAGGAAAACAAGTCAATTAAAGCTCAACTGAGTAAAGGGGTAATGTTTGATAGAACCAGCTAGCCCCAGGACCACATAGCCCACTATCTTTCTGATATGCATTAGAGGGCGTGTTTCAGTAGCACGCCTGCACGCGCTACAATTTTAAACACAGAAATGCGAGGGAGCTGCACCTCTCTCAACTCATCTGTGCACAAAACATTTTCGTAACCTCGCTGAAAAATGAATTTCCGATAAATAAAAAAATTACAGGTTACTCCATCCTTGAACATCAGTAGATTTTATTAGTTACGCAATAATGTATTTTCAAACGTGTATACCACTGTGCGTTTTTTGCCACAAATTGGAAGGGATTAAATGCGTTCACAAATTAATTGAAACTATAGCACGAATGTTTAGACTCAAAGATAAATGTCACAGAATCTCTACCTTCGCTTTTCTCTTTTAGCACACTGCATTGAATACTGGGGTTTTATCGAGTCTGGGTGTCTTAGTTTAAGTGAGAGTCGTTTATAATAATTCCTACACCCAGCTGACATCCAAATGAAATCCCCCACCCCACTGTATGTCGAAGATCAGACTCCATGTACACGCGAAATTAGGCTATCCATCGCTGCTCCAGCCAGCATAGCCACTATATGTGTTCTGCAGCAATCACCAACATGAAATAATGTCCCCACACTTGTTAGAGAGCGAACGGCGTAATCAAGGCAGAATTTTACACAGACCACTGATATTGACAAGACGTTCGTCCGTACGGAGTGAAGGAACAATCGAAACAGGAAGTGAACATCACCAATAGGCAGTCCAGCTTGGACAGAAGGCGGATCTATCCAAACTTTAAACTAGGTTGCGCTCAGTTTTTGGAGACAGAAATTGATATAGCACAGCAGTAAATCAGGGGGACCTTACTGTGTAGAAATTTGTAACACTTGCAAGTATTTTTGGAGACGGTAGAGAGGCACGTGAAACCACAGCGGTTTCCCATTCTGGGAAGAGTCGAGTGGTTGAGCGAGGACTACAACGGGTTGTATTCAGGCACAGTTTCATATTTAATAGAAATCTAGCAGTGTAAATATCAGCCTGGAAATGTCCGAAACCAAGCCAAATGATGATCCGAAGTTGTCAACGACGGACAGAGCGGTGAAATGTAAGTGGTAACCATTGTTGCCGTTGCCTTTTGGAGGAAGTCATTAGTGCATTTTAAAGACAATCGTGTTTTGCGACCTCCAGCAATTGTGACTTCAAACAGCACACAGTCGGTAGTACTTTTACAGCACTGCCAAAAAATTTAGAATCGGATTGCAGAGAAAGGGTGTTATCTGTATATGCATAAGTAGAAAGTAAAGGCAATTAGTTCATGAGTTTGTGACATGTCAGTTCTATAGCTTTCCATTTTCTTGGTCTGTCTGTACTGTTGTAGTGTACGTGTTCTTGCTAATATTCGCGATCAGTGTTTACATTAAACGCAATCTCACTTCCTACGTCGGTCTCCCTTCTGTTACTGTAGCTTTTTTTTTTTTTTTTACTGTTGCGTACTGCACAGCCAGTCTCATAATCGAGTCACTTAGTGCACGGTCCACACCACCTAGTCACACTTGCCACATTTGAATTCCCTGTCATTTCATTGCACTATAAAAATATTGCGCAATTGTTATTTTAACAGTGAGCGTTTCAGTTGCGGGAGAAGAGATTTTGAACTCACTGTCTTGTATAACACTGAATAACTTTTTTTTAAGCCACGCTTTATCTTGTGTATTTTAACAGTATCGAATTTTCTTTAAGTTTAGAGAATTTATCTTATTTTTAGATCTTTTTTTGCTTTAGAAATCGAGCTCGTTTTAACGATGATTTAAAGTAGCTTAGATAACGAATACGCTTGCAAAGGCTACGGTTATTTTGTGTACGTGTATCGGCCTATAGCAAGTCTATGTCAAAATGTGCAAGTGCGGTTTAATAATAGGCGACTAGACCTAAATAAGGGCACTGCGCTCGTGTGTCAGTTTGGTTACTATGCTGCTGGTGATCTCGGCACCAAACTGTTTTGCCCACCGTCTTTACACATCGGATCCAGCCTGTACTGATATAATCCACTGCTTTGCGGAAGCAGTGGTCTCATATTCAGCTTGGCACCTGGCGTCCCCTCCCTCGCAATAGCGTTTTGGACCAATTTCATCGGATTTCAGTGCAGTCTCGGGTCCTCCAAAGTAATTTGACAACTTTTCCGTGCAATTAAAGGATTTGTAGACTAAGTCTCGCGAATTTTTATGTATGTATGTATGTATGCACATAATCTGTTTCTACATTTGTTAAATCAGAGTACTTTAACTTTTGGCCGCTCGCATTTTGCAAAGCCAGTCTTGTGCCATGACTCAATGCACAGACATGGAAATGTGACACCTTAGGCATGTCCAAATAAATTTACCCATTTTAGCGCATTTTTCAATTTGCGTGCTGTGCGTTTCCTTGCTGTTGCAAAAAGTACAAGCAGTGCTGGAGCGCTGGGAGCGCATTCGAACACGAGATCATTTTTGTTGTTTTTCATAAATATTTTAAGAGAACTTGGCAAAACAGCAGCTTGATTGATGAAATCAGCATAATATGGTCACTTCTGTTGGAGAAAAAATCACTTGCTACTCGTGGGCTCCAGCTTTGCACACCTGACTGTCCATCCATTTTGTAAAAAATAGTCCTAGTCAGAGTCATGCTATGCCTTGGTCAAGAGGCAGGAGTACACACTGGTCACCAATCGCCCACACACATTTCGTTCACACATTCATACTCCACAGACAATTTAGGATCTCCTATAAACCTAACCTGCATGTCTTTGGACTGTGGGAGGAAACCGAAGCTCAACGGAAGCACACATGGACATGGGAAACATGCAAACTTCACACCGAAAGACCCTTAGTTAGAATTCGAACTTGGTACCTTCTTGTTCTGAGGCCCTATACCTGACCAGTTTACACATATGCAGTTACCTGTCTGAAATGACTGATATTGCAACAATTTATTAAACACTTTATGAAATCACTTTATTTGCTGTTGGTTCGGTGGCCTTTGTCTAGTTATGTCAGTAATGGCAGTGATAGTGTCCCGTTCTGGTCTCATTTTTATGATGACATGGCCAAGATCTGTACAAACGCTGTGTTCATTTCTAGGGGCAGACTGTTATACAAAGTCATTTATGTGTGTGTTTTTCCATCTGTTTTGGCTTTGCGTGAGCTATTTTTAGAGTATTTTCAGGGCAGAACAATATTGCAGCGTTTGCAGTTTTGCTGTGTTCCTAAAATTCTCAGTGTTTCAGAAAAGACCTTGGGCTGAGGCTATTGTAATTCTTCATTGCTGAGCCAGAGGCAATGTTTTGACAGAATAGTACCCCCGAAAGCATGATTCCATGTACACATTCTTGCTTTTTCTGTGATTTTTTTTTGTTGCCTCTCCCTCTTCCTCATACCAAGTGGAGAGGGGAAAATCCTGCCCCTGATTTTATGTGATGCCGATCTTTCCCTCTCATGGGCATGGCAGTGGACTGCGAATGCAATCTTATCTCTATGCTAATGTGACTCAGACCCTGACCAGTTCAGTCCTTGAATTAAATACCTTTTATGTGTGTTCTGTCCCTTTAAATCAGGGCACGACCCCCTTGGGTCGACCACACAGGATTTATGTTCCCACTACTCTGCGCCATGTAATTTAAATTACCTGCAGTATTGGCTTTAATCACAGAAAATCTAGTGTGAATTTGAATATATATTGATAGATGTGATTGAGTATTTCTTTTGTATATTTGAAATGGAAGTCATCTTGAATAGAAATGGGTCCCATGCATGCCTCCATTATTAAAATATTTTACTGAGAACATTATTTCACAGAAATTCTGCTAAGTGCCTCTTTTCTTAATCTGCTTTAAATTAGCCCATATTCCCACCTCACCTCTCAGGTATGTGCACTTCAGTGGGATGTGGCCATTTTAAATAAGACATGATTTTATTTATTTTTTATACATTTCCCCTAACTCTTATCCTGAGTGACCTACATGGCTTATGTATCATCCATTTATATTCAGCTGGATATTTTATTAAAGAAATTCAGGTTAAGTACTTCACTCAAGGGTACAACCGCAGTTTCCCACCTGGGATTTGAACCTGCAGTGTCACACATAGTCTTCTGCTGTTGCAGTCGCCATTCTGAACACACATTCCAAAGCCTTGCTTTGTGATGGGGTATGTTTTCAATGTGTACATGTAGGCCAAGCAGAACACACAGCATGGTGTGTACTGGCATACATATCTCCAAACGGTGATATCCAGAATCAGGCCTGCTCTTCCTATTGGTGGGAGAAAAAAACAAACCCTAAAACGGAACGAGCGCGGATTTGGTTACTCGCGAGCAGTTAACTGTCATGGGCTGTTAAAGAGGGGTATGAGCTTGGGATTCCACACCAGATGTTCAGGTTCATCCTGCAGTTGGCTTACTGGGTCGTGTCGTGAGACGCTGGCTTGCTTTTAAGGCACCAACCATTTTGGTTGTAGCGCCATGAGTGGCTTTATCACTTAGCGGAGGCTGAAAACGCTCATAAATCTCTTAATGTAAAGCTTCCCTTAAGTGGAAGCTTTGGAAACGAGGTCACATTCATTTCTCCTAGAGTTCACTGGATGAGCCTTTAGGAAATGGTCATTGCTATTATGTATTCATTTTTAAAAGGCACAGAGGTTAGCCTGAGGGAGAATCGAGACCAGTGAAAGCCTTTGGACATTCTTCTGTTTACAAATATGTCTTTTTTAAAATAGAAGGGTGTGTTTCTAATTTGTCCACATGTTTTTGTGGTACACCTAGAGTTCACTCTGTTAGTGTTCAGACAGTGACACCATTTTTGTTTTTTTGACTCTATACTCCAGCGCATTAGATTTGAAATGAAACAATGCATTTGAGGTTAATGTGAACACTGTCAGCTTTAATTTGTGGGTATTTGCATACATTTTGGGGTGAACCTTATAGGAATTGCTGCCCATTTTATGCATATGTTAGGTGAGCCCTTTTTGTACTGAGGTATGTATGTGTTGGTTGTAATTGTCAGGGAGGATCTGTCTCCTGCAAGATCTGAAGCACTCAAGACTGTTGTTTGGAGCAGGGTTTTCATTCAGCTGGGCCGATAGGATCTGGCATTCAACCTTTCGACTGGACCCCTGCTGGGGGCCGCGGGGGGTCCCGTCCCGGCGGGGTCTCCTTCTCAGCTGGCTGACAGAGTCATTTTTAGAACTGGACATTAAGTAACGTCACATACTTCACACAGGCTTTACATAACTCCTCCTGCGCCCTCCCAAGGGGGTGTTAGGGGGGAGGGGGGTCTAGGTAAATGTGCTCAATTGTCACTGTGCAAGATAAGGTGTCTTAGAGATCATGTTTTAGGTACCTCATCCCCAGGGGGTGATCTGTATCACACAGTGTTCTATTGGTACCCAAGATTCCATATTTCATGTCACCCTCTTTAGACATTCCCTTACATGTGCAATGATTCCACACACTGATGTAAAAATGTTAAATTAGCCAATGCACACATATTTGCTCTTTATTTTATTCATTAGTTTGTCATCAAACTTGGTATATGTTGCCGTTTTCTTTATTATTTATGCTGTCTTTCTTTTTATTCCCTTCTGTTTTTGATCCTGTATGTTTAAATAATTTCGATATTCGAGTTATAGCACCTGTAGCTTCTCGCTGTTTTACCCGAGTGACACCAGTTGCGAGTTATGCTAGATGCTGGCCTTTATGAAATCCAGTGTTTTCATCAAGGGTTGGTATCAATTTCACGTCAGTTCAGGAAATGTCTTGAAGTGCCCGGCATGCTCAGCAGACATCACGCAATTCATAAAGTGAATTTCAGTTCACTTCCTGAATTGAAATGGAACTGTCCCCAACCGTAATTTTTGTCATGGTAACCTGTGCGGTGACGAGCACGCCGAGGCTATCAGGGTGAGAGAGCTGCGATTCTTTCGCTGACTGAGACACGGAGGGAGGCGTAAATCCGCTCACACACAGAGAGCTCTCTGCACACTCAGAGCTCAGAACCTTGTGTCCATCCTGAATTGAATGGGGGGGGGGAACCTGTCCCCACTCGATAGATGCAAGGAGGTGGACATTTTCTTCCCTGGGCAGGACAATGGCGTTTTGTCCTTTTTTGAATTTTTCGAGAGATGGGAGCTAATATGACAGCACAGCCTCCAGCGTCCTGGTTCTGTCAGTGGAATGATCTGAGCAGAGGAAGAATAAGGTTTATTCATTCTCTGGGATGTGCTAGACATGAGGGCAACAGGAGTGCTCCTTAATCAGCCGGCAGTCGACGGTCGAAAGATGCCCGATGGCGGCTGTAGGCGGCTGGTTCCCGGTCTGTCAGATGGAGAGGCCTTCAGAAGTGGCACAGCCACACAGTCTTCCCCTAGTACCACACTTCATTTTTTCCAGGGGTGGCAAACACATTGGTCATCATCTTCAAAGTTTATGTCAACTGTATTTCCAGGATTGGTGTATAAATTCTGTCTCTTATTTGGGGTTGGGGGGGGGGGGTGTTGGTATTGTTTCAACACTCTAAGTAAGTACTGGCTGTTCAGACTCCGAGACGTCTATTCTCCTTTTCCTCAAATAGGATGAGTGTCTGCTTTCTGCCATGGTTCAGAAAGGGAGCTACGTGCAGTGACTTTTATGGTTTCGGCAAAGGGTTGGTTGATGTGCCCACTGAGCGCTTTGTGACTGAAATTTAAACTGTCCAGTCTTGCAGCCTTACTGAGAACACTTGGACTGTTTCTAATGGATGTATTACTTGGCATGTTCTCCACTGGTAATAAAAAAAACACTTTCAAAGGATATCACATGCATCACAGATAATGTTTGTAAAAGCTACGTGAGGAAACCACAACTGAATAAACTGGAGTTTTTAAAGAAGATGGTTTTTTTTCTTACATCCGTCTATGAAAAATCACTTTTTGTAAGGTTGAAGTTACAGTGCGGGCATTTAATGCCAAGACGAGAGATTATGCTTTTTGATGATGGCTGGCTGTGTTATGATATTGACCTTTCCTACCATCTTACTTTTGAAAGAAACTGCTGAGACCAAGCCAACTGAGCAATCTGAGAAAAAAAAACTCAAGGTAGTGTGACAAAAAATATTATTCCAGCTTAGTAAAAAAAAAAAAAAAAGGACTTAATAAATGGGAAGGTCTGACTGGGGGGGGGGCTGCTCAGGATAAGCGCGTATAGATAATGGGTGGATAGATGGATGGATGGATGGATGGATGGGGGGGGGGGACAAACAGTGAAAATTGCCAAAGTGAAAACATGGGTCTCCTAAGCCATTGTTGCTGAAAGTGCAGATCAAACCGGGTCATTTTATAACAGCTGGTCACTCGGTCAATCGCTCAATCAAATGGCAGCATTCACCAGCAGGTAGTCATCATGCGCACAGTCACTTACTGCTGTAGCTCTCAGTGCTCAAGTTGAATGAAGAATGAAGGGTAATGTGAGTGCTCATAGTTAAAATGAAAATAATTACAATTCGCTCAGTCAGTCGCTCGATAAAATTGTGCCGTTTGCTTCCAGGTTGTCATGCCGCACTGAGTCACTTCTGCGTAGAAGTTTTTGAAGTCCTGCAGAATGGCACGCTGGACAGTGTAGTCCCTGGAAAGGGCAGGGAGTAGAGCATTCGGGTGCAAAGCTCTGAAGTGAGTGGGACAACAGATGTGACTCCAAAAATTAACCAATCAAAAGAGGCACTATAGGACTATAGTGCAGAAGTGCGTGCCTAATTGAAGGTCGGGCTTGGATGGGTCCTCTGGAATCTTTGAGAAATGAGGGCTGATTTGAGAGCTTGTAGATCCTGAGCATAACTACTGTTCCATTGGCTTATTCAGAATATACGCACAGAATTTCAGCCAAAATGGACTGTCGTTATAAAAAGGAAACACCAATGCTTTGGTTGTTTTACTGTATATGTTAGGATTGGATTAAAAATATAAGACCGCCCATAGGTAAGAGCAGGATAAATGAACTGCTATGGTGTTATGTTTAGTAAAGCAGAGATTGTACACATATGTTCATTTTGTTGGGGGGTTGTGTGCAGTGTTCTCTGCAGTTCTGGGGATATTTTCTCTGGTCTGAAGTCAGCATCTCGTCCCTCATTTTAAGACAATATGAGTGGCCTGAGCACATGGGCTACGCAGGCTTGTCATTCACACAGCTTTCTGCATTCCCATACCTGACCAGAGACATTGGTTGCTGGCAGAGTAGAACAGCGTCCACAAAGTGATGCTTGTCTGTGCATCAGTGGCTAAAAACCTGCTTTATGGAGGTGGGAAAACCGTAGTTTAAGCCTTTGTTTAGTATCTCTCCAGACTGTTCTGCGATTGTGGCCTGGTGGAGTGTTGGTTGTTTTTCTTCACCTGTCATTCTGTCTGGCAGTGAAGCTTAGCAGGAGCTGTTAGTAGTAGAGTGGGTAAACATGCTAAAGAATATAAACATCTACAAGGGCAGAGCGCCATGCTAAAATAAATAAGAACACCCTGGAACAAAGACTAGGCTAGATTTCTTTAAACAGGACACTGGCTTTGTTTGCTCTCTCTGTAATGCCGCCAAGAACAAACTTTCAGTTGTTTCCTTTTTTCCGTGAAACATTGTCTTTTTCCACCCTCTGATAAACCTCATTATAGGCCTAAACCCAATAAAATTTACAACATGATTCAGTGTTTGACTGCCTGCCTTTCATCAACAAATGGACTTGATCTTCTGTTTTATATGATAATGATATGATGATCTTTTGGTAACCAGGAATTTTGATCCGGTGAAACTGGTTGAGTTTCACATTCAGACGTAGTCTGCACCTCAAGTAAAGTTAGATTAGCTCCAAAAATTCAATCAATTCAGGAAATTAATTGAAATTCAATTAAATTCAACTTAATTCTTAATTGGAGAAATATTACAGGCCAGTTTTCAATTCATGAATTGAATTTTTGATTTTTTCTCAAACTGGCTGAATCAGAATGGAATGATCTCCAAACTCTGGGGTAGTTAAAATGAGCCGTTTCTGTTGGACATCTTTGGCTTCTGACAGACGGCTCACAGGAGAACCTGGCGTGTTGTGATTTGTGCCGTTGCATGTGGCCTCTGGATATCTTTAGACCTCGCCTCGTTGCATGCCAGAAATGGGGATTTTGCAATGCAGCAGATGTTTATATCTTGTGATTCGCATGCTAACATTCATTAGAATATTCGACAAAGACGTCCCTCGAGTGTGCGTAAGCAGTGTGGGGGTGGGGGGTGTATTTTTGTCTGTAGTGTCAGTGTCACCTTGCGGTGGTCATAATCCTGCCCATAACTTTTCTAGACTGTTTTGTTTTTTGTCTTTCTGCTCAAACAGACGGCCTGATCCACTCTGCTCTGTACATTGGTGGTAGACTCCTAGCACAGGGAAGCCAGCGCTTGTGGTCAGGTCCATTTAAATTCAGTCAGTTCAGGGAATTAATTGAAAATAAGTTGATTTAGTTGGCAAATCCTCATAGAACTCCATGGACACTTTTCGCTTCATATGTGGAATTTTGGGTCATTTCTTGAATTGACTGAACTGGAATGGAATTGGCCCCAAACTTTTGGCTTTGGGTTTCACAGTGATGCCCCCCTATCAGGCAGAGGGAGGTGACCCTACCTGAAACCTAATCTTGGATAGTAGCACCAGTGCTGGCCTGAATACCAGTGCAAATAAAGATAACTAATTTCCAGAATATTTCATATGGATTTTTTTAAAGGTCTTTCATATTTCATATTGGTATGCCTTTGCATCTTGTCTCTCAGAAAGGGTTCACTTTGTTTTAAGAATTTAAATATCTCTAATGAGGTGCTTGCCCATGACCAAAAGATCTTAAACAGTGCATACACCCTTGGTCTGCTGTGCTGACTGGATTATTCAGGAATTAGTGGATTTCCTACAAAGTAAACTCGTTAAACTCAGACAGATTAAGATCGATATGAGTGGATGAGGAAGGCTTGATGTTAGGGAGACTCATTTGACTCTGTGCATCACCCACAGCACAGCATGCTTCCATGTTGATGTGGAATAGGGAAGTGGGTCCATTTTGGTTGCTGTTGCTTGTGGCGCAAAACCCTCTACCAACCAGACTGGTCTGTAAAATGCCAGGAAAATTTCCAACACATTGCTTCAACTGAAACTGGTCTTTATTTACGCAGATCCATTGTACACTTGAGCTAAGCTGCTTATCATGAATTTCTTCAGTGAAATATCCAGCTGTATAAACAGATTGCATGTTAAAAGAAAAAAAAGTAACTGAATTAGTCGCTGTAGATAAGAGCATCTGCTAAATGCCTAAGTGTGTAATCTCTTTATTCTACTGCTTGCTTCCCCTCCTTCTGAGATGGGAAAACAGTGAAGGCTTCTTTGCGCTGAGGGTGACTTCTTCTAAGGAGGGCAGTTTATGTTTTGCACAAGATTTTAAGGTTTCTTACAGAATGATGCGTTCTTCTGTTCTTCACTTGTGAGTTCTGTGCACTGCAGACCTGTCTCAGCAGAGGACTCTCATCACACTCCTTTCATGAAGGCCTGCACTGGCTCCCAGTAAAACACAGAATTGACCCCTTGATTTGAAGAGTAGGTTTTTTAAAAATCTTTTCTCAAAATTCTGAGTCAGTGTTCTATAACTCCTTTGATTTCAGCTGTTACATCGGCATTAGAATGTTCTGTTAAGGACATTGTAATCACATATTTGTGACCTTAGAAAAGAAAGCATTAAGAAGAAAAAAAACACACCTCCTGATTCTCTGTGAAAGTATGGCTAGCCGTTCCATTAGTCTTTGTGTTGTGCTTTTTATTTATTAGTCTGTACAGCATCGTGGGTGAATGAAAAGCAATTAACTTTGCATTATTATTATTGTTATTATTGTTATTATTATTATGGCACACATCTACAGTCCCGTTTCTCATTACACCAGTGCAGTACATTGATTGCAGTTAATGGAATATTGCATCCCACCCGGTCTTTGTCCGTGCTCACGGCTTTTAGGCTGTTAATTTATCATATTCATTTTTAATGTGCTCCCATATATTATTTAACGATGATTTGAAAGTCTGCGTGCAATTATTAAAGGCATTCTGTTCTAAGACTGAGTGACACAGCAGCCTTAGGCCTGTGTTTCTGAAGATTTTTTTTTTTTTTTTTAACCAAATATTGAGGAATTTTATTCATGCTGCTTGTGTTTAGGAGCTGGACATATATAATGGAAAGGTGGTAATACTTTTTTCTTTATTTTTTAATTAAAAAACATTTTTTAAATCATTTTTTTCCTTCTGTTTGCTGTTTTGTGAGTGGAATGATTTCCTGTATGATGACTAGCTGCATGTTCCTCATGATTCTTCTGGAGCAGTGGTCCAATTGATATTTTTTAAGTGCACCGGTATACATGAGTGGGAGCCAGCAGTAAAGAAGACATCACGTTTCTTACTTACAGATCTTACCTTGCCTTTAGGTTGATATTTTGTATTTGTAATTATCCTTTTTCTTTTATCATAATTGTGGTCACAAATTGTGGTGTCTGGTGGTTGGCTATCGTTAGAAAGAGATGCTTGCTCATCACTACCATGCATAATTAAACTATTGTACTCTTCCTTTGATTGTGTTCACAACGTTAGCCTGTTTGAAAAATAATTACAAATGCCTGCTGCTGTTCTAACAGATATGGGTTATTTCCCAGCATTGGCTGGTTTGTTTTGAAAGTGTGCACAGACTAGTTTGAAACTAGTTTGCTCTAGTTTAAAAAAAACTGAGGGATGAATAATTACTGTAAAAAGAAAATGTGCCAGATGAAGGCACCCTCTTTACCGGGTAAATACTGGCTCCCATATGTGGAGCCAGTGACTAAGGCCGCAGTGTTTTGTTTTTTTCTTTACTTTTTTCCTTCTCATACTGAAACGGAGCGCAGTCTGCTTACCTTATGTACAGCGTCACATTGAGCGAGCTTGGTCACCACGGCAACTCGGCCCTTTCGCCAGCCGTGCTTGCAGTGTAAACATTTACTCAACCGTGTTTCAGGACCTGCGAGGTCGGCGTTACGACATGGCTTTCATTTTCGCGCGGGTTGCCTTCTCTCCTTACTCGGGAGGCTGCGCTGTTAGAACAAAACGGGCTGCCAGATGCGTCTTCTCGTCAAAAGGCTGAAAGTCGCGCACGGGGCCCGTGGCTGGAAATCTGTCAGAGAAAGAGCTCCTGTTCTTTGTTTTTACCAGCTGCTACCTTTTGCAGAAAAATGAAAAAAAAAAGAGAAAAAGGCTGCTGGGTGACAGACGCATATGTGTGTGATGATGTAAGACTCTTTGGCTCTTTTTTTCGAAGCTCTTTCAGGTATTTTAAAATACAGTTCACTCCTCGTCGCCTGCTCTCCCTGTCTGTCCTTCTACTATTTGGAGGCAGTCTTGCAAAACATCTCTGTGCTGTACCAAGAACAATCTGTCAGTGGAAGAAACCTGTTATAGTCATGCTCTTGATAAAGGAATGACAGATGGTCTTTGCCTCGAGGTAAAAGTGCCTGAAGAACATTTTTTGGTGCCTCGCCATTCCCCAAGATCTACAACCTGAGAATTTGTTCACTAACAAAGAGGAGTAATGTCAAATTCTATTTAAATTTTAATCATTCTTGAAATAATAATTCTCAGACGTGGGAAAATCTTTTCTAAAACAATTGGGGGGATACTGAGGAATATTGGTGGAATAATGGACACAGGGTTGTATTTTGAACACACATTGATGGTATGGAATTAAGGGACTTTCACACTGGATTGAATGAGCACAAATGGAATTCACTCCCCACAGTCAGTGATGTGGCCCAGAGTCAGTGCATCTCTAGATCTTTGTTTAGCAGAGGGTCTTCAGTCAAGTTCCTCCCAATTTATTATGGCTTAGCTCTAATTCCAATGCCCATTCTCTGGAGGGGAAAACAGGTTTATGGTTCCATTCTGTCGTCAAATGTTGCAAGACTTCTGTGAATTCTGCGGTTAAAAGCAGGAATTACTCCCTGGACATGTCACCAATCCATCGCAGGGCCCACACACCATTCGCTCACACATTCATACCTCAAGGGCAAATCAGACTCTACAATTAACCTAATCGTTTTGTCCTTGAACTGTAGGAGGAAACTCCCAAAGGAAACCAATGCACACAAGGGTAGAACATTCAAACTCCACAAAGGCCCTCAGCTGGAATTTGAACTCAGTATTTTCTTGCTGTTAGACAGCATGACCATTCCACGTTGACATTCTGATTATTGTAGTCAAATGCAGTAAGGCTCTTAATCCTGTAGTCAAATGGAGTTAGGCTCTGAATTCTGTGGTTAAATGCATTTGAGCTTTGAATTCTGTGGTTAAATGCATTTGAGCTCTGAATTCTGTGGTTAAATGCGTTTGAGCTCTGAATTCTGTGGTTAAATGTGTTTGAGCTCTGAATTCTGTGGTTAAATGTGTTTGAGCTCTGAATTCTGTGGTTAAATGCGTTTGAACTCTGAATTCTGTGGTTAAATGCGTTTGAACTCTGAATTCTGTGGTTAAATGCATTTGAGCTTTGAATTCTGTGGTTAAATGCATTTGAGCTCTGAATTCTGTGGTTAAATGCGTTTGAGCTCTGAATTCTGTGGTTAAATGCGTTTGAACTCTGAATTCTGTGGTTAAATGTGTTCAGGCTCTGAATTCCCTGCATTCAGTCATACTAACTGAGATCAAGAACACGTACATGCTCCATGTGCATGTGTGTTGGCACAGTCTAGCTGAAATTTAATGCAGGTTCATCGTTGAAGGTGCAGGGTGGTGCTCTGAAGGTTACATTTGTTATTTGACGTTAGTTTTGGCTGGTGCGACACTACCCAGCCCATGTGTGCCAGGTGTTAGCACAGTCAGTGGTACGGATGTAAATGGTTGCTAAAGAAACACACCCTTGGTGTCTATTTAATTTAGCAGTCGTCATTCCCATTCACATTTATATTTCTGAGCTTTAGCAAATACTCACATGCTAAGGCACTTTCTCTTGCTTACATGGTTTTACCTACAATCCTTTATACATCTACATGCTTTACTCGAGGAATTCAGGTTTAGCGCCACGTTCACGGGTACAATGACTGTGTCTCACCTGGGAATCGAACCTGCAACTTCTGGAGTTCCAAAGCCTAGTTCCAAAGCTAACCATTGTGCAATACCATTACTGCATCCCCCAGCACACCTCTCTACTGCTGACTCAAAGACATAATGGGTTAATCTGTGGACCATGGCAGTCCTTCTCTGCATCATCAGGATTGCAAGGTCTGATGTGCGGCTCTAAACCCTTCTCGGGTGCGCCTGTCTCGTTTCCGCGGTAGTGCATTTCCCTATTGTTTACAGAACGTTGAGCGTGACCGTGGCAAGATGGCGGAACGGACGGTAATTCCAGATGAGCTGTGTCTGGAGTTTTTTTTTAAATACTTGCCCAGGCACATGGGCAAGAGACAGGATGAGGAATCTTTCAAAGCAATATTATGGGAAAAGAAGGGGTTACGTTTGGCGCATTTTGTCTCCCCTCTCTGTTTGTGTTAAATGACTGATGACATTGTTGCTTGCAGGTTTGGCATTGGAACACTTTGTATCTTTGTGTCTTTAAACTCTCCTGGAGGCACAGAGTATCCCGCCTCAGTATTAATTAGGATTTCTGTTTGCTAAATGCGGGTTTGCATGTCTGGTTTATGCTCTCGCCGTGACACAAAACCAAACAAAAGCCTTTTGGCAGCGAGGCTGTGGGGGTTCCTGTAATTAGTGCTGAATTTATTTATTTTTTCAAATAAAAGCCATTCTGCCTTGAACGGGACCACACAGTTGTGTTTTGGTCCTTTAAATGTACCGAAACACGTTGGTGTGATATCAAGCTGTCGACCGGCAGTCAGTGCTCTCATTCTTGGATGTGACTGATTGACGGAACATGTGCAAGCAAAACCGCATGGCGTGTTCAAACAAGGCTGGAGTTCGGCTTCAGAGTGACGGACGACCGTATGATTATGGTTTGCTTTCAGATGTGTCGAATGTGTTGGGAAGCCAGCTGTGTGCTCTCTGTAAGCAGTGGATTAACGGGAGAAAGCTCTGCCCTTTTTAAACAAGTCATTAGCACACCACATCTCCACGTTGTGGTGTGCAGCAGGGCCGCTGGGCTTTACTGAAAACAAGTTCTGAGTCCATTCTGGCCTTGAGTCTTCAAATCAGGACTCAAATGCTGCCTTTTCAGCGATTCATTAAACGCCTGCCCCCTGCAGTACGAATCTATATTATACTTTAGCCTTGATGTTGTTAAACTAATGCCTGAAACAAATTTGTTTGAAACAATTTGTTTGTGAATGGTGCTGTACAAAGACCGAGATTGATTGATTGACTGATTGATTGATGAACACTGTCTGTGTTTTTTCAGCTGAACAGGCAACCCATGTGCAGCATGTGAACAGTCATTGGTATTGGCAGGTGTGTCCTGAGGACCTGTCTCTCTCTTGCTATCGTTTGAGGAAAATGTAGGGGTCGACATATGTTGGTTTTCTCACAGACACGGTTGCCAGGCAAAGTGGAGGTTTCCTAACAACACAGCCCACACTGAACATGGCCTTGTTCATGGTGCAGGAGAGGCGTGCTTTGGTGCAGGAGAGATGCACTTTGGTGCAGAAGAGACATGCTTTGGTGCAGGAGAGATGCACTTTGGTGCAGGAGAGGCGTGCTTTGGTGCAGGAGAGACTCACTTTGGTGCTGAAGAGACATGCTTTGGTGCAGGAGAGATGCACTTTGGTGCAGAAGAGATGTGCTTTGGTTTCAGGGGTTCCGCAGCCTTGTCCCTTGCATGGCAGCAAGTGCGTGGGCCATGATTGGCCAGTTCATCCATCAGTAAGCTGCCAACTGTGCCTAGAACAGCTGAAACATTTTGGCACCAGTGTTGTGATGTCACTGACATTGCTGCAGTGTTTCTACAGCATGACAACAGCCCCAGTATAGTATAGTGGTCGAGGATATGTAGCTCAGAGGTTGCAGGTTTGATTCCACATGGGGCACTACCCTTGTAACTTTCAACAATGGTGCTTACCTTGAATGTCTTCAGTAAATTATCCAGCTGTATAAATGTAATGTGTTCAAAAAAAGACTGTAAGTCACTGTGCATAAGCGCATATGCTAAATGCCTTAATGTTTTGTCACATGTTTGCACTGCCTAACAGGGGGGACTGAGTGACAGGTGTTTTGCCCAAACAAAAACAAACATGTATGAAAAAGATGAAAGCTGCATCCTACTCCTCCCCCCACCACTCTGTGCCTGGCAACTGCAGCTGTTGGAAAATCAACATCTGCCTCAGCAAAGGGTTTTTATTACAGCCAGTGGCAATAATAATAATACTACTACTACTAATAATAATAATAATAGCTGCAAGCAGTAATGAAGGGGCCAAGTGCTAGTACCTCCATGTAACCTATTCTGTTGTAGCCCAGTTCGTGCCCGTTACTGTTCCTCTCAAAATTGACTTGAAAGCTATGCTTTAATTTAGCATTTTAACCTGTTTTTTGGTATAGTACCCCCAAGTGGCTTAATTTCAGGCCTCGTGGTAAACATGTGTACCAAGTTTGATGCCTATCGACAAAAAGGTTGCAGATGTATGGCTACTTTTCCTTTATGGTGCCCATGCTGCCAAATATGTCAGTCTATAGTGTGGTCATATTGTTTGACCGCATAGCTCCATAAATTGTGGCTGGATTGGGTGATAACTTTAGTCGGAGATGTCTAAATGGGTTTTGACAAAATCGAATATAGCTGATATAGCTGACACCAAGGGTATATGATTTGCCTTTTAGGATCATTCACTGCAGTCTTCCACACAAAGTTTGGTTTAAGTCTCTGTTGGTGATGTTAGAAGGGTGGATGAATTGACCCCAAAATTGGTGTCTGGATATCTTGGCCGGTCCAGATTTCACAAAAATCCACCAAGCAATTTTATGGACTGCCATAGACTCCCATGGTGGAAACTATAATAGTGAAAAATTCTTACTATTACAGTAGGTGCCTATGTACTGTTGGTGTTTGGCTCCTAATAGGTCTCATCTTTGAAACAAACATTTGTAAGGCTTTGTAAATTAATGTGGCCTTTACTGAGCACACATTCCGTGCTTTGTCTCCCAGCTTCCATGAACCTGAAGGGGAACACCCCACCCACCATTGCTTTTCTCTTATCCAAGGTTGAATATACATACAACCAGGAAAAACATAAAGGTAAATACAATGAAAAAAGTTCTTGGTTAAAGCTTAAATGCGAGGCTTTCTTGGCATAAATGCAAATACATTTTTTTTTAATGCAAGGCTTTCTTGGCCTTTTTCAGGTTTGCATGTTTGAGTGTTTCTTCATCCAGTCTGTGGGCTGTAAACTCATTCCTTCTACAACAAAGTTAATGGAACAAACAGAAACTCTTTGATGTGCCCAAAATCGGTCTCAGCGGAAATGATTTTTTCACTTACTAAACAAAAAAGTGAGGTAGATGTTGGACAAAAATAAACCAATAAATAAATACCATCAGACTTTGTTGTTTGTGATGGAATTGATGGGAATATGACATTCTTGTCACAATCTGTCAGATATGTCATCGCTGCTTTTGTAGTAAAAAGCAGTTTACTGAGAAACAAAGGTGCCAGGCAGGGAGAGCATGCTGGGAGAGTTGAAAAGCATGCTGGGAGAGTTGAAACTGGCAGCCTTTGAGGTGTGGTTCACATTCTCGAGTTCTTTAAAAAGTTTGGCATGCTTTCCCAATTCTTCAAGATCTGAGCAGCATTCAGTCTGGATAGATCAAACACTGGAGAGGTATCGGACATGTTGATGTATTTAATTGTATTTAACTTTATTTCATTATGGGGAAATTCAGACCTTCATTATGAAGCACAGTGCTGTGGAAGTCTGTTTCTGATGAATGTATTGCTCCCTGTTAAAACCAAAACGATCCAGAAATCTAGCTTGCACATCAAGGGCCCAGTCAAGTAAAATTCACCGGGGAAAATGTTTATAAATGACTTTATGAAAATTATGAATATGGTGTCACGTTAGTATTATTATTTACAAAATTATTCCGTTTATAAATGTTGAGCTCCATAATGTTTTGGACAAAGGCATTTTTCTTGATTTGGCTCTGTACTTCACAATTTTAGATTTGTAGTCAAACACTTCACACATGGTTAAAGTGCAGATTTTCAGGTTTTATTTATACATTTTGGTTTCACCATAGGAATTACAGCAGTCTTTATACGTAGTTCCCCAATTTCAGGTCCCAACGTTTGGGACAAATGGCTTCACAGGTCTTTCTGATTAATCAGGTGTGTTCAATTGCTTCCTTAATATAAATATAAGAGAGCTTTCAGTATCTAAACTTGATTCTAGGTTTTTGATTGCCTTTGGAGTCTGATATTGGTGTTTGTCAACATGAGAACCAGAGTTGTGCAAATGAAAGTCAAGGACACTGTTGTGAGGTTATAATTTAAAAAAAACAGTCAGAGACATAGACCAAACACGCCAAAATAAACTGTTTGGAACATGATTAAGAAGACACAGAATAGTGGTGAGCTCAGTAATGCGCAGGGCCTTGTAGACTAAGGAAGACCTCTACAATTGATGACCTACGAATTTTCACCATAATGAAGAAATACCCCCAAATACCTGTCCAACAAACCAGAAACACTCTTCAGGAGGCAGGCTTGGATGGCTTTGACAGTGATCACTGTCCACAGAAGACTTCACAAACAGAACTACAGAAGCTACACTGCAAGATACAAAACCAAGATAGCCAGGTTATAGTTTGCTAAGAAGTAGCTAAAAGAGCCTGCAGAGTTCTGGAAACAGGTCTTGTGGGCAGATGAGACCAAGGTTCACTTGTATCAGAGTGATGGCAAGAGCAAAGTGTGGAGGCCAAAAGGAACAGCCCAAGATCCCCCCTCATCTGTGAAACATGTTTGTGGTGGTGTTATAGTTTGGCCATGTATGGCTGCCACAGGTACTGGTTCACTTCTCTTCATTGATGATGCAAATGCCGATGGAAGCGGCACAATTAATTCTGAAGTGTACATAAGCATCTTAACTACATGGTCAAAAGTATGTGGACACCCTTCTAGTGAGTGGTTTTGGCTATTTCAGCCACACCCAGTGCTAATGGGTGCATAACATCAAGCATACAGCCATGCAATCTCCATTGGAAAACATTGGCAATAGAATGGGTTGTACCGAAGAGCTCAGTTACTTTCAGCATGGCACTGTTCCCCGATCAACTGTAAGTGCTGTTGTTGTGAAGTGGAAATGTCTAGGAGCAACAATAGCTCAGCTGTGAAGTGGTCGGCCACACAAGCTCACAGAATGGGACTGCCGAGTGCTGAAGCACGTAGCGTGTAAAACTTCCCTGTCCTTGATTACAACACTCACTACCGAGTTCCAGACTGCCTCTGGAAGCAACACAAGTACAAGAACTGTTCGTCGGGAGCTTGGACAATTGGAACGGCGATGCTGTTAACAGTCAACAGGGACAGTTATGCAAGTACAATGGGATAGGCTCCACAAAATATTTTGTGTCATACCGAAGGGAAATATCCCTTTTAAGGTTTTACGTTTCTCTTAGGGCAGTGGTTCCCAACCCTGTTCCTAGACATCTACCATGCTGAAGGTTTTCATTTCAACCCTAATTGGGCACACATGATTCTACTAATTAGCAGCTGAATGAGATCTCTAGCTGTTGAATGAGGTGTGCTTTATTAGGCTTTGAGTGAAAACCTACAGGAACATCAGGGTTGGGAACCACTGTCTGGGGGTTTCTTATTGGTACAATATTTATTTATTTATTTATTTATTTATTTATTTATTTATTTATTTATTTTTATTTAACCTTTATTTACCCAGTGTAGGTTCACTGAGCACGGATGCTCTTTTGCAGCAACGCCCTGCTTCACACTCATACACATTCACACCTGGGAGCTGCCCAGTACAACCACAATCCTCTGTTGTTGGCCACTGAGCAGCTCCACTGGAGGGAGAGAACATTTTTTAGCCAATTAAATCAGGGGATGATTAGGTGGCAAGTTTTTGTGAGAGCCAGATCTGGGATTTTAGCCAGGACACCGGGGAACCCCCTGGTGTCATGGGATCTTTAATGACCACAGTGAGTCAGGACCTCGGTTTAACTTCTCATCCGAAAGACGGCATCCCCTACAGCACAGTGTCCTCACTGTGCTGTAGGAGATGCAGTATGTATTCAGAATTTGTGCTTTGGTTCATGGTTAGCATATACACCCACTGGTTTGGGAATGTTGTTATCCAGTTCTGATTTATGTACATTATATCAGGAGAATGAACTTCTGTTATAAGTCAAACAAGCATGTATGTGAGATTTGCTAAATGTATATAATGAAATGTAAAGGTATCACTATGGCAAATCCAGTCAAGGAGAAGACCGAGGACTTATTGGGCCGAGCCACTGACACACTATTCCTTTGGAATCAAAAGGATCCTGAAGGTTTCAATATATATTGCCCTGGACATGAAGATGCCTTAGAGATGATGGCAGAAACCGAAATCATATTGTTGCTGTATTTATTAGTAGCAGTAATTGGTTTCAGTTATGCATCGGTCAAACAAATAGCCTGACTTGTTGTTAACAATTGTTGCCAAGTGATTAGATTTTGTTTCATGATGACTCAGAAACCAAATCAAAATTTCAGTTTAAATAGTGCTTAAGATTACAACTTTATAGTTTTATTCAAATAGTGGTCATAAAGAGGAGGAACACCACATTTTATGTCTGATAATGACTTTTGTCTGTGGCAGAATATGTTTTGTTTAGGAGCATTAATTTGTGTTTTTCTCATTTAAAATGTTTTGGAGATGCTTGCGGGTTTCAAGTGCGAGCCACTTGAAAATCATGTTATAAGCCTGTACGATATAGGCTTGACGCATTATGCGTGTAAGACACTGAAATAAAAAAGAATAATGAATACGTCAAAAGAAATCATGAATTGTACATTAACACTGATGAAACATTTCCATATGTCACGCAATATAGGAATGGCTCCATTGTTATTCAGATCACAGAGTTTGTGAACATAGGCGTTGCTGAAAGCTGGGACTTAATATAGCTCCCATAATGGATTTTATGCAAACTGTTATCATAATCTGAAGAAAATGATATTTAACGTCAATGTAGCAAACTGCGCACAAGCGTGCACTGAAATTTTTATTTCTCACAGTAACCTTCCAGCATTCCCTATGAATTCTTACGCAGTTTGTTTGAAAGCATTTTTATACTCCCATTTACGGTTTTATTCTGAAATAAATATGTAAAACTGGGTTTAAATTCTTCCCAGTGAACATTACAGTCTTGAAATCAAAACTTGAAACCAAGATCCATGTGTTGAATGCTTGATACGGTTGCCAGATTGATCTAAATCAATGCTGAGCGATGATTTCCCCCATTTAACCTTTTCTCAAATCTCTCCTTGTTTAACCTTTCTTAGGCAGTTCCTTTGCAAAACAGGATTTTTGCAGTGTTGAGTGGTGTTGGATTAATAGCTCGGTGCTACTGTATGACCTCTCAGTGCCTTTAAACCTGCACATTTGTATTTTTACCCAGCCTGCGTAAGAACTCTGCTTTTATGTTGGGGGGTATTTTTACATTGATAATAAAGTGGCTTTCTCGGGCGACATAACTCAGGAGGTAAGACCGATTGTCTGGCAGTCGGAGGGTTGCCGGTTCAAACCCCGCCCTGGGCGTGTCGAAGTGTCCTTGGGCAAGACACCTAACCCCTAACCCCTAACTGCTCTGGCGAATGAGAGGCATCAATTGTAAAGCGCTTTGGATAAAAGCGCTATATAAAATGCAGTCCATTTAAAAAAATAAGCTCTTCACCATAATGGTCAATGAGATCTGAATGAATGACAAAGAATCTTTGCTTGCTCGCATGCATGGCGTCACTGACAACGCACTGAGGATTAAATCATTTGTTCAGAGAAATCAGTTCACCATTTAAAAAATTGCAGGCTTTAGATCACACAGTGACAACCAAAGATGCCACTGAATGCCAACAAAGCCTGTGTCTCCACTTCCAACGTGACGTGTAATCTTTGTACTTGAGCATTTTACTCTAATTCTGGAGTTTCACAAATTCTACAGTACCTAAAGAAAGCACTGCATGCTTAAAGCAGTCCTCTTGGGCATGAACGACTGTGGTTGAGAAACAAGCCGCTGTACTGTTATCTAATGCAATGAACTGCAGCTGAAAAAATGGCAGAAATGCTGGCCTTCCCCAAAGAAAAAGATGAAGAACACTGTTCTGCACATTGTTGTCCTCACAGTCTTCTGTAGAGTGTATCAGAAGTTTCCCCATAAACCTGCGGATTTACATGTTTTACATACAGGCCAAGATTTGCTGCTCAAGTCATACAAAATGAGAGTATGAGAGTTCTTGTGAATTAGAGACGGTAGTAGGCTTTGAGTGTTGAAACTGAGACCACACTTCGTTCATTTGTTTGATTTAGCATGGCTCGTATTGGAAGCTTGAGAATGATAGAATTATATGGGAAAGCTGTTATTAGCAGCTTTCCCGTATATTGTAGAGGTCTTCCTGGTATAAGCAGGAGAAATCTCCGCAAATATTGCTAAAAACATTGTCAGGTAACTTGGTACCTAAAGAATATGCTCAGTATGAAGTTACAAATAATTGTTGTGACCCTGCCTACCTCCTGTTCCAAAACTGCAGTTGCCACGGACAGTTCTTGCGCCCCTGTTTCAAACCTGCACTGTGACCGGGACCAAGTCTTGAAATGGAAATTAACGTAAAGAAAATAATTTAGCAACCGCATGATGCTGCAGTGGGTAGTAATAATTGGCATGTTAGTAGTAAAAAGACATGCATCTCTGAACTGCCCATAGATATGAATGGTGTGTGTGCCCTGGCTTTTAAAGTGCTTGTTTAATCATTCTTCACATAACCGCTCTTTAATTAAATCTAGTCCAGGCTTATTTTCCAACAGGTAATTCACTGCTAATCACAAATGACCATCCGAACCAAATACAAATCCACCCACGAAAGCTTTGTGTATTAAGCCTAGCATCGTATTTATTTATTAAATTCTTTTTTTAATCTTAGAAAGGGATATTCATCTGACATGAAGGCTGTGCATTTATGCAGTGAGCTAGTTCAGTGTGTTCCTATACCTTGAGTGTCTGAATTAACAGGCAAAATCTGGGGTTTCAATTACCACTGATATGAGAGATTAACTATTTGACTCATATATGCTTCCCTTTGTGTGCATTGTTTTATTCCATGTTAAATCTCAATGTAGTTCTGCAAATAATAAGTGCTATCAGACTGTCAGTTTCTCAGCTGGTTTCTTTGCATTAGCTACTGGACAAAAAAATGCAAGAACTTTTCTGTTGTCATGTGCAAAGCAGCAGGCAATTACCGGACTGGGAACATAGTTGCAGACTCTTAAATTGACTCCTAAGTGCATCATGGGAAGGAAAAGGCTGAGCAGAGCTGTGCATTTAATTAAATTTTAAGTTTTCATGAAAGGAGGGTGGACAGTCCACCGTCTGTTTGTGTTATTTGCTGTATTCAGACAGGGGAAAAGCAGAGAGGGTAACCGATAGAGACGGGACCAGAACTCAAAAGCTGCCTCAAGTGGGGGATTGAACCCCCGACCACATGGGCGACTCGTACAGTCCTACTACATGGCCAAAAGTATGTGGACACCTGACATCCTACATCTCATCCAAAATTATATGCATTAATATGGACTTGGTCCACCTGTTGCTGCTATAGCAACCTCCACTCTTTTGTGAATGCTTTATACTAGATTGTTTCAAGGATTTGCTTCAATTCAGCCAGAAGAGCATTAGTGAGGCACTGATTGGGAGATTTTTCTTTCCAACTGGGGCCATTGTCATGCTGAAACAACAAAGGGCCTTCCTCAAACTGTTGGAGAAGCATAGAATCGTCTAGAATGTGATTGTATATTGTAGCATTTAGATTTGCCTTCACTGGAACCAAGGGGCCGAGCCCAAAACCCGCACCAAGGGGTGTCCAGATACTTTTTGTCCTATAGTGTATACAGTATGGAGTCGGACACCCTATGGACTGTACCACGTTTCCGTATATCAGCCAATCATAATAGAGATCCCGAAAGAGACCATTCAGTTATGCATTACTCTCGTCTCACTTTAGCTAAATCCTGTAGAATGAAGACTTTAAGCAGTCTTCTTTTATTCTTTACTTTCTTCTGCTTGTACTTCCAGGAACCCTCCTCCCCCCAGCCGAATTATAGGCTTTTCCAAAAACATTTTTCTCCGGTTCCCTTTTATGTTTTTCTGGCTCTAAACGGAAGGGAAAAATACTCGGGTGTTTTTTTTTGTGAACGGGTGTGTCTTGGATTGGCTTAATTGAATTTGGGGTTTGGCTTGAGGCCCTTCACCATTTCCATTCGGTCATGTGGATGTCATTTCCTGTTAGGGGTACGGTACGGTTTGGGGGTCCGTCCTGCTGTACCTGCTCGGACTGACAGACGACACAGCCGGTTAAGATTTCCTCCTTGGAAAAGGGGCACCTTTTGGAAAATGTGCTTTACCACAGATCACCTTTCCACCTGACCGTGATCCGTAACCACGGCAATGCGGTCGCCGGCGCGGTTTTGGGCTGCCGGCCCCAACAACACACACTCGTCATTTGTCGTTCGCCTCGTGTTTTTCCAGCAGGAGCTGAATCTCAGTAAATACGCCCTTTTTTATTTAAAAAAAAAAAAAGGAACAACTGATTTCCTACATCTGTTCTGGTGAAAAACAGTGTTTGGAGAATGTACAGCACATGTTTGGGTCTCATTTTTGTTTGAGACCAGAGGGGGTCTTAGTTAAGCTGTCTTGCATGCAGCAGTGTGTCACACACACACGCACGTGTGCATGCACACACGCGTGCACACACACACACACACACACACACACACAGAAATAGTCACACACTTGTGAACAGGACAATGCCCTGGCAGTATCAAATTCATGATAATGGGTGTTTTCAGCCATAGTGTGTATAAACACACTGATGCAGACTTGATTTGTTTATATGAAGGTTGACTTTTAGTTACTGTGGAATCATTTGTGTTCTGAAAGATGATCTCATATGATTTGGAAATAATCATTTGAATGATGCTTGCACTGGCTTTTTTAAAGGATTACTGGGAGCGTTGCTTTTGGAGCTGTGTGTTTGTGTGTGTTTGTACATTTGTGCATGCGTGTGCAGTGTGTGTGTGTGTGTGTGTGTGTGAGTGAGACTCTGCTGAAGCGAGAGCTGATCCTGCTGTATAGTTGGCCATTTCATACTGCCCTCCCACGCTTGGCAGCTGCCCTGTACAGAACACTGCTGCCTGTACTTCACCAGGAGAGCGGGGTGGGGCTCGGCCAAATGGAAACCCTGTGCAGACGTGGGTGTATGCGTGTGTGCCTGTGAGGCCCCTGCAGCAGCATGTGAGGTGTTCAGTGCAGGTGTTGAGGACTCTGGCCCAGGTTTTGTAGGGGGTGAACAGAGGGCAGAGCCCAGCTTCCTATGGCCCCGGCAGGGCGGGGTGCGTACGTTCCACAATCCCGTACCGCACACGGTTTTGGAGGAATGTCCCGAAGACTTGTGGACTTCCTGCTCTGGTGGTGCAGAAATACCCCCATACCAGGCACTCGCCCTGCCACATCCCCTTGCCACACCCTGTGTGATGGAGGGCAGGAAGAAATTGTCAGGACACAGGGCAGAGGACACCACAGGCTATAATGGAATGTGTCGCCAAACCCAGGGAAGGTGTCTGTTTGCCGTGGAAGACCTATTAACACTGGCGGTGGTTCATGAACCCAGAGAAGCTGTCTGTTGTCCTGACCATGATAGTGTGTCCATAAACCCTGTAAAAATGCCTGTTTGGTGTAGATGACTTGCTGAGTTTCTGAGGTATTGTCTTGAGTCGAGCGCAGTAAGCGAGTGCGGTAATAATTCACTCTGCCATTTAACACGGATCAGCGCTGCGATGTTAAGAACCTCCTTCTGCGAATTCTCGCTGCCGCTCCTCTCGAGGTGAACTCAAACTGACAGAGCCCCAGAGCGCTCTCACTGCGGAGAGTGGGGAGATGAGAACGCACTTCTCTTCCCTACTGTCAATCATTTGCATTCATTTACTGTGAGGAGTGTTTCTTTCATCTGTGTGCTTTTGTGTGTGCGTATGTTCGTCTGTGTTTTCCTGTTCGTGTGTGCGCGTGTGCGTGTGTTTGTGTGTGTCTGCGCATACGCAAGGGGGTGGGCATGCTTGTTGGGTATGGAGGTTACTGTAACTGGCAGTACAGTAATTATGCTGCTTTGAGTGGGTATACTTATTGGGTATGGAGGTTACTGTAACTGGCAGCACAGTAATTATGCAGTTTTGAGTGGGTATACATGTTGGGTATAGAGGTTACTGGTGGTACAGTTATTATTCAGTTTTGAGCGTGTATACTTGTTGGGTATAGAGGTTACTGTAAGTGGCAGTACAGTTATTATTCAGTTTTGAGCATGTATACTTGTTGGGTATGGAGGTTACTGTAACTGGCAGTACAGTAATTATGCAGTTTTGAGTGGGTATACTTGTTGGGTATGGAGGTTACTGTAACTGGCAGTACAGTAATTATGCTGTTTTGAGTGGGTATACTTGTTGGGTGTGGAGGTTACTGTAACTGGCAGTACAGTAATTATGCTGTTTTGAGTGGGTATACTTGTTGGGTGTGGAGGTTACTGTAACTGGCAGTACAGTAATTATGCTGTTTTGAGTGGGTATACTTGTTGGGTGTGGAGGTTACTGTAACTGGCAGTACAGTAATTATGCTGTTTTTAGTGGGTATACTTGTTGGGTGTGGAGGTTACTGTAACTGGCAGTACAGTAATTATGCAGTTTTGAGTGGGTATACTTGTCGGGTGTGGAGGTTACTGTAACTGGCAGCGCAGTTATTTAGCGGTTTTGAGCGCTGAGCAGCCTCTTGGCCGCGTTCCCGTCTCCGCTCTGATGGCGGCTGTGGGCTCGTATGCTCGGCCATACGGATTCGCGGGAGCCCTGCACGGCCTCATGGGAAGAGTGCCGTGCTTTTTGCAGGTTCCCAGCCGGTGTGGAAGCCCTTCTCAGAGCCTCATCGCTTTTGCTCACAAGCAGAAGCTTTTAATGGTGTCATTACTATTATTACTATCACTGCCAGTGCGTGTAGCAAGTTTGAACACGTTTGATTCAGATCATAACGTTTTTTTATTTTTAAAGAAAATTTCAGATATCATAGGAGGAGATACAGACCAGCTTATTGATTGATCGAATATTATTTTAGCCAGCTGACAGGGCCCCAGGAAATTGCTTTTGTTGCCTGATAGCTAAATGTGCTCTTAGCAGACCAGGCACTCCAAAAAGGAAAACCGGGCCTTATTGCATGCAGAAAAAAGCATGCAAGCAAGCACTTCTTGCACTTTGGGTATATTAAAAGTTCTTCATAAATAAATGCATTGATACATAACAGAATACTTTACTCTCCTTCTTTTTTCTTCTTATTATCTGTTTAATGTGTATAACTGGGTGCTTTTCGTTTCTACCTGATAATTAATTGATTGATGCATGTCACCGATTGGCCAGAGATCTCAGCTCTAAATGAGTTCTGATTAGCGGGGAAGAATGAAATCCAACTGCACTGCTGCACTGCACAGGGTCAGATCTGAATGTCACTGGTGTACGGTGTGCAAACAGAGTTTCCCTGTGGATTTGTCAGGTTCACTCCTTCACTCCATATAAAGAAACGCCCTGTGCACACGGCCGACTCCCGCGCCAGTGGCGCATCTGCTCATTTGCTCTTTATTTACTTTCTTTTATTCCGCCCCGCTGTGTTAACAAAACGCATGCAAAACGACATCTTTAGAACACACCGTGTCTTTCAGAAAGGACACAACACCGCAGGGGAACGTCACTCCGCCAGGGTTTTTTTTTGTTCTGTCATAATCTTTTTTTTTTTTGTATTTGTGTTCAAACGCGTGATCGCCGGCTCTAAGGTAGCGTGGCTGTCGAACGGTCGCCGGGGCGATCGAACGGGAGCGCGCGAGCCCTTTGAAACGCGCGCGTTGCGCTCGGCTGCGTGCGGTCGGCCACGTGACGGCCACGTAACCCTGACGCGCCCGCCGCTGTTTCTGCTCACGTTGCCGTGCGCGGCGGGAGGGAAAAGTTTGGTATCGTGGCACGCCGTTATGACGTCTCTTTAAAATGGAGTGTCGGTTTGCGGGCTCGCTGCAGTTTTTTTCGGAATGGTTTAAATGTGCTGTTTTTGGCCATCGGTTGATGTTCAGGCCGAGGTTCAGTAAGTGTATTTAGTTGCTAACAAGAATGGACACTTAACATTGGGTGGTTGCTGGTGTTGACCTAAAAAAAAGAAGAAGAACGCTAGGAGAATCGGAACAATTGCTTAGCTGCTATTAATCATTAAAGACCAAGTGCGATGTGGTTTAGATTAAATTCAGTTCCTTGTCTTACTGGAGAGCCATGTAAGACTGATTATATGGCCAGATTAGGGGGTGCTCTGGGTTTAAGAGGAGATGTTCTAATACTGTCTGGTTGTTTGAAAACCTTACGCTTGGACATAACTCAACAACAACGATCTGACGTCATGAAAATATTTTTGAAGTGCTGCGGATCTATATTTCTCTAGCGCTTCTGGAAATGAAACCAAATGACATTTTCCAGCATTGTGAGGAGTAGGTTTACTATTGGTTTTCAATAATGGATTGTAAACAATAAACAATGCATAAAAATATAATTACTGCATGGGAGTGTTTGCTGATGAGCTTTTCAGCTGCATAGTTCGGATATTAAAATGCTGAAAGTGTAATTACCGTGGCGAAGAGATTGTGTCTCTCGTAGTCTGATCTGCAGCCCATGTCTCCACTGGGTTATTATTTCATTTGAGGCTGAAAACACGAGCCTCTGTTGAGGAAAACTACAACCCAGTAAAGCGTGTGTGTGAGGTAGGAAACGATAGAAGGTTCCAGACATACTAATACGGTAAAACCCTCAGATGAGGACAGGCGTGCTATTATTTCACGGGCAAAAACATTACCTTCCACCTCCATCCCAAAAAGAAATCACCTTTGAGCTTGAAATATTGCGGCGCTCTCTGCCGGATGAAGATTTTCACCGTAAGAGCCGGTCGTCGGGAGAGCGTTTTATCGAGGTGTGGAGCAAATCAGGAGCTGCTTTGACACTAAAGAGTTTCAGGGGAGCATTTTGGGAAATACTTACAGTGCAGAAGCAGCTCTTGGGGAAAGGAGGACCCTGCTTTTTATCTCCCCCGCTTTTCCTGTGACAGCGTTTCGGAAATGGAGACTTCAGTTTCTATGTGAAATATCAGTCAGCTGTGAGCGGGGAGGAGGAATACACAGTAGAATATTCTACACTGTATCATGTTACAAAATGCAGAATGCTTTACAGCTAAATGCTATATAAAAATCAAAATGTCGGAGCAGTAAGTTGCTGGCCAGAGGTTGAAACCATACCCAAAACATGTTTGAAAAATGCTCTTTCGGTTACATGCATTTCATTGCTGCCTTCCCCTGACTGTGTGTGATAGGAAGAATCCATGCGTCATTCTTTGGCCCCTGTTATTAAAATGACTAGCCTGCAGCATATTGAAATACAATTATCAAGATACTGCAACACCTACACATAATATAGGGACAGATCGTCCAAATTATTACAGCTTTAATATATTCATTGCCATGAATTTACTTTTATATTACTTAAATTTTTTTTTTTTTTACAAAAAATGTCCACATATTTACTATGTACTACTGTGCATTCCGTTTCCATAATGGTTCTTACAGCCCTTCAAGCCTGTATTTTGTAGTGCAGTGGTAACCAATCCTGTAGGTTTTCATTTCAACCATAATTTGGCACACCTGACTCTACTAATTAGCAGCTCAATAAGATCTCTGGCTGTTGAATGAGGTGAGCTTTTTTAGGGTTGGAGTGAAAACCCTACAGGACAGTCGACCTCCTGGAACATGTTTGGATACCACTGCTGTAGCGTGCGTGTATGCGTGCGTGTATGCGTGCGTGTCTGTGTGCGTGCATGCATGATGACAGGTTCTGTCCCCTCTTCCCCCCCACCCCCTCCAAGGCCCAGGACTGGGTGCCCCTCCTGCTGGGAGCGAGGAGTATTTTTGGGTAATGACAACAAGCAGTTCCTGGTCCCCTTTATGGGGTATCGGAGGGCATGAAGGGGTACTGGCTCAGCTGTGTGGGGGTGGGGGTGGGGGGGTGGCATAGGTAAAATGATACCCCCTGCCCCACAACAGCAATCTGGATGGCAGATTCTTGCTTGCAAAGATCACCTCCAAGTCTGTCTCTGTGTGTCGCCTGGTGACCTACTTTTACGCTACCCAGAGTCCCGATGGGGCAGTGGGTGCAGGCGAGGGGGGTGGGCAGGCTTGGGGGATTGGGATGGGATAGCGGTCGTCCTGGAGAAGCTGCTGCCGTGCTGGACGTATCCCGGGCCAACGAATAACACTCCCCATCCCTTCCTGGCCTTTTGGTAAATCTATCCCACCGTTAAATAGAAGAGGCTGCAAAACGCCAGGGACAACAACCCTAGCAACCCCCCCCCCACACCCCCCACCCCCTCTAAAATCGAACAGGCCCCCAGGAAGGCCCCGATGGCGATCTGCCACCTGCTCATATACAGACAAAGGCCCCCCCGCCATCGTGAAGCTGCCCGCCACAGGTGCTTCAACAAAGAGGCTCTGTATTTGTGCCTGAGGGCCCCCCGCCACCCATCCTGCATGTGCCCCATCCCCGAGGGGCGAGGGTTTTCTGGCTCCATGTTCACACAACTTCCTGTTTCCTGTCTTCCCGACAAACAAACAGCCACAGCGGTTTTGTTTGAAGGAAAGCGGAGCGGCTCTCCGTGCGTCAGCGCGGGATTGTCCTCCGCCGGCTGCCCCCTTTTTTGTGCCTTGACACTGACGCTGCCCCTGTGGAAGGGCGCCCAGAGCTACAGCAACACTAGGGGGAAAGCGGGGTGCAATTGGCAGCACGAGTCCAACACCAGCCTGGCTGGTTCTATCCGACCCAAATGCAGGTCAGACCCTTCCGGTGAAACACGTTCTCAAGCGACCAGGGCCCACCTGCCATTAACACAGCCCAGTAACAAGCAGATGATTTAAATGTAATATTAGAAATAAAACATGACATCATAAGGGTGGGCAACCCCCCCCGTATTTCATCACTTCCCTTAAAATACCCAGAGTGGGGTGGGGTGGGGGGGGGGGTTCTGGATTGGGCCCTGTCCAGAATAGCTGTGGTGTAGGTGTCACATGGGGGAAGGGCGCGGGGTCAGCAGAGCGTGATCCGGGAGGTGACTGGATGCCACGTTACATTTTAGGGGCCTGCTTGATCTGGCAGTCGGCTGGTTTTTTGGAACCGGCGGGGGGTGCAAAGGGGGGTCTTGTCTGAGCAGGAGAGTTGTTCCCTCCTGTGGGTCTGGCCACCTGTCCCTGTGTTCGTTCCAAGAATGCCAGCATTACCTACACCCCCAACCCCACCCCACACCCCACACCCCACACCCGCCCTTCCGGCTCATTCTGTGGCTAGGAAGAATGCCATCTCCTGTTGACTCAGGCTTTGCTAGAGAAAGATGGCGATTAGGAGGGCCTTGCCTAATAAATCCTTTCCTCTCTCGTAAATGTGGACATAAATTCCTGGGGGTCACGGGGGGCTGTGGGTCGGCATGGCGATGGTGGGCCTGGGGGATTTGTGCGACCGCGTGTTACTGTAGCCTTCAGTTTACATTGTGATACTGGCAGGAGCTCGTTAGATGCCACCGTGTCGCTGGGAGAGAACGTCACGTGATTGATAATAATAAACTAGCCTTGGCGTTTACCGCAATCACCGAACATGTGGCAGCAGGTGGGGAGGAACAGGTGTGTGTGTGTGTGTGTGTGTGTGTGTGTGTGTGAATGCAAGTGTGAGAATGTGTGTTTGTGTATGTGTGTGTGTGTATGTGTGACCGGCTTGCTCTAGCGGATCAAGTTTTGAAGGCAGGTTTACGTTGGCACTGTGGCTCTACGCACGCCCGGTCTGACTGCTGTCCCGTGCAGTGGCCCTTATACAGCATCCGGCTGTGATAATGGCTTTTAATTCATTTCTTAAGCTCTTAGATGGCATTATACTGCCCCATTCACTGGCCCTGAACCATGAACCTTTATTCTGCTGAATTTAATCCATGCACGGGCCGCAGCGTAATGTGGGTCAGCCGCAATACCGCCATTGTGCACACAGAGGGAAAGGCCAGGGCTCAGGGCTGGGGGGGGGGGGGCATAATGGGAAATACCCCTATGACCCAGTGTGGTGGGAGGCCGAGCTGGCAGCCCGGCAGAGGGGGATCTCCAGGCACAGTTCCTGTATGCACACGGGCTCTCGAGGGTCACCGTTTTTTTTTCAGAGGGTGTGAACGAGAGAAGCCGAGGACTTGGGCGTTTCCTAAGCATACACACACACACACACACGACACACACACACATGGAGAGAACATTGAGCAATAAAGCCATATTCTGCTATCACCGGAGACATGGTGACTTGGTGATGTTATTTTGCTTGAAAGTGGAGTCTTTGGCGAAGTGCGCTACTGGCTGTTTCCCTCTGAAAGGAATAAGGGTTCCCAGCATGCACTGCTCTGTTTTCCCTTCCCACACTTGCACAAAGGCCGTCTCCGCTTGAACGAAGCGCTACATCACATACACTGCAACATAAGCTCCTGAGCAAGTATCTGATACTGTGAGTATCATTTGGTAATCTCTACCATTTCTTTTAGACATGGTACACAATGAACTGTCTATTGGGCAGTGCTGCTTTGTTTGTGTGGCCTGTGTTTCTAATTAGAATCTGGAATGATAAAATAGGGATAAGGCTGTTCTAATATCACCTTACATCTAAAAATTGGAGAAGAGCTCCACCAATCGCAGACTTGGCTTTTAACTGATTGATCAACAGCAGTAATGACTGGTGCGTAATGGTGTAGTAATTCTGGCTACTTCCTGGTTAACCCCTACATAAATCCAGGGAGTATGACCAGGAAGCATCCACCAGTCACCATCGGCATTGTTCTGTTAGTTGTTTGGAAGGTGCTCCATGATTGGTGGAGCTCTGCTCTGAATTAAAGATGATGGCATAACTGCCTTTAGCCATATTCTATTAGCATTGTTCAGTATTAAGCTCTCGGTTGAGTAAGTGTAGCTTAGTGGGTCAGAGAGGCAGGGCATGACAAGGTCTCTGTACTCTGTCCCTACCCCCCAGAGAAACCCCATCATGTGTTAAGTCATAGGCACACTGTTCTGCTCATGGTGTCCATGCTCTAATGAAGCACCCATGCTCTAATAAAACATCCATGATCTAATGAAATACCCATGCTCTAATGAAGTGCTCTAATGAAGCACCCATGCTCTAATGAAGTGCTCTAATGAAGCACCCATGCTCTAATAAAACATCCATGATCTAATGAAACACCCATGCTCTAATGAAGTGCTCTAATGAAGCACCCATGCTCTAATGAAGCGCTCTAATGAAGCACCCATGCTCTAATGAAACATCCATAATCTAATGAAATGCCCACACGCTAATAAAATACCCATGCTCTAATGAAGAACCCATGTTCTAATGAAACATCCATGATCTAATGAAACATCATGATCTAATGAAACACCCACGCTCTAATAAAACACCCACGCTCTAATGAAGCACCCACACTAATGAAACATCCATTCTCTAATGACACACCCATGCTCTAATGAAGCACCCACACTAATGAAACATCCATTCTCTAATGACACACCCATGCTCTAATGAAGCACCCATGCTGTACTGAAACATCCATTCACTAATGAAACATCCATGCTCTGAAATACCAGTGCTCTAATGAAGTACCTACTCTAACATTTGTGCTCTTATGAAATGTGATGCCTCCTTGCTGAGTGGAATGTATGCGCTATGCAATCAGACTTTCTATGTGTATGCTGTTAAAACGTGGTATTATCACACCTACCACATGGTCAAAGTGATCCAGGCTCTGAAGCTCGTGAGATCTTGTTCTGAGGATGTACCAATACCTAATTCAAGGCTGTGATTGTTCCTAGTTTTGTCTGATTAATTAGGGAACACTGATTTTTTTTTTCAGACCTTGAATGTCTCAGCCAGATGCAGAGGATCAAGGTTGTGTTTTACCCACAACAACTGAAGACCTTGTGTACTCTCAGATAACCGAAAGAAGCAGAGAACATTAACTCTAGAAAGGCCAGAGGCAACACCGTCAGGCGTTTAGAATGACTCCATTAAAATAACTTCAACGTCATAAATGCTGCACCCTCCTTCCACGACCTTTCCTTAATATTTTGGCTTAAAACAACTGTTCTTAAATTTTAAAAATTGTTAGATGCCACTCAGTAAAGAAATACAGGCAGTCTGGGCCATTTTCTTCGCAAAAACCCCCCTGCCAGGCAATAGGCCACAGGTGTTGGTACCCAGGTGTGAATGTGTCACTCTCTCCTCCGGCAAGCTATTCAGCAACTGAATAACCGATGCGTTGATACAAATTGCTCGATCAAGTGCTATCAAAACTATTGTTGCATAATTACTCAATATTCATTCATTGCAATTGTGTGATAAGGTGAAGCAGACCTTTGGGTGGGAACTAATAATTGTGGGAGTTGTAGTTATCAAAATGACAGATCTATAACTCCGTGGGGATGACGCCTCACACGTGTTCAGTTTTTCACTGAATCTTAGCCTTTGAATAAATTCAGGTGTCAGGTTGGAAAATGCAGTCGGAATAAGGCTGAAGACGGCTGCGTGAAGTGCAACCAATTTGTGTGCGGTTTGAGGTAAGAGGAAACGGACAATGCGACGCTGTGGGTGCACACATTGATGCTGTAATGCTTGACAAGAATAAAAATGCGGCTTTTCTAGCGTTAAGCCATAAAGCCAAATATTAATGACACGAGACATTTATGATCTGAAAAAAGGCTATTTATCGATTATGCTGCAAAAAAATAAAGAATAAAATGTACAAAATCAGGAGCTGTCACACCCCTGTTATTTCATAAGACCTTTCCCCCCTGTTGGTTTCCCTGGAGCCCAGTGAGGCACACAGGCTACACAGGCGCCCCAAAACGTCGCTCATTTTCAGGAATTGCATGTGGACATCCTCAAATCTGGACCGACAGGAGGTATCGGTAAGCTGTGCTCGTAATCTGGGCCCTGCTGCTCGCCCTACGCCACGGCTGAGCATGCTGAATGCTCAGAGACTGCCGGTGAGATATACACTGCTGTGTAATTCATGGAAATTTCAGGTCCGATTACAAAAAAGTGCGACGAGAATGAGCTGTGAAGAAAGTAAAAGAAAAGGCTGATCAAAAGGCATTATTATCTGGGCCGTTCCTGAGGCCGGGGTAGAGTCTGTACCTTGTGCTTGTGTGCTGGATTCCCTGCCGTGTGTGTGTGTGTGTGTCTGTGTCTGTGTGTGTGTGTGTTGCGTGGGAGTCAGAGGGGGGTTGGAGCTGGTGGGGGGGTGGTTGGTTGGCTCTCTGTGCTCCCCAGCATACTGATGTCCCCCTGTGATGTATCGCCGTGGTTACGGCTCCTGCTGCAGCGTTGGTCTGTGATTCATTCCCCAGCCCCCACAGGTCTGAGAGCTGTAGCGGGATTGTACACACACATGTGTACACACACACACACACACACACACACACCACACTGGGGAGACCACAGGCTGGTCACTGAGGCAGAACTCCCAGAGAGCATGCTCATGTTCTCTCTGTCACTCTTCGGCTGTGCTGTAGGCATTAGTCACACTCTGCTTACATTCGCAGTATTTAGCATATTTGATTTCTGACCCTGGGGGATGCAGGTACACACTAACAGGTTTGGGTACCCTGGGGAACCGCCGAGTCTATTCCACCTTTTCTCGTCTGGAGACGGTGGAAGGGTCCTGTCACAGTACATTTTGGGAAGAGCAGGAGTGATAAAAGGCACGCAGTAAAACCAGGGGGTCTAATGCGTGGGCTGTAGCTCAGGCGTAGGAGGGGCTGTGTCAAATGACCATCCTCGATTCAGAACCAACCGTGGCGCGGACCTCCTTCTTTCAGGAAGTAACAGTGCTTTGTGTGGCTCCGCGGGACCTTTTGTTAACGTCTGGCTCTGGCTAACCTCCCTGCTCGTTGCACTAAGCTGAGAGCATTTCTGAAAAGATCCGTCCGTGACCGATGAGAACGCATCGCCAATTGCGTACCCCCTCCCCTGGCCGTGCCCTTCTCCCCTTAAAGCGGGTCGTAGCGGGTCCGTGGGGCGCGCACTTGTTATAGAGCCGGGCTTCGCCGTCTGGGAAGGAGTCTGAATGTTGCGGCGGGGGTTGATTGATCCGGTCTTGCCGGGGGTTGATTGATCTGGTCTTGCCGGGTCCTGGCATGTGTGCTCTTCTCAGCAGATCCATTCTGCTCCTCTCGGAGATCGTCTTATTTCCCATGGGGAGACTCTCTCTGCACAGCCAGAACTGCATAATCGCTTCTTCTAGTGCCGGGGAAGCCACGCACACTCTAGTGATACAGGGTAAACGCTTCTGCTAGTGCTGAGGAAACCTTGCAGACTTCAGCGATACAGGGTAAACGCTTCTGCTAGTGCTGAGGGAGCCTTGCAGACTCCAGTCATACATCATAATACCTCAGCAGGGTTTGGTGAGCTGTGACAACCAGAAACGGCAGATGCAATATGCACTGATAGTTTACTCAAAGACCGCTTGTACTGACCGCTCTGGTGCACTGTAGTTTTTTGCTTCTAATATCTCAGTATGGTTGACAAAAGGTTTGTGGTTTTCACAGCCCTGTTTCCTTGGCAACTCCTTACATTTGACAACATTTTCTCATAGCCCGCAACACAAACACACAGGGCACCTCTATTAAAGTATAATGCATTTTAAAAAGGGTACATGCCACAATACAGAGGCGTTAAATAAAAAGTGTCCTGGCTTTAATGTCTCTACGGTATGAAGTACCAAAGATGGGAATCAAATCAAAACTTTTGCCTTTATAGTCGCATGGTATGTAAATGAACTGTGGCTTAATATGATAATTTGAGTTGAGGTGTCACCTCCCACGTGAGCCTGTAAATGAATTTAAAGTCACCCTCTCTCTTTCTTCCTCTCAATAAAATGTTGGATAAGGAGGGTTATTTTACCACAAGGACAAGAACAAAATAAAACCGCAGCAGTGAAGTGGGGTGGTCTTTGAAGCGCTGGCTGGATCGTTTGAGAAACCTGTAGCCTGACCCGTGTGATCAGAAAAGGGCCTCTTTAGACCGCGGTGCCATCGAGCGCTGAAGAAAGCGAGTGCATGGACAAAAGCGGGTCATTTTTACTGTCCTTTTCTCTTTCTCCTTCACATTCTCCACCACCCCCACAGCCTCCAAACCCCCCTGACCCCCCCTTTGGGTCCTTAGCTAACCATGGGGACCAAACGCGTAGGCTGCTTCTTTGGCACGGTACCACTTTGTGTTTCCAGTCCCTTTTAAATCCTTGACCTCCCACCCCCCCGCGAGCTTCTCAATTCGGGGAGTCCTTTCAGAGAACCTCTTCTTCTTCCTCCTTTTCCGGCTCAGACCCCCGATTAGCACTCAAAGGCAGGAGCTTCAAAGCCGCCGGAGCTGAACGTCTCCCTGCTGCCAGCTTTCCCGCCCACTAGCGCATGCTAAAGAGGCGCGCTCCAGCGCCGGAGTGACCCGCGCTGGCTTGCCTGGAAGCAGCGTCCCTTCTGAAGCGAGGAGAGCTGCTTTCGCTCCGTGTTCGCAGCCCAGGAGAGCGAGCCGCATCCACAGAGCACAGGCCCCTTTCATACAGACGTACCCGCTGCTCCATAAATTCAAGCTGTCTTTGGCAGCAACGATTAACGAGGTCTGTGTGTATATAGCACCTTTCATCTAATGATCTCAAGGTGCTTTACAGTGAAGAGAGTCAGGGTGCTCGCCTCCCACCCCCAATGTGCAGCACTCACCTGGGTAATGTACAGCTGCCATTTTCCCACAAAACACTTGCCAAACCTCAGCTGAGGTGGAGAGGGAAGGAATTGATGAGTCTGTTAAAACTGGGGATAAGCAGGTGGCCAGACTGAGAACCTCGCTTCACGATAAACCCCACAGCATGTGAGTCAGAACCTCAGTGTAACATATCAAAAGAAAAATGGCATCTCCTACAGTATTGTATCTCCATCACTGTTTTTCATGTTCTGGTGATCCTGGGCTGTTTGGAATGTGATGTTTCTCCCTCCATGCCGTAAGTGATTCTCGTAGAAATTTAGCTTTGGTTGTGCCAGGAAATATTAACTGTGTTGCAAGAGCTTTTGAGTTGATTAGCAGAGTTTGAATGAAAAAACTCATGGGTTCACACAAACGCACCAACCTGTATGTGTGTTTGTGTGTGTGTGTGTGTGTGTGTGTGTGTGTGTGTGAGAGAGTGCGTGTGTGTGTGTGTGTTTGTGTGTGTGTGTGTGTGTGTGTGTGTGTTTGTGTGTGTGTGAGTGAGTGAATGATTGAGTGAGCTTGCATATTCAGGAGTAGTAATTAATTCTGATGAGAATGATTACTCATCAGCAGACCAAGAGGAGTCCAAAGAACCCTGTTTATTTAATTAGTGCTCCGCTTCTACAGGTGAGCTTAGCAACTGCTGCTGAAGTCAGACCAGTGCTGTGAATAATATGCTAAATTATAGAAATTACAGTATATTCAATGGGTTCAGTACAGAGGTCTGATTGGGGTAACCATTATTACAGCTGTTATTCCATTGCATCCGGGGGTGCATTAGTAACTAGATATTCTACAGTTATGACCAGGACCACATAAAAGGGTGATAAGAAAACCACCAATCACAATCTAACCATCCCCGACCTCCCTAACATAAAAGGGTGGTAAGAAATATCCACCAATCACAATCTAACCATCCCCAACCCCCACCCCCCCAGGGGAGACCCTGGTTGACACAGACTTTTTTTTAGTACTACATGTGTGGCATCTGCAGTAGCTAATTGTTATTGTAGGGTGTGCATCTTGGATGTGCAGTTCCTGTGCAGAAGAATGTTAAGTGTTAAGTCAACTGATAGGAGTGTATGTTACCAATAGAATCGCTCTTGGGTTATATTCAGACTACAGACATTAAAAGACATACTATGCAGAATGTCTTTTCCTGCTTTGCCTTTGTGTTTACAATCAAAAATATCTCCTCTTAGGATCTGAACCACGCCTACACCCCCAAGATGACGAAATGTCAACAACTAGATATTTTGCTCTGGCTAACAAAGTCAGTTGCTTTATAATGTCGTGTTGCTGACTGTTGGAATCACATCTGTTTCAAAACTACAGCAATAACTGCATTCATGCCAGTCATGTAGTCACGAGTATGCCAAAATTCTCGACTGACATATCAGATAACACAAAATATTTTCCTGACATGTGCAGGACAGTTACGGGGTAGCTAGCTGAACCTTAGTGGTGATGGAATGGACCTACGCTAACCACTGCTACCACAGCAGCGGGGAGTTTCATTCTGCTCTAGTCTTCCTGGAAGCATGGCAAAATGCTGTAACATAAGCATGCATATTCATAAACATATCAATTAATTCTCGATTTTTTTTTTTTTTTCCATCTTTACTTAGTCTAACTTTGTGTATCTATTCCAGAAAAGTTGTTCTGCCTCTCCTGCTGCATAGCTCTATGGGAGGCTGCCATCCCCCTTTGGGGAAGTAGCCTAGAAGATCTTCAGGCTGTGGCCTACCAGTTGATAGCCGTGGTAACCAAGGCACTAGACCACACATTCACCTATGATATGTGTTTATTTAAAAATGCAATGTGTCTCTGTTCAAGCATACTGGTCTGTAGTAGTCAACCTGCAGTAATATCTGGAAAAAATACCTGCCTTATAGGATTAGATAGCTAACAATAGCTAGCTAGCCGATAAGAGCAGAGAGGTGGATTGGAATCTTATTCTCCAGCCTTAAGTTAAATTGTTGTTAAGTTGTTACTTTGTAAAATATCGCACTCACAGCAAAATACATTTATTTATTTTGCTGTTCACACTTTTAAAATCTGAACTATGTCACACAAGGGCCACTTTTATTTTCAGTCTGACTGCAGCCTTGAACTCATATGAACTGTGAGAATTAAATGATTATTGAACATTTTACTGTGGGATCAGCATCTGTCGGCACAGGACAGCCGTTTTGACATTTCTCTCACCTTCTCTTTTATTCTGTTCTGAACAACCGCGTTTTTTCAGTCAATTTTGTATCTGTGACATTATCTTGTTTGTGGCTTTGTTGAGCTTGATGAATATTTAATAAGCTTTGTGCAATATTTATGACGTTTTGAATTGTGAGGTTTTCATTTCAAACATCCTTTTAGAGATTTTAAATGTTTTTCTGAATACTATTGTGGTGTCTAATTGCAGTCCCGCCAGAGTTTGCACACGCTCCAGACGGACTGAGAAGCAACGGCAGATCGATGTAGGCCTACTAATACTGGCAAAGAAAAAGGTTTTTCATCAGATTGGAAGCGTGTGCATCAACATCACTAAATAAGCTGATGAGCTTTGGCATCATTTAAATGTTTTAAGTCTTAAATTTATTATATTTTACTATAAAAGTCTTATATTTATATACGAACAATGGCGTATAAAAAAGTCAAGGATTAGGCATGCAATGAGCATCAGGAAACATACACTGGTTTTTTACTGTATAGTTGTGTATGGTATTGTTAAAAAGGTGCAGTTGTGTGTAGGGTAAGGGTGTGCGGAAAGGACGCCAAGATGATGAACCATTGTTTGTAACCTGCTTAATTGAAATGGTTAAAATGCTGTATTTTAAAGCCTCTTGGCTCTTGTGTGCCAGATGATGGGGGGAAATCCCAGGGATCATGTCAAAAATCCTGTGGGTTTCTCTCAGTGTGACCCAATGCCTAGATGGGTCACCTGCATTGTGTGTGGCTCTTCATATATTTCAACCCTATCATTTTATTCCACTATATCCTAAATGAACCCAGCAGACATTAACCATGGATGTCCAATCTTTGCAGATTGCAAGTCAGCCACAAGACATTTAATGTAGCCTTCACATGTGCAGGGAGAAATACCCAAAGCTCATACGGTGAAAGACTTGTGGAAAGGAAAGTGTGTTTCCATTCGGAATGCTGATTCATAGTTTTGATTGGCAGGTTAATACCTTTTAGGAAAAAAAAACAAGCTGAGTCGGAATGGTGAGTTACCCCCTACATTCAGACCTGGCCACCATCGCAGTGTTTTATTGGAAAACGTATAGTTATTACTTATTCATCAGACAGGTGCTCTCTTTCAGAGCATCTTAAAAGGCCGCTATGGCAACACACATAGTGTTCATGTCATAAGAGCTGCAATAACAAGGGCAATGTCACTCATTCTTCAAGCCCATGCCAAGAAATAACACGGATAATGTTTGACTGCTCTACTGGGCAGTCAAACATTCTCTACATTATTTCTTGGCATGGTCAGATGGACTGACCTGTATGTAGGTGACTGATGTCCTATTAGCAATTTGGTTATGTTCAACAGAGGGCATGGCCTGCATATGCAGCTACACAGTGGAACGCTACGCTAGTAGCTTTTTGTGGCACTTTGTTATCTTTATACTATAAATGCATAAAATGGATCAGTTTCACATTTGGCTAATTCTGTTTTTATTCTGTCACCTTCTGAGGATGAGGACAGGAGCAAAGGAATTGCGAGCAATTTGTTTGGTTTCACAAGAGGTTAGATGCTGTCCTTTCACTGCCATTGAGTTGTGTGGAATTTCATTATTAGCATTTGGCAGGCACTCCGCGCTAGATTGACTTACACAATTTTGCATGTTTTTCCCCAGAGAAGTAGTCTTTCCCCAGAGAAGTTCAGTTCAGTAGCTCAGATGTACGACTGGAATCAATCCTGCAGCCTATATGTTACAAGCCCGGTTCCCTAACCATTATGCAACATTGCTGACATAGTTGCTGTACTGAACTACAGTACCCAGCATCCAAGAGCAGCTCTCAGAATCACCCTATCCCTATTCCTGTTCCTACAAGTGTGTGTGGGGATTCCAGTGCAATGCAGTTGTGTCACTGTGCTCATTCCAGTTGCTTATTTTATCCATCCTCTTCTCTTCAGTGCTCACGTGACCCGGAAATCAATCGAGGTCCAATTATTTTAAGGACATTCCAATCTGTTGAATGTTCCTTGGAGGAGTGAGGAGGCTCCTGAAGGATACTTCAGCGAGGATACACGAGTGCAGCCTTTTCAGAAGTCTTTTTTCTGAACACGTGATATATAAATTATCAACCTGTGGATCCTCCTCTATAAATGATGTGGCTTCAAACTGACGCTTGAAAAAGCACGGATGCTCCATTTACCTAATACATGTTACCTGGATTCCGGCCCGTCCTCATATCTCATCCTTGCATCTCTTCCTCGTGGCCTCCATTGGGTTGAGCTAAGAAGCGAGGAAAGGATGCCATAGATTGGAATGAGTCCGCTGTCTATGCTAATTAATGTTTGAATACATCTGCCAGGCATTCACCGCTGGATTGACTCACGTTGCTTATTTTGCATGTTGTTAATTCCATGCTCACCCCCCTCCTCTAAGAAAGAAATAAAAAGGAAGAGGACGGTTGAAGTGGAAGGACAAAGAGAGGTTTTCCTGTGTGTGAGATGCAAACTCTCCAGGGAGAGCAAAAAATCACTCTCTCTGTTCCTTCAAAATGGTAGTTTCTTCTGATGTATTTGAAAAAATACAAAAGAGACTTAAATGGTAAAATCTATTCTCTGCACGTTCGCACGATCACATTATTTCTTTTTTTTTTCTACATCTCACTCATTTTAAAATACTACTTTTTTTACTTTGTATTTTTGTGTTAATAGTTCTGTACTTTAAACATGGCAGGTGATGAGTGTTGTTAGAACGATGTGCTGAAGCGTACCTGTGCATGCGAGCGAGGCATTTTCAGAGGCGTTTATGCTGGTTTTTTCTGTGCGATCGCAAGCACAGAAATTAAGTGAGATTAATTAAGTGAGAGGAAGATGTTCAAGAAAGAAAATAAGTCTGCGCTTCATGCTTGAACCTGACATGTTCCAACAAAAAAGGAGTACAATAGGCACCCCACTACAATTCCAGCACTGTCACCTGTGTACATATCTCAGGGGCACACAACTCCGTTCCTGCAGGGCTGGTTCTTGTGTTGGTTTTTGTTCCAACCAGTTATTCTAGCTTAATTGTCAGAACGGCTATGTACATCAGTGTAGGTCCTCTGCTGTGTCAGGTCACAGGATAACATTTTCACCTGGGATACACATCCAGTCTGGAGCAGAAGCGCATGGCTTAGTCAGATATTATCTCATTGTATCTAAATCAGGGATGCCTGAAAAGTGCCGGTGTTGGCATAGGTTTTTGTTTTTGCCCAGCATTCACACATCTGAATCTACTTTTCAAGGTCCTGATTGAAGACCATTATTAATAAATAAGTTGGATCAGGTGTCACAGTGCTGGGCTAAAACAAAAATCTAGCCTAAGGGTATGAAAGTCCAGTCGTTGTAATTCCTTGTGTAAAAGTCTTTGGGATGGACATGCATGGCCTTTGTGATACGATCAATGGCCCGCAGTACGATTGGCGTTAGAGGCAGCTGGTGCGTCGAGCACGAGCCCGACTGCCGGAAGTGACTGTGACAGGCGGGTAATGGGAAACTGCTGAGCGATGTTAGTTTTTGTCAACGCTACTTTAAAAGCTTCACCGCAGCAAAGATGGCTGCACCGTTAGACCGTCAGGAGGAGGGAGGGCATTTGTTCTTTGTGAATATGGAGCGTACATTGGGTGAACACCTTTGCAAAATGCATTAACTGTATTAAAGTAGCACGCTGTGTACCTTCAGAGTACAGGCTGCTTCCGCTGTCAGAATGGCATTCCTATTGGTGGACTGTCGCTAGGCAGTTGTTCTTCGGGATTGGAGAGGAGCATTTTTCAAAAGGTTTGTCCCAAAGGATTTGATCATTATAAATCACTGTACAATATATGGAATTCTGAGGCAAGCAGAGGGCACTGCGTGTTTGAAGCATCAAACGACTCCGGTCCAGTGGCTAACCGCAGGACTTTCTGCAGTGTGTCCATCACGTGGCTGCAATGGGATCTTTCAAATGAATTTACTAGCATTCCCAGGCTTACCATCAGCTGCTAAACCCATGACCTACCAATGGTACCGATCAACTGTGGGATGTCATCCATCTGACCGGCACTCATCTCTGCATGCACAACATTTCTGTCCTTTCACTTATCTGAGCTGTGTACATAGTCTGTCATAATACAGGGAAATGCTAGGCATATTCAAGGGCAACTGGATGTATGTGAATAGACCAGGCCCGTCCATGTGTATGTGAACAGACCAAGCCTATTTGTGTGTATGTGAATAGGCCAAGCCCAACCGTGCACTGGGACAGTGGTCTAACAGGATGAGTCATGCAGCAGCCCTGGTCCACGTGTACTTTTTACAAGAGTAATTGCGCTCAGGAGCTGTAAGCACTCTGGCCCTATCACCCCTATCCCCCACCTTTCAGATAATCTCCTGTTTTGTCCTTGCTGTGTTTGTGCTCATTTTGCACTCTTTTGAAGTGTACATCATGATTTAGCTTTTTCAGTTGTGAGCTGTTAAGCAGGATTTGTTGAGGCTTAAGCTGTGGCTGACACACACACCCACACCCACACACACACACATACACATACACACACACACCTCCTCACTCCATTAGAGACACCAAACCTATTGTGTAAACACACTGTTCACTCTGACAGTTAAATATTTGTGACTAGAGAGGACTGAGGGTGAGTCCCCATGTATCTTTGGCAATGTTCAGTCGAACGCAGGACACAGGGCAAGAGCACAACGGGGTGGGATGGGAGGCTGGGTGATTATTTTGAAATTAATTCTATTTTCAATGATACAGCAACCTGTATTTGCTACATTATTCACAAGGGCGCAATCTAGCAATTTGGCTTTTCAGTCACCTATTTTTTATTCAGTGCATGTCACAGAATTTTATTGATAGCAAGTGAAATTGGCAGGATGTTGGAAAATAGTGGATAAAGAGCACCCCGTGAGTCAGGGCTGCCCAACCCTGTTCCTAGACATCTACCATCCTGTAAGTTTTCATTCCAGGTCTAAAAAAGAAGACCTCACGCAACAGCTAGAGATCTCGTTGAGCTGCTAATTAGTAGAATCAGGTGCGCTTATGGTTGAAATGATGGCCTACAGGATGGCAGATCTCCGGGAAGAGGGTTGAGCAGCCGTACCTTACATGGACGAACGATTGTTGGTTGAAATAGGGAATGTCCTGGGTTAATGCAAGCCTGTTGGAGCACCCCTAGTCCTCCACAGGTAAGCTATGTTCCAGACACCTGGGCACCGAGGGAGGGAGACTGCTCTCATCCATCTTCCTGGTTATTAGGCACGTGGATGGGCCTTCCTGCACGCTAAGCGCACGGCACGGGGCCCGCGCTAATTTGATAGCGCTCGGTGTCAAACTGTTTATGGGGCACAGCCCGTGCTGGCAGGTGACGAAGCATGTAAATAATTAGCTCTGCGAGGCGCTCATCTTTAGCAGTAATTTGCGGGCGCCTCAGGTCGATGGATGGGACTTGTCGGCGGTTGATGAATCGCCATTGTCTGGGACCCGCGAGTCCTTGTTATCGCCCCTCGTCTTCCACATTCCGCACACCAGCAGCAAAGCAGAGGCGGATTCAAGATTTAAATGGGAACTGTTTACTTTTCCTTTTTTATTTCCCTGCCATGGATAACCCTGCTGCTGGATGATGAGAAGTCCATTATGGCATTTCTCCGTGCACATCGTACTGTAGCCACAGTCAGCCGTAGATTTTGCTGGAGATAATTACACAATCAATCAGATGCATTTTCCTTATTACCAGGGCCAGCACTCCTGACAGTGCCCCGGTTCATTATTGATCTGAGCAGATCCAATCAGATTTCCATTTGATAACTGTGACATCAGATTGGCTTTTCAATCAAGCTGCGGGGGAGTGAGCAGCCACAAGCACAAACCTTCCTCTGCATTTTAAAGTAGAAGAAATTTCGACTCGGCTGTAGTTGTTAGGAATTTTAATTTGCCAGGGTGTTCATTTGGAATTTGTCAATAATAAAATGAACTGGTTGAACACCGAGGATAATGAGCAGGGTATCCAAGACAGATGCCTCTCTAAGGAGATGGTGTTTTTTGACACCGGTTGATGAATGAGAGCTCATTCTTTACATCTGAACAGTTTCTTTTTCACAGTTTATATTAATTTATTACTGTAATATATTTATTATTTTGCAAGGCAGTGAGCCAAAACTTAATGGGAATTTTTGTGAATTCGCAAGAAACTCTTTTTTCCAGAAAGTCTCCCATCTAAGTGCTAACCAAGCTCACACCTGCTTTTGGCACTTCTACATGATGTCGCTAGTCACTGAAGTGACATCTTAAATTCCTTAGCTGAGAGTTTGTGCGTGTGTGCTTGTTTCTGTATTTTGCATTTGTATTTGTGTGTGTGTGTGTGTGTTGTAATAATGTTTGAACCTGCTGAAGTGCATAAACCTATCAAACGCACTCATGTGCTCTGTTTTTATGAGTCGTTCTGGATAAGAGGGCTCTGCTAAATAGATGTATCACAGGGTTTCAGGCTCGCTGCAGAGACCATCACAGGAGTTCAGTCTGTTGGCAGCTTTACAGTGGGAGAGAAACTGCTGCTTTTTCTCTTAGTGGAATTAACCCATCCATGTACTGCTGCATGTAGAGCTGTCCATAAGAGAGTACTGCCTTCCATAGACAAGTACCACTATCCGTAGCACAGTACCGCCATCCATAGACAATTACTGCTACCCAAAGGCTAATACCACCAGCCATAGCCCAGCACTGCCTTTTAGTGACTAGTCCTGCCATCTGTAGCCCAGTGTTGTTGTCCATCGGTCAGTACCACCATCCGTCGCCTAGTACTGCCATCCACAGACAAATACCGCCATCCACAGCCATTACTGTTGTCAATTGTCTGTACTGCCATCAATACACAAGGTCAGTGGCATTGCTGGTTTCCAGTTCTTCCCCTCTCTAAATCAGAAACTGATTCACACCTGGGGCGCCAGGTGTGCGTGAACTCTTGGCCAATCAGTGACATTTATAAGTCAACTAACTATCAGGTAGAAAAGAAGGCCAGTAATACTACAATTCAATGATTTCTGTGGCCCAGTGGTGGAGTGTTTGCATGAAAGCAAAGGAAAGTGTCAGCGACTGTATTTTACTCTTATCACCCATTTTCTCATGTGTTCTCCTAAATGATATTTGGTTATGTAATCGCCAGGCTGAACTGTTCTGTGGACCAACGCTATTCTCTCTGAGGAGACAGAGAGACTACATTTACTGCCTCAAGGATTACAAAAACAAAAGAATAGAGGCATAATGTTTAATCTCTGCTTTCATACTTCTCTTCCCCACCCCACCTAATTTTAAAATGGCTCAATTTTCCAGGGAGTCTCTGGGAATTTGTATTAGATATTCATTCACCGTTCTTTAATTGTCTTTTAATTGCTTCGCAATGTGGGATATTTATTATCTTTTGTCCTTGAGTCGACGCGTTGTGGAGGAAGACGTCGTGCTGCACTCGCTGTGTGCTGGAGGTGTCTGTTTTTTTCTTCTGTCAGATATGTGTGTGTGTGTGTGTGCGCGGGTGCGCGTGTGTGTGTGTCTGGCAGTGATTTCTGGGTCAGGGATGTAAAGTATTGGTTCTAATGAACTGTGTTTCTTTGGTTTTTGCTGCAGAGCAATTAAAAAAAACTAGAGCAAAGTGTAGTCTGCCAGCCTCGGAGATCATAGCACAGAAGCACGGCTGTTCAGCATAGCGTAGCTGTGTAGCCCAGAAGTGCTGGTTTTAACAGCATAACACAGCACAGAAGCACAGTTGTTTAGAATAGCATGGCTGTGTAGCCCAGAAGTGCTGGTTTTAACAGCATAACACAGCACAGAAGCACAGTTGTTTAGAATAGCATGGCTGTGTAGCCCAGAAGTGCTGGTTTTAGCAGCATAACACAGCACAGAAGCACAGTTGTTTAGAATAGCATGGCTGTGTAGCCCAGAAGTGCTGGTTTTAACAGCATAACACAGCACAGAAGCACAGTTGTTTAGAATAGCATAGCTGTGTAGCCCAGAAGTGCTGGTTTTAGCAGCATAACACAGCACAGAAGCACAGTTGTTTAGAATAGCATGGCTGTGTAGCCCAGAAGTGCTGGTTTTAACAGTATAACACAGCACAGAAGCACAGTTGTTTAGAATAGCATAGCTGTGCAGCCCAGAAGTGCTGGTTTTAACAGTATAACACAGCACAGAAGCACAGTTGTTTAGAATAGCATAGCTGTGTAGCCCAGAAGTGCTGGTTTCAACAGCATTTAAACACAGCACAGAAGCACAGTTGTTTAGAATAGCATAGCTGTGCAGCCCAGAAGTGCTGGTTTTAACAGTATAACACAGCACAGAAGCACAGTTGTTTAGAATAGCATAGCTGTGTAGCCCAGAAGTGCTGGTTTCAACAGCATTTAAACACAGCACAGAAGCACAGTTGTTTAGCGTAGCATGGCTGTGAAGCCCAGAAGTGCTGGTTTTAACATAGCATAACAGCACAGAAGTGCAGTTGTTCAGCGTACCTTACCTGCTCTGCAGTCTGACTCTGTCAGCTCACTGGCATTTCCCTGGCTTTCAGACCCCTAGACTGTCACCACGGCAACCCAACCATGCTGCTTACCCTGACCCTGTCAGTCAACTCTCTGACTTGGCAGGAGTGATTCATCTAATGGTGCTGTCGTGCACACATTTTCACACACAAACACACACACACATGCATGGACTTGTATGCACGCACGTGCAAACACACACACCCAGTTTAGTGGTAACAAAAATTGAATTTAGTGGTAACTAAATTTTTAAAACTCGCATTTGGATTTTGTCAGAGTAAAAGTGCTGCTGATACGCCTAAACTGTGATACACCTATGATTTTACTTTGCTTTTGAAATGTAGGTAGTGTCCCTTACATGAGCAGTTTGAGTAGGGTAACCAGATTCCTCTGCAGACTGCGTACTTAACGCAATGAGAACCTAAATCAATGGAAGCTACACTCAGAAAAGCCATTGAAAAAAGTTATGACTGAAATACGGAACAAATCTTGATTTTCTCTGAATGTCGGGACATGTGACTGGACATCTGGTCACCCCAAGTCTGAGGGATATTTCTACCCAGTCTTGGAATATGACTGCCTCTTTTATGCAGTATGTTCCTCTAATGTTTTTGTAGTATTAACCATTGCAGAGTTCTTCCCCTTGAAATAAATTTTTATGTGACCTCCTAATTTGATGAAATCATGGAAATATTGTAATGTTGAGTTATAGTAAACAGGTTCTCCACCTGCTCCAATCGGTTGCTCCGATCTTTAAGTCGTCCTTGGCAGAAGGCTGCTAAAATAAAGGGTGCGAACACCTCAAATAAAAAAAATACTTATATGACTGTAGGAAACCGGTCATTAAGCAGAAGTACATACTGCAGGTGGTTAAATATTCTGTCCCTTCTGCAATTCAGTCGAAAAGTAAACATGAATCATTCTGTTCAGTCGGCTGGGAGAAATGGGTGTCTTTTTTGCCCGTCGTTCACCCACGGGAGCAATATTTACCCCCAATGCAGGGACAGCCTGTCACCTTAAATCCAATCAAAATTAATATTTTAGATTTTACCATTTGTTCAGCACATTTTACAAAGAATTTCTGGCCTGAAGCCCTCCGGAAAAGCATGCCAAACAGGACAATGGCCGGGAAACGTCCTTTTGGCATGTCAGAAGAATTTTGGAGGAACCAGAATTTGTGAGAAGCCCCATCTTGTTAGTTGTGGAGTGCTTGATGATATCAAAGCACCTGCTGATGGCGGTTCTGGGGAGGCGTGGTGGGCTGGAGAGGAGGGCGTGGGGGAGATGGTAGTCTAGTGATTCGTGTGTGGGGTTCCCAAACCCTGGTCCTGAAGAGCTGCAGGGTCTGCTGGGGTCCAAAGAGCCACGGGGGTGTGTTGGTCACAATTCCTGGGTTTTTGAATCTGAATCGGTTGCAGATTTGGCAAAAACAAAAACCAGCTGACCCTGCTGCTCTCCAGGACCAGGATTGCAGTCCCCTGCCAACAGGGGACCAGAGATAGGGTGAGGGGATCTGTTGTGCAATAAAGATTGGTATCACGCACCCTGACTCCCCTAAAGAGGAACAGGCTGTCTGTTATAGCAGGGATTAGGCCAGCTATATCAGGGCTGGAATGAGTATGTTCATAATTCCTTGAAACTGCACAGTGGTTCCTTTTGAAAGTAGAAAAACGGAATTTAAGGTACCGCTCTGCGATGTATCAATAGCGGTTGGAGGGTTCATGGAACTGAAAATGGGAGGAGCTAGTAAATGTGTTCCCCTGTGATTGGTTAAAACACGTTTGTTGCCATCCCCTCCATTTACCATGGAACTGGAACAACAGGGAAGAAGTTTTGTTTTGTAGAAAGTAAGTGGTTTATAACTCCCTGGTTTATTGGATTATTCGCAGAGAAGCAATTTCAGTACGTCCAGCGTAAAATGTGGATAAGATGAACCAAACCAGCCTTTTCCTAGGTTTAGAACCACCATGTTAGAAAGTAGTTCTACTTTATGTACTGACAAATGTCTCATTAATGTATTTACAGGTAATGTATTTGAACCTTGTCTTTTGTCCGTTCATGCCATGTTTAATGCCATGTTTAATTCTAATTTGTAAAGCAAAGTTGATTGGTTACAGCCATGTTTCCAGTGATAGATAAGGTTGTTCACCTCATGCAAACCAACAGGGAAAAGTAGACAAAGTATCAAATGTGAAATCATTTATGTGGCGGTCTTTGATATTTGATGATTAGGCCCTTTATTTTGAGCCTTTCGGGAAGGCTGTGCATCCACAACTGCGGCTGAACCTCATTGGGAGTGAAATTGCTGTCCTGTTGGACAAAGGATTCATTTTTTCCTTCTCATCTGAGAAAATGTCTTTAAGACCAGCTTGAATACACTGACAGGTTGTGCAAAAGAGCACTTGCTTGACGATTAATGCTGCCTGCGATGCTGTCCTTTGTGTGATGGGGTCATTTCTCTGAATGAAAGAGGTTACTATTTCCGATGTCTAATACCTTTTCTATGCTTAAAACACTTAGTGATTAGCTTTATGGAAAGCTGAGATTTGTTGCTAATGATGTTTTTTTTTTCTTGTCTCCCCCCCCCCCCCCCTTGTCTCACTTGTCTCCTGTGGCTATTATCACTTGTCTTGACAGGTAAGTGTGCTGCTGTTTTTTAGTGGTTTCTCTCTTGTTGTCTGCTTGTTTCCCTCTGCAGGCTCTCTCTCTCTCTCTCTCTCTCTCTCTCTCGCTGTCTCTTTCTCAGTTTTGTTCATATTGTGTGGTCTTGTCTAATATTGTAGATTTATTTTCCCGATTGATCATAAAGACACATTAGATGTAAAAAAAAAAGTCTTCATTGCTCTCCACATCTGTCACTCTCACTTTCTTTCACTCCCACTGTGTCTGCCTGCAGTGTCTCCTTCTCCTTCTCCCTCTTTCATTCCCTCTTTTTCTTAGAGCAACCCTTCCTCAAACTGTGTGTAAGAGGTCAATCCTCTGGTTTCTGTCCTTTACAGAAGGCACACACAGCTCCTTTCATTTCCCCAAATCTCACAGTTCTACAGCTATCTGAAGGAGAGGGGCAGATACTATGCATGCTCGTGTTCTATATTTCACAATTTAATATAATTCACATTGGCATAACTCTTAATGTGGAGAAGTATAGGATATAAAAACCTTTTTATTTCATTTTAAAGGTAACAACAAGGTTTACAACCTTGGAGCAGTGCTCCTACACCTTGGTCCCAGAGAGTCACAGGGTCTGCTGCTTTCAATGGCAGCAGACCCAATGGCAATGCTTTCTCCTTGCTCCTCAGTTCAAAATCCATCAAGTTAAAGCAGTGGACTATGCTGTTAATCACCTTACTTACTTTCGTGGGTCTGAATTGGTTATTGAATTTGATTGTGGCGGTAAAAACATCAGATGAGGTCGTCTTGGCGAACATCTTAAAATGCACAGGTAGTCGTGGACTGAGCTGTGCTTCACCCGTTCAGCCCTCATGCATCTGTTTCATCTCTGTCTCTCTTCGGAGAAACTAAAATACTGTAGTGGATTTATTCAGTTTTTTCCCAGTGAAAGCCAGGGTTCTGTGTGAACTGGGAAAACAGTGGGAGGGCCTTTAGTGTGTTTAATATGTGCCTTCTTCTGTTCTGTAAGCCCCCTAAGAAGTCCAAATGGCCCTCCCAGAGCCACAAGGGAGGAGGGACCTCAAAATTCAGTCCTGGCTTTGATTCCCCATCTAAAGCAAATGGAGGTCACAGGTGATCCTCTGGGATTTATGAATAATTCCATTCCTTTCTTTGTTAGTCTTTAGATTCCCGATTGGATGGAGCATTGAAGCTTTTACTATTCTTATTGTTTTAATATATCAGCTACTGGTTGAAAATGTATGAATTGTGAACTATACCAACTTGTGGCTGGGCGCATTTTGCTGCTTTCTTAATATGGGCGCCTCCTTCAATGAGCTTGTTATCCTTCTGGTCCCCATGTCACCATAGAGCTGCCCAACTCACCTTTAGTCTCATTAGTCATGGGCTGCTAGAGCAAGTTCTCAGTCTTAATGAAGCTGTTAGCTGCTCAGGCAGGGTCACACACACACCCTCTTTTTCAATGGGCACCCCCATTGACCTCCATTTACAGCTTTTGGCCTTTGAACATTCTCACTGAAGAGACGTGGCCCCTTAACTGTTTTTTAACTTGGTTAAATTTTGTGAATGGCTTTGGAACATAAGCAGTAGAGCCAAATCCTTCCTTTCCCCACACGGCTGGGTGAGTACAGTGACAGGTGCTGTCATTGTAGGATAGTGAAGATCACATTTTGTGTCTTACTGTAAATGCCTGAGAGACTGTGGTGTTCCTGGATGACTAGCCAGCCCTGTACTCCCCTACTTATAGTCAAGAAAAGGGAGTTGATTTCTTTAAAAGTACTTTTTATTTATTGCTTCTATTTCAACAGAAATGAAAGTTTCTGGGGTTTTTATAATCATTATTTGATTCATTCTACCGGTATTTCTTCATTGTTCTGTTGTGGGGTAAATGCTTGTGCTTGAATTGACACCTGCATTTGGAGTCTCATCTATTAAAGTCCTTCCTCAGAAGTAGTGACTGAACTTTGGCTTATTGCCAAAGCGCATCCCTGGTGTTTGAGTGGACTCATCTCAGACTCATAGTGCTACAGAATTGTGAGCCTAACGGGGTTGCCTGGCACTCAGGATTTTTCTTTGAAGTGCATGTAATGAGGACCAACCCCCACAGCTTTAGAGAAATCTCAAAGGCCAAAGGTCCCATTTACCTTCCAATTCCCGTGGGGCTTCTTTGTAAATGTCTCCTTGACATCTTCATGTTCACAAAGACCTGTGGAGGACCCCGAGCCGAGCCACCTCAATGAAAAATTCACCAAGGTTCTGCTAATAGAGGCCAGCACACTAAGAGCACACTGCAAACCCCATCTCAGTACTAACCCAGTGGGTCAGACGCAAATGGTGTACTAAATCCTGAATTGGCCCAGATTATGCTTTTATTTTTTCTGTGGTTTTCAGCTTTTAACCACAGGCCTCCAACCTTTCACCAGCCCGTGGTTAATGGCTGCCACGTGCAAGCACAGTTGAGTAATGGGATATGAGTAGCACGCTCATATCCTTTTAAGCCACTGCTGTGCCTTTGTGGACAGTTGCATCATGGGTGTTGTAGTCTCTTTCTATCCAATATGAAATAATGGTCAGTCAGTCACAGTAATTAAGAGTCTGCAGGGGCTTCTGGGTGACTCATATGGTTAAGGAATCATGCTGTAGTGCATAGATGAGCCTCAAAGCCTGGGATCAAATTCCGGACCGTGCCAGTGCCAACTGTGGTCAGTAGCTTCCTAAGACAATGTGCAATTTGCGATAGCATTACCCAGGGTATGGGAGGGTTCAGACGGATAGGAGACCGCGTTCATTGCTATCGTCACTGCTACCCCTGTCAGTCATTTGGCCACCAGTGGACTGCATATTAAAGCTGCATATGAATATTATTTCTCTGAATCCACTCGATGCAAACTCAGCTATAGCCTGCGGTGTGAATAGAAGCACCTGACAACACCATGTGTTTTTGTAAATGAACCGTTGATTGAATACAGGCCAAAGTCTTCATTTCAGAATTTCCAAATCTTCTGATATCAAAATGAAAGTATTTAGTCAGGGCTTCTAAAGAGTGGGGTGATTTGAAGACAATCAAATTTCTTCAGTCTGGGAGTTCAAAGGCTGAATCTCTGGGCCAAAAGCAAAGCCCACTCCTTCCCATCAGCCCCTCTGGCTGTACTTGTCAGTCACAGATGCCTCTTTTCCACCCACGCGAACCTAGCTCTGGTTCTGGGCTGGTGCTAGTGCCGGTTCGCAGTTGGTTCAACTTGCGAACCTTCTAAGAACCGGTTTGCTTTTCCACAGGTTACATCACGTCACTGTATACATCTGAATATGTCTCCGCTTTCCCAGCAACATTGCTACCTATTAAAATGTATGTCATGTAAAAATACACATAGTAAACTGTCTAAATGTAAAAAAAAAAAACTTAATACATATACATTGTTATATTATTACAGACTTATTTAGTCGCTCCAGTTTTTCGCGATTCGGAATTTTCGGAATTCAACACAACATCAAAATGCCGCATTTTCCCCATCGCTGCATAATTTGTAAAAATAATTAGCCGTTTTAGAAATTATGCATCGTCGGGAAAAATGCAGCATTTTGTTTAAGTTGAATTCAGAAAATTCTGAATTGCGAAAAACTGAAGGGACCTCTTATTTACTATATCAACTTTAAGACAAGCAACACTCTCGGCAATTATCTCATCACGACCCATTAAATCCAATGGCACAGACGTTGCTTCATAATTTCAAACTGCTTTCCTAACGGCTATTTTGCATCCTGCGACTTGGGTTACAACAGTGAATATCAGATTCCTAGACATACTGATGGCGACCACATCGCAAGACAGGACACTTAAACTGTATGCTAGCAAATTTATGTAAAGTTCCATTCATTTATATGGGGAGGTCGATACACGTCCCCTTAGCAACCAAAAGCTATAGCGCTGGACCACCTCTGACTTATTTGCCGGCACAGAAAAAAACCGTGAAAGTACTGAAAAAATAATCACTGAGGATAACAAGGACATTTTTTCCTACATAACTAGGTACATGTTGTTACCGATATTTCGCCTATTTTATATATAGTTGCAAATCAGTTTACGTTTTCGTGTCTGTCTAACGTTGGTGGTCTCACTCTACCTGGCGGTCACAAAGTTTTAGTTGGTCTCATTTGGTCACGATAATCCCGCCCCCAGCCCCTGACGTATGCGGTTCTTGGTTCTAGACCAGCTAAGAGTTAGTGCCGCTTTGGAACCAGTTTTCCCGGCTGAGAGCCGGTTCTTTTACTGTCGAAAACGGAAGAACTGGTTCGCGATTCGGCACCGGCTCCGAACCGGCCCTCGAGATGTCTTGGTGGAAAAGGGGCATGAGAGGCTTCCTCCCCTGATTCTGAAACAGCACCCAGCCATTCCAGAAATTCACATAATCCATCATTTAACATTCAAGAAATTAACATTTTTTTTCTCTTTATCCCCCCAAATAAAAGAACAAATCTGCAATTAGCTGTCCGTGTAGCACTGCTAGTGTTAATAACCATGTCTTATTTTAAAACATGCCATTATAAAAGCAAAAAGACAACCTCACCACACAAGCATTTGCTATGCTTGAAGAACTGTTCAAGAAAGTCCTGCTTTTTACTGTTTTTCCCCTGGACAGCATGCGTGTAGCCGTGTAAGCCCAGCTCTGTGTAATTGACCTTTTGTGTTAAAGACCACAGGCTGGTGTGAACTCCTTTCATCTTCGGGTTCCTGTCGCAGCCCCACGAATGGCGACTCCAGTTGCGTAATGTTGCTGTCGGACAGCCACTTTTTTTCTTTTTTTAGAAAGAGATTTGACTGTGTTTTACATTTGTTTTTAATTTTCTTGTTTTGATCAGAAAGGTCTTGGGGAACGCCATCTCTGAGCCAGTTAATTCTGCAGTCATGAGGGAACTGCCTATTTAGGACAACAGCTCAAATTGTTTGTACGAGTTACACAAAAGAAAAGGAAAAATAACAATAATAATAGTAATAACAGAAATGTCATCCTCGTCACAACCTCCAGAGTGTTAATTCAAGTTAAAGTTCATGGAGGAATTCCTGACATTTCTCTCCATTTTACAAAATACAGATAAATTGTTCCCCCTGTGAGGAAGTGGGATGGGCATTGACGATGGTGAGCACTGTTGTTCTGGATTGGTGCACTATGGCATCAGAATTTTGGCTAAACAAATTAGCTTTGCTTCCCTGGAAAGCCATGGGCTATACCATCTAGCTGTCACACAAGAGCAGGACAACATTAAAGAAAATGTACCTTCTGAATTGTAAGATCAGTGTCAGACATATAGGAGTGCTTATTTTGGCAGTATAGGAAGCCAATTTCCCACCAAAATGTCCACCAATTTTTCTTTCTTGCAGGAACAATTGGAGAAAAATTTGTGAACTGGAGTGTAAAAGTAATCCAGCACAGCACAGCCTCTTCTGAACCCTGTTATGTCCATTTACTTCAGCCTGGCTCTGTACCTGGTTCCGTCTGGTTAAGCCCAGTAAAACCTGGTTCATTATTCATTATTTTCTGCCAAATAAAGGTAATGTAATGTAATAGTTCAGCCTGGTTTTATCTGGTTCAACCTGGCTCAGTCTGGTTAAATGTAGTTCAGTGTGGTTTAATGCAGTAGGTCTTCCAAACTCCTAATTTGTCTGATGCAACTGTAGTTATTAATGGTGCCCTGCTTCCAGAAAAGAGCTCAAGAGCTCACAGAGTTACCTTTATCAGTAACCGGGTTTCTTTTGCAAAGTGCAGGTTTTGATTTACTGTGGATGCTCACTAACAGCCCTGAATCGAAAGCAGTTGTCAAAAGAAAAAAAGACTAGATTGAATGCAGATTCTCCCGACCTGCCCCCCCCCCCTTCCCCCTGCTCCCACACCCGAACAGTCCCTTTTAGGTTTTTAAATGACCATCAGCTAATGTTGCACAATAGAACACCAGACAAGAACATATAGGTTTGACAAGAGCAATTGAGTTCCTGTTAGTGCCATCTGGCACCACTGACAGGAGGGAGGAAGAGGTGCCTTGTTTCCTGGTCTTTTCTGCGTCTGTAGGGCTAATTTCAGTGTCCATTCTTCTTTCATTAAAAGAAAGGTACCCCTCTGCTGTACTCCATGTGAACAGTCTTGTCCTGTTAAAGGGGTGGTTTTCAGAGATGTGCGACACTCTGCTGTGTGAAACAAGCTGTCCTCAGGTTACATGAACAAAAATAGGCCATGCGAAAGGACCCTCTGTCTTTAGTTCTCACCTTCTAACAATTAAGGAGACCGTGTTAGCTTAGCTGTCTTATATTCACCTACAGTAATTGGCTTGGTTAAGAGTTATTATTATTTATAAAATTTTTTAAAAGGCCATTTTTTGTTGTGTGAAATAGAAAGTTTCCTGTCTCCCCTCAATTAAATGACGTATTTACTAAAAATATTGTCTTCACTATAAATAGAGCACCCTAAACTGATTCACCAAATCTCTACCTATTAAATTATGCTTTCTCTCATTCTAAGAATAACAATTTAATGGTGAGATAGACTCGCTCAGTCACTACACTGACCCTCCTGGTGCAGCTTAAACAAATTTATTAACTTTGTTAAGGACATGTGATGGCAATGTTCTGAAGAAATGTTTTTGGAATGTTGTGGGCTGTGGGCAGCTTTTGTTCTTATTGTCATTGGAGACAAATGTGGCGTATAAATGGAAGGAAACGGAAGCCATTTTGCTGAAGAAGTGAAGTGAAGAGTGTCCTGTGCCTTGGGCTAACACTCTCTCAGTACAATCACTCTTACCCTCTCTTTGGCCCCTCGGGACCTAGAAAAAATCCCTTTATATAACAATACATCAACTTGTGACCTCATTTCTGCAAATGAGAGGATTAGCTGCAACAGATTGATTTTATTTTTTCTCATCCAGCCCCCTCCCCGATCTCATTAGGCATTGATGTAAGTCTCAGGTTTGGCGTGGCTTCATATCTGTGCATTGGCTAGCTGTTGGAGACTTCCTCATCTTAACACAGTGGGTGGAGCCTACCAATCTCTTGCCGTTACTGGCCGGTCAATAGGTAATGCTCTCCGTGGCCAAGCACGATGAAGTGTCATTTCCATTGATACCACTGCTTTAGATCCTTGAGAACTTTTAATGAACCATGTTACTAACCCTAGCCCAAGCCCCAGGGCTCTGTCCTTGGTCCCCTCCTATTCTCCCTGTACACCCAATCTCTTGGTCCTGTAATCTCTGCCCATGGGTTGTCCTATCATTGTTATGCCGATGACACCCAACTCTTTCTCTCCTTCCCGCCCTCTGACACTCGGGTCTCTGCTCGCATCTCTGCTTGCCTGAGGGACATCCAGAGCTGGATGGATAACCACCATCTTAAGCTGAACCCAGGCAAGACGGAGATGATCTTCATCCCTGCTCCATCCTCTAACCTTCTCGACTTTTCTATTTCCCTGGGGGACACTGTGGTGTCATCATCACCCACCGCAAAAAACCTTGGAGTGGTGATGGACAACAGACTGTCCCTCTCCCAGAACATCACGGCGGTGAGTCGAACGTGCAGGTTCTTCCTGTACAACATCCGGAGAATCCGCCCCTTCCTCACCACCTACGCAACCCAGCTCCTGGTTCAAGCGATGGTCCTGTCCCGCTTGGACTACTGCAACTCGCTACTGGCTGGTCTGCCAGCATCCGCCATCAGACCCCTGCAGCTCATCCAGAATGCTGCAGCGCGTCTGGTCTACAACCTCCCCAGACATTCCCATGTCACCCCCCTGCTCACTGACCTCCACTGGCTGCCTGTTATGGCTCGCATCAAATTTAAGTCCTTGGTGCTTGCATACCAGGCAGCTAAGGGGTCAGCACCAGGGTACATTCAGAGGATCATCAGACCCTACACACCAGCCAGACCTCTCCGTTCGGCCACCTCTGGACGCTTGGCACCTCCCCCTCTCCGCGTCTGCACTTCCCGCTCCCGTCTGCTGTCTGTCCTGGCCCCTCGCTGGTGGAATGACCTCCCCGTGACGGTCAGAACAGCAGAGAATCTCACCACTTTCAAACGCAGACTGAAGACTCATCTCTTCAGGCTGCACCTCTCCCCACCCCTCTCTAGCCTATAGTTCAGCTCACTGTATCTAGCTAGGATAATTTGATTATGTTAGTGTATCTGGCAGGATTGTTTTTGTATGATTAGGTGTGATTCCAGTGCTAGTTTGTACTTGGTAGGATTCTTGCTTGCTGAACAAGCTTACTCTACAGGGTTGGAGTCCTGATCGATGTGGTCACTTCTGGCACTACGATCCTTACTTTACTCTAGTGTTTCTTTTGCGCCTCTACATCATGAAACCTATGCACTTGTTGTACGTCGCTCTGGATAAGAGCGTCTGCTAAATGCCTATAATGTAACCACAAACTGAAATTTTCTGCATGTCTTTTGAAAATTGTAAGTCAAGTGTAGAAATTTTTGTGGTGTCTGAAAGGGTTAAGGTTTTTTTCAAACATGAAGCTGTCTGCTCCATCACCTCCTTCATCATGTTTTGACAACAGAATTCTTACAGCCAATCAGCCAGTAGAATCCAATACCACACTTACTCTTCATAACTGTACTAATACAATATGTAAGGAATAAACCACAACGGGCTGTCCCGTTATTGGAAAATAATGTACGACGGGGGTGGTGATGCGGCCGAGGCGAATTGATTTTTATCAACTTAATCAGCTGAAAGTGAAATATTCTTCCGTGGCCGTTTGGGCATATTAATTTAACGTTGTCAAGCAAAACTCTCGTTGGTAGTTCTATTTGGACCGTTGCTATTCAAAAACCTCTGGTCGTTAATTCTATGAAAACAATGATTCTATCAAGAAAAAATAGTTCCTTCTCGTATTATACCATACAATTAGTACCAATTTTGGTCATTACATTATTTTTAAAAAGTAAAAAAAACAACAACTCAATCAAATTCACCTTAAAATGGTGCGGTCACGTACTGTAGACAGACAGTGTATCTTTCAAAGACCCTCTGAAACCGGGTTTTAAATTCTTGTTAGCTTTATGATAGGTTCACTGTCACTTGTCACCTAGCCAATCTTAAAAAAATTTTTGCATATTTTTTAGTGTTTTTCATGCGGTTTCATGTAGAGATAAACACTGGGCAAGTAGAATGGATTTTGGATACAGAGCACCCCCAAAACACCCTTTGCCTTCATAATAAACCCCCTTCGTGTAAGAGAGAGAGGCAGCGTTCATTCCTCTCCAGGCACAGCCATGCAGTGGATTCAGCTGCCAGGTGCTCCGCTTCCCCTAATCAAATCAGTGGAATCTCAGGCAGCCAAAGTTTTTATTGCTTTTCTTTTATTATCAGCATCTCTGCTGTATTCCCCTCTCCTCTGTGACAGGATGGGAGCAAAACCATTTTGTGCCTCCCCACCGCCCCCCCGACATTATTCGGAGCTGCGATGACATTAAATCTGAGGCCCCATCCATCTCCAATAAAAAGGCAGTTTTAGTTGTCTCTTTTGTCAGTCATTCCGGCTCATAGCCCATCTCCTCCCTCGGAGAATCAGAGACATTGCCAGGGAGCCAGGGACTCTCCCTGAATGCACCCGCCGGAACATAAGGAGGCTGGTGGCATCTTGACAGTTTCGGAGCATTTTCGTTGAAAACCACCTCATCAGAGCGCCTTGCGTCCTCGTTTGGAGAAAGGGAACTCCCTCTATGGGTGTGTCCGAACTCGCTGCATCTACACAGATGGAAGGTTCAGACTTCGACTTCTGTGGCTGTCCTCTTTGCCCACCAAGTTTACACCTGCGAGGCTGGGGAGGCTAATTTTCGTATAATGGCTGTCTGCTAACAGAGCCCTGTGCTTTAGTCACAGAGTAATTAGGCTCTACTTGCTTGTAGTCTTTAAAACACAAACAAGGTACCTTTTACAGCACTAGTTCATGAACTTTTTAATATTGGGATGCAAATAAGAGATATCTTTTAATATTGGAACCCAAGTTAGAGATGTCGTACCATTCAGGGACCCTTCAGATACACTTAGCCTAGTGGACTACCGACTCTGGGACCGACCTAATAATCTCTCACGACCCCTGTTGGGTCCCGATCCATAGTTTAAGAAGCACTGCTTCACTGTAACTGCAGTAACCGATTCAGAATATAATAAATATATTTCACAGCATGGCATACTGAAATTATTATATTACTTTAAAATCCTTTTATCATTGTCTCCATTTGTGAAATAATGAGATCCCATCAACACATACCCATTTCCTCATAGTCAGTTAGCAAGGGAAAAATGTTTCCTTTTAGCTATTAATTTGGCATGTTTAGGACTGAGAAAGCATCAGATCCAAATAATCTATCATTTTTACTGTAAGTTGCTAAAGCAAATGGCTTTGGCTTAGATAGAATAACTACAGTATGTACAGTGTGTTTTGCTAGCCTTCCATTTATATTGGGATATGTGTTTTTACATTTTGTCTAAAACTTTGTTGGCAGCAGGAAAAAATGGCTGAATCTTATCCATGATCCAAGTAGGGAATGATATCTCTCTCCCACTTGAGGTTAATACTTCTGTTTAGCTGCTACATACCCCTTACCCACTTTGCCAGATGGTTGCCACTGTCACTTATGCAAGCAAGTTATTTTTTCTATGTTTTGCACAAGCTACATGTTGAAGTCTGGAACCCCTCTCACTGAAGTATTGGCTAGGTATGCCTGCTTCCTGAGGATGGAAGGTGGGGCCATGATGTCGACTACTGACTTTTTGAACCAATCAAAATGCTTTCCCATCCTCAGCAAACGATTGCTTTACTTTCTGGTTGTGACAGGCAGCCATTGGTTTGTGTGGTTCTACCTCCACACTCTGCTTCCAGATACTGGCAAGTTTTGGAAACATGTCTCATGAAGCCATGCCTTACACCTTACAAACCCTACAATCCCCTTCTCTCACTCTCCTTCTGCTGCCTCTCTTTTATATAAGCATGTTCAGATCAGTGTGGTCGCACAGACGCACACACACAAACACCATTAAAAGTTTTCAGGATTTATAAATTTGTTATAATCGCAAAAGTTTGGGTCAGTTTAGGTGGTGTTTTTGTCATTTTCTCTACAGGCAAATCAACTCTTAGGCAGGCAGTCTGGCACAGAAGCAAGATGGGAAAACATCAGTTTGCCTCAGAATGGATTGCAGTCGTTAGAGACTGTGAATTCATGCAGTCAAACCCTTTCTCAAATTTATTATAGTTTTTTTATATTCTTAATGACCACACGTGTTTGCCCAGGGAGGAGTAGTGTAGACTAAATAGACGGAGAGCGAGAGCGAGCGAGAGAGCGAGAGAGAAATGAAAATCACCCTTTGAAAAAAATCTGCCTCAGGAAACGGTCCTCAGTTTTTCCACTTCTACCTCACGTGTGAAGCCCCGGGAGTCACAGCGTATCGCCACGGGAACCAGCCGTGTAAACCGCGGGAGCAAGGTCACTGGCGTGCATCGGCGCTCAAGCCTTGAACCTGGGGCAGGGCTGGGGAGGGATGGATTTTCGGGGGTCTTACGCCCAGTTGCTCAGAATGGTCCGCTCCATAGGGTTCTCCACTGGCGGGTTTCAGAGGTGTGAAGGCTTCTGGAGGCCAGGCCTGGGTCAAATGCTCATTTTGGAATACTTTACCTCTTCAGATGCCACTGACATTCCACAGCAGCTCAGCTGGCCTTGAAAACATTTGATGAAATCTGTACACACAAAAGAAGAATTCCATTCTGAATACTGGTGAAAGTAAATGTTTCTCTTTTAAGCAGACAGTTTTTATTCTATAAGAGTTTTAGTGGTGCAGAAAGATATAAAGGTACTTAGGTCAAGCATTTGTTCCAGGCCTGTTGGAACTGGGTTTTCCTGTTAATTCTGGGTTAGTTTCCGGACCTTTGAATGCCACATTCCACTCTCCCCGAATGGTCAAAAATTCAAGTGACCACACCGCGTACTCGCATGCACTGGGCCCTGCCGTGTGGAACACACAGAGCTTACATTTCACGGTTTTGCAAAAACACTTTGATTGCTCCTGTTGGTTTCCGTGACCACGCATCTACCCCCACTCTCAGTGTTTAGGACATTATTCTAATCGTGTCTGTCAGTCAAAGCTGTCAGTCTGGCCACGGAGAACATCGCTTTGGTAACCCGAAAACTTACCCGATTTATTGCAGTGTGAACTTTGAATAGATGCGTTATATCACAGTTATACATAAGACTTGAGGGTCTTTGAGGGCAGCTCATCTTAAACTGACTAATTCACCCAAGTCTTGGTTTAATTGGAGAATTGCATTTTCAGTTGGAATGAGGACCCCAAGATAGATCCCAGACCCAGGTTGGGCGGCCCTCCATAAGTGTTAAGACCCCCAGAACTCCTGCTCAAGAAATGAGCAGACAGAGCCAGGTTGGGAGACAGAGACTGACTTTGGTCAGCAGCCATTCTGCAGAGCAAGAGGTTTCCAAGTTCATATTTCAGTCTGAAGTGTGATGTCACGGGAATACCTCTTTTGAAGTCCTTGAGATTTGTTGTTTGAGAAGTGTGGCCATTAGTGCATATTTTCCAGGATGAAGCATCGCTCTGAGCTCTTTCTTTCGCCTGGCAGATATCGGCTCAATCCACATCAGTATCAAAGTATCACTCTGAAGTATTGGTCATAATCCTGAGAAATATGCCTTCAGATTTAATTTTCTGAGAATGACTGTGAGGCTGTTAATACCTAATAAATTCTCATTCTTCCCAGTTTTCAGAGTGTGATTTTGAAAGCCAGCAATAACTGAAAGAATGTCCTGTGAATATAATGTGAGAACAAGATGTCTGCATGCAGGATTACTTATTTCTTTACTCCTTCCATTTCTCCTTCTCATCATGTCTCCAGTGATACAAGGATGTGTGTCCTTCTTCGGTATTTGATCATGAATGGTAGACAAAGACCTTCAGCAAAATAACATGTTATTTAAAAGTTGACCAAATCTGAATAATACATGGGTGACTTATCGAAAGTAGGAGATGTTTGTCAAGTAGCCCGTTGTAAGTGCTGAGGACCCTGTGAGTTACCGCTGAAGCGGCAGCCAATCAACCTTCAGGCCATAGCTGTATAATCGGTACGCAAAGGCGTGGCTGAGCTGAGCAGGCTGTTGTCAGAGGTTTGGCCAATAGGAGCTTGGGGGGGGGGGAGTGCTGAAAAGTGCATGCTGTGTGAGAAGGTGCTGCTTCTTCACACAAAGCCTGGAGGAGATGTGAATGAGGGCATGGCTGACAGGTCCTGAGGGTTGCTTGTAAAACTAAAGAAGACAAGAGGTGACAAGCTTTGCACATGTCAATCACCAACACATGCCCATAGATAGGGGGAAAGAACTACAGACTCAGCAATGTCAATTTGGGGTGATCCCGTCAGCCTTCCTGTCATTGCTGTCCGCTGTCAAGCAGTTCAGAGATGGCCACTAAGAATGCATTGTATGCACTCATTAAATAGGATCCGTATCGTGATGTCAGCTTGGCTAAAAACATGAAACGGTGTGCCCAGAACTTCAAAGAGAAATCAACTCCATTAGCTCAGAACGTTAGCTCAGGAACATATTGTAGCATTAGCCACTCCATATGCACAAAGGCTACCCAGAGATCAGTTTGAATAGATTCTGTGTACATTAATTTGGTGGTGGAGACAACAGCCCCATTTAAAATTTGGAACCAGATGCTAAACTGTCTTTGCAATTACTGGAAGTCTGATATGCACTCTTAGGTATGGGAGTATAATCGATATCCTCACTTTGAGCTAAATTGCCATGTCAAATCCTCCAAATCCTGAGTGCTAATTAATTTCTGTTACAAACTGGTAGTTTATGTGCAGTACAGTTGTATGCTTCCATAAAGTATTAATACGTTCTCATTTCCATCCTAACAAAGATAAATATTTGCTATTTCTTGAAGCAGTGTCCTTTTATAAAGCTAAATTATATTCTATTGGGGTTTTATGTCTAAGAGCGTGTATCTGACAGTACAAATTTTTAAAGGCATTTTTAACTTCAATTATTTTATTCTTTTACACTTCAGCCACGAAGATCAGTACATTTTTTATAAATTTTTCTAAAAGCCCAAACCTATATTTCCTATACACATTGGTTTTCCATGGTGTGTTTATTAAGCAGACATGGGGGGGGGGGGGGGGGGGTTTGAAAGCTAACCATTCAGAGCAGGGGGACAGCATCCAGATGAAATCATGGCAACGAAAAAAGGATAGAGTGCTCTGATTGTTCCCCGAGGCGACAGCATTTCTCAAATTTAATGAACGCAAAATAAGTCCTTTTCAGAAGCCTAATTAAACTAATTGAGTATAAATGCAGTGGCAGGCAGTGCTTTCCGGGGGTCAGAGAGGGGCGTTTTGCCAAGCGTTGCCATGTGAACGCTACACATCCCCTCCACAGATGTGGCAGAAGTGGCCACGATGTGCACAGTTTAGGAATCATTATTTACTGCAACAGTCTGCCATTCGGATTGTGTGTGCAGGCATGCATATATGCACACAAAATACAACATCTGGGTTTTAAAATATATACCGTATATGGGCTTTTTCAGCTTTATTGTATAGGACAGTGTATAGCGATACAGCGATACAGGAATAATGGGGAGAGAGAGGGAGACATGCGGCAAAGGTTGCGTGGTATGATTTGAACCGCCAACATCGCAGCTCGCAATGAGCATGTGGACTGTCCTGCACTAGGCCAAGCCACGAGACACCCCCAATGTCTGGGATTTGCAGCCTCCTACGGTACTATGTAGTGGACATCTCTCTGGGTCCAACGCAGAGCCGTTCTTCTGTGGAAACGTGCCATCCAACGCCCTCCGCTGTGTCCATAGGAGATGTGTTAGTAATGCGTTGTGACGGAAACGCGGCGTTCTTCTGTATGGGAGGGAGGGCATTACAGGCCGACTGTGCTGCAGGAGTCACAGCGATGTTCTCCTCCCCGCAGCCGTCCCCTTCCCGCCGAGCCACAAGCTGACCGTCAAGGAGCTGTTCGACAGCGAGGGGAAGCCCAGAGTGGACGTGCTGAAGGCCCACCTGACCAAGGAGGGGCGCGTGGAGGAAGGCGTGGCCCTGCGGCTCATCGGCGACGGGGCGGCCATCTTGCGCGCCGAGAAGAACCTGCTGGACATCGATGCGCCCGTCACAGGTCAGGCCGAGTCGCTGCTCGCTGCCTCCACCCCAACAGCCCCCCGTGTCACACCCCATTCTCCCATCTCCCCTCCACTCCCATCCCACCTCTTACCCTCCCCACCACAGGTCAGGCCGAGTCACTGCCCCCCGTATCCCACCCCATTCTCCCATTACTCCCCTCTCCCCTCCACTCCCTTCCCCCCGTTATCCTCCCCATCACAGGTCAGCCTGAGTCACTGTCACTGCCTCCACCCCAACATCCCCCTATACCCCCTCATCTCTGTCCTCTGTGGTTGTGAGTTACCCACTGTGTCATGTACCCCCCCCCCCCCACACACACACACATTCACACACACACACGCACACACACACACACACACACACATACGCACATACACACACACACACGCACACACACACACACACACACACACACACACACATGCATGACACACACACACACACTCCCGGCTATGAGTCACCAGGCATAGGCATGCAGGTCCCAGCGGGGTCGATAAGCATCCCACGGGTAGAGATTGATGGAGCAGGACACGGTCCCCCTGCCTGACTCACTCCCTTTTATTTTTTTTAGACTTAACCCCAACCCTAACCTCGTCTGTATTTCCTGCTCTGTACTGCACTGCAAGGCTCAATCAGACTTCTTTTGAGCAGACACACACACACACACATTCAGATACACACAATGCGCCCCCACTTCATCTGTGCATTTTATGATTGTGCACTTTGCAGTTTGTAGTGTAAAGGTAAAATTGTCAGTACTAAATCAACTCTAACAGAGTTTATTGGAGTCCATTAGGGGCACTATGTGCTCTATTAGAGATGATTTTACACAAAACACTTGCTGTGCTGGAAAGTGCATAGGTTTTCAACAGGGGGTCCACAGACCCCTGGGGGTCCTTGAAGGACCTGTAGGGGTACCCTAGGCGGACTTGATATGTAATGACTATACATAGTTTTGGGAAAATAAACCATATGGCTAAAAGTCCAAAAGTATCTGGACACCCCTTGGTTTGGAGCAGTTTTTCATGGTTTGGGCTGGGCCCCTTAGTTCCAGTGTCTTAAGTCTTAATGCTACAGCTAGATGACAACAGTTTGGGGAAGTCCTGTTTCAGTATGACAATGCCCCCGGGCACACAGTGAGGTTCATATAGAAATGGTTTTGTCGAGAACAGTGTGGAAGAACTTGACTGGCCTGCACAGAGCCCTGACCTCAACCTCATCCAACACCTTTGGTATCAGCTGAAAAGCCAACTGCGAGCCAGGCCTAATCTCCAAATCAGTTCCCGACCCGACCAATGCGCTTCTGGCTGAATGGAAGCAATTCCCTGCAGCAATGCTCCAAAATCTAGTATGAAGTCTTCCCAGAAGAGTGGAGGTTGTTATAGCAGCAAAGGGTGGACCAACTCCGTATTAATGCCCGTAATTTAGGATGAGATGTTGGATGTCAGGTGTGCACATACTGTTGGCCATGTAGTGTATTTCAAACCCCTTCATAACCCTTTTTAACTTATGATGTATGAGGGTTCCCTGGGTGCCTTTGAGCTTGGGAGGTGGGGGAGTCCCTGGTTCAATAACGGTTGAGACCCCTGCACCGTGTTGCCAGATTGGGTGTTTTCCCGCCCAGTTGGGCTATTTTTTACGCTATTGTGTGGGGAAAAATGGCTTTGGGCGACTTGTCATAATTTGGGCTATTTTTTGCTATACTGGGTGGTTTTTTAATCTACCTCTTTCTGCCAATCATTTACATTCTTTGGCGCTGGTGCAGTTTGTCCCTCTTCCGCCTGTTCCTCGGTTGTCATTGTACCTGAAGCTTGTCAGATAGTGGCTCCATTTATCATCAGATGGTGGATTTATCAAAACTTCCCTGTTAAAGAGGCTGCTCACCACCATGTATTTTATCTTCGAATGCATAATACCGAGCATGGAAAAGATGAAGGCCTATTACTGAATGCAAAGCCTGCGGTGTTGGCTGCCATGTCTTTGGTTTAGGCTAGTGCAAAGCTTGTGCATATAGAATATATATATGTGTGTGTGTGTGTGTGTGTGTGTATGTGTTCTTGTACCCATAATGTTTCCTGTCGGTGCAATTGGGATGCAAATGTCTAACCTGCATTTTGTTTGCTTTATCCCTACTGGTATGCTTTCTGCAACTCAAGTGAAGGACATCAGACAGCAACTGAAATATATTTGGGCCTTTATGCTGTATTTTATAAATGCCTAAATAAAGAATTAAAATGTGTGTTTGTGTGTCTAGTCAAACAATTCATATGTGTTTAAAGTGCAGATTATCAGCTTTTACTAAAGAGTATTTTTATACAGTTTGGTTTCACCGTGTAGAAATAGCAGCACTTTATGTTTTGGCTCCCATTCAGGGTGCCATAATATTCATGACAAATGGCTTCACAGGTGTTTCTGATTAGGTGTGTTCTCTTGCTTATTTACTACAAGTATAAGAGCGCGTTCAGTATCTAGTCTTGATTATAGGCTTTTGATTGCCTTTGGAGTCTGTTACTGGAATTTGTCAACATAAGGATCAGTCATAAACTGATCCTTGGCCTACTGTGCCCTTTATGATTACTACACTCACCAGTGCTCTCTTTCTTCTTAATGATGTTTCCAATGTTGATTTTGGTAAGTCTAAGATTTGGCCCATGTCTCTGGCTGTTTTTTTTTGGTTTTTTTTTTTTGTATTTCTAGGCCTCATAATGGTTTCCTTTATTTTCATTGGCACAACTCTGGTCCTTATGCTGACAAATGGCAATAACAGACTCCAAGGGCAATCAAAAGCCTAGAATCAAGACTAGATACTGAAAACTCTCTTATACTTGCAGAAAGAAGCAATTGAACAGAAACTATTCAGAACCTGTGAAGCCATTTGTCCCATACATTATGGTGCCCTGAAATGGGGAGTATGTATAAAAAGTGCTGCCTTTTCTATCCAAGACTTTACATATGTGTAATTTTTTTCATATTTTTTAGCTATTTTTTCAAGATTTCAAGTTTCAGGCCTTGATTTGAGTAGGTTGACTGTTTTCCAATCTGGCACCCTGCCCCTGCACTAGAAGACCGCTCAGTGAGCTGTATTCAATCTTCTTTTATTCACCACATTTTAAAAAATCCTATCAAGATTGCAATTATTTTGCTTTGGTGTTTCACAATTTACACAAAATTTGATTGTTCTGTAATGGGATTGAGTCATAGCATGACCCAGAATGGGAGTAAAACCTGTTTTGCTCCGGGAAATGGTTTCAAAATGTGAAGATCTTTACTGTAACAGGCTTCTTTTTTGATGGGAGAGAGTTTGGCTGTCTCCATCTCTAATTATCTTACCTGACTAGTGCCTGTCAATCAATATTCAGGATGTAATTATAATAATAATGATGATAAATGTTGTTTTAAGTACCTTTCTGGGGACCTAGGTCACTTAACAAGGCCAAACACAAAAGACAATGATGCCGGCTGGTGCAGAAAGCGAAACTAAGCGCATCCACATACAGTACACATAGACTACTATCGTTAATAATGGACCAGATCAACAGAAAAAAGGCCACATGCTACCAGAACATGCCAGTGGCAGTGGATCATTGTGGGTTTTTGATATTGGGATCCGTGATTTTTTTGTTTCCTTACTCAGGGCACAGTGATCAGAGCTACTTTTTTAAAATTAGCCATGTTTCAGTTCAGAAACCTTATTTTTCCTTTCACCATATAAATTGGAATCCATTACAGTCACCCTTTATATCCTTTTCTGCCCCACACTTGTTTCTTCTTCCTCACGTAGTGCTTTTTTTAATCTTTCTTCTTTCAGTTTATTTGTTGGGGACAATGTGCAATTTTTAACATGAATTTCGGCAGTAAAAAATCCCCCCTTTTAATTTATCAAAACTGATCATCCACTGATGCCTGTAAAAATAAAAAAAAAATGTTTAAAATAATAATCGCTGCACATTTGTTTTTTAAGCATATTTTTATACCCCATTACCGGAATGCCTTGCCTTTTCTACAGACCTGTCCGATCATGTGTCAGTTGGGCAGAGCGCAGGCTAGAATGAGTGATTTAGTTTTACACACCAGTTGACAGTCCCACACATTATTCATCTCATTCACCTCGGCTGCGGCTCGGTCCTCAGGTGCGGACTGTAGGTGTGTGCAGATCAGCCAATCGCGGACGTTTCTACCTAACCTGATTTTCCTCGGTCGTGTTCAACACGCTGAACCCTACTGGTGTCTCTGGGTGTGTATTGTCACATTTCATGAACAAGGAGATTGAATAAACGCAATCATGTTTTCTTACATATTCAATCATGGTTTTTGTTGCATAGACTTTGCGTCTGAGCAGCACGCAGAAAACACTTTAAAACGCGCCTGAAATCCCACAACGTTTTACTTACTCTCTTGCGTGTTGGGGTGGGAGTTCTTCCCACTCCTGTGCAGTAGGCTGTATTCTTCATTGCACAAAGGGCAGAATTTTTGTTCAGTATTTTCTCTGATTAATTGAAAGGGGGGGGGGGGGGTGGGGGGTTAAATTGGGTGGGGTGCTTTCGTCTTCCATTCAGCCATCCCATCCCAGGTGCTGCCCTACGCCGGTCTTGCTCTTACTCCTTCCATTATGAATGCCATTGTTTTGTAACTGCCATCTGACTCGTTTCTGTTGCTCGCTGTTTGTACAGCTGGGCTTTCTCAGGACTGTCGGGACTTTGGCCAAGTTTACAGACCATCACTGGATTCAGCCCCAGTGACTGGCATGGGAAGGCTGCAACATCGCTGCAGCCCAGGGTTTTTATGACTTTCAAAAAAAGATGTTTCTTATGAGTTTGTGGCTTCTGTGTTTTTTAATACATGTCAGTTTGTACCATCTACAGTTTAGTCTGACTGTACTTTTTAAAATCTTTTTTTATGTCTTTGTGTGTGTGTGTGTGTGTGTGCTGCACTACATCAGGCCAGATTAAGGGTCATTTCTGACCTGTTTCTGGCCTGATTTTATGGCCTGGAACTAGACTAAGCTGAACTCTCATATTCCAATCAAACCCTTCCCTTTGTCACAGTGTACATAGTCTGTCAGGATAGACAGCTTACTGTCAGGCATAGTTGGCCATTAGCCTTCAGTGCCCATAAACAGCCCTCCTCAGCTCTCTATTTAAGTGCCCCTTTTATTGGCTTGCTGCTGGCCAGTAACAGCCTGCAATTGGTTGGATGCTGTGTGCCTGCACTCTCATTGGTCCTCGCTACTGCTCAGAATTTTACCTCATTATATTATAATATTCTTATCATATGATATTGTATTATACTCTGTTTATACACTGTGGTAATGCATTATCATATTTATAAACAGTAATAGCATACGCATTGAACATATAATCATAATAATTTAGTGTTCCATACAGATCCTACTCCTCCCATTTATTCCAGAGCCTGTTTGCCCATGGCACAGATGCTGTTGTGTAAAGTATGTCTGCATATGCACAGGTTAGGCTGCTTTTCCGGAAGGGTCTTCTATAACATGACGGTAATTATATGGTGAAAGGACAGACAGACACGGGCCTCTACCTGATCGTGAGGAAGCCATTCTTAATGATCAGTGTTTCATGTGCAATAGCCAAATACAACATACAAATATATTTAAATAATTGAAATCATACCTATTTTTCATGTCAGGCAGTGCAGCGCATTTATTGGAAGCGTAGATGGATTTGGCGTTGAAGAGAGAACATTAAAAATAGACTGGCCTAAATCGGCAACCCCGGTCTCAGGGATGCCGAGCCACAGAATTGCCGTGCTTTTCTCTCTGCCCGTCGGTGACAGCGCTCCCATAATCCCCCGCATGCCCGTCCTGAGCGAACGCACGTAGCGGTAATCATCGTCGTGTTGTTCTGACTCCTCCGTTACCGTTAAGCAGGGCTTACGCACAACAGCTTGACTGACACCATTAGTTTTTCTGGTTCAGAATCAGGTCATTATATTTTACCCATTAGCCTCTCCTAGCCTCAAGAGCTTCGTAATAATAGTAATGTACTGCCGAAAGCTTATCAGCGCAGCCTGTTCTAAATCCAAATGGCGAGAACTGGGAGAACCTGTTTCAAGTTGCAAATTAGATTTAGATTTTTTTTTTTTCAAACCTCCGTCCCCTGTCACTCTGAGAGAGAAAAGAAAGAATAATTTTGCATTTCCGCTTTCTGTATCCTGACCGCAAAACTGATCCTGGATCAGCGCTTTATGAATAGGGACCCAGACTCACTGGCCTGTCCCTTCGAGTGTCAGCAAGTCTACCTGGTGCAGCCGGTGCAGTTAGTCCACAAGTCCGCCACAGGGGGCACTACTGAGCAACGTCACAGGGGATGCCCTGCCGAATTAAGCCCTTCCTGACAGAGTGACACTGGCCGATTACGCAACCCCTTATAGACATGGACTACTGCTCTACATCCAAATTACATTCATTTTCTAGATCAGGACCGTATTTTTCACAATATATGGGCAAGAAAATTATTATGATTATATAATAAAGTATATATATATATATATATATATATATATATATATATATATATATATGTGTGTGTGTGTGTATTTAAATGCATTTCTAATAAATATGTTTGTCTTTAAAAACCCATATATTTAATCATATTTCAGTGTATTCCTTTTTTGGAAGGGCTGCTCCATAGTACTCCAGGCCATACTGTAGCTACTGCTGGCAGAAACCCCATTCCATCAGCAGGACAGGCCGCTGGGGAGCCAATCAGTCAGCCCAGCAGTCATGTGCGGCCATTTTTATCTGTCAGAAGAGGCCGGGCGGTTCGCGCGGCGCGAGCCCAGTTTGAATCGCAGACCTGCTTCGGAGAACTTTGCCAAGTTAGCCGAGCCTCATCTGTCCTGCTCTGTGACGGCTTGGAACCATCAACTCCCCCCCCGCCCCCTCCACCCCCCACCCCATGCTTCTTTTCTTTTCCAGATCAAGGTTTCATTAATTTTTAATTAGTTATACAAAAGGCACAGATGGGAAGATTGTCTGCCATCACAACTTGCCCCCCCCCCCCCCACTCTGACTGTTAATGAATGGCCTATAAAAAATACAGTTTGGGAAGACCAAGATGTGCATGAAACTCCTCCCCTTTATCTGTCTTTATTGCTGTAAGGTGGGGTTTTTCAGTGACTGCTGCTACTACCTCTGCTGCCTGTCGAAGAGTTGCCATCTCTCAGACCTCTATTTACATACAATTTATTAAATACAACAGATTATTTAGAGATTTCTACACAACTGTTGTCTAACAACTAATAATACCTAATGCTTTGGATCGAAAGATGAAATGATTCATCATTGTAAAAGTGAGAATGAAACCGAGTGACCAGCCTAACCAAATCTGGAAAAGGGCCTTAGAAGGACCGTCACTGTTAAAATGACCATTACTGTCAAGACAATCGCTGATGTAATTTATTCAAATACATATGCTGGGTATGTACATAACATAATATACGGCTCTGATGTAGGAAGTTAAGGAGGTTATGAGAGGGAAGCAGAGAGACCACATGAGTGAGTCTAGCGACTGCAGGGGAGATGTTAATTATTACTAAAGGAGTGTCAGTTTCTAATTTCTGGTAATCTTTTATGGCGTCTGTCGATACGATAAACATTTTGAGAATATTCGGCAACATTCCCTTAGGCCAGAAACAAAGGCGGTGTTTTGTTTGCCTGTTTCGCAAATTCTGCCTTCTCTCTCATTTCCGTGGCATTAAACTTGCATGGGGCTTAATGGAGTGCAGAGAATTGAATTGGGAAACTAAGCAGTTGGGCTGCAAGGCATCTTTGAAATTCAGGCTGTGTGTTTGTGTGTGTGTCTGTGTGTCTGTCTGTCTGTTTGCAAGGCTCCACTGACCCTGTAACGCACACCGGTCCAGCTCAGGAGAATTGGGCAAAAGTTGAAAACTGCTCATTAGAAGGGCTTTTACACTGCCCAGAGTTATCAGAAAGAGAGGACTCATAAAGGGAGTCACATCACAGAGAGTGTCTGTGGGTAAGAAAAAACTCACTCAGGGAGTCACAGCACACAGAAAGCCTAGGTAAGAGAGGACTCACTTGGGGAGTCACAGCAATCTCAAACCTTGGAATGAGGCCACTTTTTGGCCCTGAAGAACTTGGTTGATTTAGCAGTATGTGTAAGGACATTTCCTGCTGCAAGATGATGTGCTGTCCAGTGGGTTTTGAGGAATTTGGTTGGATCTGCACAGATAAGCTGTTCCTGTGCACTTCAGAATTCATCCTGCTGCTGCCGTCAGCAGTTACATCATCGGAATTACAATTGAACCAGTTCCAGTGGCAATAACACTGCCTCCACCGCACTTCACAGATGAGGGGGGTGCTTTGGATTGTGAGCACTTCCTTTATTTCTCCACACTTTCCTCATTACATCATTTTGGTACAGATTAATACTTGTCTGTCCAGAAAATTTTTTTTGCAGAACTCTACAGTTTTTAAAATGAGCTTTTTTAATGAAAACTCTAACCTGACCACTCTGTTCTTGAGGCTTTCCCAGTGCCGTGCGTCTTGCAGTGAACCCCTGAGGCTATGCTGATGCAGACTTCTCTTTGTGGTAGTCTGTGACTCATTTGTGCCTACATCCTGGAGAATGTTCCTGATCCGTTCAACAGTTGAAAAGAGGTTTCTCTTCATAATTGAAAGTATTCTTCAGCCATCCACTATAGTGGGGTCCCATGGTTTACCAGGTTATTTGCTATTGTTGAGCTCACCTGTGCGTTCTTCTGTCCTCACAATGTGTCGAACAGTAGATTTTGAGGCACCAAATGTTGCATCTATGTCTCTATGATCGATTTATTTTGATTTCTCAGCCTCATGACGACCTTTACTGGCAATGGTAAGTATTTGGGCCTCATCAGACCACAGCAACCAACTCCAAATGTATATTCCACACCTAGAATCAACTCTTAGCTTTATTGTGCATGGACTAAGGATTCAAAGGCACACAGCTGGCCTAGAAACAGCTGAGCAGCCAATTACCCCTAAAATGGGGGGACCTACATGAATCACCCAATATTGATGTAAATGCCCTCAAATGAAAAGCTGACTCTACACTTTTACCTCATATTCCTTGTTTTATTTCAAATCCAATGTGCTGGAGTACAAAGTCAAAAGAACAATAATTTTGCCGCTCTCCCAATACTTTTTTTCTTAACTGTACATGCCCACACACCAAGAAGTACACACATGCTCATACACACACACACACACACACATACGCACATACACTCATTATCTCACTCACACGTGCATGCATAGACACACACACACATTTTCTCACACATACGTGCACACACACACACACACACACACTCACACATGTTCTAGGTGGCCTCCTGGGGTCTCTCTTGTGAGGCATGGGCAGGCTCTGCTATGGCCCAGGGTAACTGTGCCCTCCATAGTATTTATTATAGAGTATAATTAAGTGCTGTGTGAGCTGAGTGATGAACTATAAAGTTGTTATTAATTCTTAAGTGTTTTGTGGGCATGCGTGGGGCGGAGAGAAGAAATGTTGTTTATTTTAGCCTTTTTTGGAGAGAATATGTGGGACATTATCCAGTCTGGGCACACCAAGGACCCCCTTGGACTATAGGACCCCCTTGACAATGAGATGCTACAGACTACAGTTCTGGGCACACTGAAGATTCCTGCCCCCCCCCCCCCCCATCACACACACACACACACATACACACCCAGCTGGCACATGGGGCTAGTGGGACAGATGGAGACTCACGAGGGGTGGAGTGGGGGAGGACGACAGGACACCCCTCAGGATCTGCTCATCCCCCCCCCCCCCCCTTTTGCTCCAGCCCACTTCTCGTAACCACATACTGTTGTTATCACCAAAACTAAAATTGCCCATTCGTCAATCAGCAACTGATACCAAACTGGCACAGAAAAAAGGTAGCCATGGCTACAGACGGTGCTATACCGACAGCAGTGGGTTTGCGTCTGTACTTGGAGAAAGAGGGGAGTGTGCCCCACACTCTGGTTTGTTGAATTAATCATAGATTGTGTTCATAGCCAGCTGTCCGCTTGTTCATATGGCATTTTTGTTACTTATAAATTATTAGCAAAAACTCATTTTTCTTGATACGGGCAACCATGTTAAAACTGCACTCAAAGGAAATGATACAGGGTGAGTGAGAGCTGTGTTTGGGAGCTGTTTTATGGCTGTGAGAAGGGTGTTTTTTCATTTACTCTTCGCACGTATAACAGCTACCTCCCTGACGGAAGAGTGGCCTTCTCCGGGGACTGCTGTGTTTGCGCACGCTGTGGGAAGAGCCAGTGAAGCGCCGCAGCAGTGCTGTTTCACCTGCGTTGAGTGAAGAGCGCGTGCGCCTCGTCGCTCGCCACCTACTCCCCGCTCGCGCTGCATGCGTTAAGCCCACGGTGTGCTCTGCTGCCCTACTAGACGGCACATCGTTTGCATTTATTTACCATAGTAACAGGAAGGTCTCTACCAGATAGTTCACCAAATGTAATTGATTACTGTTTGGAAGTCGAGCCCCTCCCCTCATCTGTGCCCCTAATGCAAAGGCCTCAAGCTATTGCATTTCAAGCAGCTGCATCACTGTGACTGACGGAATGTGCTGCTGGGGCTTGATCTGTTAAGGCACTGTTCCAATGTGTGGATGTGTTAAAGCACTGTTCCAGTGTATGGATGGGCCACACATTCTGGTATCTGTTAAAGCACAGTTCCAGTGTGTGGATGGGCCCCATAGTCTGGTATATGTTAAGGCAATGTTCCAGTGTATGGATGGGCCACACATTCTGGTATCTGTTAAGGCACTGTTTCAGTGTGTGGATGTGTTAAAGCACTGTTCCAGTGTATGGATGGGCCACACATTCTGGTATCTGTTAAAGCACAGTTCCAGTGTGTGGATGGGCCCCATAGTCTGGTATATGTTAAGGCACTGTTTCAGTGTGTGGATGGGCCCCATAGTCTGGTATCTGTTAAGGCACTTTTCCCGTGTGTGGATGGGCCACACATTCTGGTATCTGTTAAGGCACTGTTCCAGTGTGTGGTTGGGCCACACATTCTGCTATCTGTTAAGGCACAGTTCCAGTGTGTGGATGGGCCCCATGGTCTGGTATCTGTTAAAGCACAGTTCCAGTGTGTGGATGGGCCCCATGGTCTGGTATCTGTTAAAGCACAGTTCCAGTGTGTGGATGGGCCCCATAGTCTGGTATATGTTAAGGCACTTTTCCCGTGTGTGGATGGGCCACACATTCTGGTATCTGTTAAGGCACTGTTCCAATGTGTGGATGGGCCCCATGGTCTGGTATCTGTTAAAGCACAGTTCCAGTGTGTGGCCAACTGGCCCACAGGGCAACACATAACTGCCGGTAGGGAGGGAGCAATTTAGTTCGTGCAGGATGGCCGTGTCACATCGCTCACTGTTGTCCCCTGCCAGTCAGTTCGGGTACCCACAGTCTACCAGGGAAGCCCACTCAGCTTGTGCCTTGGACCGCACTCTCTCACACTGACACCATGGCTGGCCAGTACGATTCGCATCCAAATTGTGAGGAAAAAGGTGGCAAAACCAAAAAAACGATAAGACACAATTGCAGCCCGATGCAGTAAATGAGCCTGATTAGCTAAATGTGTCTGAGTAGAACTGGAGGGGTGCGCTACATCGTGTGAGCACAGAAGCAAAACAGGAAGAGCTTGCGAAGCGGGATCCTGTCCACCACTTTTTGCCCAGTGAAACGGTCCTGCCAGAGCGTTTGCCGGAAAAGCCCAGGGGTTCGGACGGCCGTGCGGTCGGTAGCCTCTGCGTCCCCCCCGTCCTCGTTCCGGCCTGACCCCGCGTGGGCGAGGGATCGCAGTCGTGTAACACGGTCGCCCACTCCCCTGCCTAACGCCCCTCTCCCCCCCCCCATCCCCCCCGCCCCCCATCCTCGCGTCTATCCGCGCAGGAAGATAACTCCGCCACCGCCGCGGGTTTGATCGATTGCCAGCGCACTCCAGATAATGTATTCCCACCAGTTCATCGCGCGTAGGCCGCTCTGATACACCTCCAGATATTATGTGTTCCTTTTCCTTTAACGGTTTCCCTGGCGTTTGTTTGTTCTCCGCGCTCGCGCCCGGCGCAGCTCTGCGGGTACTCGCCTGTCAGCGCTAGCGTTTTCAGAGCCGCGTTGAGAGTCTGAAAGTGGCCCGGCGCCACGACGTTCGCCTGCGTTTTTGGCTGCGTTTCGTTCATTTCCCTGCTGGTGTGAAGCTATTGAACCGTGTTTTTAAGTTGTTTTTTTTTTTTGTTGTAGTAGATTGATATCACGGTGCTGACTTTGGAAACTGAAGCTTTCGGGTTGACCTTTATTTTGTCGTTTGTTACACCACAGCTGCAGGCTTGGGCTCTGATTGGCCGTGCTGGAAGCGCAGGGGAAAGTTTCCAGTGGAACACCGTCGTAAGGCAGATTAACATTTCCCCTCGGCTGTTCAGTTTTCCAGAGCGCTGTTATAAACACTGGCCAACGTCTCTCTCTCCAGCGCCTTGACCGTGACTCTCACACACTGACTCCCCCCTACATCCCGCATCAGCTTCGATCGTCGTTTGTGAGCGTTCAGGTGCGCACTGTTCTTTCTGAGAGGACTGGAGACAGAAGCACACCAGAAGGAATACACTGGTTGTACAATTATTTATTTATGAGACTGCTCTCTCTCTCACACACACACTTTCTCTGTCTCTCTCCCCATCTCTCTTGCTTTCTCCCCTTCCTCTCCTGCTTTTTCTGTCCTTTCTATATTCCCATCTCTCTCTCTCTCTCTCTCTCTCTCCCCCCCCTCTCTCTCACTCTCCACCCTTATCTTCCCCGCGACATAAGCGGGTGGGTAATTAACCACCAGGCGCAGCCTTCGTTAGTGGGCGAAGCCCCAAATTGAGCCCCCCTGTCATTGTCTGGAACCCAGCGCCCACCGTTTGTTTTCTGCGCGCTTCATTAGCGATGTGTCAGGAGAGAGTGCAGGAGAATGCACTGGAGTCAGGAGAGATGTGTCACTCGCTCCTTCCAGGAAGTGAACCCGGGGGGGTTAAAAACTGTTGATATCAAAGCTGGGACAAATAGCTCAAATTGCCCCAAGGAGATGGATGTGGGGCAGTTTATGCTATCGCTATAGAAATGCTTTCTCTCTCTCTCTCTCTCTCACACACACACACACACACACGTTGTCGCAGTTAATTGCAGATCTGCGGACGGAAAACCATGGCCTGGCGTGTTGAGTGATCCGCTGGTCCCGCTCACAAACGCATCGCGGTGGAACGCGCCGGTGCCTGTGAGAGGGAGCAGCTGTGCTCAGAGCCGCTCCCCTCTGAACACGCTGTAATCCAGTAAAGAGTGGCGGTCCGCACTGCCGTCTTCGCTGCTCTTGGCAGTCGACCCCAGTCAGCCCCCCCTCGACCCACACCACCACCTCTCTATCCGCACCTTCAAAAGCATGTCAAATCTACCTGCTAAACGGGGCGTGTGTTCCTGAAGCTTCTCAGAGTAGGAGAGCTGATCTAGGTTCAGGTTTCTCCCTGTCCGTATCCTAACCTTATACATTTTGTGCTAAAAGGCAAAACTGATCCTAGGTCAGTATTCCTTCTCTAAGATGCTTTATAAATACAGGCCCAGTTCATCTTTAAGACCTTTACACTGAGCTTGTCACTGCCATAAACGCTCTATGCAGTTGTTAAGGAGCACATCCATCCCTGGGCCACACAATTCAAGTGATGGGTGTGATTTATGTTGGAGCACTTTGGGGCCACAGGATTCTTGTTTAGGGCCACCGTAACCCTCCAGCCGACTGTGCCTTCAGATCTTACCCTTGCGTTTAACTGTCGTAGCCAAGCCTCAGCCAAGACTCGCGCTGCGGTTTTCAGAAGTAATGCAATATTATGGACGCCATCCCAAGATCCTCTTTCAGTTGCTTCACTTAGAATTACTGCAAAAAAAAAAAACAAAAAAAAAACCCAAGATGTTTCAAGGTGATGTTTTTACAAAAGGATTTATTGGCCAGACCGTTCTGTTAAAAATTCACTGTGCACTCAGTGCTGTTCGGTTTGCCTTAAATTGATGGCAGAATCTTGCAGAAAGAGCAGGCGTTTAGCGCTGGCAGACCGTCCCGCTCAATAAACCCTGTGCTTTTTCTCTTTTATTTTTCCTTTCTTATTTTCCTGCCTTCTCCCTGTAATTGTTTGTGCATTTCATCACTTTACTGCAACCCCCCCATGGGCTTTTTGGCTGGCGCTGGGTGTACATACAGCAAGCTAATGGCAGTTTCCTTCCAGACTGAGGCTAAAGGCTAATCTACTTCCATAGCGGAAGGGGGGTTTTTACCGACAGCACATCATTACTTGAAAGTATTATTCATGCGTCCTCGTTTCCTGTAAACTGCTTATTGTTTTTAATGTTGGATTTGTGCAAACAGGGTGAAATAATCCCCCTGGTGATATTCCCCTAGGGAGACCCAGCGGAAGAAAATTAGAAGTATAAAATCTTTTTGGCATAATACAGGTGGAATGAAAAAAACATGCTGCTGTGAAAATGTTTTCAAAAATATGTATTTTTAAAATTTAAATTTAATGTTCCCTGTAGTGTGTGGTTTTCAGTATAGTAGAATATATGGTTCTTGAGATTATGTCCTGAAACATTAATTGCTCGGTATTGCTGGGAGGATATGACACTGTGCAGTGCTTATAAATTGTTTCTTATCAGTGTATGCCGCTTGGGAAACCACACTGTTGATGATGGTGACGATGGCATTGAAAATAAAGCATTGCGCCTTTCGTCTCTTAATCTAAAAGTTATTTAGATCATGGGGAATGGAGTGGGGCTCACCTCATTCACCACCAACGTGTAACCCCCCACCTGGGTAACACACAGTGAGCGGTATAACTGAAGTACTTACAGCACATAAGCCTTGGTTTGCGTTTTACCATCTGCGGATGCCAGGAAAGGAATCGTGCTTCGGCGTCTCTCCTGACGTGACGTTTCGTACGCGCGGGCCGTCTGAGGCAGGTTAAAAACGGACCGCGTTGTTGGAGGGCAGAAGAGCCACCGAAGGCTACAACTCCATTCCAACTGCAGAAGAGCGTTAGCCTGCCCACACGTACGATCAGAAATAACCTTTTAAATCGAAGGGGGCGGGCTGTCGTCCCAGGAGATGTCGCGCCAGCGTGAAGGCAGGTGTAACGCGGTGAGACTGCGTGTGTGTGTGTGTGTGTGTGTGACGCCCTGTCACCAGACACCTGTGTGCGATGAGACGGGGGAGGGATCTCCTGCACTTCCTGTCAGTTAATACCTGACAGAGCCCAACAGGTTTTACGGTCGGTTATTTGAATAATTCAGTGACCTTTTTGCTGAGCGTTTGGTGAACCATCCCCCCCCCCCTCCCCCCACACTCCCCCGTCCTGCCTACTGTATTAGTTATACTAATGACAGCTCTACATGGGTAAGGCCCATTGCTGCTCCGTCTGTCAGTCAGCCAATCAATCAATGTATCAGTCATTCAGTAAACCTATATGTAAGTATTTATGTATATATGTATGTATGTATCTATCTATCTATCTATCTATATCTCTCTATCGGTCTGTGTCTATCTGTCTATCTATCGTCCTGTCTGTGTGTCTATGTCTCTCTACTAATTAATCAATCAATCAGTCAATCAATGTATCAGACAATCAGCCCACTAAGCAACCAATCAATCAGTAAAACAACCATCCATCCTATCAATCAGTCAGTCAGTGTATCAGCAGATCAACCAGGCAACCAATCAATAAAACAATCAACCAACCCATCCATCAATAAATCTTTTTTTCTACATTTTGATATTGTCCCTAATGGGCTATTAATTGTAAAGCCTAATCATAGGTCACAACATAAAAACAAAAAATGTAGACATAAAACACTAAGCCTGTAGTAATAAACCTTATGCATTCATTTTATTAATTTATTCTTTTAGGGACATTGTAATGTACTTAAAAAAACAAGATACCAATGTGGTACATCAGTGCTTTACAGCCAAGGCTAATTTACAATCCCTGTCCCTGTTTAGGCAAGTCAGATTACGTAGCATTGCAGTGTCTGGTATGAAGGGCTATCTTTAACTATTTCTGAAATGCTGCTATTTTCGTGCGGATCTGTTGAGCACAGACGAGATTCTGGGGGCACAGTGTGGGATGGCCTCCACAGTGGAGCTCCACAGACCCATGACCCCCCCCCCCCACCCCCCACCCCCTGTCCTTCTTCAGCTAACCAATACCCGCGCCCTCCTCATGCCATGTCGAAATCCCGCCAGCTACCCCACTAGTCATATGCAGTCCACTGTCCTTGAGAATCCTGTTTCCATGCCAGTGTTCCAGGTTTCCATGGCGATGGTCAACCGCCGGCACGTGCACCTTTGTCATGGGGGGCCATTGGTGAACGTACTACTGCGCTGTATCCTGTAGATCACTGGTCTATTTATTCAAACTTTCCAATCGAGTAAAACCACCCTCCTTCCTTCCCAAAAACATATACATCATGATTGTCCATCCTGTGACTCGACCATCTTCACAATGTCAATAGCACAGATTAAAGTTGCTTAGAATTGGAACATACTGTAAATATTTGGAAATTAAGTATATTATTGAATTATAGGAATGATGCACAGTATATGGGGAAATGCAAATGATATCAACTTTTTGATATTGCAGTATATATTGTTTTTGCAATGCACTGCGGAAAAATATATTTATCAATATTTTTCGAAAGTGTCTATATATTTGCCAAATAGTGCCATATATTCTATTTCCATATGGGTTATTCCACTGATAATGAGTCGGGTTTGAGCTAATACGCCTGTGTATCTCAGTCCCTGTAACTTCAGCGTGGGTAAAGTAAATTCCAAAAACATCCTGCCTCCATACTGTCAGTTCAGCCTCCCCCACTCTGAAAATCTTTCTTTTTCTTTTCCTCCCTCGCCCTCCCTCGCTCACTCGCTCTCTCTCTCCCTGGTTCTCTTGCTTTCTCTCTCTCCCTGGTTCTCTTGCTTTCTCTCTCTCCCTGGTTCTCTCTCTCTCTCTCTCTCTCTCTCTCTGGTTCTCTTGCTTTCTCTCTCTCTCTCTCCCTGGTTCTCTCTCTCTCTCTCTCTCTCTCTCTCTGTCTGTCAGCGCACCCAGAACCTGTAGGCCCTGCGTGAGCGTGGTCTTCCTCTCCCTAATGCAGTTGCAACTAATTACTGGTGTTCCAGGCTCTGTTGGTGACAACTGTTTGGTTGTTTTCTGGATGACAAATGACTCAATAATGGACTGACGCAGCCCCCCCCCTCCCCTTACTCCCTCCCTCCCCCCCCCCCCCCCCCCCAGCAAACACACTTTAGCGCACAGAGAAGCAGAACCTTTTAATCATGTTGCGAATGCATCCCAATTACACACCATGCATCAAAATGCAGAGGGGGGGGGTGGCGGCGGAGGAAGGGGGGCAGGGTGTTCAGGGGACTAAGTACTTAACAATAAATGAGTCACTTGTGAAGTGAGTTTAAAGCAGAGAGATAAATCACAGGCTTAGCGTAGGATTGTGCCGGACTGCGCGTTCCGTTTGTGGCGAGCAGATTCGCAGTCAAAGGCCGTCCCGGGAGGCTAATAGCTCCGCTAATTGTTTCCTGGTGGAGCCTCGGAGCGGGCTCCCTGTTTTTGGGTCCCTGAATGATGTTCCCTCGTGCAATTTCTTCCAAATCCTCCCTCCCCCCCCTTTTCAAATCACGGCGGGTTTGAGATTTGAAAGAGCCCAGCGCTCGGATCCAGGGGAACGCGATAATAGTTCCAATTCAAGGTCAGGAGTAAGAATGGGGGAGTCTGTGTGAATTAATATTTCATAAGCATTGCTAGCAGTTGCTGGACTAACAGGAAGTAATGGGGTTGTACTCTCTTGTACCTTGTTACACAGGCTTGAGGTTTCGGGGTAAAGTGCTTGGTATTGCAGCCCGGTCATGCTCATGCAAGCCTACTTTAAGAACATGCAAACATAAGAACGTAAGAAGATACAATGAGAAGAACAGGCCATTCAGCCCACCTAGGCTGATTCTTTACCTACAAACTGGAGAGTATCCAGCTCAATATCCAGCTTACACTTGAACACTCTGAAGATTTTTTGCCACTACTACATGAGATGGAAGCTGTTCCACACCTTGATAACTAAAAAATTAAGAGGATTTTTTTTTCTTAAGGATTAAGAGCCGGAGAGGGCAGCTTTTGGGCTGAATCCAGGCGGAGATGGGAGCCCCCCCATCATGGATGCTGAAACAGGCTCTGTTTCCCTGATGTGGTGTCTTGGTAAAGGGAGAGCGTGATCCTGTCGCCATTGCCGACATCATCGTTTTGCCATTGACGGTTTCTGGAGATGGTTCCATTTCACCTCTCAAATACAGAGGAAGTGGAGAAGGGTCCACATCATTACATATGGCAGTCAGATAGATAGGTTTCATATAAGGAGACAAGGATTCAGATGTCGTTTCACTTCCACCGCTACTCAGTACTAGCGGAGGACAAGCAGTGCAGAGGACGTTGTCATTTCGGTCCTGGCGAATCAGAGATTGAGCACCCTGTCCACAGAATAGGATTGATGTGAAAAAAGACCCGGGTGCGATATGCAGTCATATGTGTTCGATACGGCGTGATGTCACCGCGCTGCATTCTGTGGGCACCGAGGGAAATTTCCATGAAGTGTGCGATAACGGTGGCTGGAGGGTGCTCGATTTATCAGCTAATCTAGTAATGTCTGTGCGAGTCCAATGTAAAAATGGCCGTAGCTTAAAAGATCAAAACTTGAAAATAAGTATTGAGCTGTAATGGGCGAAGTCCCTTTTCAAAGAATCCAATTACCATTCTATGAATACCAAATGAAGGGGGAGCGCCGAGCTGCGGTGCCACAGACAGGTTGAGTGATGTGCTGTCCAGAGGCTAGCTAGCGAAAGCCTACGGAGCGAGTGCGTGCTGACGTTTGGACGGGAAAGCCAATGTAAATACATAAAGGCATTATTAACAGTGCCTTTATGTGGGGGGGGGGGGGGGTCTGCGGTAAACATTACGGCGTAGCGGTGAACGAAAGTTCCGTTTGGAGAGGAGAAAAAGGTCGCCGTGACCGTATACAATGTGCGCGTGAGATCTGTTTTTTTATTATTTATGTTTTGTTTCCCCTGCGCACCGAGACCCAGTGGTGTGGAGCTGCGCGTGACTCACTCGATGGTTTCGCCTCGTGTGCTGTTCGGACTGAACTTCTGTGTGCGTGGCACGCAGATCGGGCCTGGAGGACTGGCTGTCCTGGGACCACAGGGCGTGTGTGTGCGTGCGTGCGTGTGCGTGCGTGCTTGTGTACTTGTGTCTGAGACGCATTTCAATGGTCTTTTAAAGTTTTGTTGTGGAGACAGTGACGCTGTGTTGCTCTGAAAATAACTATCCTTTTATGTGGCATGTCTTGAGTCACGCACCCTGATGGTGCCATTTATTTCACTGTAGCTTAGACTATCTCTGTCTGCTGCTCTTTGCTTACCCGGTTAAAGGCACTCCTGTAAGTCATTCTGGCTAAAAGCTTCTGCCAAATGACTAAATTGAAAACTATAGGAACATTTGGGAAGGCAGTGAAAACGCCAAAATAAATTAAAAAGGACTGGCTCGCCTTCTCCAAGACGAAGCAACCCTTTAAAAGCTGTCAGCTGGAGAGGCATGTGCTAAATCTGTGTACACATTGCAAGGGCATTAACCGATAAAATAATGGAGACTTACTGTACAGTCAGAGAGAATATTAGTGTTATTTTCACAACCCTTACCTGCTGGAGAGGGCCATGCTTTACTCATTTATGGTTTTATGGTTTTATGGTTTTATGGTTTGATGATTTGAGCGATGAGCGCATTCTTGTCACTAGAAGCGAGTCTCGCTTGTTTGTTTTGGCCTCAGACAGGAAATGATGCGCGCGTGGTGGCCCGGGCGTGGCGTCCGGCGCTGTCAGCGATCCATACGCGTAGAGCAGCCATTGATTTTCTGGGGCAGCTCTGCTGGATGTGAGCTGAATTCAGCAGAGCAGAGCACAACTTCAGTGCTGTTACTCCCCTGCCCATCACTTTCATCCCATTAACACCACATCCTGGGTACATACACATGCACACACATACGCTCACACACACACACACGCACACACACACACACACACACACACACATGCTCTCACTCACACACATACACACACACTCACACATGCACACACATACAAACACACACACACATGCTGTCTCTCACGCACACATACGCTCACACAGACACACACACATGCTCTCTCTCACACACACACAAACACACACACACATGCTCTCACTCACACAAACGTGCTCACACACGCACACACAAACACACACACACATGCTCTCTCTCTCACACACGCACACTCTCTCACACACACGCACATGCTCTCTCACACACACGCTCACACACACACATGCTCTTTTTCACACACACACGCACGCACACACTCTGTCACACACACGCTCTCACACACACACACATGCTCTCTCTCACACACACACGCTCACATGCTTTCTCTCACACACACACATGCTGTCTCACATACACACTCACATGCTGTCTCTCACACACACACATGCTCTCTCTCTCACACTCGCACACACACACACATGCTATCTCTCTCTCTCTCACACACACACATGCACACATGCTAACTCTCTCACACACACACACGCACACATGCTCTCATGTACACACACACATGCTCTCACGTACACACACACACACACAGTGTTATGGCTGCACACACAGAGTACAGTGTAATAACACACCATTTCATTAATTATTCATACAGCAGCCAGGCCATGCCTCTGTTTCCTGGTTGGTGGGTGCTGATGTTGAGTTGAAAGACAGTGGGCAGGTTTTGGTTGTGTACAGAACATCCTTAATCGTGAAGCATACCCTCATTCACTCAGATTTCTGGCAGAAGGGCGTTATCATTGGTCATCTGTAGGCTTCTGTTTGAGCAGAATAAAGTATGGAATACATTTTTTTGTTTTTTTTCAGTAAACGACCTGGGTCAAATAATTACTTTAGCCCTATAGATACCAGTAATACTGTGCAGTTCAATGACATTTTTAAAAGAAGGATTCATTTTCTTCCCCTGTATTCGAAACTAAATTCCTCTTTCCCATGATTGCTGTTTTGGTTAATAGCATGTTTCGCTGTACAGCCACGCTAGTATAAGTGCTATTATGTTCTTTTTTATTCAGCTCGCTTTTGAAAATAAAGGCATATTTGCTATATGTACACTGTGAGCTGTAACTCATCTGTGAACATTATGACATGTGTGTGCGTGTCCTTGTGTGTCTGCGCATGTATGTGTGTGTGTGTGTGTGTCTGTGTATGTTGCGTGTGTGTATCTGTAGATAGAGTAGTGTCTTGTATCTGTGTCCCTATGTTTGAAAACCATTTCTCTGTGTGTGATCCCTGCAGTTTGTGGGGACATCCACGGGCAGTTCTTCGACCTGATGAAGCTCTTCGAAGTGGGCGGATCTCCAGCCAGCACGCGCTACCTTTTTTTAGGGGATTATGTGGACAGAGGCTATTTTAGCATTGAAGTAAGTGCGCACCATTCTCCCACTTCTTCTGTTCCGTTGACAGCGTCATCTTGTATTGTTTACCCCTGTTCGTAATCCACAAGTGGAACATTACTGGTTCCTTTTGGAACGTGAATGTATCTTTTTGTGCAATTATCTGTTGCAAGGAAAATTCCAGAACACTTTCAGCACATTCTGTCCCTAGGCTCAGTAGAATAAGCTAGTGGTTTGTTTTTGTTTAAGGCTATTTTTAATAAAATATGTTTTTTCATACCGTGATAGCTTTCTGTCATGCACAGATTAATCAATCAGTCGACCACAGAGCTGTCAACACTCTGCGGAAGTTTATCTCAAACCCTGTGTGTCTCATGGCAGTGCGGACAGACGTTTTGCGTTAGTGTACTGTAAGCAAGGGGAAAACCCCTCTTAGAACCGCTCGGTGAATTGCCGTGTGTGTCTGACTCTGTTCTGTTTCATTCCATTCTAGTGTGTGCTGTACCTATGGGCCTTAAAAATCCTTTATCCCAAAACACTGTTTCTGCTCCGTGGGAACCATGAATGTAGACACTTAACAGAGTATTTCACCTTTAAACAGGAATGTAAGTATGGCTCTTGACTGGTGTGCTTGTGTGCTTTAGAGTGATCCTGTGTTATGAGAAATGTGCAAAGAAATGGCTCAATCTAATAATGCGAATGTTTGATATTTGTGTGCATGGTTTATGAAAAGGAAATGGATACACAGGAGCCATTGTGCCAGTGCATGTTTAAGTAGACCGCAGGGGAGTTTTGTTTTGTGCATTTTACATACTGAAAAAACCTAGGTTGAAGATATGTGTAATTTTAGATGTAAAGATTTTTCTGGATGTCATATTTAAGTTTTTCACCCTGCTAATGTTTATTCCTGATTTGCACACTTTGTTACAAAATGTAATATCGGACAAAAGGGAACCTGATTAAACACAAAACAAATGTTTAATTGTTATTTCATTTAATAAAAAAGTTTATTAAATCAGCTGCCTGCAAACATAATGGAACCTGTGTCGTCCAAAAAGTTTTTTTGAGACTTTTGACTAATCTGTCCATAGAACTGTCCAATAGAAGTACAAAGTTTGCTTGAACTAACATACCCCCCCTTCCCCAAATAAAAGTAAAATATATTTTTTATCGACAATGAGGCGCTTATTTTAGAAGGCCATCGTTGCAAATGAAAAGTGATGTACATAAAATGCAGCATCTCCCACTCAGCCTGTCTTGAGACGAGTGTGAGTGAATAAGGGAGGGAGCGATGTTTGGCTTGGTCCGTTAGCTTGGTAGCTCGTTAGCTCGTTAGCTGAGCGCTGCGGTGTCGCTTGTCTGTCCCCGGCAGGTAGAATTAAGTATTCGGAGAGGGTGTATGACGCCTGTATGGACGCCTTCGACTGCCTTCCCCTGGCTGCCCTCATGAACCAACAGTTCCTGTGCGTACACGGAGGACTGTCCCCAGAAATAACAAACCTCGAAGACATAAGGAAAGTATGTGTCACCCCAAAACCTGTCCCCGATCTCCCAGTGTTAGTACTCACACCCAGGTTTGTACAGTTAGGCTCATCCGTAACCAATGAAATCAAGGTATTTGAGTTTTTGTTTTGTTGGCATGCTTAGACATTGACAGTTTTTTATTTTTTATGTGGAAGTTGATTTTCAAAATTTGAATGTAGCTGGGGTACACCCCATGTGTACTCTGCATACAGCCAGGGGGCACCACTGCCCAGGTTATTCGTAGTAGGCTGTATTCCCACAATTCATTTAACTTAAAAAAAATCTAAATCTGAAGTGGATGGCTTTGTGGGTGCCGTCCCATCCTTATATGATAAGTTTTGTTCTCTCTCTTTGAATCTCATTTGGAACCTTTTCCCAAATATTTCAATTTAAATTCAGTTGTGTACTTTGAATTGAACCTTAGCCTCTACAATAATGGCAGTTTAATTTCAGGACTCTTTATCTGTTCTAGACAGGAGACAAAACGTTTTAAGAAGCGATTTAAGAAGTGATTTTATTTTTACAGTAATGAGCTGTTTTGTTTTCCTTTCGTTTGAATCAAAATGCTAATTTGCGAAACACCGCAGCTGCAGCCCGCAGTCCCATTTTCTTTCTTTTTATCACAGGTCTGATCACTGAATGACAAATCGTGCATTGTTTTATATTCTGCTGAACGATTTATTTGACAAGGATTTGAAACTGTTAAAGAGGAATACAGTAATGTAGTCAAGAATTCACTATATTGTGGAATATATGCATATTTTTTCCCTCATCGTCCCTTTTTGCTGGCAGCTGAAATGGAGGAGTTTATTTCCCTTCAAATATTTCCTTTGTAAACATTGAGCTTGGTTATTAAACTGGGCCAGCTGAGGCACAGGAAGAATGCCAGCGTGCGGATCCGAGAGGGATTCGGTCCTTTGCCGTTTAAAGAAAGAAATAAATGAAATGCGTGAGAGTCAGGTTTCGCAGTCCCCTGAATTCAATAAAGCAAATTGGATTTGGCCACTGCAATTACGGAGCCTTTCTAATTGAATATGGTCAGTATCACTGGGCATTATGCTGTCCCTGACAGGGATCCCTTGGGGCAATTTTGAGCGTACACTTGTTTTCATTAGAATTATTTTTATTCCTTCCTTCAGAAATGAAAGAAAAATGTTTTGCTTAGAAATTGCTCGTGTGAATATATTTTTAAACCTTTACAAACTTTAAGAAGCTTAAATAAACGCACACGTTGAACTATTTTACGCATAGCTGACAAGGCCACTGTTCGTCTAGGGAATTGCAGGATGGGTTGTGAGGAAAGGATGGAAGGATGAAAGTTTTTTTCATGTGACAGTGTTTTTCGCGTTTAAGGATGAGATAACTGTTTTCCGCTTTTAGAATGTGAGATTTGGGCATGAAAGGGTTTGGGAGGGGACGCAGGAAATGCTCTTATTTAGCGGATGGCGGTACGCGCCCCTCTCCGGCACAGGACTGCTGGCAAAAGAGCGTAATCTGCTGTTCGCTCACGTTCCCGGCGCCTCGGGCCTCCGACTCGCTGAGCGCTTAGCGTGCGCGTCAGACGCCGGCAGGGGAGCTTTCCTTTCGCTAACCCATCACAACAGATTGAGCGACACATCGATTTCATATCAAAGGAGGAGACAGCGCTGACTGACTGGTTGTGCGGGTCTGTGATTGATTTATCGCAAAATATCCGGAAAACCCACTTTCCTCAGACTGTTGTTTTGTCCAACAAAAAATAAGATGGATAGGATCACATTTTTTAAATATATATATTTTTTTTACAATCAACCGATATGTGAAAAACGTCATTTGGAGCAAGTGATTGTGTAATTGTTTGCTGAGGAGAAGATATGATTTTTATATGAAGTTTTCCTCTTTGGGAAATCCAATAGTGCCAAACCACTTCCTAGGTCCAGTCGTTTTTTTGTCGTGGGCGGGACTTAAAGAATCTATAGCACATGCTTATACCGGGCTGTTCCTGCAAGCTGTGTCTTCAGGAGAGAATCTGCCAATGAAAGATAAATGCATTTACATTCGTACCTATAGAAACGGAGGACATGCTCTTATCTGAAATGACTCACAAGCAAGCACAAATACAAAGGCAAGAAGAACCACTATAGACCTAGTAAATCGATAAAGCCGCAGGCAAACCTGAAACTGTGACAAGCACAAGAAATTCTCAAATGCATTTTCCCCAGATCGGAATTAATGAGACAAATGTTGTGTATGTGTAAGTAACACTCGCCTTTATTTGTTAGTCAAGTGTTGAATTGAGTCCAAGCCATTGTGACTGACAATGGCAGCAGATAACCAGGCTGGATTTGGTTAACCACCTGTTCTTCAAAAAAAAACCTGCTCGCATCCAATCATCACTGAGAAACATGGGCCTAATACCTTCCCTCCGTCTGTCCGTCCGCCTCTTTGTCCACCCTATCCCCCTCCAGTTAGACAGGTTCAAAGAGCCACCCGCGTACGGTCCCATGTGCGACCTCCTATGGTCTGACCCCCTGGAGGATTTCGGGAATGAGAAAACCCAGGAACACTTCACCCACAACACTGTGCGAGGCTGCTCCTACTTCTACAGGTAGGCTGCTTCCCGTTACCATGCCAACGCAGCGCACCTGGCGCCCTCATCCTTCACCCATCACCTGCATGGCAAATGACCTCGTTAGAGCACTCACAGCGGAATGTGGCAGGATGTCACGTCTGCAGTTCGAGACGATTGGCTAATTGCTCAGACCAGACTGTTTCTGCATGACCTAGGATGGTTAGTAATGATATAGCCTGAATCTGACTGGGCTGTTACCCAGTTATCATCCATTACTCCCAAAGATCTATGGAATCATTATGATGACCGAATAGGTTCCCCTTGCTACTGCAGTAAACATTTGTCCGGTCCCTTAATTGGTGCTTGCGACCATAACATCCCCCCTGTGGGCTGGGGTGTCCTTTGGCCATCTGTGGCGGATCGATGGTGATTTACCTCTGGCCAAGGTGAGGCGTTGGCGGTTGAGCCCTCGTGACCTTTTCGTGTAATGGATCTGGCCGCGTGCCGAGGTGGAGGCACTGGACAACCCCATAAATTATCCCCGTGGGGGGGGTGGGACTGAGGGGTGAGGAACGTGGATGTGGGCGATTACCAGCATCTCTGAAGAACATAAGTTAGCGGTTCGATGGAGTTCTGCTTTATGCTTTGTACTGTAGTTCTCTCACAGTGGGGAGATTTTTTTTTGTGGCCACTGCTGATAATTGACGTCAAATGTTACCCACCCCCCCAACACCCCCACCTGCTGAATTTATATGTGCTTGCTGCTTGCAAACACTTCTGGTGTCAGCGGTTATTTTAGATAACCACTTAAAGATCTATGTGGGTTGATAAGGGGGCTTAGAAGTGTCTGTGGACATAGGGCATCTGTAAGAGGGGATACATGTACCCTTCTCAGAACAAAAATGAATTCTGGGTAAATAGGCAACCAGTACAGCAGATTTTTCATCGTGACCTCCAGGCTCTTTTGTCGGGTGGGTTGATAAATGGATGAATCCATATCATATAATTGGAAAAAGATGGGCGGTATCAGCGCACGCCGTTGCTATCTCCCCAGTGGATTCCATTTCCCGCCCCCTCCTGGTTGCCATGAGGTCTTTCCACATTTTTTTTAATCCTACATTTTATGGATTCATGTATTCCCGTTGGCCTCAGGGAGACAGTACATCACATGCCTGTAGTAAGGGAAATAATCTCGGCCGCGAAACACTGGAAAGACAGGCTACGGGTACGTTGGCATTTGGATTTAAATGCGGTCGTGTACGATCAAGAAATGGAGAAAACATAGCCAAAGGGCTTGCATCAGTCCTGGAGGACACCCATTTACATCAAGACCACATGACATATAGCGGGATTTTAACCGCCATCAAATGCCTAGATGTTGAGAAAGTGACTCCAGTGCTGTTTTGTCAATGTCTTCACACGTTTGACGTAGTACTTGTGTTTTTTCATGTTGAGACAGGTATTTGGCTATCATGTTTGATCCAGTACATGTTTGACCCAGTACATGACCCAGGTTTGACCCAGTGCATGTGTTTGTCATGACGAGACAGTTTAGATTTTGCATCTTGTTGTAATGTCATGATGAGTTTAACCCATTGCGTAAGCTTGTCATGATAGTGTGTCTGCATTCACTATTAGTGTTCATACATATGTTTCTATGCACAGCTTGTAGCTTGTGTAGGACAGCTTGCATTGGTTTTAATCATGTTGCATGGTTACTGTTTTAATGCTTTTATTTAAATTGAGCACAGACGCATACAAACATGCTACGGTCTTTAGCTCCTGAGCATCTGGTGTGTCTTCCTACTTCCTCTGCTTCACTCCCTCTTCCTTTTCTTGCTCACATGCCCTCTCTCATACAGTTGTGGATGTCACACTGCGTCACAGCGGACATGTGTGTGTGTGTGTGTGTGTGTGTGTCCGTGCCCGGCTGTTCATGACGACAGACACGCTAGCGCGCTGGCTTTCATGAGGGAACGTGCCGCAGCTCCCTGAGAGAGCGGTCCGAACCTCAGAGTTTGCTACTGCCACCCGACTCCTAGAATGGCGGGATCCCTCAGTACTCTATTACAGGCGCAGTCGAGGCGTGTAATTGCCGCCATTTTGAAGGGACCCAAATGGCGACAGCAGGGTTTGTGATCCGGGTGAGGCCATGGGAATGGTTTTAGATAATTACCTGAGGAAATATGCAGTGTGAGTGGCTGATTAGTGATGGGCTTCAGCCAGTGGAAGGCTTTATTGTCTAAATGCTGTCACATGGTCTCCACACTCAATCCTTCAGGCCCTTTAGTATATGCATCTATATTGAATGGGGTAAGAGGTAACTTAAGAGGGTGTAAGAGGCTGTGTAGTCCTACGAACCGCCAAAATATTACGTGATTGGTCCGCTTGCTCTACCTGACACTTCAGGGACGATCCGTTGAACGTGTTGAGTGTGCATTGAGTGAGAGCACTGTCCTCATCTGGCGGGAACTGGAATGAGTGGCAGGCGTTTCCCTTTGACCTAAATTAGCCAGTCAATCAATCAAAATTCACTCGCCATGGTGCATTTTCACAACTGTACCATTACAGCCCTGGACGGGAGCTTTCTATTCAGGGGGAAGTGGGGAGGGGGAACAAAAACTCTGCAGTCTGCAAAAACTGGAAGGGGGGAGGGTTTGGGGAACAGCTGGAACAAAATGATTTCCAGACCCTAGGAAAAGACAATGAGGAGAAAGTTGATAGAATGGGATACGTACAGAATCAGAGATGACACAGTAGGCCTCTATAATAGTGTAGCTCTTTGCAGGTTCTGATTAATGAATCCTGACCTGAAATCTCTGACCCAGTTCACGCAGGACTGTGAGCTCCGCAGTGCCATTGTTAGCTGTGGCATGGGGTGTTCATATCATTACCCAGTGGAAGTTACAGATGTGGTGCTCCTTATTAAAGAAAAAAAACATGTACGCACACAAATGGATCCATGTAATTCATAGCAGAAACGTCCAAAAGCTGCTTTGAGAAAGGCTTTGGGGATGCGGTCAGTTTAGTGGCCTGAGGGAGGGTCTGGCACATTGCTGAGAGGAACTAATGTAGCAATAGTCTGAGGCGCGGTGGCCAATTTAAACCCACCCTGTCTCTCCAGGGAAGACACCGGTCTTATACCGTAGCTGTGGTACCAATTCCCAGTCATAGTTATAGGATAATGACAGTAACTGGGGCTTGAACCCAAGATGACTCAGCCGCACGCCCCAACTGAGACAGACCTTTCTGCGCGGTCGTTCACTTGGGAAAATATTGGGAAAACCACACTTGAAAAAACTAGTAATTGAGGTAAAAAAATTAAAAAAAAACTCCCCAGTGGGAAGAAAAAAAGAACCCTCAAACAGTAAGGAAACCCTCAATGATAGAGGTAATAGCGGGGGTGACCATCCTCTCTTGGCTAGTGTTGTGTCAGTTGTGAAAAGTTAAAGCTGTGACATCATTTTAGCTCTGTTTTGCTGGACGGAAGGCACACTGTGGTCTACAATTGCCTTGGAGCTGCCATGGAAATCCAGACTAGCAGATCACCAAAGCCACATGACTTTTTAAAATCTGAACAGCCATTGAGGCTGGGTTGTCTGGCTTTGATGAACCCTTGGAGACCTCAAACCTTGTGCCCGGTGCTGGGGCAATTAGATAATATCGGAAAATTATATTCTGCTTGATTCCTCTGAAAAAGTAGAGGAAAGGTTACCGCGTGGAAAACCTGTAAACGTTACAGCCTTGAAATGGTGACAGGGAATTTTTTGGCCTCTTCATTCCTGGTCTGATCTCATCAGAGGTGAGATTTCCTTCTCTACTCCTCCCATTGTGAATAGAAAAATCTGTGATGAATTATACTCACACACACACACACACACACATTCTCTCTCTAACAGCATACACACACATGCACACACGTACACACACACACACACACACACACACACACACTCACCAACTTGGCACTCTTGATGTATAAACATGCAGTACAAATGTACATGCACAGAAGAGCTATGTCGTTATTACACGTGTATGAATTGTTATTACAGGTTTATTAGCTAACAGCAGAAAGCGCACAGCCATTCTTGTTCTGGCTGGCCTCTGAGGTACTGAGCTGTCCCCTCTCCTCTCTCTGCAGTTACCCTGCCGTCTGTGACTTCCTGCAGCACAATAACTTGTTATCGGTGATCCGGGCACACGAAGCGCAGGACGCTGGGTAAGGATGACCGCTCAGCCAGGGCGATCGGAGCTTTCGACAGGACAGTGCCACGGGGAAAATCTCCAGCGAGGCTTCTGCACCTTTGACATGCTTCAGAGGGAGCTCTGGCTGAGCATGTTTAATCAATCAATCAATCAGCTCATTGGCTGAGCATGTTTAATCAATCAGTCATTTCAATCTATCAGTCTATGCACACAGAAAAAAATATGACCCTAAAATTTTTCATTTGAGAAAACCTAACAAATTGAATTTCAGTTATATCCAGTGAAGCATTATTTTAGTGTGTATTTGTTTTTGCATAGGGGAATTGACAAACAGGCTGTCACATGGTGTTTTCCAGATGGAATCAGAAATGCTTGGGCAGATAAAATCCCAACTGATGCAATTTGGGCAAAACCGGAAAATGTGTCTCCTGATCCCTTAACAGGATTGTGGAAAATGGTGGGATGCAGGAAAGAAGAGCTCACTAAACACAAACATTGCAGTTTTTGAGTTCTTTCCAGACCAAAACAAGATAATAAACCTCATTTTGTTTTACTCTAAAGGGTAACTGTAGGGCATTGATTCTGTGGAAAATTTAATGTAGAAAGTAAAGGACAGCAAATTACTTCCTGCCCAGGAATCGTTCTGTATAGAGTTCTTTCCCAAGCCCACATCGCTGTGCCCTGGATTGGCTTTTCCCATTACCCCTGGTGTCCACATTCGGAGCAGAAGGGGGGTTGTTTGAATGCTGTGGTTTCACGTGTAAGACCCTTTAATCCATCTGGGTAGGGAACAGCCGATTAGACTGGGGGTCATTGTGAGCTCAAACCCCTCTCTCAGGAGTGTCATCAGCTGTGAGGAATTCTGGGAGAAAAAGTGGGCGGAGAGGAACCCAAAGTCTAATCTCAGACCAGCCGAGGGCCAATGGTGCAGGGAGGGCAGGGCCTCGGTTTTACATCCGTGGGCACTTCAGAGTCCCAGCTCCCCGCGACTTCCTGCTTGGCCAGAAACAAGCAGTTCATTAAGACGAAGATGTCGCTCCACTCCCCTTCTCCCGCCTCCTCCGATTACCCACACAAAGGGAACTGCCACCAGCAGTTTTCTCAATAAACATCTTTATTTGCATGCGATGATTTACGGTATTATTTCTGAGGCCCTGTGCTGAGTATTAATGTTCTGTCTCTCCACGTAATGGTGAAATTGTCTCTCAGAATATCTTTTCCCGAAGGAAAGGCCCGGGCGTCAGCACAAGCAGTCCAACTTCCATTACTGAGATTAAATAGCCCGTGTGCATTATGGGTATTATTATGCACTGCGGGCCCCCCGCGGCTCAAAGAACGTAGCCGAGGAGGTGGAATGCGAGGGGAGTTTTCCATTAAAAAGACATTTGTAAATCAGACGGCTGCTCCGGGTTCCGGGGGCCTGGGCTGTTGCCCGCGGTCAGTCATTTCTCCTGCTGTGATCTGTCATTGCAGATATCGCATGTACAGGAAGAGCCAGACCACTGGGTTCCCTTCACTAATCACCATCTTTTCAGCGCCCAACTACCTAGACGTGTATAATAACAAAGGTAAGCCTTCTAACAGCTGTACATTGTGTGTGTGTGTGAGTGTGAGTGTAGGTGTTGGTGTAAGTGTGAGTGCGTGTGCGTGTGCTTGAGTGTGAGCGTGTGTCTGTGTGTGTATGCTTGCTTATGTGTGCAGGGCCGCAGTTGGGGGGGGCAACTGGGACGCCGTGTCCTAGGCCCTAGGGGGGCCCAAGATAAGGGATGTAACTATTTTTAATCTGCTACAGAGTATATAGGGGGGGGGGGGCTCCCAATATATTTAGTCCTGGGCCTGAGAATTCATAGCTGCAGCCCTGTGCGTGAGGTATGTGTGTCTGTGTGTGTGTGCGTGCGTGAGTGTGTGTGTGTGTGTGTGTGTGTGAATGTGTGTGTGCGTGTATGCTTGATCAGCAGATGCATATGTCAGCCTCTCTCAGTAGGCCTGGGAGCAGGGTGGTGAATCATTAAACCGTGACCAGCCTGGCTTTCCCTCAGCAACGTTCCCCCTCGCTGCTCTTCCCCTGGGTCCGCATGCTCCACTGGGGAACTCGCTCAGTGCCAACGCCAGTACTGCTTATCTTCACCATTGTTGTGATTGCGACAGTTTAGCTTCTTTCGCAGCAAGATATTTCAGCTCTACAACAGCAGTCCCAGTACATGTTGCAGTATGTTTGTTAAGTGAAAGGCTGTGAATCCCAGAAGGTCTTGGGTGATAGCCACATTTGTCAGGTTCATAACCTTGTGGTACTGTGAGCTTAACAAGGTTGGCGCTCTGGTATGAGATCAGTGTGAATTCTGGGGATGTGCTTTGCTAATTAAATAACGGTCTGCTTCTTGTTCTGGTGAATCAGAATCTCCCTCTAGGTGGAACTGCACCTGGATGCAGCATTTCTGACCAGAAAATGATCTGGCGGATGCATCGGTAAATTCACTTGCCGAATGAATTTAGCCAACTTAGCCAACTCTCTGGCTGAAACTTGTTAGCAGCTGTGAAGCTAGCAGAATGAGCACACATCCAAACTCCAAGATACGCAAACTGTTCAGGCTCTGGTGAAGCCGATGATACTTAAGCTGAGACAGCCTATCAGCGCAGTCTCTGAGCACATCTGAGCACAGGAACAATCACCGAGTGTCCCAGTTAAGTCCAACCCCGTTTAATGAGTCTGCCCTACAGCAAGGAGCTCGGCTAGCCTACATTTATAGCGTCCTTTTATCTCCTACAACTGCTACGGTAGGAGACTGGAGAGGGACCCTCTGCCCAGTCAGGAGTAACTCCTTCTCCCTCCTCTTTGCGCCTCCTCAACTGCCTCCCTCCAGCTTAGGACGGGGTGGGGCCTAATATTTCAGGTTCGTAGTGTGTACATGTAGAGGCACATTGCATACAGTGGTTAATTTCTCAGCACCGCATGCGGAGTCCTCAAGATAAAAAAAAAAACATTCTCACGCTGACCACTTAACTCAAAAAGGGACCCCTGCCCCCCCTCCCCCCCCCAAAAAAAGTACAAAGAAATCACAGATGCAGATATCGTAGAAAAATATATGCTTACTTATTATAGGGATTTGTTATGCTACAGTGCTGCAGTGCAAAGTGATTAGAACTGTTATGCAAGAGCTCAAGAATGCTTTTATTTTCTGAAAAAGGATAACACACAAAATAAATTGCAGCATTCTGACTGACACGTTGTTTTTTTTTCTACCTTGTGTTTTGATGAGCATATGATTAAAGCTGCTGTCCCGGCATTTTTATCACTTGGGGAATTCAATTTTTTTCCCCTCATTTTCTGATCTCCCAGCGGTTTAATATCTGATCAAAATCCCGCACAGGCTGGCCTGCACTTCAAGGGTAAAGAGCTTAAAATAACTCCCCTGGCTGAACGAGAGAAATAAGCCAATTACATTCCGTCATTTTGCTGCGATTACGCGTGTCCTACAGTCCGGGTTCCCGTGCCTAGATTCAGCTGCGGCGCTGCAGCGAGCCGCGCTTTATTTTAGCCTGAGCGCCGGTCGCGTGTTTCTCGGGAGCGAGCGCACGAAGTGTTCATGCGCTGGATTTACGGCGGGCCCGCGCTCCCCGACACTTCCGCGCTTTATTTATTGAGGTTCTGGGGCTCTGAATTAAGCCCTTCGGACAGCCTCAGATCGATGCGCCTTTCGGAGCGCGGTCCTGAATGAGAGATATCAATCTTGCTCTGTAGTCACTGATGAGGCCACCAGCTTGCAGTACTGCAGAATGCCAGTATAAAATTTAAAAAAAGAACCCCTTCAGGCCTTTACTGTGGGGGAGGAGGGGGTTGCCAGGAAATCTAATTTACATGGGTCAGCGAAAAAATAAATAAATGGATAACAGATATTACCGATCTCGCTGAGTCGGGTGATCTGAGCGAGCGTCTCTCGCTCTCTGGCTTCCGGCCGCAGTCACGACCGAAATCCGAAGGGAGAGGGGGGAGGGGAAACGCTGGTCTTTTTTTTTGTTTGTTTGTTTATTTAGTTTTTTTTTGTTTTCCTTTACATTAATCAGGAAGCGTCTTATTAATCAAACCGATAACAGATCTGTTTGTTTCTGCAGCTCCAGGAGTCCAGAGAAACTGGCAAGTGTGCCAGATCTCATCTGAGTGTTAATACAGCACTTTATATTAGGGCATTAAGACTGCAGTTAGGGTATACTGTATATATTACAAACAGACCATTTATACAGATATTAGGGCATTAAGACTGCGGTTAGGGTATACTGTGTATACTACAAACAGACCATTTATACAGATATTTGGGCATGAAGACTTTGGTTAGGGTATACTGTATATACTACAAACAGACCTTTATACAGATATTAGGGCATTAAGACTGCAGTTAGGGTATACTGTGTATACTACAAACAGACCATTTATACAGATATTAGGGCATTACGACTGCGGTTAGGGTATACTGTGTATACTACAAACAGACCTTTATACAGATATTAGGGCATTAAGACTGCAGTTAGGGTATACTGTGTATACTACAAACAGACCTTTATACAGATATTAGGGCATTAAGACTGCAGTTAGGGTATACTGTATATACTACAAACAGACCATTTATACAGATATTAGGGCATTAAGACTGCAGTTAGGGTATACTGTATATACTACAAACAGACCATTTATACAGATATTAGGGCATTAAGACTGCAGTTAGGGTATACTGTGTATACTACAAACAGACCTTTATACAGATATTAGGGCATTAAGACTGCAGTTAGGGTATACTGTGTATACTACAAACAGACCTTTATACAGATATTAGGGCATTAAGACTGCAGTTAGGGTATACTGTATATACTACAAACAGACCATTTATACAGATATTAGGGCATTAAGACTGCAGTTAGGGTATACTGTATATACTACAAACAGACCATTTATACAGATATTAGGGCATTAAGACTGCAGTTAGGGTATACTGTATATAATACAAACAGACCATTTATGCAGATATTTGGGCATTAAGACTGCAGTTAGGGTATACTGTGTATACTACAAACAGACCTTTATACAGATATTAGAGAATTAAGACTGCAGTTAGGGCACATACTGTATACAGTACTACAGTCAGACCATTTATGCAGATATTAGGGCATTAAGACTGCAGTTAGGGTATATATACGCTTAGCCGGCATACTAAATTTCGCGATACGAAATTGAGGCATTTCGGTGTTCCTACCTGGAAATCTGGCTCCTTCTAAGTCCTGTCTAATTTTCACAATCCATGTTTATCCACCGGCATCATGTATAAAGATGTGTTTCTCATGGTTTCCGACGGCCGACACCCATGTACACAACAACACAACATGTTGGATGGGCTACTTCCGTCCCTCAGACCCTCATTGTCGTCTCGCCAAACTTAATATTGTGTCTAATGTGACTAAATCATTTACTATAATCAGACAATTTATACTGCCATTAGGGCATTAAAACAGTATTCAGGGTGTCTTAATTGTCATCCAGGAATGAATCCCATCATGGTCATACTTGGTGTTTATACATCTGGTATGGTGTTTATCCAGCCATGAGGGTGTTAATATAGCAATCCCGAGGTTTTCCAGGACCAGGGTTTGGGAGCTCTTGACCAGTACACAGCTGTGTCCAGCATAGGGCTCTCATAGCCCGACACTGCCTTTCTGTGCAGTGGGAGTGGAAATATACTTGTATATATATATATACGGCATCTGGTATATGAGCCTCCACAGTAGTGTCCTGCCTCCAGCTTAGAACTACAGCTGCCAGCATGCCCTGAGGCAGGAAAGGGGATCACCACTGGGCTATCCACATGCTCCATGTGTTGACTGAAGGCCTGGGGAGATGTGCTGGATGAAAGCCAGCAGGCCCAGTCAACAGCACCTCCCTCCCTCCTACATTAAGCATGATGTCATTTGAGACTCCCTGAACACACGACACGGCCTCCCCCTTCATCCATCCATCAACCTGTCGATCTACGACTTCAAACGAGCTTCAAGTCGCCACAAGAATTCTTGCCCCCCCCCCTCCACCCCCCGCGGAAGGGCTCAGTGTTTTTACTTTGTGTGTGTGAGCTCAGAGCTCTTTTAGTTTTTTTTTGTTTTTTCTCTCTCTCTTGAAAATGGAAGTTAACAACGGCTGCGTTCGTTTCTTTTCCAGCTCACTTTAAACCCCTGGGAAGGAGGTTTCCCCGGGTTCCATCCCACAGTTTAAACTTTTCCCGATACCACGTGACCAGTTAGCAGTAAAATTCCCGCGGCCTTTAAGCTGTGTCTGAGGTGGAGCGAAGCCCGTCCATCCGTACGTCTGTCTATCCCTCCAGGGAGCAGCGGCGGCGCTAGTCATCCTTTTGCGCGGTGCGTTTCCTCTTATCGCGCTCCTCCACCCCATTTCCCCTCTCCGTGAACGCTGAGCCTGATGGAACTCTGCCGTTGCCAATGGCGGGAGGAAGGCTGTGGGAAAGTGCAGGAGTTATTGTTTGGCATCTTCCTGTCCCGTCCATCTCTGGGGTCCTCGAAAACCTCTCACTCTCAATCCCCGACCCCCCCCCCCCCCCCCCCCCCCCCTCGCCCCCGCCCCCAAGACCCCACCACTCGTACTGGCGGTATATCAGAGGGAGGCAGCCGGTCGACCCCTGAGTCAAAGGTCGGCAGGGGCACGCGATCTGTTTCCTTTCGATTTCCTTCTTGTGACATCATCTGAGGCCAGAGCAGCTGCAGAGTGAATGAAAGGACAGATGAATAGATGATTGACAGGATACAGATAGATGATTGCCAGGATAGACAGATGAGTGATAAGATAGACAGATAGATTATTGCCAGTATAGACAGATAGATGAGTGACAGGATACATGGATTAATGAATGACAGGATTGATGGATCAATGAATAACAGGATAGATGGATCAATGAATGGCAGGATAGATGGATAAATGATTGACAGATAGATGAATGACAGGATAGAAAGATAGATGAGTGGCAGGATAGACAGATAGACGAATGGCAGGATAGACAGATAGATGAATGGCAGGATAGACAGATGAGTGATAGGACTCTTTCTGACTGAGGTGAACTTTTGTCTTAAGTGACAGTGACAAAGACTGTTTCGGTCAGACAAAGATGATTCTGTTCTCTGAGGCCAAATTAGTGACAGTCTCTATGGTCACATTACAACTTCCACACGGTAAAGAACACACCTCTGTTTTCTTTTTTGTACCATAGATCGGCAGATTGCTAGTGATTCTGCACTTGACTACATGCACCCTTTCCTGTTAATCTCTCCCATATTGCAATGCAGCAAATGTACCTATGCTGTCTCCTTAAACAATATATAAAACAAACTTCATTATTCCTGAAGGTGAATTTGCCGTGCTACAAAAGGGAAAACTAAGGTGCGTGCTCATCCGCGTGACAAGATGCGAAAGAATGCATCATGGACCAAACAGGCTTGGCCCTTCTTAGCTGACCATTTACCTGTTGTCTAAGAGAGTGTCCAGCACTGCATCAAGCCTGGGCTTGAAACCCCTGAGGTTCTCTGCCTCTGGTGCATGACGTGTAAGGCCTCTCCACACATTGATGACCGTCTGACCGATGAGATACATCGCTGCCGTTGCCTGGCGGTAAAGGGCGTGGTCTGCTGAGCGGTCGTGTTCTCCGCGTTCAGTCGTAAGGGTCGCCCGCCACCTTCTACGCTTTTGTTTGTCCCCCCCCCCCCATGAAATCTGTTGTTCCAACAGAAGCAGAAAGCGTAACGGGGGCTTTTTTCGCGCTGGGAAGATTACAGGCTGCCAGGAGCGGACGCCTCGTCCCAGGCGTGTGTGGGCTGGTGTTTTATCTCGCTATCGGAGCGGGTTGGGGGGTGGGGGTGGGTGCGGGGGGGGGGGGGGCCTTGCTTACTCCGCAGGGCCAAGCTGCAGTGGAATGCAGCGCTGGAGCTGGATTTACGAGCGGTGGGCTGCTCCTGCAGTGGTTATGGTGGCTCTGCCCCTTCACAGCTCACGAAGAGACGGAATGTGGAAGGAAAGATCCTCGCAGTAGAGCTCAGTGGGAAAGACCCTGGCAGTAGAGTACAGTGGGAAAGATCCTTGCGGTAGAGCACAGTGGGAAAGACCCTTGCAGTGGAGTACAGCGGGAGAGACCCTCGCGGTAGAGTACAGTGGGAAAGACCTTCGCAGTAGAGTACAGTGGGAAAGACCCTCGCGGTAGAGTACAGTGGGAAAGACCCTCACAGTAGAGTACAGCGGGAAAGACCCTCGCAGTAGAGTACAGCGGGAAAGACCCTCGCAATAGAGTACAGTGGGAAAGACCCTCGCAGTGAAGTACAGTGGGAGAGACCCTCACGGTAGAGTACAGTGGGAAAGACCCTCACAGTAGAGTACAGTGGGAAAGACCCTCGCAGTGGAGTACAGTGGGAGAGACCCTCACGGTAGAGTACAGCGGGAAAGATCGTCGCGATACGGTACAGCGGGAAAGATTCTCCCCAGCATGGCTCTGTGGGGCCCAGAGTCCGGAAAAGCAATAAAACCCCAGTGTGCATACATTAGTCCAGGTGCTATCCTAGAATAATCTCTCTCTCTCTCACAGCTGTGGGAAAGGAGCGGATTTTCCCTCTTTGAACAATGTCCTGCAGGCAAAATTTTAAGGGACATGGGCATTTTTAAATTTAGTTTTTTGACAGAATGTGACATATCTGTAATTATAAAGTAGGGTTATTACTATTGCCTTGTTGCAGTAGTTTATAAGAAACCCTGTCCAAAAATGTTGAATTCCCAAGCCAAAAAGATTGCCCGGTTGTTGATAGGAGACCCATGTTTGACACTTAAGGGGAACCTCCTGCCCCTGAGGATGCTGGGTAATGCTGGAGCATATTGGACAGCTTTCAGTATATACGGCCTTCTCTCATTTCTTTAGGAACTTTGAATGGGATTTACTGCCTGTTCTGTTCTAATAAAACAACCTCCGGGGAAACCAGGGCAGTTAAACATCCACGGAAATGTTTTTACTCGCTGGGGTTTTCTGATCGATAGGCCAGCGTTCTGCCCCCGCCCATACCCCCCCCCCCCCCCACAAACCCCCATGAGCCGGTGTTTCTCGTGCCAGTGACAGAAGTAGCAGGCCTTATCGGACCCACATGCTGAGCCAGGTGTTTTATGTTTCTGAATTCCTCTTAAATCATTCGGGGGGGGGCGTAGTTTTTTGGGCGCCGCGGCTGCAGAGGCGGACTGTGATCAATACGCGGGTCTCCCGCAGAGGAGTGAGTGATGACTGTTTAAAATGCTTTTTTGCTTTTCAAAGTTTCTTAGAAGTTTTGTGCCTGCAGTGGTGTGCAGAGAGGATTTTTCTATTGTTTTTCCAGGTCTTGCTTGGAAGTATGATGATGCTGATTCTCAGTGAGTGGGTGATACAATAAAGCTCCTTCTGTTTTCCCTCCCCTCTCACTCTCTGTGGCTCCTCCTCCCCCACCCCACCCCCACCCCCACACAGCTGCCGTACTGAAATATGAGAACAACGTAATGAATATCCGACAGTTCAACTGCTCCCCCCACCCCTACTGGCTCCCAAACTTCATGGACGTCTTCACCTGGTCTTTGCCGTTTGTTGGAGAGAAAGGTGAGGTTTACCTGAATGCACAGAGCCTACAGGAGAGTAGGCTGCACTTCCCCATGAGGAGGAAGCCCATTCGATATCTGCCAATGCATGCAAGGCCATCAGATGGAATTCTGACAATAAAAATGTTACTAATGTGGCAGACTATTGTTACACTGGTACATTACCAATCAAGTCTACCCAAATGTAATCGAGTTAGAAAAAGTGCATAATCATCAGTGTTTCTCCCCCCGCAACTAGGAGAAGCTAGCCAATTTACTGGCAAAAGTGCATCCATTTAAAAAAAGGTCTTTACATTTTAGGCATTTGGCTGGCGCTCTTATCCAGAGCAACTTACAAAAGTGCAGACATAACGGTTTAGGCAATGAAGAGAGAGGATGCTAAGTCCTGTGTGTCAGTGCTAATATCTGCTGTCATCATTTAAGTCTGCAACATAAAGTTAAAAGCTACAATATGAGCTAGCAGCAGATTGCAAATGTACTGATTTAAGTAGCAAGTGTTACTGTATTGAAAGATATACAGTCTGTTTGTAACTGCGTTGCACTAGGAAAGTTTACAGTTTAAAGTTTAAAGCTTGAGAAGGTGAGCGTGGGCATAGCCCAAAGGGCAGGTGTGAGACGCAGGTGCGAGGACCCCTGCACCAATGGCGTTTCACTGTAACCTTAACCTACGGTTTCCCGGTCGTGAGGATCGCACGTTCATCCATGAGCCCGCGTTCGTACCTCCAGCCTGGCAAAGATGCCGGACGGCACCTTCCAAATATTTATGGAGAGCTTAACGTCTTTGTGTTGTCAATGTTGTCTTTGTAACACCTGATACCTGGCCTCTTTGGTCACCACCGGCTGCTTCGTTTTGCCAGGGCTCCTCCCCCTCATGAATATTTTATGTGTGGATGCAGAAAAGGCTGGCAATTAGAAGAGGGTGGTCCTTCCCCTGTTGCCACGGCAGCCTGCTGAAACTCCCCACTGAGGTGTCTCAGGTTCTGTGTTCTATTCATGGATGCCCAGGTTAATTAAGAGGAGTCCTCTCTCGCAAGGTGGGGAGGGGGCTGTGGGGTATAACCCTATGTCCTCCATACCCCCACCCCCCCAGGGAATTGCCTGTCACAGTGTATGCCAATGTCTCTCTCTTTCTCTACCTTCTTCTTCTTCTCCCTCTCTCTTTCTCCCTCACTCACTTACTATCTCTCTGTGGTCCGTTCAGTTTTTAAATTCTTTATCTGCCTGACATAAAATGCTTTTCTGTGCTACCTCTGCTTTGAGAATGAGATCCCTGTTTTTTCAATTGATTTATTTAATTTATGCATAATGCATAAATGCCAATGCAAAGACTCCTGGGTCATGTAATATATTTATATTTCTACTATTTGAAATACTGTCATTGTAAAACTTCAGCTACCACCGGTACTCAGAAAGATCTTTCGTGTAATTGGTCAGTAATGTTTCATTAATCACCCTCAGAGATTGTCTGTGTTTTCTGATTTCACCAGCATGTACAGGGTTAAAAGTGTTTCAGAAATCTGTGTGACCCCGAGTATCGGGGTACGGTCGCTGGCCTCTCAAGCCCCTCTCTCGCCTCTGTCCTCACAGTGACCGAGATGCTGGTCAACGTCTTAAGCATCTGTTCCAACGACGAGCTGATGACGGACGAGGAGATTGACGGTAAGGGAGCCGTCGTCTCCGGCACGCCGAGTCACCGCTATAAGGGCTCGCTGCTACTCGCACACATACAGTCGTAACGTTAGGAATATAGGGGCAATGCTTGAATGCTCGAAACTTGAAATAATAGTTACTGTAGTGTTCCACAAGGGGGCACGGTTTACATCAAAAGTATGCAAGAGTTAGCGAATGTCACTAAGGCCTCACCCAGCAGTATAGCCAGGAACTACCCGCTTAGTCATCCTTGCTGTGGGGCCAGGGGGAGGGCACTATGACTGTTTACTAAAAATATTTCCTGGGATCGAGAGGAGTCCCCCTACCCATGCCTCCATGGGTAACTGAGTAAAATGAGCCACTGCCCGTCAGACTGCACCTCACCTGCTGCTCCTGGAAAAGCACTCTGAGCGCCAGGGAGCTGCCGAGCGGACGTCGACTCATTTGGCCTATGAGGCGATGCTGCCCTCTAGAGGCTGAGCTCTGGTGGCGCACCCTTGCAGGAAATGCTCAGCCCCACCAGCTCCTGTACTGCAACAGAGATATTGAAGCAGCCGTTTGCTTGCCTCAAGACCGTTTTTGCCTCTTCTTACTGGAAGCAGAATCCAGACCGTACAACACGATCTTGCGCTGTCGTGTAACGAAAGAGAAAAACATGCTTCCTCGTGTTTGATCAAGGCATGTGGTGGGCGAACTTGCTCACCCCACAGCAACTGGAGTGTCACCCTTAGCAGAAACTTCCTGTGGGACCGCACTGAAAATGCACGGTGGAAATTAGCCTCTGTGTCTTAGCCTTTCATCTAACATTAGCACACTAACATCTCATGATGTCATTTCCTCTGTTTTTGCTTATTTCCTCCCTTCTGTTTCACTCCGATTATGTTGATTCCATTTCCATTGTGCTATTGTAATCTGCTCTGTCTCTCTGCTCTTTTCTCGCTGTGGATGCCACTGTCTAATTGGTTTCTTTGTTTCTTATTTCATTTAGGCATTGCTTTTCTTTTCCATGGGGTGTACATTTGCTTCTCTCTCTCTTTCTCTCTCTCCTCTGCTTTTCTGCTTTCCATCATTCAACCATCTTCTGATCTTTCTTTTGTTTTTCTCTTCTGGGATTTTCTTGAGAAGGACAGCTAATTTATCCCCCTAAGAAAGGTACAGCTACCAAACTGCCACTGAATGTACTACAGTATGCACAACAGTGCTTAACCCCGCACACGTAACCATCTGAAAGCAGCTGGATAATGCAAGGCACATGAAAGCAGTGATGGTCTGGTGTTTGCATTGACTGTCCTGTAAGATGTAAATCAATTTGAGGGGAGTAACAAACTGTGTGACTGACCTCTCTTGGCTTCTTGCAGTGCTACTAATAAGTACTGTACTAACTGTCAGGACCTGTAATATTTGGACCTGTAATATGAGTGAAAAATTAATGTTGCGGAGCAGAATGTTGACGTTGCTAAGCAGAACATTAACGTCACTGAGTGGAACGTTAATGCTACAGAGCGGAACATTAATGTTACTGAACAGAACGTTAATGTAACAGAGCATTCATATTACTGAGGTTACTGAGCGAGACTGTAATATTACTGACCAGAAACGTTAATGTTAGAGAGTGGAATGTTAATATTGCTGAACGGAACATTAGCGTTACCAAACAAAATATTAATGTTACTGAGCACAACAGTGGTCTCTGGAGAAGAAGCCTAGCTGAAAGATCAGCCGGCAGAGTGCATGTCAGATAGTGTGGGGCCAATCACCAGTATGCAGTTGCCTGGACCTTGCCTTGTTAGCGTTTGTTGCCCTCTGCAGTACATTTGCCATGAGGCTGTACTTCTCATTCATCTCCATCTCTGTGCACTTCTTTTCACCTCTGTGGCACTGTATCTAAAAACTGCTATTGACAAACCTGTTATGTATAATAGGGATATAGACTCATGGGTATATATAATATTAGTGGTAATTATACTGTCATTAATACTATTAAACACAATCTGTGACAATCTAAACACAGTGCCGTGAAAAAATGTTTGCCCCGTTGCTGATTTTCCCTATTATTGTCACACTGAATGGTTTCAGATCTTTAGACAAAATGTAATATTAGCAAAGGGAAACTGAGTAAACGCAAAACACATTTTTTTAAAATTAATATTTCAGTTATTTAATAGAAAATGTAATCAAACACCCATATCACCCATGTGAAAAAGTAATTTCCCCCTTTGTTACTCAATCAACCAATTAACCACATTTAATTAGTAATTAGGTGCAGTTGATTTTATTAAACACAGCCAGGCTTGATTGCAACCAGCCCTGTTAAATATGAGCTCACTCATATTGAATCTTACCATCAGAGTGAAGCAGTCGCCACAACATTATGCCATTATGAAAGCAAATTCAAGAAGATTAGAAAAAAAGTTGTATCAATCCGGAAAGAATTACAAAGCCATTTCTAAGGCTCTGGGACTTCATCAAACCGCAGTGAGAGCCATTTTCTCAAAACGGAGAACACTTGGAACAGTGGTGAATCTTACCAGGTGTGGCCGGCCTGCCAAAATTTCTCCAAGGGCAGAGTAACAACTCATCCAGGAAGTCACAGTAGATCCCAGAAGAACATCCAAAGAACTTCAGGGCTCTCTGGCCTCAGCTAAGGTCAGTGTTCATGACTCCACAATAAGAAAGAGACTGGGAAAAAATGGGATTCATAGGAGAGTAACGAGGTGAAAACCATTGCTAACCAAGAGAAACATCAATGCTTATCTCACATGAAAAAAAATGCTTGGATGATTATTGCGATAATTTTCTACAGACAGATGAGTCAAAAGTGGAACTTTTTGGACAACGCAGGTCCAATTATGTCTGGCGTAAAAGAAAATGCAGCATTTCACATTAAGGACATCATACTGTCAAACGGTCAAACATTGTGGTTGTAGTGTGATGGTGTGGACCAGTACGGCTTGCCATTATTTAAGGAACCATGAATTCAGCTCTGCACCAGAAAACTATTTAAGAGAATGTTCAGTCATCTGTCCATGAGCTGAAGCTGAAGCATAATTGGGTTATCCAGCAAGACAATGATCCTAAACATAAAAGCAAGTCCACATCTGACTGGATGAAAAGAAACAAAATAAAAGTTTTGGAGTGGCCAAGTCACTGACGTGAACCCAATAGAGCTGCTGTGGCAAGACCTGAAACAACCAATTCATGTTCAAAGACCTACCAATTTGTCTGAATTAAAGCAGTTCTGTAAAAAAGAGTGGGATAAAATTCCTCCACAGTGATGTGAAAGATAACAAATTATAGGAAGCTTTTGGTTGCAGTTATTGCTGCTGAAGGTGGTGCAACCAGTTATTAGGTTCAAGGGGGCAATGACCTTTTCACATGGGTGATATAGGTGTTTGACAACTTTTTTAATTAAATGAAATCATTTTTTAAATGTGTTTTGTGTTTACTCAAGTCCCCTTTGTCTAATATTACATTGTGTCTAAAGATGTGAAACCGTTTAGTGTGAAACATATGCAATAATAGAGCAAATCTGGAAAAAGTCCATTGTGAAGTGATTTGGAATGACCAATGAGATCAGTGATAGTCAGTGACATGTTTCTGATTTATCAGTAGACATGAGTAGCATTTTATTGTTTAAATAAAATGATATTGTGAGGTATGCACAGTATGCAGCACTGCACAGGCTAAAGTGTGTTTTTATCATTTGCATTAGATCCGCATGCTTTTCACATCAGCCTGAACTCAGACTGCCTTGGAACCGTATCTGTTCGTCAAGTCCAAGCACATAACAGAAAACACTGAATCCAGCATTGCTGTTTTTTTACTGAACCATTTAAGCTTTAGGTAGTGGCCAAGTACAGTGAAGACCTTTGTAAGAAAGCTTACAAAGCTCAGAGCGCAGGTCATTGAGGCAGGGAGGATTCTGTTTTGGACGATGCAACATACACTGAGAGTGGCCATACTGTTCAGGCATTATCTCTGTAGTCGCTTTGCTTAATTTGGAACCAGACTAAAGTCACGCTTAATAAGGACCTGTTTTAGGATTGTTCCATTTCATCAGGTCAACATGCCGCTGCATGGGCCATCCTTGCCAAGAGGAAACGGTATTATATTTATGTACTCAAAATATAAAAATATCAGTAATAAAACTACTATAATTCCAAAAGGACATTGCAGAAGACTGCTTTAAACAACCAGATACTGTATGTGAAGGTGTGCTTTCAGTCAGCAGATGAATCACAACAACCAATGCGGTATCACTGCGTGGGAGTGAAAACTGCCTCTCCTTATCAGGAGAAGAGGCTCTGCTCGGTGGGCGGGAGTTTAGGGCAAAGTCTGGAAACAAGAGCCGTGGTGATACATGTGCAAAAGCAGGACTCAGTCGGTCTCAGAGCTCTTGCCTGTCTTGAAGAGGCAAAAAGAGGGTTTGGAGGTGGACAGGTGGCAATGCTTCTTGCGTGATGTCTTGTCTGCCCCGTAGTGGTGGCTGTCTCCTAGTAGCTCAATCTCTCGGCAAGGATGACCCATGCAGTGGCGTGTTGACCGAGGTTACCTACGTAACCCCACAGTCTTCTCTATATTTCTGAGACAAAGAAAAAACCTACATGAATCACAGCTTGATTAAGGCCATAGGGACAATGTCACAGTAGGGCATGAAAGTATTGTGTGACTGTCGGTCTTAGTCTTGTTGAGTCACAGTAGGCTATCAGGATGAAGTCACGGTAGGCCATAAGGGTGTTGTGTGACAGTAGGTCTTAGGCTTGTTGAGTCACAGTTGGCTATCAGGATGAAGTCACAGTAGGCCATAAGGGTGTTGTGTGACAGTAGGCTAGACGTGTGATGATGTCAGGCCCTGCCGCTTCACTCTGTTCCTCTGCCCCTCCCATCCACACAGGTGCCACTGCCTCCGCACGCAAAGAGGTGATCCGGAACAAGATCAGAGCCATTGGTAAGATGGCCAGGGTGTTCTCAGTCCTCAGGTAAGTGTTGCACGTTGCAGTGTTGCACGTTAATGTGATTACTGTGTGTTGGTGGGGCTTGAGTGCATAGCCGCACCGGACACACCATGCACGGCTTGTTGTGACCCACAGAAGCTATTTTCCTTCAAGGCACAATGAATGTCTTTTTTCCTTTTATTTTCAAAAGAGGGAAAAACACCCCCTCCTCCCTCACAAAGGCTGCTGGAGAGTTCGTCTGTCCGTTTTTTTTTTTTTTTTTAATCACATGCCTGATATTTTTAGGGTTCGTGTGTTGTTTCCTCTCTGAACAATGTTTCATTTACAATGCTGGAAATGCAGAGCTCTGCTGGAGACAGAAAAACGTGACTTTCCTCGGGAAGTTCTGTTTGACCTGGAGGGTCACCCCTCAGATCTCTCGGCCCAGTGCGCCGCACAGGGAAGGCTGGGTGGGATTTCAGGTCCTGCCTCGTAGCCTTGCTCTGTGCTCCGTCTCCGCTAGTCTCGGCGCGTCTGTAATCTCTTCAGGTGTTCAGCCAGTTGTGCGGAAAGATCTAACATCCCTGGCCACGTCATGGAATTTGGCAGTTTGAACACCTTTCCCATTTTCTATACATTTTTTGTCATTTCAGGTGTTTAACTTGTTATATAGCGAAAGGTCACATTCCTGGTCTTACCTTGGAATCTGACAGTTTCAGCTCATTTGTTTTTGTTTTAATGCAGCTCTTTGAAGTAATTTCAGGCATGGCGAAGGGTTATTTTCCTGTCCCTGGAGCTGACCACTGTAACTCTCCCCCCCCCCCCCCGCCTCATGTATTGACCAGAGAGGAGAGTGAGAGCGTGCTGACCCTGAAGGGACTGACCCCCACCGGGATGCTCCCCAGCGGAGTGCTGTCCGGAGGGAAGGAGAAACTGCAGAACGGTAAGAACCGTGCCTCCCCTGAGCCCCGCCCTTCAGTCTCCCTGTCACTCAATCTCCGTTACCATGGCAGCCAGTTTACTTTTTACTGTCTCTGAACCTGCAACCCAACCTCCTTAATTGTGGGGCTCAGATCTCAGTGCACAGAAAAATTTCATGAATGCATTTCGTTTGTAGATCATTTATTTTTTTGGAACAAATGTCAGTAGACGCATACACGTGTACAACTGAAATGTCGGAGATCGAAATTGAGATGACCTGCTGTTTTGTGGGAAACGTTTTGAGTGCTGATTTTTCTTAAATGTGGCCCACTTCACATTGCGTTGTGACTCATGGCATCCAAAGGGATGAGAACTGCCATTTTAAATGATGTTCATCAAGGCTAGAGCAGCACATTTGGGCCGACTGTGAAAACTGCGCTGCACCGTAAGCGCATTGAAAAGTCAGGCTTACCATATTTACTGAAGGGTAACATTAACAGTCCACAAACCATTCGGACAGTTTAGAGCCCCTCCTGTATGTGGAGTTAATGGAATATCCTACTAATTATTTTACTTCAGAAACCTTTAAAATCTTATTACACAAGCTGAAAACTATTTTTTAATGTGATAACTGTGGACACTATATTACTTTATTACATTGTTTATATTAATGGACAGTACTGCCTGTGTACAGATCTATTGAACTGTGAGACCCCCATCTGTGTATGTAATATTAACATTTGGGCTGTTTTCTCTCCTAGCGTGTTTTATGTTTTATTTACCTTAGCTGCCTTTTCTGTCAGCTATTTTCTCCTCTGTTTTCACAGTCCGTAAAGTTCAGACCATTGTTTCAGTGACAAAGCACACTGTATGTGTTTTTGTGGTGCTGTTGACTTATGAAGCTGTCCAATTGTACCAAACTCTCTCTCTGTCTAGTTCTCTCTGTCTCTCTCTCTCTCTCTCTGTCCACTCTATGTTTTCAGTCTCTGCAGTCATTTGGTTATCTCAAATACTATCTGTTTCCTTCCCTTCTCCTTTCTCTCTGGAAACTGCAGGTATAATCTCTTCCGCAAGTATTCTCTCAGATGTGTTTTGTGAGACAAATGTAGATTTTCCCCTCCCATGTCAAATTACTGATGCTCCTGGAGTTCACATTCTATCTCCTTTACATCACAGAGTAGTGTCTGCGAGTTTTTATTTCTCTTTTGGATCCGGAAAAAATCTCTCTAGAGGGAAGAAAGAGGCAAGAAATTACACTAGAACTGTAGTAATATTCTGTAGCATGAAATGCCTCTTTTATGCAATCTTTTTTATTTTGATGCATTTTTTAAATTCCAGTTTTGAATTTTTAGCTTCTGTCAAGGCAAGGGGTCTGTACCCCCAATCAGCTCCTGAATTTGTATCTGACATAAACTGTGTATGAAAGGGGATAACCTGAGTTCACCTCACCATCCACAAAAACTGGACAGAAATCAGAATAACATCACTCTCCTAATGACATGCTTTTGCCCTCCCCCCCTCCCATCCTCTGTTTTTAAGGAATAGACAATGGGACTGGCGCCTTCCACTGAAAGCTACTAAATTCTTTGGCTTGCTCATTTATTAACATTTAACAGGGAAAACATTACAGGCATTACACTCTTATCTAGAGCAATTTACACATAGCATCTTTTTATGCAGCTGATATATGCAGAAGAAATTTGGTGCCCTGTCCACAGTGTAAGGTGCTAAACGAATCCCCCTTTAGCCGGTAGCCCGGGACTGGAAGCATGTCTGAGGGGAGGGGGGTGACGTTACTGAGATTACTGTTGCAACATTGGTAGAATCACAGGGGGGCTTGGCGCTGGCTGCAGGCTCTCCGCCTACACACACCGACGTGTTTCTATGACAATGTTGCACCCTCCGCCATTGCCCTTTTCTTATTATTTTGATTATTTCATTTTATTTTTGTGCGTGCTCCCGTGTTGTGTTTCGCTTTCCCTTGTGATGGAAGGCGTTTTGTCTCGTGGAGGGCTAGCTGCTCAATATTTGTGTTTATAGAGCTCCAGAACGTTTGGGATGAAGACATGTTTTCGTGATTTGGCTATGTGCTCCATGATTTTAGATTTGTAATCAAACACTTCACGTGTGGTTAAAGTGCACCTTCTCAGCTTTCATTTAACTGTATCTTTTATACATTTTGGTCTCACCATGTAGGAATTACAGCACTTTTTATACTTTTATACATTGTCTTCCTTGGCTTGCCAGGCTCTGTGATTTCTGAGCTAACCAGTGCTCTCTTTCTTCATAATAATGTTGCTTTTGGGTAGCCTACGGTTTGGCCTGCAGTATGTCTCAATTATTTCTTCTTTTTAAGCATCATAATGGCTTTCTTGACTTTCATTGGCACCACTCAGGTCCTCATGTTGACAAACGCCAATAATAGACTCCAAAGGCAATCAAAAGCCTAGAAAGCAAATCACATTCTGAAAGCTCTCTTGTACCTGCACTAAGGAAACAGAAACACCTGTGATCCCGAACATTATTGTGCCCTGAAATAGAGGGAATATTTATAAAATGTGTTGTAATTTATACATGGTGAAATCAAAATGTATAACAGTGCCCTTAAATAAAAGCTGAGAATGTGTACATATGAATTGTTTGATAACCAATCTAAAATTGTGGAGTACAGAACCAAATCGATTTTTTTTTAAATGTGTCTTTGTCCCAAACATTATGGGGCTCACTGTATATGCAGTATATATGAGGATATATGTATATGTATGGGTAAAACATTTGGCCACAGTTTTAATATTCTTGTTTATGTAGAATAAAGATATATATTCCTAGTTACTCAGTCATTACATTCAATAGCAATCTCCATACGGTAAGTGTCCCAAAGGTACATTTTGTGTGCAAGAAGGTACTTGTTATCTTGAGGTGCTATAGCTTCTTCAGTGCTGTGGATTACTGATAGAGACCAATGATGTGTGGATTAAGGGCATTATATAACTAATAAGCAATTGTTCTATGGAGCTACTCTTTCTCCTTTGGAAATTGTGAGGGCTCTTGTTCCTGTTTTTTTGTCCGTGCTGCTATCAAGTTCTCATTCATTGGAATGAAACTTGCACTTTGGAACTCTTGGGGTTCTGGAGTTCTTGGCGTTACCTTCTATTGTGTTTTCTCACAAATTTTGACTTTGTTTCCTGGTGTCACATCTCGCTCACCATGCGTGATTTATTGCTTCTGGTTGTGCTTCTACCTGCAATAAGTCAACCCAAAGACAGATGTATAGAATAGAACTGGCAGGCAGTTTCTTCGCAAATATGTGATTAGAATGTTCTTAACTGAACGTTCTAACACTGATGTCACAATCACTACTGGTAATTGAAAGCAACAGAGTTCTAGAACACTGATTTAGAATTTAGAAAAACATTCCAGAAGCCTACTTTTTAACGATCACATCTTCAGTTGAACCTCCTTCAGGTACTGCTGCCTGTCAGTCACAACTTGCTTCATCTTTGTATGCCAAACATTGTGTTTTTTGTTTTAGGTTTTAGTTTTTTTTTTTTTTTTTACTCAAAAAAGGCTAAGAGGCTAAAGTTCCAAACATGTTTTTAATGAACACCAAGTACCTCTGCTTCTGCACCCAGTTCAACTGCAAAATCATTTTGTTTTACAGGGGGTCTATCTCAACTCATGTTTAGCTACAGTCCCCCCGCCTCACAACTGCTGTTTCTTCTCCAACTAACATTCATGTGTGTCCCTGTGTGTCAGAGTGTGGAGAGTGTGTATCGTGGGTCTGCATTAGCTCTCTTGCTGTTGGTTGACTTTGTTCTCCGAAACTGAATTCCTCTGTTTACTCTTCTCACTCGTTTTGCTACCCCTCTTCTTCTCTTCAGCTACTGTTGAAGCTATTGAGGCTGACGAAGGTAAATAGGCCAGTCTCCCTTTCTTTTGCTTTTTTGGCAATAGACAAGGGCTCCACTGGGTTCGTTCATTTCCTTTGCCGTAGCTTGTACAGAGTGTGTGGGTGTTGGGCTAACTGAAATGCGCCATAGCATTAATCACATTTTTGAGAAAAAAAACAGAAACATGTAAAAGAAAAGGCTGTGCTTGTTTTATGGGGGAACAGTTTTGGTGGCGGGCCAGGGACATGTAGTCTCAGCACGGAAACAGATGGGTCGATGACAGATGGCAGCCGTGTGTCTCTCCCTCCCTTCAGAGCTAACAAGGCCGACCCACCTGCTTCACTACATGCATCACATCTAAGAGAACGCTTCAGGATGTGCAGCACATCCAATCAGAACTTCACTACGTGCACCACATCCAACCTGAAGCTTCTCAACATGTACAACATCCAGTCAGAAGTAATACATTAGGCTCCTGTTTGCTGACTTCCAGCCCAATGAGTGCACATGTGTATTATTATTATTATTATTATTATTATTATTATTATTATTATTATTATTATTATTATTAATAATTATTATTATACTGCTAGCTATCCAATGGCTATGTGAGCCTGTATGGTTTAACCTTCAAACTTCACAGGTTATCACAGTTCCTGTGGCTCTTAAAGGTATTGATTGAGTTTTACTTCTCTCTCAACGTCCACTAGTACTATTACACTCATCTGGGGACATGTTCAGCGTGTCACATGAACGCAGCTTCAACCTATAGCGCTCACACCACATATTCACACACACCCATGATTTGCCCGTGAAACGCTCAAAATTGTTCCCTTTTAAAACAAAAGACACAACAGTTGTTCTTTGTTTTCGCACGAAAATACAAGTCCGGTAGGAAAGAAAGTGTTTATTGGACAAATATTTGCATATAGTCAATGATTGGCCTGGCAAAATTCCAATTGGATGGAAAAAATAAAGAAAGAATTTAACCCCCCCCCCTCCCCAAATAATAAAAAGAATCTGCAAGAACAACATCAAATGCACACTAAATAGCAGTGGAAGAGCTCTGCTATTTACCTTAGAATTGGTGAAATCCTCCTAACCGACTCTGACGGACAGTGTGCATTCGTGTTGGACATTTCTTTTCTTTTCTTTTTTTTTTTGTTTTTGGCTTTTCCATGTGGGTCATGTGACTTCTGCTGTGTGGTGTTCTCTATCGTGAGCTGCTAATAACCTGTCTCTGACCGGCGCTATGCAGCAACACACTCCTCTCCACCCCTCTTATGACTTTTCATTAGGTCTAAGACACCAATTTGTGACTGGGGGCAAAAAAAAAAACGGATAACTGCATAAAAGTCAAAATGGGCAGATCCAGAAAAAGAGTGATCTCCAGAATCCGTCGCTTATCTCCAGTGGTTTGCTGCATGCTCCAAGCAGGCTAACAAGTGGTTAGCACCCAGCCCGTCCGTCCTGTTCTCCATGCTGCTGGTGTAGCAGCTCAGTCATTATGTGAAAGTACTCTTATCTGTGTGCTCTGTATCAGTGGTCTCCTCTGTTTACTTTACATGTTTGGTATTTGTTGTTGTTTTTTTTCCCTCCGTTTTTCCGTACTGCTTTTGTTTAGCAAAGAATTATGTAATCCCCTCTTCAGTCGGGATATATAATTGCGGTAAATATGCTGGTGATGGTGGTGTTGTGTTTTTCATTTATTATGAGAGATTTGTATAAAATCCCATCAACATGTTTTGCCTTAGCTTGATCTTCTTTGCTTTTTGTTATAATGTGGATATTTTATAGGTCTGTTTAGTAACCTTTAGCCTGTTTAAATCTGATGATAATAGTCATGGAGTAATTAATTTAGATTAGGAGGTTTTCTTGGACTTTACTGAGAGCAGTTTATCATGTACTCTTGGTCTGTTTTAAGATGCAGACGTCAGGATTTAAGAAGATCAGTGTGCACACAGTCACTCCAGATCTTTCTTCCTTTGCAATCAAAATCATAATTTTGGAATGTTGTATATATATATATATAAACAAATACAGAAAATAAATACTATGATATTAAGCTTATTAAGTTGCGATTTTAACAGAGGTTTTTTTTTTTTATCTTGAAGGTCTCACAACATAACAATTTAACCGATCGGTAGTTTGTCTGTTTAGTGGGCTGCCAATCGGAAGTGAATATCCATTACAGAACAGACACACCATGTCAGTCCTCCCGCTCAAGTTTTAAAAATGATATCAAAACGACATTTTTATTTTTCCCCCATTTATAGATTTGGAAAAAGTAAGCATGCAGCTTTACCTGGTGGCTAAACAAACACTTCAAATGCAAATAGAAAATGACTATGCAGGATCTTTAAATCGTTCTTAAAACTTTAAATACCCTCGTAAGACATGATACTTCTATGCAGCTCATGTGCTGTTTCTACAAGTGGCTGATGTCAGTGGAAGAGCTAAGCTATATTTGATGGGGGAGAAGGAAAGGTCTTCTTCTTACAGTACATTCCCTCAGAGCTGAAGGGCTGCTCTGCTCTCTTTCTCTCTCTCCCTTTCTTTTTTGCTCTATTTTTCCCTCCTGGATTTCCTGGCCCCAGTGGAGTTGCATGCTGAAGACTGTCCCGTAATTAGGAAAGGGAGGCTTTATAATGGTGGACCGCTTAGTAGAGGAAGAACAGAAACTTCAACTCACAGGATGTATTCATATTTTTACTCATGGGTTTAAAGTCTATTATTTTGTATTATTAACATTGTTTGATTAATGAACAACCCCCCCCCCCCCCCCCCCCCATTTAAAACGGCCTTCCGTTTACACATGTTGTTTGGACACTTACATTTAAAACGGCCTTCAGTTTACACACGTTGTTTGCATTTGCTCAAAATTATTGATACCCTTAGAGTGATTCCCATTGATCCATCCAAAGCAACAACCACACCCACCCCCCCAGCCCTCACTCCTTCTTGGTTTTGTGCCCAACAAACTCTCAGCAACAAGTGCCACAGAGATGAGCAGGCAGGCAGTTGGGTACAAAAGTGGGTTTCGAGAGATTGTTTTTTAACGCCCTGTTCCATCTGTCTGTCTCTCTGCCCCCCTTGCCCCACCCCTCCACCACTCCTCCTCCAGCCATCAAGGGCTTCTCCCCTCAGCACCGGATCAGCAGCTTCGAGGAGGCCAAGGGCCTGGATCGCATTAACGAGCGGATGCCCCCGCGGCGGGATGCCCTGCCCAGCGACGCCAGCCTGAACTCGCTCAACCGGGCCCTGTCCTCCGAGACCAACGGCACCGACGGCAAGGGCGGCCCCAGCAGCAACATACAGTGATCCGCGCCTGCCGCTAGGCTAGGGGGCGCTAGCGAGAAGCTGCCCGGGGGAGGTGGGGGTGGGGGGCTCTCGTCCTCTCCTCCTCCCAGCTCGCTACAAGGTTGAGGGGGGAGGGGGGGGGATCCGGTTTTGGTGGGAGAGGACGGAGAAGGAGACAAGGATGGCGTGGACTAGGGTTATGAATGAAAAAAGTACGATTTGGTGATGTGTCACTTCCTAGTCTCCCTGGGTTATGCCTTTAAAAAAATGCTTGTAGAAATAAGAAAAAGGTAAGGCTGGTTAACTCTTATGAATCGTTGGGGATTTGGTTGGTTATCCATTTGCACCAGGAGAAAGAGGGAGAGGAGAGAGAGGGAGATCTTAAATGATTTGTTGTAACAAAGGCCTTTGTTCAGTTACTGGATATGAAAAATTTTGTCTAACTTCTTACTAACTTGTACGTTTACAAAATACAGCACTAAAAATGGACAGTACATTAAAAAGGTTTTTAACATATAAGGGTGTACAAACTAAATGAGGACTATTTATTGATAACTTTTTTTTTTTGCTACTCTTATCATGAAAATAGCTCTAAAATAAATTAGGCAGTCTTAAAAGAATGTTGCAACATTGTTAAAATGCCAAAAAAAAAGGAAAGTTTTATGGTTTTTGTACAGATATGCTGACCTCAGGTTTATTTGGTGTGTGCTTTGGTCCTCTTTTCTGTTTAATGTCTAAATAGCTTGGCAATGAATACCTTTCTTTCTTGGAGTTTAATAACTGGAATTTTACATTTATCATTTATTTTGTTTTTGTTTCATTTTGTTTTTTTGGGAGATTTTATGATCGGTTGTGGCTTGCTGGAATTCTGTATTGATGAGTGGCGACTTTTTCTCTTTTTTCATTTAAAGATAGAGAGCAAAAAAAAAACACTAAAGGTTCAGTGGAAAAGCATCTATATTCTGTATGAAAATGGAATAGCTAAAAGAATCTGCCTATGCATGTTTTATAATTAATGAAATATAAATTAAGTAAATTTATGGATTCAATTAACGTGGCTGCAGTGACCCATTTGGGTGCTGTAGTGGGCTTAGTGGAGATATACTGGAAATGTATACTAGCATTCTCTATATTTGCTCCATGAGATTTCTTCATGCCTTCTTTTGTAAGTAAAACATTGAGATATTTAAGACAGAAGAGGATTCATAATATTTTTAACACAAGCTTGTAACTGCACACGTAGTCCGATTTAGCATGTTTAGCAACTCTTGTGAGATAAGTTTGTGGTTACATGTGGAACTCAAAATGCATGATAGCTGTTAGTGTCATATAATGGTTTAGTCATTTTTCCTTCTGTTTCGTAACGTGCCACAAAAAAAGTGTAAGTTTATTATTACTATGATTATTATTCTTATTTGGATCTCTTGCTTTGTATATCAGTTACAAGGTTTGTAACTGCTCCATACTTTAAGATAGAATTGAAAAAAGCTCCATTCATCTTTTTTAACTCCTGTTTAAGTGCCCAAGTAATTCACTACAACATGAAGCCTTGCTTTTATAATTTGACTTCAAAACTGTTGGCAGACAAAGCATGCACTTGCAGCGATGAAAAGTATTTTATATTACTGTTCAATAAAAATGTGCATGAAATTATATCCAATCTAAATGGTTGTCTTTTTTGTGCCCCTGAAACACAAGCAACCCACGCCCAGTTCACCAGTCTTGAAAATAAAATCTGAATAAAATGACAAGATGTTGTAGGATCCAACTTCTGGTGCTAATTCTTCTGAAATATTTCTCTTGGGAAATACGCTATCTCGGAAAACATCCCTTCAACCAAGACCATTTTATCAATAAAGGTACACACAGCTGGAGTTAAGCAACAATTAATGCCTTTAATGATTTTTAAATGTTGTCCCGTTTTGCAGAGGTGTTAAATTCCAATCCTGTAGAGCTGCAGTATTATATCTGCAGGTTTAACTCCAGTTCTGGAGCACCGCAGTGTCTTTTGGTTTTACTCCAGTCCTGGAGGGCTGCAGTGTCTGCAGGTTTAACTCCAGTCCTGGAGGACAACAGTATCTGCTGGTTTAACTCCAGTCCTGGAGGTGTCTGCTGGTTTAACTGCAGTCCTGGAGGGCCACAGTGTCTACAGGTTTAAATCCAGTCCTGGAGGGCCACAGTGTCTGTAGTTTTATGTTCTTAATTCATTAACTGATGGTGAAACCTTGCAGGAGACAATGCTGGGAGGTGGAGTCTTTGTTCAGTAGCGATGCTATTGGTCAGGCATGATTTTAAATAAAAGAAGTGACGTCATTTATAAGAGGCCAGTGCTAAAGCCCCCTTTCACTGTGGCAGACTGAGATAAAGCTTTATTTTAACCTCCAGTGTTGTAGATTTATAGTCTAATATCTTAATAGCTATCGCAGCTGTGGGGAAAACAGGATTAGCAGTGCTAGAGTGTGAGATGTTTCTATTGGAACGCAATCAGAGGTTCTTTGAATAGCCTCTTGAAAAACAAGTGTAACATTATCCAAACAAATTAATCACTTTCTGTTATTTTCTGAAGATGTTTTTCTCAATGGCACACCCACCCTACCTTTAGGGAAAGCCATTAAATAAACTCAGATAAATGTGTCTTTTTTTTCTGGTTAGGAACTAGGGAAGATGTGAATACACATTGGAGAAATGTAATCCATTTCTAGAAATCACTTTCTTATAGGATCCTTAGTGTTTGGTCTCCCGTTAGTTTGCATTGCTCCTTGAATCCACACACACCGCATCAGGCTGACGTCAGTTTTCATCATATATGAAGATATATATGTCAATTTTTTTGAGAGCCACGCCTCAATTGTGGTTGGTGGACAGGCTATTTGGTTTTCTGAACATTACAAAGCCATCAGCCTTGTTCCTGCGTAGTGTGGAAAAGTCCTGCTTTAACTGCTGAAATGCGCCAGACTATGTTTGTCCTCAGGCCAGCAAGAGAGAATGTGTGGGAAAATCGCTGCTGTTTTCACTGTAAACTGCGGATAAGTTTTGTTTTTTTTTGCAGCAGAGGAAGCCTGTTTCGCTGGGGCGATCGCACTTTGTGTGTCACGTACCCCGGCTTACTCGGGGTAAATGCGATCTGGGATGCAGTCGGTTTTTCCCCCAAAACCCACGCTTAGGCACATTTCTGGGCAGCGCCCCTTTTACGGAGACGTGATGCACTGACTGTGGGAAGGTTATGAGATTTCCACAGGAGCTCCTCTAAACGTTCTGTAGAGGGCTGCCCTGCAGATCCCCCCACCCCAGCCGCCCCCTCTCGCATTTTTTCTTGAACTCGTTCCATGGCTCCTGGCAGCTCTTGGCAGGGCGGGGTCCAAACTGGGGGGGGGGGGGGGGGGGAGCCATAGCCGTGTTTGTCAGGAAATGTCACCAGTCCCGTTCGAGCGGCTCTGTGTACACGTATCACAATGGCTGCTGGAAGGAAGCGGTTCGTTTCGCATCCTGTTTTTGGGAGGTTCCGCACCTCCACATTTGGGAAGGAGCTGGGCCAACTTCTCCAGAGAGATTCCAGAGGTGAGGCTTTGTCCAAACAGCCAAATCGACGCGGGATCGAATGCATATATGAGCATGCGATTGTTTGGTGACAACCACAGCTCATTCAGCCCAACTAGGCTAGACATTTTATCTGCAGTCAAGAGCGTACATAAGTGCACAATGATAAAAAACGTGATAACAAAATCTAGCTCTGTGAAAAGCCTTTTGTCTTATTACGAAACTTTTGATAAATAGAAAAGGAAAACATTGCACAAACAAAACTGGGGATTTGAACTTTTTGAAGTTCGCTTCCCCATTGATTTTCTGAAAACCTACAGAAAGTAGAGATATATGTATATATATATGGTTTGTTTAAAGTCTAGAAAGTTGAGATATTGAACAAACCAAGGTGTGTTCCTGCACAGTCCGGGAGTCAAGCTCAGCAGTGCATGCTGGGTCGCCAGATGGGGATTTTAAAGGAATATATGTGTCACGTGCTGGTGTGACACGTCTGGGAGGGAGATGCGGCAGTTCCGGGTGTGCATTGTTGGTTGCCGTATGGAGAGAGAGAGCACACCCACACAAACAAGAAAACACATAAACACCTTCACCCTTTCCCCCTCACGTGTTCCAGGCGAAAATAATAAACTGAAACAACCAACTAAAATAACAAAGACCAAAGAATGTAAAACCCAGCCACAGCTTTTCAGCTCGCTGCTGGGATCTGCTAGCCAACTTATCAGTTGACCGGTTTATTTGTCTTTTCGTGTTCTGCCGAACGAAACACAAAAACAGACGCTCTCTCGGTGTGTGTGCTCTCGACCCTGAACTGCGGAGAGAAACACACCTTTAAGCACCTGGGCTGATTAGCTAGCGCAACCCAGGTACATGCAGTCATTACTGCACATAGTTTTTTTTATGCTGAAATGTGAAAATCGATTTTCCTTTATTACCGAAACACAAGATGGGTGGCGCTGACGAGGTGACATCTGGTAATGGCTCTTCGCTGAAGAGTCCGACCGTCTTTTTAACCTCCGCGAGCTTCACATGCTTGGCACAATCTTGCCTGGGGAAGTAAACTTCCATGTCCGCAATCTGCTAACAATAACACTCCAAAGTAAACAATGAGTGGTCATCAGCGTGCATGACACACCTATGAAAACAGCTCGGACGGGCGAGGAAAAAAAAAAAGCGGAGGTCTGCAGAGATAGCGGTTGAGACGTATTCTGTGTATCTCCGTGGCTCCCCATGGCTTCTGCAGTTCCACGGAGGGCTCAACTTTACGTCTTTTTAGTAATTCAATCTCATTCAAATCGCTCCATTTTGATTAAAAGCTTCCTGCCAGGAGAATGTGGGGAGTAAAGGAAAGCAAACATTTTAGTGTGGTTTCTCTTGAAGTCAATGTTGTGTCCACAGTAGACCTATCTATACAATTAAAGTACAATCAGACAAGATTTTAAAAAAACAACTTGTAGTCCAAAGATTACTTTCTCCCAGTTTCAAATTCCCAGTCAAAAGTAATTCTCTCACTGCTACAAAATAGAGTGTGTGGCTGGGACCCATCCGCACAGGAACAGTGCATTAGCAGATACTAGACCATGGGGCCCATCCACACACTGGAACAGTGCCTTAGCAGATACCTAATCATGGGGCCTATCCACACACTGGAGCAGTGCCTGAACAGATACCAAACCGTGGGGCCTATCCACACACTGGAACAGTGTCTTAACAGATAGCAGATTGTCCTCCGTTGAAGCAGTCTGCCAATTGTTTGCATTCACTTTCAAACAGCTGCTCAATCAGTACGTTTGAGGATTTCCCTCATAAACCCCAGAAGTGACACATTGATATTTCTTTAGCTGGGTCCCCATTGGCTGTTACAGCAGCTTGTCAAGGTCTTCAAAAACCATGCAAATATGACAAAGTACAGAGCAGTAATAGACTAGAACAACACAAAGGCAAAAGTACATTCAATAAAAAAGCATAAATAATCATAAAGCTTCCTATGAAAAAGAAAATAACTTTGCTTACAGGCCATTGCTATTAAAATTAACAATATGTCCTTATGTGTGATACCAAATGTGAAATATAATATAAAAATGTGAATTAGCATATGTAAAATGTAAAAAAAAAAAAGGGCACGAGGAACAACTGTACATCCTCTGCAGCACATCCTCTTGGGTATGACTCGATATAGAAGCGCACAAGATACTCTTCCTTCCTGTAGGTGAGTGCTCCTCCGGTCTGCCTGCCTTTTTTGTACATTAGACAGGAAGCTTTGGTCCTGACCTCCACACATTAGCACTCCAGTGACCTGAAACAGTCAGCCTCCCTCCACCAAAGCCTGTCAAGAACAGCTTCTATCCACTAAGACTACAGTCAGGAACAGCCTCCATCCACAAACACTACAGTCAAGAACAGCTTCCATCCACTAAGACTACAGTCAGGAACAGCCTCCATCCACAAACACTACAGTCAAGAACAGCTTTCATCTACTAAGACTACAGTCAAAAACAGCTTACATCCACTAAGACTACAGTCAGGAACAGCCTCCATCCACTAACACTACAGTCAAGAACAGCTTTCATCCACTAAGACTACAGTCAAAAACAGCTTCCATCCACTAAGACTACAGTCAAGAATAGCCGCCCCCTACCAACCCCTGCCCAGAACAGCTTCCATCTACTAACACTATAGACAAGAACAGCCTCCCTCCGCCAATGCTACAACCAGGCATAGGCTTCATCTGCCAATGGCGCAGCCATGGACAGCCTCCATCCACCAATGGAGGTGGGGCAGTGGGTAGCACTGTTGCCTCGCAGCAAGGAGGTACTGAGTTTAAAACCTTTCTGTGTGGAGTTTGCATGTTCTCCCTGTGTCTGGGTGGGTTTCCTCTAGGTACTCCAGTTTCCTCCCACAGTCCAAAGACATGCTGGTAGGTTAATTGGAGACTCCAAATTGCCAATAGGTATGAGTGTGTCAGTGAATGGTGTGTGTGCCCTATGATAGATTGGCAGCCTGTCCAGGGTGTATTCCTGCCTCTTGCCCAATGCACACTGGGATAGGCTACAGCACCCCCCGTGACCATGCCCAGGATAAGTGGGTATAGACAATGGATGGATGGACAGACAATTGAACCTTTGAAAAATTTGTTTTGTTTCTTGCCATATTGTGATGTCCTATATGAACTCCAATTTTTTTTTTAATTGCAATTTATTATACGACATAAAGAACAAACTCCAGTTCGTTTCCAGCCTACACTCATTGTACACAAAGTAATAAGTTAGGTAATAAAAGCTAAATCAAATGCAAATCAGTCTATATCCATATAAATCTCTCTTTTACACAATAAGCAGAGCCCTGGTGGCCGTGCTGTGGAATGTGTGAAATTTGTCAGTGGCACATCGCATAAGTGCCTCCTTCCTTCTGGTGACTCAGACTGATGAGGAATCGGTTTAATTAGTTTACACACAAACATGATGGCTGAGGTATTAGTCAGAGGCAAGCCCATGTATTGATACCAATCTTCAGCTCAGGAGTGGAGACCATGAATGGAAGAGACCATTGTTCAGGAAGCTCCGTGCGGATGAGTGTAAAAAAACGCTAAGTCACTTCCCCCACCTCAGCAGAGATCTGTTCCAGCGCTGAATCTCAACTCATGGAATGTGATACATAAACTCTGAAAAATCAATTGTTGGATTTACTTTAATTAATTATTTGTATATTAAGTGTAAGTGACTTCAACAGATTAACTAGACAACTTCCCTTGTTAATAAAACACAATTTTATTAAACGTGTTCATGTAATATTTGTGACTCAAACAGATTATTTAAACTTTCTCTTGTTGATCAAACTGGCTTTTATTAAGCATGCTCAGTTGTTTGTATTACTTAAAAATGACATTTATTTTAGGTAATACAAAACTAATCTCTGTGTGTAAGTTCAATGTACTTCATCTATGTTTAAAACACTGATTTCTACATGGTACAAATTTTTTAACAATATTGCATGCACCCATATTTTCAAATGTAAGCAGCCTGCATAAGCAAATGTGCAAATCACATTTGGTACCACTGTAAAAAAAAAAAAGTAACTGTTTTTACAGACAAACTGTTACTGAAATAATGATCCAAATCTGTGAAATGAGGTTGAGCCGTTCCAATTGTAATGCAGTTCTGCGGTTGGTTTAAACTTGAGGTTTAAACTCCAGCTAAGCACACTGCAATTGATCCTTTAATTTCTATATGCTTTGTTTACACATTTACACAATTAATGGTAAGAGCTCTATAATTAGTGAAGAATATAACTTATAAATGTCTCATTAAATTAATACAATAATCCAAAATTTATGTGTTTCACACTACTGTTTGTTTTTTGTGAACGTTCGAAACCAAAGCATTAGCTTCAAATAATGGATTTCATGTCTTGAGTGGTAACACCACACAATATATAAAAACGATAACAATAGGCTATCCATTAATAATATCTTCATGTAGCTGAAACCTAAGAAGCAAATTACAGAAAATCTACATTTAGACCAGTAATTTGTATTTGCAAATGTGATATTTTTACCTAAGTCTGTAGGGCTTTACAAGAGCCGTGTGCTGTGGCTTCTTCTTCCATTACACCAATGACTCACATACTCATACCTATGGGCAATTTAGAGTCTCCGATTAGCCTACATGCATGAAAGTTGAGTACCCGGAGGAAACCCACGTGGACACGGGTAGAAATCCACGCAGAGAGGCCCAGACCGGGATTCAAACCCAGCACCTTCTTGAAATTCACTATACTTTTACATGTATTTAATCAGTCAAAGTCAAGTGCCAGAGTGCTACCAACCTTGCTGCCCCCAGGAAATAAGGTAGAAGTAGAAACATACACAGTAGAATAAATATTAATTAATTCAAACAGAAAAAAATTAAGTAATCTGACTTGTAATGATTTTTCATTTTTTGAGTGTATGGATGAGTTAAATATGTGCTGTTTGTGCGTGTGTGTGTGTGTGTGTGTGTGCACATGTGCATACGCACACGTGTGTATCGTTTCCATCACTCTTACATCTTCACGTTTCCCCTTTAGAACATTGCAGTCCTCCCAGATGCAGACAGGGTGGAGGGCGCTTCTCCTCTCACTGTGATTCTTACTCTGTGGTTTATTCCAGCTCCTGAGCTGCTGCACACCGAAGATACAGCCCCATCTCCTCCTAACAGGGGCTGGGCTGAGGAAAGCCTATCAAATAGCCTTTGCCATGGTGTCCACATGCATCCCATTCATTTAGCAGACTCTCTTATCCGGAACAGCTTACAAATACAAAGTGCATTAGCGTATTTCTTTAAAAAAAGGCTCACCAAGAGCAGCAGTAACTCCTGGTACTGATTAGCAAGCGTGTGTCGTGCCATCCCGGATGCCAACTGATGGTCAGCAAGCGTTCTGCAAATCCCCGCTATGGCAGCTTACTGGGGACAGGACCCCTCATCAACTATTTCTGATTCTCTTAACAGCTGATCCTCATGTCAACTGCCTGACCTCAAATGACTACTGGCAGGCCGCTGTAGTGCCTATTTAAAAAATGTCGGCTGACCAACGCCTTGCTAACAGTGGGCCGTTAATAGGCCGCTGTATGCTTGTTTGCTGAGGCAACACTTCATAGTCGGTAACAGTGTTCCAAAAGGAGCTAGAATCCATTTCAGACTTGGTTACCAGATGCAGCCATCATGGTGAAGCTATTCAACTAGCGTGGCATAGAATCTACTGAGATGAGATGCAAAGACTGCTAGAAAAAGTCAAGGGGTATCGGGTAACCCAAACTCGACAGAAAGAAAGGGAATGAGCATTTAAAATTTTAAACTAAAAGTCAAAGAAGCCAAGACTCAGACCAAATGGTCATCCATAGGTCCACAGGTCATCGGTTTGCAACTGAAAACAGTCATAGTTTCTGCTCATGCTAGTGGGGGGGTTCAGTCAGCCATTGAACATTGTACAGCACTAAACATCCTCAGGCTGCAGTGTAAATATTTTCTAACCAATCACATCAACTCATAGAAGGCGGGGTCTGTTCTGAAGCCAGCAAATCAAACTGCTGAATCAAACATAAACTATGACACAGAGGGAAGTGGCTGAATAGTGAGAGGAGCGTGCCGAACATGTCGCTCTTTCAACACTGTCCTCGAGTAATCCGACCAGTGGTTGAGCTGGCACATCCCTGGGGTAGCCAATCGCGGCTGCAGCATCACAGCTGCAGCGGAATCTCTGATTACACACATCATCAGCCCCGAGTCTCCAACCTCGCTGCACAAATCCCCCACCGTAATCAAAGCCCAGGAAGTGCCACAATTAAACAATTATGATGCATGCATGCATCATATGCATCATATGCAATGCATGACGCATTGTCCATGGATGGATAAGGGTCCTGTTGACTAGGATTCCAATGCTGGGTACGGCCTTATCGGCTGTTGCCTAGTCATGCTGTATGGAAGGGAAGCACTCCTTCCATGAATTGTGCTAGCTCGTTCAAAGCAAACACCTCATGAGGTCGAGTGGTGCAGGCACTCTCTCCAACAGCACTCTCTCAGGTGTTTTTTTATCTCTTAACTTTCCTTAGAATGCACACGGTGGTTCTTCTTATTGTTTCTTGTTTCTCTTTATTATTCTGTTTCTTGTTTTGTTTTTTTGCTGCATAACAACTCAGAACAATAGTCACCTGGCTTTGTAATCACTGGAGTGTTTTTCAAGGGGGGGTTTACAGTCCTTCCTGTCACACGGGGTCGGACAGGAAGTTGGCCGCGCTAACAATGTGAAGAAAGGAGAAAGGTCTTCTTGATTGCTAATGGAAAGGGCAATCAAAGAATCAAGGTCGTGCTTTTTAAGCCACATCATCCAGCAATACCTGCTAGCACTCCCTGGCCTCATGTAGCATATATCATGAAGCTGTCACAGTATTAGACATTGGTATCAGTAAATAAAGATAACATTCTAAAAAGGTCATGATGTAGAGTGCAATTTTGATATTTAAACGGTTGCCCTGGAGTTATTCGTCTTTCATTTTTTTTATGCCTGACCAAGCAGGGCAAGGACGAGCTCTCAAATCTCTCTGTGTGACATATAGGAGATATAAAATTGCTGGGGGTACAGGTTTGCCATCTTGAGAGCCTGTGGATGAGCAGGCAGATCCCGCTGAACCATAATGAAAGAAATAATGCTGAACAAAATGACTGTGCAAAGCTAGGCATTTAGCATGATGCATTAATAAACGCTTGCTGGCACACATTTTCCCTGCTAGGTTAAGCAGCAATAACAACACAGTGCAATTTTTAGCAGATGTACTCATCACATGAAAGACTGCTCACCCCTGTAACATCTATGGATGTTCACCATCTCTGCACAATCAACGGGGCCTGTGTTCAAAAGTGCATAGAAGCTCATACGGAAGAAAAACTATGTTTCATGAAGTGTAATTGGTATAATTATGAAATATAATTATATCAACGTTAAGTACTCTGGAGTGTGTTTTTTCTGCATGGTGTGGGTGAATGGGGGTTGGATTATGGTTAGGGTTAGGGTCATGTGAGAAAAAAAAACATGTACAGGACAATATATAATGCTGCTTTAATGTTTCTACTTTAATGATGCAGTTATATCTGGAAACTGAAATCCTCATGCCTTCCACATTCCGCATTCCGTGATGCACATGATTCCAGCTCTGCAGCATGCTTTGCAACAGGTAGCATGCAATGCCTTAAAGGGACAATTGCCAGGGCACTGTAGCAGGATCCACTGGGGACCAGATCCCAGAAGCTTCCGGATGCCACCACGGACCCCTCCGCACTGGGTTTAGCGTTGCCTATAAATGCGAATCCCTTAATTCACTGAGCTTGCTGCAGCTCAGCGCCATGCCACTGCCTCTGGCTGCGACCTCAAATGGGACGTTCTGCAGCAGGATGCTTGGGGGGGTTGGGGGGGAGGGAGTGGGGGGAGTTGGGGGTGGCACGGAAAAAAATAAGAGAAAGAATCTTGCAATGGAACACAAACAGACCCCAGAAGCCTGTTGGGACAGAGTTCCTGTGGGCAGCCCTAGGAGCGCCCCCACTGGCTGGGCCCGTCCCACGGGAGCCAGACGGCTTCCTCCCCTCCCACATCTGAGGAAGTCTCGCCAAGCCTGCGGCGGTGGGGTGGAGTGACCTGCCCGCCCGCAGACACCTCTTTCGCTCAGTGACCGCAGCGAGCAGCTCTGAGCAGGACCCTCCCTCCCGAAAAAGCCTTGCAGTCCCCCCCGTGCCCCGCGCCATGAAGACCGCCGGACTACCTTCTCTTCTTCTCCTCCTCTCTCTCCTGCTGATCAGGACAGGTACTCCTCCGCTTACCTCCCTCCTCCCTGCCGCCGGCCGCTAAACGGAGACCTGATGTGCGCAGAGTGCACCTCGCAGACCGGGAACCCGCTCTCTGTGTTCCCCAATTGCAGTGGAAACGAGGCCAGGTTCCTCTCGTCTACAGTGCTTTGTAATGGTACATGTACGTGGGTGCGTGGGTGGATTTCTGTGGTTTCACTACCTTCAAAGCGGATTTTTCTTTACTTTTTGTGGTCCAACTTTTATACGCACATTTATTCGTGATTTGGGGTTGTGGATATTTTACATATTAGGTCTTGTCTCAGACAGTTTGTGTTTGTGTGCATTTTTATTCTTTTTATATCTGAAATCCTGGCACTAAGAGGTCTTATGGGGCAGTGGGCTTGGTTTTTCAGAAGTAGACCCCAATATTCTCAATTAACTCGATAAACTCAATATCGAATATATAATTAATTGGTTTATTCCGATTAGTTTATCTTCATAGTACTGTCCTCTTAATGACTCTAAAGCCCATTCATATGAATGATAAACACATCAGTACAACATGAACATTTTACCAGATTGTGCTTTAACTGAGCTCACAGTCATTTTTTTTAACAGCATGTAAGATGCCAGCAGTTCAGCAGCAGCTGGCAATACAGGTTCGAGAACCCCAATAAATCACATCTGCGGTGACGGTATCGATGTTCATTTTAAGCAACACCACAAAAGCAAGTTCGGAGAGGCTTTCTGACCGCTCTTTCGGCCGCATCAAAAGACGACTAAACGAGCCCCTTCCGCGGTTAGCGGCGGCTTTGAGCTGGCGATGAGAGCCGCCGATCTTTCCGTCCCGCGGGTTCTCCGCATCGCATCCCGAGTTACGCGCACGCAGCCTTTCCGGCGCGGATCTAGTGGTAGCGAACCATTCCCCGGGCGGTGATGAGGCGGGCCGGCCGAAGTGGTGCTCGGGAGCCGGTGCCTTTCGGCTCTGGCGACTGTGTCCGGCCTGATTCGCGGAGGAGTTGGCGCTTGGCGCTGGGAGGTGTTTTTTTTTTATTGCGTGGAACGCGGCGAGATTGCTGCTCTGTGTCTGCGCTTCGCCCTCCGCTCTGTGCTTTTTCCTTCACAGTACTGCCACGTTGAGACCCTCACTGGGAAAGAAACAGGGGTAGGAGATGAAAGAGGCTGATGGTGTTGTTATGTCGTGTGCTTAAAATGATTGTAGAATATGATTTCGAATGGAAAGTATGGCTTTTAATGGAAGTTTCAGTGATAAGCTGTTCCATGCAGTATCTCTCAATAGTTTACACACATGGAAACAATTTCTTATTGTTTAATGATATACAGTAAGTAAGTCATTTTAAAAGGTTTAAATGTTCAGCTCTCAAGCTATCGTGAAATGTGATACTGGCATGGCAAATTACTTTCCAAACTAAAAGGAAAAAGAACAAAAGTATGCTACAGCCCGCTTATATTGTAAAAATGTATTGTAAAAAAACGTATTAAGTGTGTTATTAAGTTAAGTGTATGCCCTTAAGAGGCCAAAATCAGCATCTGTGAGTGGGCTGTGAGTAACATACAGAATTCACAGTATGAACAGCACTTTTTTGGACAGTGTATTTTTGGTGCTCTCAGTGATAGTCCCATAGAACACTTAGAAATGGGGCATTCTGTGCTGTTCCCATGGAACACTGAGACCCAGGGTATTCTAAATGTCCCCATAGAACACTGAGACAAAGGGAATTCTGTGCTGTCCCTGTAGTACACTGAGACATGGAGCATTCTGTGCTGTTCCCATAGAACACTGAGACAAAGGGAATTTTGTGCTGTCCCTGTAGTACACTGAGACATGGAGCATTCTGTGCTGTTCCCATAGAACACTGAGACATGGAGCATTCTGTGCTGTTCCTATAGAACACTGAGACATGGAGCATTCTGTGCTGTTCCCATAGAACAATGAGACAAAGGGAATTATGTGCTGTTACCATAGAACACTGAGACATGGAGCATTCTGTGCTGTTCCCATAGAACACTGAGACAAAGGGAATTCTGTGCTGTTACCATAGAACACTGAGACAAAGGGCATTCTGTTCTGTTCCCATAGAACACTGAGATAAATTGAATTATGTGTTGTTCCTCTAGAACCCAGAGACAGGGCATTCTGTGCTGTTCCCATAGGACACTAAGACACAGGGCATTCTGTGCTGTTCACATAGAATATTGAGACAAATGGCATTCTGTGCTGTTCACATAGAATATTGAGACAAAGGGCATTCTGTGCTGTTCACATAGAATATTGAGACAAAGGGCATACTGTGCTGTTCACATAGAACTCTGTGATACAGGGTATTCTGTCTAATCCCACAGAATTTTCAGATGCAGGGCATTCTCTAGCTGAACCAAACAGCAAGGAAGATAATTACAGACCCAGACCTGAGCAGTTAATATGCAGAAATAAGTGAAAAATAACACATTTGTTCCCAAAGTTTATTTTGTGTGTATATAGAACTATAGTGATAATGTGACTTCACTACCTCTTCTAACTCACTGTACTGATAGTCAGTAAGTAAGTTTGTCAGTTAGACTAATGCCTAGTACCAACATGGCTCCAGATTTTATCATGCGGGGCAAAGGAATGTACTAAATCATTTTTAAATGTTATGCAAGTACATGAACAAAGCAACTTTGGGAACACATATTTGGCGACAATAGAATCAACTACAGGTTTAGGCCCTGAATGGTCAGAGAAGAATTTGATCTCTGATTGGATCACGGAAAAGTAAAAGAGGAGTGGCTTTCATCTGTTTATGTTTCCTAACTGTGGGCGTCGCCCTGAGAAAAATTGTACTGCAGTGTGTGCCTGGAGGACCGATCTCTCCAGAGATATGCAGTGGGAACCAGACCGCCCCCCTTTCTCACAGTGCGGACAATTACTGTTCGACTACTCCGCGCCCCACAAATCTGGGGCAGTAAACGCTCAATGTCACATCAAATCTGAGTCACTGCGTACCCATAGATGGAATGAATTAGACTTTTTTGTTTGCCTCTTTACTTTTTGTGATATACGTGGGAAATGTTTAAAAACTACTGATTAGTAAAATGCTATGGCGTATTAGCTTTTTAAATGCATTACACTATCAGGTACAAAAAGTTTGGCAGCAAATCTGAAATCAGCTCCCCCCTCCCCCATTGACTTTACAGGACTGCATGTTTCAGGTCATGCTAGTGGCTGGCGTGCCACGGATACTGACATGGACATGTAAAAATACGCTAACAATGAAAGGTCTGCTAAGTTTACAGCGCAGCTGTGGAATTACCGGTGCTGTCGCTAAAACTGCAGCCTCTGGCTCTTGTGGGTACACATGCGCACACACGTGAATGTATGCAGCCTCACCCGCTGCCACTCACACACACACACACACAAACACGCTCGTACGCAGCCGAGGGGAAGGGGAAAATGGCAGGGAGGAGGCAGCATTCATCTTCGGTAGCGACAGCAACAGGAAGGGTTTAATGGCTGGTTAGGATGGGGCGGCCTCGTGGGGGGGGGGGGTGCAATAGCAAGGCTCAGACAGGATACAGCTTTGCACAAGTTCGCTCACATAAAAGGGGATCCCCGGCACAGTGTCAGCGTTAGCGTTAGAGGTGGGTACCCTGGCACCGTTCCCCCTCCAGCTTACCAGAACAGTGAAGAAGAACTGGGTGAATTATGCTGTCCATTCAGTCAGCCTGCAGCCCTGCAGGCCACATTTCCACACATTATTATGTTTGAAAATTAACATGCTAAAATAAATAACCATGTTTAAACAGCTGGATTATTTACTGAAGAACTAGCCATGCATTTAATGTACATATATCACATTCCTGAAGGGCGACAGTGTCTGCTGAATTTCACTGTTTCAGCACCTGCAAAGCAGCCCATACATCCACCATTTTGATTGTAGTTTATGAACACATTTTGTTGAATTAATGTTTTGTTTCTTGTAAAAAACACATTTTTGCCCATTCAAGGCTAACACTTTACCAAACTGAAATAATATATAACCAATAGATTAACATTTATTGTTTGCTAAGTATTATTTGACATAAGACATTTTAAGTGTAATATAAAAGGTTGTTGGGTCATATAAATGTCAGTAACATGCGGTGGGATACAGCATGTAGGGTATTTTTTCAGTAAATAAGTACACATGTTAATATACCCTGTGCACCGAAATGAGTGAAATGAGAAGACTCAATGACTGCACATCTCTGTGATCTGTTAGCCTTCCTTCCACAGGGAGTCCCTGCCCACACTGACTGCACATCTCTGTGATCCCCTAGCCTTCCTTCCACTGGGGCAGAACAGCATGCACACCAACAATTACAGGCATAAAAATGTTTGAATAGAAGAGTGTTCAATCAGAACAGACTATTCAGCCCATCTAGGCTCACCATATCACCCCTCCCCCCCAAATTGAAAGAGGATCCAGCACTGTGTCAGAACTGGACTTGAACAGCCAGAATGTCTCTGATTCTTCTACATGACCTGGCAAGCTGTTCCACACATTCCACACAACAACTCTGAGCAAGGGATACAACTCAATATCAGTGCAAATTTTACCTTTTTTGAATCTCCTGTTATGCCCCCTTCGAAAATGGAATGTGAAATATCTATGATAGTCCACTCACAATTCTCCCCGAGACCCCCAATACATCTTTCCTTTGTTGTTAACTGTTCACATTTTTATTGAAATTGTTTCTGTTCCCTGTTTAGAATCAAATACAACAGATCCGTCGCCAAGTACAGTTCCAGGACCAGGTGGACAATCAATCCCAACAACAACTCCAACAACTCCAAATAATAACACAACAACAGACATAGGCGGAGGTGAGTCACGAAAATGAAACATTTATTTTGGACCTTTCACAAAGAATTCCCAACGAGTGAGTTATTCAGGAAAATACTGGCGCTATATCCTGATTCTCAATGCAAAAAAGTAACATTTTCAATTATCACTTCATGGCAAATAAACTCAGTTAGAGTACTTTTCATTCCAATAGAGTAACTACTCACCCTGGACTAATAAAAACATTTGTGAAAGTTGATTTAACACTAGGAATTTTGCCGTGGTGTTTGGAATTAAACTGTTATCTGTTTTTTTAGCTACATAGGTTTATAACAACCCCTTCAAAATAGTTGTTCCCAGCACTACACATAAATATTAAGAACTGTTAAAGCCTTTTCAAAGAACTTATAGACATACTATAGTATTTTTTTTAAAATATGTACATTCTAAGACCATGCAAAGTACTGTGGCTCATTATAATTACATTTGCATGTCGTTTCAACTGAACATTTAAGTTTGAATTCTAGAATCACAGTGTCATCTGTTTCAATGAAACATTTAAGTTTGTATGCTATAATCACCCGGTCATCCATTTTAACTAAAATTGAAACTTGGATTCTTGAATCACACTGTCATCTGTTTCAACTAAACTTGAAGCTTGGATTCTAGAATCACATTGCCACCTGTTCCAACTTTATGTTTGGATTCCATAATCATAATGCCACAAAAAAGAATGAAAGCTTTTCTCCACGCTGAAGTGACCTGAATTTTTTGTCAAATTTTCCAGTGTGTTGTGCCACTTTATGATATTAATAGGCAAGCCTCTCGCTGTGTTATTTTGCATTCTGTACACACTACTTAAGACAAGCTAATATTCACAATGTATACATTAGACAAACAGTAAGTGTTGAGAGGCTAATTTAATGACTAATTTAATGGATGACACTATCTTTTCAGATTCAAATGCAACTTCAAGTGTAACCCAAACAGGATCAACACTAAATCCGAAAGAAGACTCTCCAAGTGGGTTCAACTCTCGCGACCTTATTTTCGGTGTATTTCTAAATAAAAGCCTGTCAGGCAACTCTGGCTAAATTTGTTCCATTGATCTAAATCACAGGTGTCAAACTCCAGTCCTGGTGGGCTACAGTGTCTGCTGGTTTTCAGGGTGTTCCCAGCATCAGTGGTTCATTTAAGTAATTTATTGGCTAAGGAATCCACACACCTTGTTCTCTAGGCCTTAATTAGCAGCTGATTGAAAGAAAACCACAAAACCCCACAGACACTGCAGCCCCCTTGGGATTCAGTTTGACAGCCCTGATCGAAATGTTATTTTTGTTTATTTTCCCCTTTGTTCATTTGTAAACACCCTCATGTGTACAAGTAAGCATTGTGATCGCATTTACTGTTAGAGTGCCAGTGTGTCATGGGTGTGTTATGATGACCTGAAATACAAAAACTATTCCTTAGGGTCTCACAAGTGTGAACACATTCACTGCCTTTCAATTTCATAAGTCAAAGTCAAAACCACTGGAATTTTCCTACTAAGTGTTAGTCGACAGCAGTTTTTGTGCAAATCTCACCCCCACGGTAATACAGAGTTTTTCCACATTTCAGAAACAAAGCCAACTGATGCAGCCACAGTCACCTCAGCACCGGGCAGTACCCTAGAAACAGGTAGGAGGGGACCACATTTCAGGCTATTTCCATTGCAGTTCATCCCTCCTTCTGCTTCAAGGGTCAAAGGAGGTCACCATCATGCTTAAGGTTGCCAGACAGCCATAGTTGACAACCCCAAAATGTAGCTGAGTAGATAAACAATCATGGGGGGAAGTTTCAGGGTAAAAATATACAGGTGTCAGTGATAGACAAGGGAATTTAGAGTGAATATATGGGGAGGAAGGGGTTCCTCTACAAACCACTCAGTCATTGCTCATTTTCCGCCGTGGTCTGAAGACGCATCTCTTCAGACTATACCTGGACTAACTATCACTACTCTGCAGGGCACTATCAAACAAGAATTGCTCTTATCATTTGAATCCTAATTTGTTCCTGTAGCACTTTTATGTGATGCTTGTATCTCCATCCAGCGCTTATACTGTAGCGTTATCTTGACATTGTAGCTTGTCGTTGGGTCGCCCAGTTTGACTTACCATAACTTTCTGACCTAGCCTATGCTTACTTTCTGAACTGAACTTAATGTGTTCATGGCTATGAATAACTGTTACATAATGATTATTGTGCATTATTGGACCAGTGTTTTGGAGGGTTATAATTCCAGCCTGGAATTTGGCAACACGAGGTAGTCTGTAGATTCAGGGGTTATGCAAACGAAGAGAGAGGCAGGCAACCAAGATACAAAAGCACTGCAGCGCAAATTATATGCATTTCAACAGTGCTCTGAGATAGGAGTCAGAAGAAAGAGTTACATTCAGACACAAACACAGCTAGACAGTGCAGTTGGTAGTAGGAGCCAAGGAAAGCTTATTTATTGTGTAGGGCATTGTTTTTGAAAAGGCACAGATTTGGGCCAATAAAACATACATAATTCAGGTATGTATTAAATATTGTTAAGCACACTTAAGTATTGTTCTTATTTACTGCAAACAGAAACCAACACAGTGGGGTTAAGGTTGCTATGGTGACCAGAAACGGCATAATTCGGCTGAGGAAAGGGTGTCCTGCCATGTTTCACACAATATTTCTTGTTTCTTTGAAGCACCTATGACTACCCCCTCGGCAAACGAGACAGGACAAATTGAGGGAAATGATGGCCAAACTGAGAACATGACCAATTCAGCAGGTAGGAACAGCTTTTATTTACTTAGTCAGATTAAAACATTTGGCAAACTAGCCGTTGCACCACAGCATCACTCGACGTGAAGGCCAGTATTTCACTCGATGCACTTTTAAATCGCAGTTTTAATGAAAATGTGAAAGTTTCGGTTGGGATGGGAATGGCGCTGACTTTCCCGCTCAGCACATCCACACGTTGGGCGTGCTGTCCGAACTGCAAGAGCAATCGTACAAGTTCCTTACAAAAGCGTGGCACAACTGTAATGGTTTTCATTTGCGCAGATCTCCCAGATACCACCATCACCAGCAAGCCAAAGGAGACAGGACCCACTACGGCAGGTACACCATCCATCCATTTTATAAACCGCTTACTTTTGGTCAGGGTTGTGGAGTGGGGGTGCCTATCCCAGCTGACATTGGGTGAAAGGCAGGAGCACACACCCTAGACAGGCCACCAATCCATCCCAGGGTGTACACACCATGCACTCACTCATACATACACCAAGGACAATTTATGTGTCTTTGTACTGTGGGATGAAACTCGAGTTAAAGAAGATTTTTGTCGGCATAAAAAGCTTGTGTTTTAATTATAAAGCATGAGGCAAAATAAAGGTGTCTCAGGTCATCAGCTTCTGAGACCTCAAGCCAATATCGCCTGTCCACAGTTGTTAAATTAGCTCATGTCCTTTCCACAGGAATATGAGCTACCTCACTGCCCATACACAAAGGCAGAACAGAGTGATGCGTGATTCATGATCTTCCTAAACAGCTGCAGTAACCTTCAACACTTTCTGCTAATTACGACTTAAAGGTCCTAGAGATCTTTATGGGAACAATGTTTGCTGTTTTTTTTTTTTGTTGTTTTGTTTTTTTTTTAAATCTAAAGTTAGAAATAATCACCCCCTCAATAATCTGATTCTTAATTGAACTGTGAATTACACATACACTCCAAGGATTCCAGCAGTTACAAAGGATAAGAGGAAGTAAATAACACTGGTGCATTTCTAAAACCCATTCAGTGTAACAAAAAAAGAAGATTTTTGCGATATGATACGATACGCTACTACTTTATTTATCCCCTTGGGACAATTTCTTACAGGGCTGATCAGCAATGCACATAACATAGTTATGTATAGTACTGTGTAACAGTTCTCATTTAACACTGAAAAATGAGAAAGAAAGAGGATAAAGTATTATTCAAATACATTTCAATGGGGATAGCTGGGAGGCACTGTTCGAGTGAATGGATGGGCCCCACGGCCTGGTTTTGAAGTCTCCAGTCTCTGAGGACGTTGCACTGTTGGAATAGCACCCCTCATGGATGGGAGGGATGACTGCATCCCATCACTTACCAGCAACCTCTCCAGCTCAATCAGGTGTCTGCGGCCTGACCTTGGCTGAGATAAAAAACATTGTGGGTAGCATGGCGTGCTCTGGAGGCAAGTACCAGATTCTATGAGTAGAGTGGCTCACCAGAGTATAGATGGAATCTCTGAAAACTGATTTGTGTTCTTATATACCTCATTATTCTAGGACCAAAGTCATCAAAAGCTCCAAACACGACAGTGGCCATATCAGGCACACCTGCACCAAAGCCAGATGTACCTATGCCAAAGAGCTCAGGAGGTAAGACCGATTGTCTGGCAGTCGGAGGGTTGCCGGTTCAAACCCCGCCCTGGGCATGTTGAAGTGTCCTTGAGCAAGACACCTAACCCCTAACTGCTCTGGCGAATGAGAGGCATCAATTGTAAAGCGCTTTGGATAAAAGCGCTATATAAATGCAGTCCATTTACCATTTACCATGTACCTCCCGTAAACACAGGTAAATGTGGGCCTTACCATAGTGCTCATAGTGTGCCACAAAAATCATGCAAATCATGTGTGAAATCATCAACTTATTATCCCGCATCTATGTATCATTATCCTTTATTCCTGGCCAAAAATTGTGTCTCTGCAGAAACAATCCAATTCAGTTAGGAAATTATTTGAAATTCAATTAATACATCGAAAATTTCCCATAATGCTCCATAGCGATTTCTGAGTTAATTTTCAGTCGTTGCCTGATGCTCACATACACCTATACATTACATAGTTATTTATCAGAAAAATGTTAGATATTAAACACAGTGAGCTTATGTTTTCTTGATTTGGCTCTGTACTCCACAATTTTATGTTTACATTCACATGTGGTTAAAGTGCAAACAATTCATGGTGAAACCAAAATGTATTTAAAAACACCCTTTAATAAGAACTAAGAATCTGAACTTGAAATGCATGTGAATTTTTGATTACAAACCTAAAATTGTACAGAGTGAAATCAAGAAAAAAAAAATGCATTGGTCCCAAACATTATGGTAAGCTCACTGTATATTTAATTGTAATTTACCATTACCATTTACCATTATGTGCTTTTGGGGGTTTTCTGTGCATCTGTTTAATTATTGTAATTTTATTGTAATTATTTTAATTTGTACATTATATCATACAGTGTTTTTTGTGTGCATTAAACAATAACACAATCATATATGTTTTACATATTTTTTCAGATAAAGAAAAATTAATAGTGAATAATGGATCCGATAAACATAAGGGACCGACAACCGAGCCTCCCAAAGGTGCAGACAATATGTTATACAGTCCTGCTGTACACTGTGTGCACTGCCCTGGAGGGTCGAATTTTATATCTGAATATACAGGTGGCAGTGTAGCATTAGGCTAGCAAATCTTGAGGCTGTAGGTTTGATTGCTTCAGTAAAAGCAACTGGTATAGAGGGATTGTATGTAAAGAATGTAAGCTGTGTGTCTTTTAAATCCCTTAAACGTAAAATGGTATGTTTGTGAGTGTGTGTGTGTAACTGTGTGTGTGAGTGTATGTCGGTGAGTGAGTATGTGTGCGTGTGTGTGTGTATGTGTGTGTGTGTGTGTGTGTGTGTCGCTGAGTGAGTGTGTGTGTCTGTGTGCATGTGTGAGCATGTGTGTCTGTGAGGGAGCTCTATTTGGCCAGGCCATATCAAGCTTAGTCCTCCTGAAAGTGAAATGTCTCTGCCCTACAGACAAGAAGATGCTTTGGATTCTGTTGCCTGTATTGGGGGTTCTGGTAGCAGGGGTCATCTTTGTTCTGAAAAAGTACACGAAGGGCCACGGACACACAGGTAAATGTGACTAATACATGGGTAGGCTGAAAGTCTGTGCCAACTCATGACTTTCATCTGTGCTACTCTATTATCTCCTGCTAAGATGAAGCCTTAATGAAGAAAATCATATCCAATAGTATAGTCAACTAGCAGTTTTTGGACTATTACTAAGTTCTACTGGGCTTGTGTCCAAAAAATTACATTGCTAAAATATCTTAAAATGCTAAAGAAAGAAACCAGATGGAAAATGTAACAGAAATGTGAAATAATCTGATCACTGCCTATGTTGTGTCCTCTACTCCACAGGCACGGCAGAAAACGGAACAGAAAAGTGAGTGTGAAGCCTTCATTTCAGTTATTTTTTTGCGTACATTGACACACATTAGTGTCTAACACCACACATTTGCACGCATTAGCACATATTAGCCACCATTAGCGCACATTAGCCTTCATTAGCACGTTAGCCTATATAAGCACGTTAGCACATGTTACTACACATTAACCTACATTAGTGCTTATTATTACACATTAGAACACAACACCGTCATTTGACAGTCACAGACACCCTCCTGTTCCACCAGCTAAGTCCCCGCTACATTTTCATGCAGCTGTGACACAACACCCCCTCAGAGTGAACATCTGTGATACGCCACCACCACAGCAATCAAGTTCAGGTTCAAAATTTATTGTAACTTAAGACCAGTCTTGCGGTCCGCTGGATTTCTTATGAAAGCAACATCCTCAAACTGATGAGGTTCCTGCTGGGAAACTGCACAAAGCGTACACTGCAACCCAATGGCTAAGAAGCTCCGCTAGCAGACTGTGGAGGCCTAGAGGTGGTGACTGGCAGCACACACTTTGCAAATATGTGCATGCTTGCATTTGCCCGCCCAAATTGGTGGGGCAATGAAAAATTGGTCACGGGGCATTCCAAATTGAGAAGAAATAAAAACTGGGAGAAAAAATATGTAAAAACTTTTTTTTTTAAAGCTAACAGAGGTTGTGGCCTTTGCTAATAAAATCTGCTAATTAACTATCCCTCCTGCACCCTAGCGATATGCGTGCCAGCACCCAGAGAATGGTGATAAAGCAAATATCCACAATTTATTTAAAAAATGGGCCACAAGCACATCACAAATTTGAGGTCAGCACCTGCAACAAACTCCTTTCTGGCCAAAAACGCCACTCATTCCCTTATCAGCACACAGGGCAATAAATGGCAATAAAATAAAGGAGCCTCCCCATCCCTCAATCACTCATTACACAGTAACCCACATCATAAAACTTAGTATCTGTACTTTCTACAGTTACCAGGTCTCATTTAATTTTGCATGAAAAAAGTCGTACACCCATTCAGATATACCCCTCAGATCACCAAATAAATCATTCAGAAAAAGTTTTAAATGTCCTTGTGTAATGTACTTATATTGCATTTACTTTCGGGATATACAATACTGGCTCCTTTGTCTATGTACATGTGACTGTAATCCAAAATGCTTCTGCTCGTACGCAGGCTAACACTGTTAGCTAGGTCAGGTGCTATTTTCAGGTCAATCCACAGGAATCCGTTTAGAACACAGCTGGTTTATCTGACCAGCCCATGCTCTTTTTAGTACAGTACCTTATCTGAACAGCGATAGGTTTAGTTTTAAGTCAATCAAGTTACAGAATGAATTAGACAAGGCTGTAACCTTTCAAATGAGCCCTCATTGGTGGCAATGGGTACAGCCCATTCCCAAGTAATCTAACTGCGTACTGCCTGGGGGTTCTGCGTCGTGAAGATGGCCTGATAGTGAGTGAATGCGCAACCAAAAAGCCAGCTAGTTCTCCTAACAACTAGCCACTGTGCAATAAAATGTATTTATAATTATGGTGGATCTGTTCAGCGTTCTCCTTATTATTTCTTCTTACTCCACATCAACATTCTGTACATCACTTGTCCAGCAGCTTTTCAGCAAGACCTAATAAGTTTGGATAATAGTTCACCAAAAAGAAAATTTGTTTTTGTGGTGTAAATTATGTGTTCAAAACATTATCAAAAATGTGCAATTTGGAGAGGTTTTGGGACATATTGAAAAAACCCTTGCAAAATTTTACTGCTTTTAGTTATCAACACAATTAATTTTGCAGTGGTGGGAAAGAGGTTGGGGGTGAACATTGCATAATACTTTTGATGCTAGCTCATGTGAATTTTGTTGCAATTTTGTGTACATTAATGTGTTCACCATGAATAATTCTTCACATATTTCCTCAATTTTGAGACATAGTCCTGATGGCACACATGTGCCCTTAAAATAATGCCATAAACTCCCTGCTGTGTGTTGCCAAAGCTTTATCGTAAGGCTTTATTGAAGAGTAGTGCATCCAGGTGAAAATGGCCTTTATAAATGCTTTGGGAGAAAGGGTTAAATAAAGAATGTCTCTCTCTTGAAAACGCAGCGCTTCCTTTCAAAGCAGATCTGAGAGCAATAAAGACGGGGTGATGCTTCTGGGGGTGAAAACATCAGAAGGGGAGGGAAACGGTAGGTGTGCTTTCTTTACATCTCTAATGTACAAAACGACTTTTCTGACTGTCCCGTTCACCTCATTCGAATGAGAAAACTGAAGGATGTCCAACAAAATGAGATAACTCAAGGCTCAGAAGCAGCATGTATATAGCTGCGATGTTCTCCTGTTTTGACAATGAGAGTATTGGGGTAAAACATTTAAAGCGACACAGGAGCACGCGTTTCAGGGGAATGCAGAGGTTTGTCTTTCGGGTTTTGTGTGGACTTTTCTTTTTGCGTAACAATTCTAGCGTAAGCTGAGTAAAATGAAATAAGGACTGAACGACTTAAAGTAAATGAGCTGAATCTGGTCTGACGGGTCGACTCAGCCTGAGTTTCCCGGAGACGTTTTGTTTTCCAACATTCGCTGACCACCTCGGTCCTCAGGCGTGGGCTCGCAATCATTGAGGGGAAGATTCCAGCTTTTAATGTTCCCCATTGTGCTGGGGTTCTTATGGCCCCCATTGCAGAGAAGGTGTTTCCTGCGATTTAGCGCACCCGCCCCCCCCCCCCCCCCCTTCCCCCCCTCGCTGGAAATGCCAGCAGGAGCCGAAAGATAGAGACTTCCTTGCACAAACACAGGCTATTTTAAACGCGCTCATTGTGTGCCCCGGTCTTGGAAATGTCACAGTCCTACGACCAGGCGATAAACAAATAAAAAAAAGAAACACAGGCAGTGGAATGCGAGGATCTCAACCCGCCACCCCCCCCTACCCCCACCCCCACCCATGACTGATATCAGCCTGTCTGTGCATACACTGGGAAATGACATCAGGGTTTAAGAATATGAAAAGGAAAAAGGCAACTGGATGCTTGGTTTAACATAACCTTAGTGTCGGCTCAACAAGTATTGTTGCGTTTGCATCAATATTGCATCTTTAATCTTATTATGTTGTTGTTGTTGTTGTTGTTGTTGTTGTTGTTGTTGTTATTATTATTATTAAATTACTTTGTGTATATTTTTACTGCATAGTAAAATCACAATGTAAATGTTTAGAATGAGATTATCATTCAGAAGTTTAGAACTAAATTTTGTTGAATCCATTTGAAAGTATCCTTCTGCCCACAATGGCTAGTCCAGGAATAACTTCTCCAAACATAATGCTAATCCAAACAACGTAACCAATTCAGGATCGACACTGTTGATAGAATTACCTAAACTTTGTTTTCCTTCTGCACTGTTCATGCTCACACAAGTATTTTTAATGGGCAGTACTGCTCTCTAGTGGTAATAAGGACAATTACACTGTCAAAATATGAACTCTTCAGCGCTTATGTCATAAGGGTTCTGCTGGTTTTTATTTTCATCCTCAATTCAGGAACTAGTTCAGACGGAAATAAGGAGCGGAGCTGAGTCAACTGTGTAATCAGCTTCAAGTGTTAGATCAAGCACTGAGTAACAGCAAAAACCAGTAGGCCATGTAACTATCCAGTACTGCAGTTGAGCAACACATTGTGGGTTAGCAGCACATGTATTAACAGTGTTGCATTACTTCAGCTGTATTGCATCACAGTATGACAAGGCATGTATCTGACTTTGTTGGAATTTTTAAAATCACCCCTATCCCACCTTTTTTCTATATCTCAGCAGCTGCAAGATAAGGAAGAACCAACATACTACTGAGTGGACCAAGAGACAGGCCAGTGCTATGACCAGGAAAAAAGGGTTCCAAGTCTTGCACTGTTTGATTATTTGGCTTTTTTTGTTACACTTAAACACAATGGGGCAACTGCAACCAGACTAGCAGGAGTTTAAACCTCATGTTTAATCCCCTAGGACACAGAACTGCATTAATACTGGAACAGCTACTACTATTCTCAGATTGAGAGTAGCTATTCCACTTTTATACAGAAGTTCCACTTCTATATGGACTAGAGGTTTAACTTGAAACTCCTGCTCAGTTGATTGCATTTGCCCCATTGTTACAAATGTCACATTAAATCTATTACACATAAACAGTTATTTGGAAACAAACTACATTGCCTGAGTGATGTGCTGTCAGGTGCAAGAGGAAATGATGTCACTGACTGAAGAAAAGAAACAAGGAATCTCATCCAGAGACATGTGGCAGTCATTTAAAAAAAAGACTGGAAGTTGAATATTTGAAATATGGAGAAAAGACCTTTTTTTAAAAAAATGAATGGAAAGCAACGGAGTGCTTTTATACCCTGATGTGTCTAGTGAGCTACAGGCTAAACGGGTAAATGAAGCTGTTGCGTACAGTGAGACTAGGCCAGAACCAAGGGTTGAGAGACAGAAGCTGCCATTGGAACACTGAGTGAAAACAAACAATGATGCTGAACTTTCTGGAAGCTTCTGCATGTGTACGTAAGACATGTTATAAGCCTATAGGGAACATTAGTAAATTTGAGATGTAAAAAAATTAAGTAAAGCATTAACATGCACACACGTACACATGGGCACACACATACACGCACTCACACAAACACACACACGCATACTCACACACATGCATGCACACACACATGCAAACAAACATACAAGTGCATGCACAAACAGCAGATCACTGAAAAGATTGTTACACAGTGGTTAAAATGTATATTTTTAGAAATTGCACAAGGAAGAGTCTTTTGAGCCAAATAATTTCTGCCGGCGATTGATTACACACTGTTTTATTTTGTTGTGTTTTTTCCTTTCATTTGGCTATAAGAATCAGTCTTGATTGTCCATTCTATGCAATAAAGAATATTATATTCATTTTCTGATAAATTCAGTAGTTGTACAAATATGCTTAAAGATAATTTTATTATTATGTTTGTATGTGTAATCTCAAGGAAAAATCAATCCAAGCCCCTCATTCCTCATAACGTTTTGTGAATTGTGACCAGTGAAATCCTTGAACCAGAGCCAAATATTGTGGCAAAGTTTTTTAGTGGAATGTTTCATATGTCAAAGGGAAATATTTCAGATGGCAAAAAGCAGGCATAAACGTACTGAGCACTGCTCTGCTGGGTTTGCATAAAGGATTCCTTTAATACCGAATGTCATTAGAATCAAATGATTCTAGAATCAAAGAAAATGAGGGGACATATACTTTATATGTCTGATGTTAGAATTGTGGACTGTTGTTTAATTTAAAAATAAAATGGCATACTATACCTCCACACCACAGTCCATATTAAACCCTCCTTCCAGTTATTGCTCCGTAACAATCATCTGTCACAACTGATCATACAATAGGAACAATAAGAAATAAGCTTATGAACTTCTGTTTTAAATAATTGACAATAATTGTAATAAATATAACTGACCCTCCCCCCACACTGAAAAGCTTTTAGAAATGAGGTAAAATTTTGGTGTCCTATCAATTCAGTCTTTTGCTTTTGGATTCACTTTGTTATACCATCCCAAGAGATGGTTTAAAACGTTTTTGTCACTGTTTTCTTTGCTTTTGATGTTTTGTGTTTTCATTCTTAGAATATTTGTGAATATTTGTCTTAGTTTTTGAACCAGTTTTGTGCAAACAGCAAATCTTTTTCTTTTTTAAATCATGTTTCATTAAAGTTCTCATAATTTTTCCTATGATTATCAAAAGGTCTACTTGCTTTCAACACACTGTGACTTAAAGCAAATGATCCCAAATTCTGCAGACTCTCTGAAATACAGTTCCTGGCATCTCTATGTATATCATAAAGCAGAAATATAAAATTGATGATTCATGACACACCCTAAAACTGAGGTGGATATATAACTAAAAACAAAATTGTATTTAAAACATCGCACAGGACACATATCATTTCCAAAATGGCTACCAAAAAAACTGCCTGTCATTTTCCATGATGTAACCGCTACATCTAGAATTTGTTATCTACTTTTCAAAAAACGGAACAGATAAGGCCAGACTGCATCCTTGAGGAAATAGATTTCTGGAATGGATGGACATGTTGTGCATCTGATTATTTTGCGTTTTTGACGTAACAGCTAGATAAAGCTCGTAGGCCGGCACCTTTTTCTTTTTTGTTTGTTTGTTTTGTTTTTTTGATTTTTTGTTCCCTTTTGCAGGATGAAGGGAAGCTCTGTCATGTGCCTGTCCTGAACCACAACTTCTTTTTTGAGACCATTTTCAAAATTCTGGTGTCATCTAAATCATGTGCCCCAGGTTTGACCCCTGCCAAAACAATGGCAACCAAAAAGGCACATCATGTTTATGTCCTGTCTGAGTTTGGAGCTCCCCTGTGTATTAAGAAGCAAATTATCATTGCAGTAGAATTGATAGCAAAATCTTCGCTGTGACAATCAGCAAGGTTCAAATGGAAGTATTGGACCGGGTTCCTTTAGATTCCTTTGACGTTATACGCACCCGGTCAAAGCATGAGGGATATCCTGTCATTACCCCTAATGAAGAGAGCATAGCATCCTATAATTAACCAGTCCTACACCTGATTTTTTGTTTTTGTAGTCACAATGCATCTGTCACCAGAGAGTTTGCAGTTAGTTTGTTTCACACTGAAATTCATGGAACTACTGATCGTCGAATCTCATTTAGTAGCAAACTGATAATAAATGTGAATGGTAAGAATCCATCAAGCAACTTAACTACACACAGCCTTTCAATCTCTCTAGGGAACTCTCTCAGAGTAAGACCACCCTTCAGTAAAACGAGTGAATATCTCTGAGGAAGATTTTCCTTAGCCTGTAGGTGGCGCACACACCCACACTTATGGGAAGCGGATATTCGGACGCATGTGCTGCTGCTCTAGCTGCAAAGCGGTTCTTTTTTTCATATCTGAATTCTGAAAGAAAACCATATTTGAATTTTGGTAATTTGTCTGGAGTCAATGCGAGCGCAACACCGATAACAGATGCGGTCTCATCTTTCTCACGTGTTTGCCGTGACCTCCTCAGACCGCTGCTTCATTTCAGTGGACGAGTCCACACACAGTCACTGCAATCCCACATGGAGGGTTGACAACCCACTCCAACGTGTAATTTCTCATAGAAAACCCGTGTTTCTTCCAGTGTTGTTGGGTTTTGCGATTGTGTACTGGGAAGGTGAAATAGTTAAATTAATAAGATAGCTAGTGCCCCTGAAAAGTAGCAGCCTAACCCTAAATGAGAAAAAAAACGTTACATTTCCAAACAAGCACCCAGTTTTTTTAAGCCCAAAAAACCGCAGCCCGCTACATCGGATGTTTTCAAATAACAGTCCCAAACTTGCGTATTTTGAACGGATTTGGCAGCTCTGCTGCAGTCCATAGTCCAAACGGTGCAAGTGCCAAGTGCATAGATGTAGGCTACGTCGGTGGGTGGGATAATTTGATTGACTTATATTGAAACTGCACTTGAATTGATAAGCGAAGCGGCAGTGAATTGATATAAAAGTGGTGGAGATTGGAATGCCAGTGAATCGAATGTATTAATCTGCTAGTTAATAAATAAATGTCAAGGCGATCAGATATAACAACAAAGCAGGCTACTTTTTAAATAATTTCATTTAATCATAGAGGTAGACTATTTTTAATTAAATAGCGTTAACAGTTGTATTGCATTTTATTTAATGCACCGTTTCATTTCATTGCATCTTACTTGATTCAATATTTGATTGCAGTTTAATTGATTCAGCATTTATTTAGTAATTTTCTTTACTTCCACCCATACAAAATGACTGAGCGGCCGTCGCCATTCAATAAATATAATGCCCAAAAAGCCTCGGCAACAGGGCGGCAAAAAAGCGATTAGCCCACGGCGGTATTTAACAAGAAGCCTCTTTAGAATCTTGCTGCAGTTTAGGGGTGAATGACTATTTTTCTTAATGTATTCGAGCGCACGCAGTGTTAAAAGGCAAATTAGTAATCCAGTACAGACCGATAAAAACAGGTCTGCGTTTACCCCTCGTAGCGAGAGAGAGGATCTGACTCACTACGATCCCTGGGTCATGTGCTCTTCAATTCCACAGTTCCTAGGGCCTTCTCAGTCTCCTTCGAAATATGAGATGTGGCGATGGTTTATGCATTTGGGTGCGTTTTAATCGCGTTGACAGAAAAAGCCAGTGGGCTCGGGGCCAGCGGTAAAGCACTTCCATTTTACTTTCGTATTCAGTTTCACTGGAGGTCCCCCTATGAGCTGCGCTCCTATATCGCCCTTTATTTATCAACATTGCAAATGGTGATTATGTCTCGTCTCTTAATAGTTGTTGTACATTTATATATTACATGCACATACAGAGAGCTCCATAACGTTTGGGACAAGGACTTTTTTTTGTCTGTACTCCACAATTTTAGATTTGTAATAAAACAATTCACGTGTGGTTAAAGTGCAGATTCTCAGATTTTATTAATGGGTATGTTTATTAATTTTGGTTTCACCATGTAGAAATTACAGCACTATTTATATATAGCCACTGTATTTCAGGGCACTGTATACAGTGTATGCATTTATAGCCTATTATTTATGTATTTTGATGATTCTATACGATCTATATTATGGAAATTAACCCCTGAGCTATCACTCATACAATAACACTTAGAAGTACAAACATCCTTGCAGAAAAATTCAAATAAGTAAAATAAAATAAAGTACCTCCTCATAGTGTGCTGAGCCAAATAAACAGGAAGTGCCAGAACACCTGCCTCTCATGTCAGAACATGTGATGTCAGGAACAGTACACCAAGAACAGTACATCACAACCTTGGTCTTGAGGAGAGGGCCATGAGCCTCTCCCACCTTTTGTGCCTCTGGCCGTGGTCCAATAGTTTCTTACATTGAAATGGAAGAGGGTGGATGTGTTTGCCATTTAACAAGGGAAGGGGGGCAGCCGGGATGGATGAGTAGGAGACGGCCTACTCCTCAACCCCCCCCCCCCCCCCCCCCCCCCCACACCACCACCACCACTGTCCTTGTATTTAACAACAAGAAGACCCCCCCCCCCCCAGCAAAAAAAAGTGGCTGATGGAAAACTTTTAACTGGGAGAAGTTGGCAGCCTTCCACTCTGTGTCACATTTCAATTTGGCTGGTTGGTGGGGGGCCACTCTGGGATTGGGATTTAGGGGGAGGCGGGGCGGGGGCCAAGCAAATCACCAGATCTGCGCTCTGAGACAGCTCTGTCCATGGGGTAGGGGGGGGGGGGGGGGGCACTGTGTTGCTGTCATGATTTATGCACCAAGCGCGCCTGGCAGAGGAGTGAGCAGCCACCATATGTCCACTAGCCTAGTGACCTGATTTTCAAATAAACAGAGGAGAAGAGTTTACATTTTTCCTCCAATATTTATTCATGTATTCGTTTTTCCAAATTCCGTCCTGTTGAATTTGAGGTATCAGATATTATATATTGTAGTGATTTAATGTATGTGTGTGTGTGTGTGTGTGTGTACTAGAAGGTGTGTGCAGGCTGAGTTGGCCTACATGCACATGCAACTTTCAGCATGGAAAGTAATAATGATTTAGTTTATATGTGAGTATGTAAATCAAAATTAGTGGGGTGAAAACCTGACATTCTGAAGTAACCGATTTAATGCGTATTGCATAAACTTTGTTCCAAAGCATTTGATATACATAATTATGTAATTATATTAGGTATTTATGAGAATAATTAAGCTCTCCAGAGATACACACCTACACGCCATATTGCAGCTCCACATAGATGTACTCAAATGAGCAATTGTAAGAAGTGGAACCCACAGATTCCACAAGGTGCAACCAAATATTTATGTAATTTCAGAATTAAAGTCTCTCAGAGGCTGTCTGGCTCTCCTCCATGTCCTCTACCAGGGACAGCAGGATGGCTCATCCTGTTAAGGCACTGCCCTCGTGCATGCACGGGCCCCACATGTGTGTTACGGGTTCTGGACTGTAACCGTGACGACTGTGCCCGGCAGCCCAACAGTGTGATGCACAGCTGGCTCCAGTGTCGGCCAGGGATGGGAGGGTTTCACTCGGCTGGGATTGCACCATCCCATCATTCACCAGCGCCCCCCTCTGGTCAATGGGACGCATTGCCTGCTGAGCGTAACGGCTTCCTCCGACTCCTGCACATGCGAGGCCGTGAACTTGTGAACTGCGGCGTGTTGCGAAGCGGCGGCTGACATGTCGTGCTTCGGAGAAAAGAGCGTGCTCTTCCTGGCTCTCACAGTTCTATAGATGGTGCTTTGCGGAGTGCTGCAGCGTGAACATGATTGGTCATTCAAAATTGGGGGAGGAGAATAAAAAAGGAAACGATATGTATGATTATTCAGATACTGGTTTCGTTCCCCCAAACCCTGCGCTCTAGTTCCACTCCCTCTGTGTGGTCAGCACACACCTACAAATGCATTCCTTGTCTGTGCTCACTGGTGTGGGACTGCAAACCCTCACCGCCTCAGGGCTACAGGACAATGCACTTCAAATAGCAAACAAAGAAGAGAACCTTGTTCACTCCTGTCTCCTTCCTTATCACACCGCCACCCAAGTGGGGAATGTACAAACGTGCAGGGGGGTAATCACAATGTAAGAGAACGAGGGTGCTCTCACCTAAGGTCAGAAACAGATACTGCCCTCCGTGCTCGCACCTGGCCTACACTCAGCTGGCAGCCATTTTACAAATGTTTTTTCCAGCATTTCACCCTTTAAGGCGTAAAATCACAATTATTTGATTAGAATGTTCTTAACTGGACGTTCTAATGCTGATGTAACAATCACTGCTGGTAATTGAAAGCAATTCTATAGAATTCAAGGAGTTGTAGAACACTGACTTAGAATTTTGAACAAAACATTTCAAAAAACCTACTCTTCAGATTCTCTTTTTCAGAGCAGCATGCACTCATTGCAGTCTTTTTACATACAATCCATTTAGACAGCTGGATACTTTACAGAAGTAGTTCAGATTAAGTGTCTATACACCGCCACCCTGCTGGAGAACGCACCAGCAAACACACATTTCATCTGACTATTAAACTATTAAACTACTGTTTTTTTTTCTTTGGTCTCCTAGTATGAAAACCTTCAAAGGGGTTACGAGAGATTATGGCACAGTCCGTGGGGGGGGGGGGCAACTCTAAATTCATATATCAGCCCATTCATCCGTGCAGCCGGGGGTTTGATTCCCCACCATGCAATTTCTTTTCTGTCGCCCCATCCTTTTGCTTTTCTCCTGTCTGAGTAAAGTGAAAACTACATAAGGAGGGCACTTTCAGATACTCTTCCCAGTCTCCACATACGAAAGTGTGTCAGGGCTTCGGGGCTGGCAATCTTCTGCCAATCTCCTGTGCTCTGGTAATGACGACAATGACTCAGAAAACAACCACAGTACAAAACATACAGTTCCATCATCACCGGGGGAAAAAACAGGACTTAAGAAAGAGAGGAGGGGGATGAGATAAAAGCAGATGGATTATGCCACCCCCTCCTGCCTGACGTATCGCTGCTCGAGCTGTTCGACAGTCGAACCTGGGAAAAGGGGGGGCGTTCGCGCGCTGGCGAAATTAGCATTCTGCCCATACAGGAGGGGTTAAAGGAGTTAAAGGAGCGCGGATGCATATTCAAAGCAGGAGGCCCAAGAGGCCCTAATGGTGGACAGGAGAAATCGCTCGCCGGATTGAAGCTCTCTGTGTAGGAGGCGTTACCTAGGCAACTTGCGCGGGCTAATCGCCCACGGGGCTGTCCTGGGACACCGGGCGAAAACCCAAGGCAGAGATAAAGAGAAGGTGCAGAAGAGAAGGGGCGAGGGGGCTGCCGGGGTCACTGGGACATTAAACAGAAAGCCATAAAGGAGCGGCAGACACAACACCTCCATTACAGGAAAACAACCTGCTCTGATTCAGCCTCTCAAACAAGGACGTTGCGCATAAGTCTTATGAAGGCCCAAGTTACAGTGAAATGACCTCGCCGGGAGGGGACAAAGGATGATATTCTTTTCTTGTTACTTGTTACTTTGGTGTGTTATGCACAATGATAATCTCTTGGCAATAAGCCACCAGAACCGCATATCAGAGAAAAAGATGTTCCCAGGATGTGGATTACCACATAACCAAACCAATCCATAACCAAACCAAACCTTACCACATAACCAAACTAAACTAACCATATAGCCAAACCAAACTATCCAGGTAACCAAACCAAGCTTACCACAGAACCAAACCAAACTTATCACATAACCAAGCCAAGCTTCCACATAACCAAACCAAACTTATCACATAACCAAGCCAAGCTTCCCCATAACCAAACCAAACTTATCACATAACCAAGCCAAGCTACCACATAACCAAACCAAACTCATCACATGACTTAACAAAGATATTACACTGCCTTTGTCCATGCATTCATATCTCTGAGACAGGGTTTTTATTGTTCACTGTCTTGTTTACTTCTATAATACTTATCTGATATAAGGTAGAATCTTCAAGTAAAATGTTCTCTGGAAAGGACCATGTGAAGCACCACGGTATGCCCCAGTCACTGGGGTGTTAGAGCTTCAGTAGCAGCAAGAAACCCAAGAGCCACAACAGTGGTTTCCTAAACTGGGGTACAAAAAAGTGGGGGAAATTGTTTAATAATTTAACCTGGGAAATGTAAACCAATCTGTACCCCATGGTGGAAATGCTGCAGGATTCAGAAATACTGGTTGAACAGTTTGTTTTGAACATAGCAGTTATCATCAGCTGAGGTCAGTTGAGGGTCTTGTGACACAGCTGAAGTCTGAAGTGCTTGGAGTCCAGTAGTGTTGTGATGTCTGAAGGTTTTTGTGGTTTCCTATAAAGCAGCAGTCAAACTACACACTGGAAAGAAGGTCTGAGGAATCTCTGGACAATCAATGGCTTGAATAACTCATTATTATTATTATTATTATTATTATTATTATTATTATTATTATTATTAATAATAATAATAATAATAATAATAATCATCATCATCATCATCATCATCATAAATTGAACATTTAAGTGCTGAAACACACTGCAAAATCGCTGACACTGTCGGCCCTCCGTATTCCCCTTTAACCTAGCATAACTTCCTAATGCTGTGCTGACAGAACTAGCCACCTCCACCTTCCTCTGGGCAGCAGGACCATGTGTCACAGGGTTACTCTCTCAGTACGGACCAATGAATGTTAAGAATGTGACTTCGTGCATACAGTGCCCCACACAGTTTCCTTGGTGACAACCACCGTGCTGTAAACTCTTAGCCTATCATCTCTTGTCGTCAAATGAACTGTGGAGGCTCAAAGCTCAAATTTCTTTTGTCATCCTGCTGTTCTATGCACCTTCATGCACATATGCATGGGGCAGCTGCTGATTGGTTGGCAGAGTAGAGGAGGGCCAACAAGTTGTGCTGCTCTAGTCGGATGGTTTTGTTCATGTTTTTAAGTAGCTGTTGCCAGGTGATAACAGACAGATTGTGTATCACCTCATATTTTATATGATCATAAGTCCTTCCAACAGAACTCGGAGCAAACTCCATTGGGAGAGAGAGGTACTCTACGAAATTCTAATGAGTTGTTTTATGTTTCTGTCACGAAAAGGTTAACAAGTGAATTACAAAAATTATGAACAGTTCCCCGGGGGTGAACAGACTTAAACATTAAAATTCTGATTACTCCCACTGTACAGGATATGCAATTACTGCATTTTTAACAGTTCAAAATGCTTTACAAGTATCATCTATTAGCTTCACAGTTACACATAGCATCCACGGTCATCAAAATTTACAACCAGTACAAGTATTTAATGTTCCCATTAAATACTTGTACAGCACAAAGTTTAATTATTTGAGTATCCAAATGCTTTATAATGCAATTATCCCCTGAGGGTTACAAAAGTACAAACAACATCCACAGCAATGAAACACAAAGCCAGACCAGCATAAGCATTCCTATTGCATTACCTCTGGCATGGTATGGATTGGTATTACTTTGTAGTTCATTCACATCGATGAATTAGCTGACTGACCTGAGAAAAAATTGCCCTGGTTCCTATAAATAACTTGGCTTCATCTTCCAAATGCACGTGCTGGCATCTGTCAAGAAGTGCACCCACAGATCTCAAAGACTGCTCAATTCCATTTTACTCCAACCCCCGTTCGCTCATCAGAATGCTGTTTCCCAGCCAAGACTGTGAAACAAAAAACTAAACTAGATGAAAAGAAACAAGATCTATACCATTATAATGAGGGTGAACCAGTGTCACTTGGGGTGATTTCTTAGGTGCACTATGCAAGTACACACAATCGGTTTTATCATATTTATTTCATTTTATTGCAGATTATAGTTTCAAGACTGTTGTGCGAATGTTACACATACACATGTAATTGCTTTTTTGTAGAATTTATTTCTGCAGCAGAGGTTGGGAAACATTTTACGAACAAATGCTTACAACGTTGTGTAGATCAGCTTATGTGAATCAAAGAGAGCAAATCATGAAAGAACTGCGTGTGGTCCTTTTTATCTGGCTAATAATGGGCTGAATTGGCTACATGCTTAAGGGCATTAAATACTTTTCTTGTTAAGTTATCATGAGAAAGTTCACTTTGGAAGCACATGTATGGGTTGGTGTCTCTCCTGTATGTTAGTTATAGTGTTGCTGAAACCCTAGCTCTTGTGAGCCTCATTCCTGTAGGAGGTTTTAATGTCAGCTGTGCCCCATGACTCAGGCACCCAGACATACAAAAACAGGCGAATGCACGTGACTGTGTGTCTCGTGCAACCCCAGCCATCGAGAGATCCTCAGAAATTTTGATTAGAGATCAACCAGCCCAATAAGAGCTGGGTGTAATTATCTTGGTTGTCTTGTAATTATATTACTGAATACAACTGTATCCAGCATAGTCACTGTAATAAAAATATTTATAATGCTTGACAAATGATGATCTGGCAGAATCATCATCTAATGATTATGTAATTATTTTTGCAGCATTTTATATCCCACACCCCAACCCAATCTATTCTTGGGTAGTTTGTTTTGGCCTCCATACTTTGCTCTTGCCATCACTCTGATACACGTGTATCTTGGTCTGATTTGTCCACAAGACCTATTTCCAGAACTCTGCAGGCTCCTTTAGGTGCTTCTAAGCAAACTGCAACCTGGCCATCCTGTCTTTGCAGCAAACTAGTGCTAGTTTGCACCTTGCAGTGTAGCCTCTGCATTTCTGTTTGTGAACTCTTCTGTGGATTGTACTCACTGACACATCAACACACAACCTCCTGAAGAGTGTTTCTGATCTGTTGAACAGGAGGTTTTCTTCCTTGGCTTACCAGGCTCTTTATGAATTCTGAGCTCACCAGTGCTCTCTTTCATCTTAATGATATTTTTTTATTTCACCACCTCATAACGGCTTCTTTGACTTTTATTGGCACCACTCTGGTTCTCATGTTGACAAATGCCAATAACAGACTCCAAAGGAAATCTGAAGGCCAGAATCAAAACTAGATACTGAACATTGTCTTTTACAAGCACTAAGAAAGCAACTGAATACATCACAAATCAGAAACATGTGACATCTGTCCCAAACATTGTGATTCCCTGAAATGGGGGGGGGGGGGGGGGGGGGGGGGGCACTGGCACATGTCCAGATTGTGTTTCCAGAGCCAGTCTAAAGGCCATAAAATCTCTGCATGTGACATGACTTTTGGTATTAACTGTTTCTCAAGACATATCAAAAATGATAATGATATATACACTGAATTTTTAGTATTATATTTAAGATACAGGCTACATGATTCATGTTATCTAGGGATCAATTATCTGTCACTCAAAAAGCATATATCATGTAAGTCACGTTTTTCTCCTTCACCTTTTAAAGACAATTTCTGATATAGGCTACAGCTGAACTTCAGGAACTAAATTACTTTTTTTTAAATTACTGTCGTGGTTTTCATGGAACATTTGCATCCGTTCATGTGAGGAGCAAAATGTAAAGGATGCTTTAAAAATGACAATAGCCTCGATACGGCTTTGAACCATCGCAGTTATTCCCGAAGCATTTCGGTCTAAAACAACAACCGTGCAAAACGCTCGTTTTATGCCTGTACTGTATTAAATTCGGAAAGCATAACTGCCCATTCCAGACATTTATGTTTAGTTTTTATTGATGGGAATCCACGCAGTAGTTAAAATGTGCATTGTTTTTGTAATAATTAGCAGTCCTGTCTTTCCATGATACCACCTCCATGTTCGAGCGACAGTGTTTAGTTATTTTTTTAGTAAAACAAAAGAGGGCATTTGATGAATAAAATATTTTCACACATCCATGCAAGTGTTTTCTATCTGTGAGGTGATTTTATGCAGTCAACCAGTGGCTGATTGCAGCCACATTTCGTTTTCTTTTTCCGGTGAAACAGACAGACAGGTTGAAATACTATATTGTCACAAAAAAACATCCACAAGCGAACAAACGGAGGTTACGTATAAATTATCGGGCCACCTGGGTGTATATTTTCTTGGAACATAACAAAGAGAGATCCAGCTCTAATAAGAAGATTCGGGGATCGGGCTAGATAGCAACAAAAATAATGCCCTTCAGTAATTGGCTACCAATCTTTCTGTAGCAGCCAATCATATGTCTTGAATCCAACAGTCGTTGTGTTCTGTGCAAGTTGCTCGGTGAATTTCGAGCAATTTCCAGAATGTTACACCTGCTGCCATTGGTCGAGCTCCCTCAGTCAGCTGCGAATGAGGAGACTATAAACTTTCACAGCTGCAGCCGACGTCGCCTCACTTTGTGTGAATGTGGGCGAATGCAAGAGGGTGGAAGGGTCAACTCTGAATGTGTGTGTGTGTGTTTAAGTTGAACTAAACGTTCATCAAACTTTATTTATTTTAGGCCACACGCAGTTTTTTAAGGTAAGCTGCCTATGATTTTAATGTCATCTTAACGTAGCTACATGTTAGTTACCGCAGGTTTGAAGTAACGTTGTCGAACTAGCCACCCAACCATAAAATCTAAATTGTCTTAAAGTAGGATTTGTTCACGTTAAACTGGCTCAGAGTAATTGTATAAAGCAGCCTGTTCGCTGGCTAACTAATATTTTGTGGATTTCTTTTTTTATTTTATCTGAGCTTTACAAGCGGTGTCTTGCATCAAATTTTACTAACGGTAGCTGTTACAACCATTGTTAACTGGCAATAGACGTCGAAAACAAACAAGCTGATTTATAAAGTTCTTGAATGGTTTCTCTCTATATTTGCAGTAAGGACAACGATCATACTGAAATTTGCACAATGGTTGCAACAAGCACACTGAAAAACAAAAACACGGAATGTTTCTCGGAACTGATAGACCGTAGACATGATCAGGCTTGCATCGAAGATGGTAAGTGTTTTCCCCTACTTAAATATTAAATATTTTGTTGTGGTACAAAAATATTGTTATTGTCCTTGAGGTCTCTACGTCGGCTTTGTGCAAGAGCGCATATTTGCTAGTCTTGGTGCAGAGCCCTTGCGCAGATAGATGTGGGGGTGGGAGGGGGGAGAAAGCAACACAGCGATGAAGTCATCTCTTAGCTAACTTCTGTAGATGCTGCATGCTGGCTTGTGTAGGCAATCCTACAATTTCAGTCTTTGTTCTCTTCCAGCTCGGTTTTCCAGAATATAAAGACGTGGTCTTTGTACACGGGTTGTCGTGTTGTGTCTTTTGGCGAGTCATTCTGTTGTGATTGGATTAGAAATTTGAGCGTAAACAATTTTTTCTCTCGAAGTGACGATGGAAAACACGGGTCAAACGTCGGGTTATTCGGTCGTAAAGGGTCATCGAAGATCTATAAAATGGATATTGGAGGATGTCCGATGTGAAAATGTTGCATTACAGCGACGAGATGTCAATTGTCAGCTCATGAATGTCTTGCTATGCTGGGATGGTTGCATAGGCGTAGGTTTGGGGGCGTCAGGGAGACATGTCGCCCCAAATATTTTCATATGAATTAACTAGCTAGTGAATAGATAATTGGCTAGTATGACTTTTGACTATTTGAGACTAGGCGGTCCGTCTGTGCATCTCCACCAAAGATGAAATGAAACCCACGCATGTGGATGTTTCCCTTAACGGTGACGTGATTGAGTGTCCGTGCGGTGAAAAAACACTGCGTGGTTTCAAGCGTCTTTCTCTTTCTTTCCCTGTTGCAGAGTTGGACTACTGGGACCACAGCCTGGCCGAGCCGGCGTTGAACACGGAGGCGGTGTTCGAGGACCGGACGTGCCAGCAGCTGGTCAAGATGCTGGAGAGCTGCCTGTCGCGGGCCAAGAAGACCACGCTGAACTGCTCGGAGGTGCTGGTCCCGGAGAAGCTGACGCGAAGGATAGCGCGCGACGTGGTGCGGCTGTCGGCGGGCGAGCCCTGCGGCCTGCGGGGCTGCGTCCTGCACGTGCTCCTGGAGGCCGAGGGCGGCTGCAAGCGGCTGGAGCGCGTGGCCTACGACCCCAGCGTGGTGCCCACCTTCGAGCTGACGCTGGTCTTCAAGCAGGACGGCAGCGCCTGGCCCAGCCTGCGGGACTTCTTCCTCATCGGCACCTGCTTCGCGCCCGGCTTCCGCCACGCCCTCAAGCTCAGCCCGGGCTTCCGCCTTATCAAGAGGAAGCTGTACTCGTCCTCGGCCGGGACCGTCGTGGAAGAGTACTGAGGAAGAGTACTGAGGAAGAGGGGGAATGTGGCGGAGGAGGGGAGACTGGAGAGTTGTGGAGGGGTTTGGGTGAATGTGGCTGAGGAGGTGAGACTGGTGGGGAGGGGTGGGTTGGGTTGGGTAAATGTAGTGGAGGAGTAGAGATTGGAGCATTGGGTGGGGGGTAAGGGGGGGCTGGGGTGGTTTGGGTGAGGTGTTCAGCGCAAGCCGCACTTCACTCCTACACCTGTACAGTACCTGAATGTAAACACTCCAACTGAATGTCCGCTTGTTTTTTATTGGAAAAGTAGAGAGCAGGTCAGGTGTTTAGGTGATTTGTGTATTTGGTATTATTGAAAGTGGATGAAAGGGCAGTAGGTTCAGGATTGGTGGCAGAGATGCAGGTGTTATGTCTGAATGTTAGTTTTGCATTCTAGTTCATATTGTCCCCATTTTTATTTTTTTTATTTTTTTTAAGCCCCTCAGATAATTTTGGTAAACCCACAATTCCTGTCAACAGATACTTGGTTTCTCTTAAATCAGCCCTATCTATTTTGAGGCCCAGTGTTTGCTTTAGTTAAAGATGGTGTTCTTGCACATATGTTGTATTTTTCTCCCTTTTATTCCAGTCAAAATGAGCAAATTATCATATTTTGCAGTTTACACACTTATTTACCAGGTACACCATGGCATGTGATTGCCAGCTTTTTTTTTTTTTGTTTTGTATTGTGACATTTGGGATGTTATGTTCCACTTTTGTCCACTGATGTTCTGTGAACTATTTAACACTTTCAGTTTTTGGGGGGAGGGATCAAATTTGAAGGTGTTTGGGGCCATATTTTTAGATGAGTAGAACTGTCAAAAGAATGCTTGTGTGTGTGTATATTTTTTTGGTAACTAGCCATGAAACATCTGTCTGAGCAAATCTGCTGCTTTTTATTAGAGGGACAGGGGTCTCTTGAAGGGTCGTCAAACCAGCACCTCAAGAGTGCCTTTTACCCCCATAATGAGTGGAGCTATAGTTAAGCTAGCAGTCATTGACTCTCTTCAACCAATCAAAAATGGTCCTTCCACCGCAGAACTACAATTGGATCTGATCAGCGAGTCACAGATGGCGATGATAGCTCCGCCCATTTTGCAAGATTGGTTCCATTCTCTTTTCTGGCTATGTATACACACATCGGAGTCTGTAATATGAACAGGAATGGGATTCCATCTGCCTATTTAATCTGTTTGCACTTTGCACGTTTGTTTCGTTTTGTTGGAGATCATTGCACTACGGGAGTTTTGGCGTATGTTTGTCTGTTCAGTTTAAAATGCTTAAAGCAGAGATCAAAGCATTTTGTATTTTCTTTCTCCATGTTTGGTCATTGCGATGCCTCTCTTGGATGTTCTTAAGCGGCAGTGCTGTCCATCAGCAACTGTTGGTTATTTTTTTTAATGAGAATTCCTGTTATAGGAAGTGGAAATCCTTGTCTATTTGACAATAAAATATTTTTTAAACAATCTCTTGTGGTCATTGTTGCATTTTTTATTTTATAGCTTTGATTTTTTTCAGAGATGTTCACTATCATGAGCAAGTAAAAAAAAAAAAAAAAAAAAATGTTTAACTCAAGCTGGTAAAAGCTAAAGATTGTTTCACAATTTTAACAGCCTTTTCAGAATTTCTCTTTATCTTGAAGGAAATGTAGCCTACTTGGATTAGCAAGAAGTCTAATGGATCCTTAGTACTTGTCTGATTGGGATCTCTTACCCCCACAAGATATAGCCTACCAGAACAAGTTTTACACACTCTTTAGTGTATGGGGTTGTCTGCACTGTAGGTCAACTGATGTGGGGTGCTGATTTGAACCCCAGTAGAACTCTGCAGAACTCCTCTCCCAGGCTTGCATATGCACAACCATGCCCACAACACAGCTGCAAACCTGTACTGAAAAATCTATTCACCTGTGTGTATGCATGCGTGTGTGTGTGTGTATGCGCGTATGTGTGTGTGTGCATGTGTGTGTGTATGCGCATATGTGTGTGTATGTGTGTGTGTATGCGTGTGTGTGTGTGTGTGTATGTACGCATGTGTGTGCGTGCGTAGGAGTTCTGGTCTTGTGGCTGATGCAGATGCTTATATTGACTTGGGGGTGTTCATCCAAGCTGGGAGGCTGTAGCAGGCGGCACTGCACTGGGACAATGCAAGCTTTCACCCCCCACACAAGTGCCCCATTAATGCAGAAACCATGACGACAAGGGCCATTCTGTTCCACTGGTAAACACCGGGGAGTGGACGCAAGAGCTGGAGTCACGAGGTACCTCTGCTATCCCATCATGCACTGTGTGGGAAAACTGACAACCTTGTGGGGAATGACACAAACATACACAAGGCTTGACATCAAGGAGGGGTTCATCAGGACTTAAAATCCACTGCTTAAACTGGTGTTTTCATTTCTGTGTGTGTAGAGAGATTTCTGATGATTAGTTTAGTGATAAACTGTTTTTAAAAAACAACCAAAAAAATCTTTTAATCGTTACGCTTGGGTATGTGTGTTGTACACAACTTTGTGGTTGCTGTTAAAATCAAGAATTCATAAGAGAAAATAGTCTATATAATGCAATTAAACATCATGCAATGTCCATACAGACATGCTGAACTGAACAAGTATTATAATTCAAGTATTATAATTCATCTTTTTGACAACGTTTTTACAAAAGCAATTGGTGGGGCTCAACCTTCATCTTTTTCAGTTTTTATTGATGTCAGGCCAGTCTGCCAACAAACACTGACTCATTTTGTCTCCCTGTGCCAATTCCCTGTCCGTGGAAGTAATATATCATCCATATTCCACTGCGAAGCCCTGGAAGCATCATTTTTTAAATATCAGATTAAGTGTAACTCACTGAAAGAGAAACAGAGAAATGAAAAAACATTGGTGTTGCAGTTTTTTTTTTTTTTAATCTCAAGACCCATTTCTGTGAAGAGCATAACGGAAAAAACAACCAGCTCCTTTATCTCAAAAGTGAAAAAAGGGAGATTTAACCAGGAACAAAAAGATAAATATCTCACTAGTAACAGAGAAGGGGCGGGTGGCTTTGTGTTAGCGTGAAAGAATGTCGCAAAACCGCCTCGCAGGGGGGGAGAGAAACAAGTCACCCCCCTTTCATTAACATTCTAGCCTCTCTCCGGGACCTGGGGGCCTTAAGGTTAGAGCAGAATAAACACTCCAGCAGGCAGAGATTTGCTGGGCCTTTGTTTCTCAGCTGCCAGTGAAGCCTCTCCAAACATTGGTCTAATTGAAACCTCTTCTTTGGCTCTCAATCCATAAAGGGGCACGGGGGGAGGAGGTGGGGGGCACGGGGTGGGTGTGGGGGGGGGGGGGGGGCAATTTGTAATTAATCACTTAAGCAAGCAATTGACTAGACCTCTGCACATACCCAGGACCAGGAGTTGATTAACTGAGCGCTACGCGCGCTCTCGCGTTCGGCCTGACGCTCACGCGCGGCGACCGCACGCCCGTGGGATCCAGCAGAAACGCCGACGCCAGTTTATCGACGGCGTGCTAAAAAGCGCACGCGGTTCTCAACGGCTACCTTCTGAAGCAGGGTACACACGGGTTTTTATTTCCCACAGTGACATAACACGACACTGAGGAAAGAGGAAAAAGAAGCAACAGTTGCACAATTACTTCACACAAATTTTTTTAAAGTGGTTTGACAGTCAAATCAAATCTGTGTGAAACTGGGCACAAGAGAAAGACAATAAATAAATAGCCCCGCCTCTCACACCATTTCAGAACTACACAGGTGAGAAAAAACAGCAGGTTTTAATGCAGACCCTGGGACAGGATGGTGGGTTTTAATGCAGACGCTGAATACATATTCAGCCCCTCATACGTATTGAGCAGTGACATCGATCTTTCTAAAAATTGTTCTTGGAATTTCACCTAAAATGCACGATGACTTTGCTTTATATTCATATACCTCATAAAGCCCTTCTTCAGTCGAATCATTAACAATTTCTGTTTTCAGTGGGGTAACAGAGTAAATCTGTGTTGTTGGTTCAGCTAAATAATGGGGGGAAAGCCACCCCATAAATTCACTGCTTGCTAAACACCAAAATTCTCCCTGAGATTACAATTTTTTTAAATCTGCAAAGTTCATGGCAGCTGGATATTTTGCAAGGAAAACTGTTGAAACAAGAAGGTTTTCATCAGACGTCTGACTTCAGTCATGCCAAACCTTGTGAAGATATTCCCAGGCTGCAAGACCTGAGCAAGATACAAAATATGTTGTATTATATTACATTACCACAAAATTTATAGCCGAAAAGTTGCTTTAACCTAACATGGTTCCAGTTGGCTGAGGAGGCCCTGAGTTCAGTTGGAACTTAATTATGGATGCCAAAATGCAGCAAATTTGTAGCTTCGTTTTGTTACATGTTGTTTATTTTTGAAATGTGTTTCTGACTACATGGTGTGCACTAGGTAATAGGCTGTACGTTTGACTTTTATTCACACCGATCATGAGAAAATCTCAACAGGGTAAACTGCATTACTCAGATGATGGAACGCCAGCAATAACCACTGCCAGAACCTTTTCTGGAGGTTGTGTTTGTTGTTCGGTCTATTAAAACTCCAAGATATTGATTAATAAATAAGTAAATTGAGGGGCGAGGGATCAGTAGTGGTTCTCTTGGCGAATGTTGTCGCAGCTGCACAGTCATGATGCAACTGCATCTGCAAACAAACAGAAATAAGTCTAACCATCACAAATATAATCGTTCCCAGAAGCTTCTAGAATGGCAACAGTTTTCCCCACAAATGATGTTATGGCTCCGGCTAAATGACTCAATGTGAGAGAAATTAAGGCCAGCTGCAGCTCCTGCAATCACTGAACAACCGTCAGTTTTACATTTAGCATGTATAGGTTTTAAACGAATTAACATTTCCTGCAAGAAAGTGCATAATAGATTGTATCAGACTTTTTAAATAAACATATTTGCCAAAGTAAAATTATCTTCACTTGCTGAATTCAATTTTGTATGAATAGGTGGAAAGGCCAAAAGTCCTCCTTACAACCACTGCTTCCTTTAGTTGGTTGTAAACCAGGCTACACACTTACAATATTGCCTGGAAGTCCTTTTCCGTGGTTTTGTTTTAATACTTTTTTGGGAAAACAAAACAAGCTTCCCTCTGTTGTACCAGCAACGGGACAAACCGATGTAACGTCCAGAGTGAAAATGTTGGCGAATCTGTCGCGTGTGCCTTTATTTTTTCACTTGGCGTACAGAAGAAGCATGCTGCAGGATGGCGAGCTACACACGTGCAGTAGAGAACCGCCACCCCAAACTTTAAACGCGGCATGGCTGACGTTCTTCGCAGCTGGGCTCCGCGCGTCACCAGCAGCGGGGAAACTGAGACCGGGTCGACGTGACCATCCTGTGCATGTTTCATGCGCGTCAGCAGTGCTGGTACAGGTCATATGACTGAGCCTGAGGAAGATCGGGGGAAGAGATGAGCATATGGACCTATCACTGCCAACCGTGATACCATGTTACCCCCTGACCTACAAATCAAGTTCCATTCCTGGAACCTGGAAAATTAATTTGGCGTAGCAAGACTTTCTCCATGCTACAATAAATGAATAAACAAACAAACAAATAAATACATTAATAAATCACGAGAAAGATAAATAATTCTGTTTACAGCTACGGCAACTGGAGTGTGTTTTTAAAAGATGCATTAGCCTGTGTAGGTGTTCCATAAGGCTGTATTCCCAATAACGGTCCTCTTTGAACAAACTATTTTTTTGTCTTCCCCACCATCCCATTCTCCATATTTCTCCCCATTTATCAAACCCCATTAGCTGCTATCAGGCTCTGAGTCTACAGTGAAGGTCACTGCAACCTATCAGCAGTGAAAAGGAGAAACAGCACGAGACCTTGGCCACTGCAAAATCCATCTGTGCCACGTTCACTATGTCTATAATCCCGCTGCAAAGAACTGATTCTCTTTTACCAGCCTCTTTTGTGTGCAGAATCAGCTTGAGATGAGCTTGAGATGAGCTAGAGATCAGCGAAAGATTAGCTAAAGATGAGCTGGAGATTATCTAGAGATGAGCTGGAGATCAGGTAGAGATCAGCTAGAGATGAGCTGGAGTTTATGGCTTACTCAGCATATCTATGAGTTTGTTCATCACTGTTACACAACGGTCTGAAAAAAAGTCTATCACTGCCTGGGGTGATCTTAGGCAGTGATAGACCTTTCCTATAAAACAAATTTTCTGAACCTAGTCTAAGATAAGGAACAGACCAGGAACAATTAAAATATAAGATTACAGCAAGAGAACCATCAAAAACATTAGGCCTATATTGTTATTTTAATATTACATGAGTAACTGTTGAGAATGTTCACAAAAAATACAGCTTTACCTATGTTCACCTACCAGCTCCTCAATTAGAAATCAGTGCACTGTAAGTGGCATTGTCACCATCTTGGGAAAAAATGTAGTATTATTTGTTCTCTATTGTTGAGAAGTGTGCTTGTTGTTGGCAAATCAAATTCAAATGTTACTACGGACAGTGTAATACACCAATAAATGGCTAAATTGGGTATGTTTGAGTTGAAAACCAGTTTTTCAGTTAAAATGTGATGAATCCAGGTTTCAGACAGACTGCCTTTCAGCAGTGGTATTTTTCTTTAATTATGAGGACTGACAATGTAATGATGATAGATTTTAGATGTTTCTATTTGATTTCATACAGAAAGAAATCTGGGTTCTTTCTGAGGAAAAGTAGTTTTAAGTTTGCAAACAACTGTCGCACAACACAAGTTCCAACTGTTTCTGAAAAACCCAGAGTCTTGGGAAATCAGTGAAGGCTATTTTACACCTCTCTTGGATACACGATTAACAAGACCATCATTTGATTCCTGCATGACCTATTTCCTATATGGTTCATTTTCCCGCCCCCAGCCATGCAGAATAAGCCGGCAATTCATCAGCGGAGCGGAGCTGAACTTGGGGGTCACCACAGGTTATTTTTTCAGGCAGCCATGGAGGCTATACCAGCCAGAGTGACATCATCATTACACCATTACCCTCTCACTCCATTTTCTTCCCAGCGTCCCCCTGAGGAACTGATCCGTTAGCCCTTCCCATCCTTTCACACACAGACACTTCCCTCTGCACCCACATCCTTCCCGGTCAACTCACCCCGAGGCTGACCTGTCCGAATGTGCCCCTCTCACGCCCCCAACCGAGCCCCACCCACCCCCCCTCCGTCGTCCTGCGGCGAAAGGCCCAATCTCCGTCCCACCAGGTGGAATGTTCCAGATTTTCGACTGTGTGTCCATCCAAATGCTGTGCACAATGATCCCATGCCTGCTTCTTTTGAATTAGACTGCACCAGTCTGTTCCTTGGCTGGTTTTCCATTGAATGCAATCCAAAAAAAGAGATGCTTGATTACTTTTGATGTTATTAACAGACACCAATCATTTAAAACACAAAATCTACCGTTGGGGGAGGGGGGTTGGGCTTCTGATTGCGTTCTTCACTTGACACAATCATTACATTACATTTTATTTGGCAGGTGCTTTTATCCAAAGCAACATACAGTTTGTGCAGACCAATAAGCATATGAATCCTGTTCAAAATTCATACTTCTGCCTCAGTCCATTCTAAGATGAGCATTTGCTGCTAAATTCATGTTAATTTGGAAATCTGTTCACATTATGAATGAGAATTAAATTCCTGTGTGTATTTCAAACACACACACACACAGATATGTGCCAAACACACATGCACAGATTCCTACATACATACACACTCACTCAGATGCCTACATGCATGAACACATACACTCAATCTCTCTCTGTCACTCTCTCTCTCTCTCTCTCTCTCTCACACACATACACACACACACAGAAAAGCCACCGTTTGAGGGTTTTCTCCCCACTAGGAGTTTCTTTTAGCCTACCTCATGTGCTTGCTATTTGGGGGTTCAGGTCTGGTGTTTGCTCTGTTTGCTCTTTTTGCTCTGTCTCTTGCATTACTACTCTGTAAAGCATCTTTCTGACAGTCCTCTGTAAAAAGTGCAATACAAATAAAATTGAAAATTGACAAAAACACATGCACACACACACATGCGCGCGCACAGGGAGTCAATTGGGAGACAGAGAGTGGCCGTGGCAGAAGGCCACACGTGAGGACGCTGGCCCTTTAAGAGCTCCCCACAGCTGTTTGACCCCAGGGTGAACACAAGCTGCAGACTCAGCTCAGCCTGTGCCAGAATCAGACTCTCTCTCTCTCTCTCTCTGCCCACAGAAAAACAGGCCCTGCCTACACCACAGTGTCTCTTCTGAAAAACCCTGGCTGAAAAATAGGGGGGGATTTACAGACCTACTCTTTTTGTTCTTTAACTCCCCCCCAACCCCCCACTATCTCCATTTATGACCAAAATGATCCTTAAATTATAGCCTTTGTCTGAGAGAAAATAAAAACAGGTTTTTTTTGTACCATCTGGGCACAGACACTCACCTATCTTGACTACTGGAATCATAAGAAACTGTAATTCATTCTTATTACATCCCCCTTCCAGGATCCAGAATCACATTTCACTGAAATCTTCAACGCTGTAAACATTCTTATAAATCTTTGGGGGTTCCAGCAAAGAACTACAGGACAGATGCTTTTAGAATTTAAGCAACTCATGACCAGTCTTATATTTGGTGTATTTTAGGTACTGTGCAAATTCTTTTTTAAAAAACCTTCCTTGCCTGTTTAACAAATATAAAATAAACCACAGACAGAAAGGAACATTTTGACATGCATTTAAACATAACTATATTTTCTTTCCCATCATAAACAGTCACTAGCTATATAACAGGTCTGTTGGAAGAGTGTATGATGGCACTGTTTCATAGAATAATGCAATCTTAAAATACACATGGGCCAAGTCACTGGAGGTTATTTGATGGAAAATAATTAAATTTAGATTATATTATATTAATGACTTATGAATAGCATACAACTAATGTTACGCCCATTTGGTGTAGAAATCCATTATATTTTATACATTTATAATCAATTATATATTTTTTATTTAAGGAAACCATGTTATTCATTACATACAGGCATAATCATACTGCCCCCCCCCCCCCCCCCCCCCCCCCCCCCCCACCCCCAAGTATAGATGGGAGGTCAGGCAATCCTCTCTGTGGAGTACCTTGGTACTCTCTGAATGTGCCCCTGTTTTTGTTCCCTCTCCAGTTGCAGAGTGCTCACATGCTGTTAAACCATAACTGGGTCAAATACATATTTGAAATTCTTTAACCCGTTAGATTCCAGTAACATTAATTAACAGTCCTTTCAGACCCCTAACAACCTCAATCAAAACATGTTATTGACCAAAACACACAATCAGAAAAAGAAAGATTAATTTTGTACTAAAAATTGGTATAAAAAGATACCTATATTTTAAAATGATCTGTAATCTGCATACTTGTTACTGGTGTCTAATGGGTTAAAGTATTTTAAATAATTGCTTGACCCAGGCCTGCTGTCACACACCCTTTCCTAATAAGGAGGCATGACTCGGCTTTCTCTGGTCATGGATCAGTGGTGAATGTAGAGGTCATCCTTTCACCCCAGTGTAACCAATACCAGAATCCTTTGCCCTGGGGCGGCATAGCTCAGGAGGTAAGAGCGGTTGTCTGGCAGTCGGAGGGTTGCCGGTTCGATCCCCCAACCTGGACGTGTCGAAGTGTCCCTGAGCAAGACACCTCACGCCTAATTGCTCCCAACGAGCTGATTGGTACCTTGCATGGCAGCCTTTCATCGTTGGTGTGTGAGTGTATGTGTGGATGGATGAATGAGAAGCATCAATTGTAAAGCGCTTTGGATAAAAGCGCTATATAAATGCAGTCTATTTACCATTTACCCTCCACAGGGGAATCTGGGGTCTGTCAAACAGCTGGCTAAACACCTCTCATGGGTTCGAAAACCCCTCTAGGGCATGGGCTCCCACACTTGACCTTGGGAAACCCCTGTGCATTCTGGGTTTTTGTTTCTCCAACCACAACTGCAGCTCTTGACTTGTAATGAGCTCTTGATTTAGACACTTTCAGCTCTGGACACTTTCAACGTCTGTTGAAGGATTTACTTTGTTATGTTACATTATGTCTGAAACGCGGTTTTTCTTCCGCAGGGCGCGGTCTAAGACTAATAACATCTTGTCTCTCTATAACAACAGAGGTGTGGTGGTGTCTGAAGAGGCGGGGGTCCGGGAGGTGGCCAGGGAGTTCTACGAGGGCCTTTATAGTGGACACCTTCCTGGGCCGCCTTGTCAGACATCTGGGCGATGAGCGGACGGAGGCAGAGTTGAGCACCGAGGAGCTCACCCTGGCCGTGCTCTCCCTCAACCAGCACAAAGCTCCGGGTCCTGACGGAATCCCAGCCGAGTTCTACCAAACTTACTGGGATCTCCTGAAGGAGGACGTGGCTGAAGTCTTTAGAGCGGCGTACAGGGAGGGGCGGTTGGGGGCCTCACTGAGACAGAGCTCAGTAGCTCTTGTCCCAAAGAAGGGGGACCTGAAGGACCTCCGTAACTGGCGGCCGATCAACCTCCTCTCAGTCAACTATAAGATCATGGCGAAGGCGCTGATGAGGAGGTTCCAAGGCCTGATAACATCAGTGATCGGACCGGACCAGACCTGCGGCGTGCAGGGGAGGTCCATTAATGACAACCTGCTCCTCGTGAGGGACTTAATCATCCACTCCGGGGAGCGGCGGTCAAGATCAAGCCTCGATCAAGAGAAGGCATTTGACCGGGTGAGTCACGTGTGCTTGGAGAGAGTGCTAGAGAAAATTAACATTCCTGGCCCCCTCCTGCGCTGGACGAAGATCTGCCTGACTGACATAATGGGCAGAGTGGTTGTCAACCGGCAGCCCTCTGACCCGTTTACCATCAGGTCTGGCGTCAGGCAGGGGTGCCCTCTAACATCTCTCCTGTACTTCATCTACCTTGAACTGTTTCTCCAGGCCATCAGGGCCAGCCCAGGCATGGCGGGCTACCCACTGCTGGGGGCTAGGGGAGAGTGGCTAAAGGTGATGGCGTACATGGATGACATTACCATAGTCATTCCATCGCTTGTGCCACTAAGGTGTTGGACGACTTCTGTGCAGCCACTGGCGCCCTGGTCAACAGGGACAAGAGTGAACTGTTTCTGTCTTCCTATTATAGTGAGCCGCTAACCGTTTCCTTCCCTGTGCGCAGAGATAACATCAAGCTCTTGGGGGTGACCTTCCAGGCTGATGGAGGAGGGCGAACGAGCTGGGAGGGAGCCCTACGCCACATCCGAAACAAAACCCAGAGCTGGAGTGCATGGCCCCTGACCATGGTGGGTAAGATCCTTGTCCTGAAGGCAATAGTCCTGCCCATTCTTCTTTATGTGGGGAGGGTGTTTCCCCCAGACAAGGCCACCAGTAAGCAAATTGCTAGGTTGGCCTTTCGCATTGTCTGGGGGAGCAACGTGGATAAGTTAAGTAGAGTCACCCTCCTCAAGGAGGAGAGGAATAGGGGGCGGGGGGTCCCAGACATAGTCAAAATCATAATGGTGCAGGGTCTGGCCACCCGGTTCCAGAACGCTGGGAAGGAGGGAAAGGCCTCTGCTGCCTTTGCTAGGTACTACGCCACCCTCTTCCAAGGGCAATGGGCCTGGGTGTGCTGGACCTCACTGTACCGTACAGCTGGGACCCCCCTATGTCTATCAGGCCCTGAAGGACTTTTCTGTCAGGGCAGGATTACCCAGGGCTGGCTTGACCTCGTGGAGCTACAAAATCATTATGGCTTATTTAAGATCTAACAAAACAGCCACGCTCCCGAGGTCAGAGCCGGCCCGGGACCCGCAAGTCATCTGGGCTAACGTGACACACAAGTGTCTTACAAATAAACAAAAAGACATTGCCTGGATGACAGCTCATAGGTGTCTCCCCACAAGAACATTCATGTATCGCAGGCACTTAGCTCTAACTGAACGCTGCCCCCACAGTTTCACTGACTCAGAACACATTCACCATCTGTTCTGGGAGTGCACCGTGGCTAGGCGGGTCTGGGGCCTTGTTGTTTCTACTGTCTCCCTAAACAGATTTCTGCCAATGTTCTCCCTGACATCTGAGAGAGTCCTCTACGGTCCCCGAGAGGGACTTAAGACCAAGGAGCTCCAGCGTCAGTGGGGGATCATCAACACCATCAAGCAGGTCCTGTGGGAGACGAGGAACATCAGGGTGTACCAAAAAACATCAGTGGACCTGGTCACTCTCCGGAGGAGGATTCAAAACCTCCTCCAGGGCGGCATTCTGGTGGACTTTCCTAAAAACAATGACCTAGCGAGAGAGAAATGTGGGGTGGACCACTGGAAAGAACTGATCATGTAGTCCACCCCCCTAGGAGGGGCACCCACTCTTCACCCCATTCCCAAGTGCACGTATTTTTGTTTACTTTTAAATGATTTAATGTAAAATTTTCTTAAAATAATTTTTGTCTTTGTGATTGTTGTTATGGATATTTGTGTTTTGATTTGTAGATCGGGTTTTTCTTTCTTTGTAGAATGTTTTCCTTATTTTTAAAATTTTGTACACTGGGTTTTTCCTTTTTGGGTAGTTCTTATTTTGTGATCATTGTGAATGTCTATGTTTAAATGTGCTTTCTTTCCTTTTTGACTTTTAAAAGGAGATATGTTTTACATGTAAAGTCTGTTTAAAACCATTAAAGATACAATATGTCTGAAATCACTGTGAACGCCATGTAGAATAATGTCCAAAATTCACACCTTGTAACTTTTTTCAGACCAACTAATGGTTTCATTTTCTGTAATCTGAGGGGCAGCTGGATGGCTCATTTGGTTAAGCCAAGCAAACGTTATAGGCGTATAATGTCAGAGGCCAAAACCACTAGTGTCCTGGTCTGCTCTCACAATCTACCCCCGCACCCCAGTCCCTGCAATAGCTATTCCTCCCGCTAGGCAGATCGGGCACTGCGCCTAGGGCCCCACCCTCTCACCCAGGGCCCCACCCTCTCGTCCAGGGCCCCACCCTGTCGCCCAGGGCCTCACCTTCTCGGCCAGGGCCCTGCCGTCTCCCCCAGGGCCTCAACATCTTGCCTTCCTTTGACATTGGTGTCCAGTCAGAAGAATCAGTAGTTTGGAGAGGCTCCCTGATTATTTTTTGCCTAGGGTCCCCAGCACAGTAGGGACAATATAGAGGTATAAGCACTCGCCTACCACCGCAGAGACCCGGGTTCAATTCAGCGGTACTTCCGGCATGGTCAGACGTTCCTACAAACGCAATTGGCAGTGTTCGCGGGTGGGAAGCCAGTGAGGGTATAAGTCCTGATCGCTGCATTAGCGACTCCTACTGGTTGGTCGGGGCGCCTGTCCAGCGGGGAGGGGATCCAGAGAGATAGCGTGAACCACCACGCGCGTTACGCTCTCCCAGTGAAACTCCTCGCTGTCAGGTGAAAAGAAGTGGCTGACGACTTCACATGTATCGGAGGAGGCATGTGGCAGTCTACACCCTCCCAAGATCAACAGAGGATAGCGCATCGACCAGGACTGTGGCTGGTCCACACAGGGAATTGGTATGATGACAAAAATTGGGGAGAAATGGGAGAAAAAAGAAAAAAAAAGAAATGTCTTGAAAACATTATCCCTGAAAATAATAATAATAATAATAATAATAATAAAAAGAAAAAGAAGAAGAAGCATAAGAATGAAAATAAGAATAAGAGTAACAATGCTCAGATAACTGAATAATTAAATACTCAATATCCCATAGAGAATATAAATAAAAACTGGATCTAAATCTGCTCACACTGAATATTAAACGGGCCCCATCCTCCCCGCCCCCAGCTGTGGTATCAGTGCGTGCCTTGCAGCATGTGTCCTGTCCCTGGCTCGTTACGGAACATCTTGATCCAGAGACGTAGAGGGAGATAATGAATCAAATGTCCTGGGGGGCGGGACTGGACTGGCACAGGGCCTGAGGCCCCGCCTCCTCCTCCGGGACCATGTGACCACTGCCCCTTCCGAGCCCTGTACTTCACGGCCTATAAAACTGGAGGTGTGTGACCCTGGGCATTGGCCCAGTGCACCGAGACAGACTTAGAGAAACCCCACACAGCTGCACAATGGTCCAGTATGCTGAGACACACTTAGAGAAACCCCACACAGCAGCACAATGGTCCAGTATGCTGAGACACACTTAGAGAAACCCCACACAGCTGCGTAATGGTCCAGTGTGCTGAGACACACTTAGAGAAACCCCACACAGCTGCGTAATGGTCCAGTATGCTGAGACACACTTAGAGAAACCCCACACAGCTGCGTAATGGTCCAGTATGCTGAGACACACTTAGAGAAACCCCACACAGCTGCATAATGGTCCAGTGTGCTGAGACACACTTAGAGAAACCCCCGCAGCTGCATAATGGTCCAGTGTGCTGAGACACACTTAGAGAAACCCCACACAGCTGCACAATGGTCCAGTGTGCCGAGACACACTTAGAGAAACCCCACACAGCTGCATAATGGTCCAGTATGCTGAGACACACTTAGAGAAACCCCACACAGCTGCGTAATGGTCCAGTGTGCTGAGACACACTTAGAGAAACCCCACACAGCTGCATAATGGTCCAGTATGCCGAGACACACTTAGAGAAACCCCACACAGCTGCATAATGGTCCAGTGCGCCGAGACACACTTAGAGAAACCCCACACAGCTGCATAATGGTCCAGTATGCTGAGACACACTTAGAGAAACCCCACACAGCTGTGTAATGGTCCAGTGCGCCGAGACACACTTAGAGAAACCCCACACAGCTGTGTAATGGTCCAGTGCGCCGAGACACACTTAGAGAAACCCCACACAGCTGCACAATGGTCCAGTATGCTGAGACACACTTAGAGAAACCCCACACAGCTGCGTAATGGTCCAGTGTGCTGAGACACACTTAGAGAAACCCCACACAGCTGCACAATGGTCCAGTGTGCCGAGACACACTTAGAGAAACCCCACACAGCTGCACAATGGTCCAGTGTGCCGAGACACACTTAGAGAAACCCCACACAGCTGCATAATGGTCCAGTATGCTGAGACACACTTAAAGAAACCCCACACAGCTGCATAATGGTCCAGTGCGCCGAGACACACTTAGAGAAACCCCACACAGCTGCATAATGGTCCAGTATGCTGAGACACACTTAGAGAAACCCCACACAGCTGCATAATGGTCCAGTGCGCCGAGACACACTTAGAGAAACCCCACACAGCTGCATAATGGTCCAGTGTGCTGAGACACACTTAGAGAAACCCCACACAGCTGCACAATGGTCCAGTATGCTGAGACACACTTAGAGAAACCCCACACAGCTGCGTAATGGTCCAGTGTGCTGAGACACACTTAAAGAAACCCCACACAGCTGCATAATGGTCCAGTGTGCTGAGACACACTTAGAGAAACCCCACACAGCTGCATAATGGTCCAGTGCACCGAGACACACTTAGAGAAACCCCACACAGCTGCATAATGGTCCAGTATGCTGAGACACACTTAGAGAAACCCCACACAGCTGCGTAATGGTCCAGTGTGCTGAGACACACTTAGAGAAACCCCACACAGCTGCATAATGGTCCAGTGTGCTGAGACACACTTAGAGAAACCCCACACAGCTGCGTAATGGTCCAGTATGCCGAGACACACTTAGAGAAACCCCACACAGCTGCATAATGGTCCAGTATGCTGAGACACACTTAGAGAAACCCCACACAGCTGCACAATGGTCCAGTGCGCAGAGACACACTTAGAGAAACCCCACACAGCTGCACAATGGTCCAGTATGCTGAGACACACTTAGAGAAACCCCACACAGCTGCGTAATGGTCCAGTGTGCTGAGACACACTTAAAGAAACCCCACACAGCTGCATAATGGTCCAGTGTGCTGAGACACACTTAGAGAAACCCCACACAGCTGCATAATGGTCCAGTGCACCGAGACACACTTAGAGAAACCCCACACAGCTGCATAATGGTCCAGTATGCTGAGACACACTTAGAGAAACCCCACACAGCTGCATAATGGTCCAGTGCGCAGAGACACACTTAGAGAAACCCCACACAGCTGCGTAATGGTAGTATCCCACGGGCATTGGTCCAGTGTGCTGAGGCATACTTAGAGAAACCCCACACAGCTGATACTCTGTCATCGTGATACTGCAGTTTTCTGTCTCGAAGTTCCAAGTTGTTTGTGAAAACCATTTGTGTGTCATGCTTGCTTTTTCTTTACTGACCACTATTGCCCAAATTTCTAAACTTCTCAGAACTGTAAGGGTTTGCAATATGAAAATTATAGCATGAATGTTTCCCGACATTGATCATTGTTCTTCAACTATCTACATGATTCTAAAAACCAATCATGTGAAAATGTGGCTTGTGCAAATTCATTTCACATTGGAGATGCACCTATGATAACTACTCTGGAAGTTCTGCTTATGCTCAGACTTGTTATTGCATGGAATATCTGACCAGGAGGCCTAATAGTCTCTTTGACTGTTCAGGACCAGACCAGGACTCGGGGGATCTAGCAAGCTTAGACTGTAAGCAAAATAACAATTCTAGAGGGGGCTGGAATGTCTATTTTCCTCATCAAACATAATTATCTTATGCTGTTAAAGTTTTTGTTTAAAGAGACAAGGGATCGTTTTTGAAAAGCATTTCAGTGACATTAGACTCACAATAAATGATAAAATAAAGTCAATTGAACCTGTCATAAGCAGTACCTGTTTATGTAAATCATAACTGTTAAATGTTAACAATTACCTCTAAAAGTAGCATTATGAGTCAGACCTGCAAAGCTCACCAGGAGACTGAGGAACTTGTCTAATCTGCTTTGTGTCAAGACCTGCGAGAGCACGGTTCACAAATCCTATTTTTAGTGGATTACCATTGATTTATTGTTCCTTCTGTGATTATCACAGCGCCACAGGGTGTGTTCAACTTCTGCAGCAGCTCCATTCACTCTGAAGCCTGAATAGACCAGTGCGGTTTTATTTAACTCGTGTGAGACATTGTGTTTGCATGGCACAGGCCTTAGACACTCAGCCAGGGCAAGCAGCCAACTTCTTTAAGTAGTTCATAGTTTAAAGACATCGGTATGGAAGGAATTGCTGTTTTGTGTTCACATCATAGAAAGAATCCTACACCAAAACAGACAGAAACACTGTTGATAGTGACGTCACAGGGGATGTTTACGAGTTCAGTCCGAATTGGGCCTAGAGAAGAAGAGAAAAGGGTCATGTTAGGGTCAGCCAAAATGATGGCTGGTCAGGGACCAAACTGGTTCAGCCCTCTCCTGTATTTTGTGGATTTATTTCCGGATGCAAACCGGTCTGTTCCGCACATTGGCATGTGGTCACTTCCATTCCAGAAATTAAAGGCGTCTGCCAGGATACGCCAGTCATTCCCGCGGTTTTGGCAGCCATGGAGCAGGCAAACAAGGGGCTCGTCTGTCCAGAGCACGTCCACCAATCAGGACTGACAATTTGAAGGCCGGGCCGGGCAAAGGTCAAAGACTTGGCTCCCAGCACAGAGCCAAACACACAAATGCGCACCGTGGTCGACAGGAGGGCTCGTCTATATTTGTCCAACCCTGTCCAACAAACAGTTATTTAGCCCTTACTAGGCGCTACGTGCGGTCACATTACTGTCACAGTCGTTACATCACCCCATGTTCGCACATTAGTGGGAAAAGAAATGCTTGCATCATCCCTATCAAAAGCAAAACTAGCCCTGGCTATCATTGGGGTATTAAAAAAAACCCTGTTACTGTGCCACTTTGAGAGCTGTGGAAACATTACCCTGAAACAGGACTGAAATTAACACAGAATGAAACTAACAGTGACGTTAATGTTACAGCCAATCAAGCATTTTAACTCACGACTGCAATAGCCTATCCCATCGCCTTTCCCAGGACACACCCACCAATCACCTCCTGAGGAACGCTGCAAAACATAGCTGGTTAGAGTGAACATCCTGTTCAACAGAAGGAACACTTGAAACAAAACATTCTGCCTGTGTTCTCATGAAACCCACTTTTGAGACGTATGTAATGCGTAAGCCTCGGTTTACTTTCCAAACAAACACCCATGAACTCTGTCCCTGTGCGGCCGTCCCACAGTTGTCCCATTTTTGATAAACGCTATGACGTACGTGCTGTCACGCAAAATTAACCTTAACTTCACTTTTCCAGAAAGAGAAAGTTTGAGGTCATATTTGGGAACGTTGGTCGAAAACACTATATTTGCAAATTAAAGACAGAGTTTGGTAAATCATTGTCCACAATGCACAAGGCAACTTTTCAGAAAATGAGACTGGCATCCAAAACTACTGGTCTCTTGGCCAGCCTTTTGTCAGTTTAACAGCATGGACATACCGTGAGCTTTATAATGTTTGGGACAAAGACATATTTTTTCTTGATTTGGCTTTGCACTCCACCATTTTAGATTCGTAATCAAACAATTCTCATGTGGTTAAAGTGCACATTCTCAGATTTTATAAAAGGGATTTTTATACATTTTGGTTTCACCACATAGAGATTACAGCATACAGTCTCCCATTTCAGGACACCATAATGTTTTGGATAAATGGCTTCACAGGTGTTTCGGATTCATCAGGTATGTTCAATGACCTTAGTCCAGGTATAAGAGTGCCCCCCTCGTCTGTGAAACATGGTGGTGGGGCTGCCATGGTTTGGGCATGTATGGCTACCACAGGCACTGGCTCACCTGTCCCCACTGATAATGTAACTGCTGGTAGAAGCTACAAAATTAATTCTGAATTGTACAGAAGCATCTAATCAGCTTAAGTTCAAGCAAATGTCTCCAATTGGAGGCCACCTCATCCTACTGCAAGACAATGATCCCAAACATACTGCTGAAACAACAACGTTTTTTCAAACCAAATGCTTGAAAATTCTTGACTGGCCAAGTCATTCACCCAATCTGAATCCAACTGAATGTGAATTGAAAAAATGGGCTTTTCCACAAACATTATGGAGATCACTGTATTAACTTGTTATTTTTGTGAATCATACAATAATCTTGCCCCCAGTCAGTACTTGTACCCATTCCACGCTGAAGACAGCATTTCTGTCGCATATATCCATCCATTATCTAACCCACTTATTCCTGGGTAGGGTTTGCTTTGAGGCTGGAGTCTACCTCAGTATGCATTGGGCGAGAGGCGGGAATGCTCCCTAGACAGGTCGCCAATTCATTGCAGGGCACAAACGCCATTCACTCACACATTCATACCAATGGGCAATTTAGCCTACTGCATGTCCTTGGAGTGTGGGAGGAGACTGCAACACCATGCCACCCCAATTCTATTGCACAGCCTCTTCATTTATGGTGTGTGCCTCAAAATGGAAGCAAGGATCAACAGTTACTGGGGCACAGTGATGGAAAAAAAATCTGTTTAGCTCCTACATCACAAACTGGCAGTGTGCAAATCTAATCACCAGGGGGCAACAATCCATCTGTGAAACCTCTTCCGTTTCAGAAAACCAAATCAAACTGAAGCAGCTTTTATCATTTAAATCAAAGTAACATTTATTTAATTTCTTTATAAAAACAATTATTCAGGTTAAGTAACACATCATTTTCATTAAGCTTGTTTTAGTTTGCTGTTGCCAATAAGGATGGGTTTCTGGCAGCAAAATCTGACGCTGACAGGGCTATAAAGAACCACTGTTTACACCAATGATTCTAGACAAGCTAAATGTACCACATACTTAAAACACATAAAATGGTTTTAAATGGTTATAGGCAGGCATTGTTTAATAAACTTTATAGTATTATGCTCCACATACACACGAGCACAGAATTCATCTGCAGGTAGGAAATGTTACATCGTTCACCTAGCGCCACCTACTGCACGTAGCAATGAATCACAACAAAATCCATCCATACATTAGGTCTATCTAATGAAAGGCATTGGTTCTGAAAGCAACCTTTAACAGTCACTTTAACAGTGATTTTTAACAGTCACAAAAAGAATACTCTGCAATAGAGGCCTAATGCCCATTAAATTTTGTACACAAGCAGTATTTTAGACTGAAGTGATCCGAAACATCACTGCAGTTTCAAACCCTCGTTTCAATTATGTTCCCACTCTTGGAACTTGGCCAGGTTCATTACTCCTTAAGCTTTTCATATTAAAGCTGTATAGGCACCAGTTTATTGCGGTGCAACAAACATTTCCCAACAGTACCAAATATGACATAAGATAGCAAGTGACTCTGGGCCGGATCTGGGCAGATTCTGTAATTTCCAACTAGAATCAGCGCAGAACAAGAATTCCGGAACTAAGACAAACTCCTGAAAGCTTATGGCAAAAAGTTTCTGGAGTTGAAATAAAGCACTATGGCACACACACACCTGTCATCTGGACTGAATTTTGATTCACCTTAACACAGATTTTATCTTGTGTTTAGATCCAAGCTGGGGTAAGGCTGTGGAGTGGGTATACTGTATAGGCTACAAACAGCAATCTAATAGCTGAAGTGAGGATTATGACATTACTAGAGAGAGCTGCAATACAGAGAGAGAAAGTGCAGATTTTTTTATTGAAAATTCAGACATTTTCAAGCTAATGAAATATTGTCTATTACATTCATTACGTTACACAAATGTGATTTTAATGTCTTTATATTCATTTTAAAAAAATAAAACTTTTTTAAAGTTTAGTAAGGAAACCACACTGAAAACTGTACACTATTTAATATGTATGTCAGCGAAATAAGAAAAGTGCAAAGTGTAACACCCGAGCCAGCCAGAGATCATTGGTGAGCCAGGCCAGGGTGGGGCTGACCATGTATGGGAGGAAAGAAGATGGCTTCCCCTCTCAGCAGGACCACAGTGTTTCAACCAAATAGCCAGATGAGGCCCATGACATTCTCTCTAAATATTAATTCAGAGGCATCTGACATTCTCCATAAATAAATATGCCAAAAAATGTTCATTGGTGTGCACAGGGAGATTGGTGGGGGGGGGGTTGGTGGGGAGGGAGGAGCTGCCCCTTTTGCCTTTAATGACTAAGTGAGGCTACAGTTACATGATGAGAGGGACAAACCTCTTTTATATGTTTTTACCTGGGTCCTTGATAGAGTATGTGCACATGTGCCTTTCCCACCTTTAACTGATTCCCAGTAACTCTAGATAAATCCTCCATTTACTGCTGATGTTTTTACTCTGCAACTACCCCTGTAAATTATTTTTTTGGAGTGAAGATGAACAGAAGGATTAGTCCGCCCAGTTTGGCAACCCTGCAGGAACAGCATGCCACCTCTATAGATCACTTGCACAGATAGTCCTGGAATTCTTTTAGGAAAATAAAATAAACTGACCACTTCCAGATCGGAAAAGGCGTAGCTCTAGATTACACTCCTGCCCGCACAAAGCCTTGCAGTGGAATCTGCTAGGATATACTCCATGTCACCTGAGGGCAGATCTCCAATGCAGCTGATTATGTTAGCAGTATCTTATATTAAATCCTAGAAGACTGAGATTTTTTGACTGTCAACTTTGAATTTGAATTAGAAGCAGTTAATTAATGTGTGTCATGTTTTAATAATGCAACTAAGATTACATATTAGAAACATAGCCAGAGATAAGCCATTATTTTCATTGCAGGATGCTGAGAAGTTAGTTAATGCGTATATTTCAATGACTTTTGTAATGCTCTGTTCACTAGTTAAAAATTACGGTTGACCAGTTACAACTAATCTAAAATTCAGACACGTGGAAATTGTGTATCCTGTGTGTAATTGCAGAAAAATCATGGCTCTTGTGAGACATCACTTTTTATTTGAACAACTTGATGCGTAGTGTTGAAGAAATCCATTTTTTTCTGGTCAGCCTTAAGATTGATGCAAGTTTTGGTTCACTGCCAGTTGTGCATAAATATTAACTTCAGGAATTATTTTTAAGTGACTTCACTCTCAGAAATAGAAGTACAGTGGGTGTACAACTGTGTTCTTTAAGGCACAATTTTCCCAAATGCACCCTGAAGGTACAATAATGTTCTGTTTGGGCACTAATAAGTACAAAAAAGGTACAAAAGAAGTATGTATGGATGACTAGGGATACAGTCCCTATAGTATACCACCCCACCCCAAAGTGTTTGTACCGTTTTAGGCACTTTTTCCATAGCTTTTTTTCTGAGAGTGAGGGAATTTACTAGAGAATGGCTATTACGGCAGAGGATTGATATTTAAATCAGCAGAGAGGTCCTTGATTGAGTTTGGAGGCCATTGCCTGTTCTCACAGTCAGTCCATCTTTTGTTCGCGTATCCCACTGTCTGACACCTACAGCCATCCAATTGGAGATCTGTTGGTGGTCACTGGTCACCAATGAGGATTCACATTCGTTTTTAATCTAGCTTTCTGCTTGATGATCGGCACTAAGTGTCATGCATAAAAATGGAGTAAAAATGTAAATTGGATGTCCTGTCCCCTCAAATGAGTTGCTGCTGAAACACTGAAAATATTGAAAGTCTGAAAATTTTGACAGAACTTTATAAGCAACACAAGAAAAAAGTACAGTTTGTATGTACACATTCAGCAACTTGTCAGGTATCTAGAACCAAGTAATCAAGCATTTACCAGTAAGATCCAAAAAAGCAGAGCCATCTTCAACTCCTCTCTTTTAATTAACCCTTTGAAGACAGGGTTTTAAAAAAGAATTCTCTAAATTTTAAGTCAGTGTTATAGAGCTCGATTGCATTCACTTACCAATAGCAATTATAACATCAGCATTAGAATGTCCACTTAACATTCTAATCACATATCTGTGACCTTACACCTTAAAGGGTTAAATTAATCTGCAGTTAAAGGCAGGTTTATTGAGAGGACCATACCTGTGTGCCATAACAAGCATGACCAGCCAGAAACCGTTGCTATGGAATGAGATTACATTGTATTTTATTAAATTTATTTGAATCATTAAACCTTATTCATTATCAGGCAAAGCCTATCTTAGGTCAAATTTTCCCAATGCCGAAATGGAAAAATCACAGAAATTCCAGAGTAACATGTATAAACATGGTATGCATGCACAATATTTTCATTCAAAAACCAAAATATTTTCCAGATTTTTGCACTGTATGCCACTAAATGGAGGTATGGGAATCTCTTTTACATCTGATCATCTTAATATATTGACTTGTCCTATAGGCTACACCTATTCATCTTTTAACAGTAAAGGGCTGTGTTCCAGTAATGATGACAACACGGTCTCTGAAGTAGATATTATTGTCTTTGCAGAGAGTCCTTTTGTACTCACCCATGCAAGTAATTGCAGACTGATTTTTACACTGTGTAACCCAGGAAGAATGTATTTAAGTGCTTTTTGCAGGCTACCAATATTTTCTCATAAAAAACAATTTACTATTATTGTCTTTTTAATCTAACGGATGACCTTTTATTATTTAGAAGATGTGATGATAACCCTTAAACATTTTAACCATGCCTTTTTAAATGGTAAAGATATTCATGGATAAAACAAAGAAAGAGTGTTTTATTTAAAAAAATGTTCTCAGCTAAGCGAATAAGAAACTTCATTACCCGTCCTACTCTGAAAAGAGGCGCGCAAGACGTTGCTATGACTGTGGTTGGTTTAAAAGCTCCCCAAGCAATTCCGCATAGAAATGCGATTGGTTCCCGGACTAAATGCAACGTCCCGGATGTGTGAGATTCTATGCATATATAATAAAGTGAAGGCGGGACAAGCCGTTTAAATCAGAGAAGGCAAAGAGGTTAAATAGATTAAAAGCGAGCGCATATTTTCAACCAAATAAAACACAATGGTAAGATTTTTTATTTGCATTGTTGCGTGCGTATATACCAGAATTCTGATTTCGTTAAACAAAAAAGAGCAAAATGTGTACTGATGAGAAAAGGTTGGGTTAATTTCGAAGCAGATTACCCTGCTTGCTAGCATTTGAGCGGCAGCCCGAAGAATGATATAACTAACGTTAGCTGGCTGGCTAGCGTCTGCGGAAATATCCGGACTGGAGAGATATGGAGATTGATTTCATAGGACTTACCTGTGATGAATAAACATGGTTTCATATTTTTGGAAGCACGTCTTCACGTCCACATGCTTTCTGAACATTTTCCATTTTTAGGCTGGTGGCAAAGCAGGGAAGGACTCCGGCAAGACCAAGACAAAGGCTGTTTCGCGCTCACAGAGAGCGGGTTTACAGGTCAGTAGTGTTTGGATGGTCAAAATGTGCAGTGTTTACGTAACTAATTATTCACCCATTTATTACATACATACATCTTGAAATAGATATTGAAATTATGCGTGTTTTCAATTAGACGTTGCATGTGATTTTGGCGGTAACTTGTTATAGATATTTTACCGACTTGAATCTTTAGGGGCTGTGAGAAAATTAAGAAAATTCTCCAAATGTTTGCGGACACCACATCGAGTTTGCACGTGTAATCACTTCACAGTAAACTTAAGGTTATCCCCCTTTCTCCGATGGAAGTTCCCCGTCGGTCGTATCCACAGGCATCTGAAATCAAGGACCACGAGTCACGGGCGTGTAGGGGCGACCGCGGCCGTATACAGTGCAGCCATTCTGGAGTACCTAACTGCCGAGGTGAGCAATGTCATGCGTGTGTGTTGATTCAAAACGGGACGTCATTTCTTAGCCATTGGGTTACAGTTAATTGGTAGGTCGCGGCATTGTGCCAAAAATGGAGGCTTCTTTAAGTTTCTTGTGAGTACTAAAGAAAAAGTATGCTTACGACGGGCATTTCCATGCCATATACTAACGCGAAGACTCTTGTCAGGTCCTGGAGTTGGCAGGAAACGCTTCTAAGGATTTGAAAGTGAAGCGTATCACGCCGCGCCACTTGCAGCTAGCAATCCGCGGGGACGAGGAGTTGGATTCGCTCATCAAAGCGACAATCGCCGGTGGTGGTGAGTTCTTCAGCGATAAATTTCCCTGTGGTTAAAGAGCTTGGATGACATGCCATGGTGTTTTGAATTGTGGGGTGCTATGGCTATTTCTAATTACTTGTACCTATTTACGACTGGTTACGTTCAACTGGAAAGCGCACTCATGTTGTTTCTCGTTTGGAAAATACCTCTCTTTAATCAGATGATGTATCTGGATCTTGAGTGCGTGCCTTTGAATCGATTGTGCATGACCATGGGTTTTTCTCACTGTCTTTCCCTCTAGGTGTCATCCCACACATCCACAAGTCTTTGATTGGGAAGAAGGGACAGCAGAAGACCGTTTAAAACTTTTGCTGTGCCGTTTAATCTATCTCAGGACAAAATGTTGCTTCAAAATGGCTGTTCTTTGTTCTTAAGATTGTTTTGCTTTGTCCTTGACTTTTAACAAATACCTGTAGCTTCACGCCTCATTTCTGAGATATTTTAAACAAAAGTTGGCTTCAAAGAAGCTTGGTTTTTATTTTTAGGCTTGAGTTGGGGTACTGTAGGTTTTTTTTGTTTTGTTTACACTATATATTTAATGCATACGCCTGATACTGACCAGTTGTGCTGTTTGCTTTAAATACAAATCGTGTGATTGAAGTTATGTATTGGAATAAAGCTCAATAAAGTGCCCATTTCTTTACTTTCTTGGTCTCCATTATAATCTTACTGTTTTGCAGAAAAAAGCTAATCTTTTGTGTTGGTCATACAACATTGGCATACATTAAGATATGCAAAATGTGTCAAAGATTTCAGCGCGAGTTTTTAATTCCTCCGGTTTAAAATGGTTTCACTTTGATCAATGGTCAGAGCAATACATATTTCTGTAACTACAGTATGTAACAAGCATCTCTGTTCAGTAGGCTGGTCCATGCTTATTTCTACAAATTCATGTTGCAAAAACTGAAGGAAGCCTTCTAGCAGCAAGTTATAGACTACATTTTCTACAGCATTTACAGTTATCACTACACCTAGATATTTACTGAAGCAAAGCATGGGTAGCTACTTTGCTCTGGTTGTGCACCCTCCTGTGACCTCTTACCTACTTTTATTGTGTATATATACTTGTACAGTTATGTAGTAGATATATATTTTAGTCGTCCCCAGAGGGTCAATTTGTGGAAACTGCACATGCAGTGTAGGCAACACAAATGGGTACAAGAAATAAACAGGATGTAAGTAGATATAACAGTGAGGTCTCATTTTTATTGAAAAATAAATGTTCAATTGGCTCAGAAAAAATGTTTTAGCATTTATCTGTGATTTAGCATTTATCTGAAGGACAGAGTGTAGCACAGTGGGTAAGGAACTGGGCTTGTAACTAAAAGATCGCAGGTTCGATTCCCGGGTAAGGACACTGCTGTTGTACCCTTAAGCAAGGTACTTAACCGGAATTGCTTCAGTATATATCCAGCTGTATAAATGGATACAATGTAAAATGCTATGTAAAAGTTGTGTAAGTCGCTCTGGATAAGAGCGTCTGCTAAATGCCTGTAATGTAATGTAATTTATTGTGGCTGAAAGTCCATTGCTGTACCAGAACATTTCCTTTGGCCTTTTTGTTTTGGTGGTAAAGATACAGTAATGAACATGTTTTGATTAATCTTTGGGGGGAGTTATGTTAATGTGTTTTGCCCTTGGTCAAAGCAAGTTGAACATGCTCATGTTAAAGAGTGCTGAGTGAGATTAATTTTAAGCTATGTCTCAGCTTGGCTAACAGTAGGTTGTTTCTGGTAAGTATTTAAGATACTGTAAGGAAGCCCAAGTCTCAAAAACATCTTGCTGGGGACTGCTCATTATAGAACCTATCACACCCTGCACGCTCTTTTTTTAATTCTAAAAATTTATCACCGTCCAATCCAGGGGTCTGCTACCCAGGTCCTGCAGGTCACGGGCTCTGCTGGTTTTCCTTGCTACTCTGTACTTAATTAATTAGAGCAGCTGATTACAAAACAGAACTTACTTCACCTGGTTACTTGGGTCTGAATTGGGAGCAGATTTTAACGGTGCGAACCAGAACCAACAGAGCTTGTAGTTGTTCAAGACCAGGGCTACAGATGCCTGGTCTAATCGCTGTAAAACAGTTTAGAACGTTAGAACTGAAACAACCTTTATTAGCGCAGAACAAAAATGTTAAACGCGCATGCAAGGGCACCAGGATCTCAGATGAGCAACAATATACTGTAAACCCATTGCTAGCAAACAGGAACAACATAGCCAGTGACTGCTAAACTGGATCTCCAATCAACTGAGAGATTTTTTAGGTCAAAACTCCTAATTCTTTTTGATATGGGTGAATCATACGAACATGAGCACAACCATAGAACAAAATTGTATAAATTAGGATTGGGAATCACCAGGACATCAGTGGAATAGCCCAGTGGTTCCCAACCTCAGTCCTGGAGTACACCCCTGTGTATGCTGGTTTTCCTTCCAACCACAATTGCAATACCAGAATTTTAACAAATTGTTCATTTTTCTTAATTAGGTGCTTTTCATGTTTAGAGGGATTATTAACCCACTAAAACCACATCATGTCAAAAATAGCCATAAACAATCAAGTTACTATGTTCATATTGTGCTTTTTGTGCTTTATTGCAAACAATTACATAGAAGACATAACAAACTTTTTGGACCAATTGAAAGACAATTGAAGAGATTAATCAATACCCATGAACATGTAATTTATTGACACAATGCAGGTTCGGCTTGTTATCATTTGCTTTGTCTTTAAACACTCCATTATCTTCCAGATGGTTAGTTTTAGTGGCCAGGTGTCCACACTTTGACCAACTAGAAGCCTATTGACTCACCTCAGTCTTTAATTTGATCCGTTAAAAATAATTTACCTTTTAATGTAATTGTTTGCAATGTAGCACAATAAGCACAGTGTGAACATGGGAATTTTATTCTTCATGGAATGCTTAGCCATTTCTGACATAATGTGATTGAAGAGCGTAAATAATCCCTCTAAACACGAAGAGCACCTAATTAAGAAAAATTAACAACATGTTATAATTCTGGAATTGAATTTGTGACTGGAAAGAAAACCAGCATACACAGGGGTACTCCAGGACTGAGGATGGGACCCACTGGAATAGACTAATAACCGATTCACAGGAGATGCCCATGCTATCATTGAATCAGCTTAGGCCTGCATGTATGTCATGTTACATTCAGCAGAGAAACTTAAATGAATCTACCTTGGTGCTGTAACAAGTCTTGACAAAAGTCTTTGGACCAAAACACTGATAATGACAATCTAATTTTGATGTGAAAGCAGACACACTGAAATGTGTGAGAATAGGGTATTTATTCTGAACAAATCCTGATCCTGGGGGGAATTTCTGTTTCCCAGCAACACATAAAAAGACTAAACCAAAACAGTTAAACACGCTGACCTTCATCTGTAAGTCATTACAGTGTCTTACCCAGATAGCCTTGTAAATCACTCAAGATTGAAAGCATCCATTATATAAGCAATGGTGAATATAACCATTGAGATAAAAGGTGATGAAAGTGACAATAGCTTTTTGTTTACTTCTATTGCACAGTTGTGATTTTTTACACTAAAACATACTCTGCCAGGATAATAGCAGTCATAACCCTACTGCATGCTCAAATGGGAGGACATGGTGGATTTTATGTTGGTTGTTTACAAATCTGCAGGGTATCAAATATAAATGACTTTGTAAATATTATATTAGAATACACTCCTACAGACTGAGCGATGCATTATTGATTCCTTTAATCATTGTATTTTCTTATGAGCATTGATTTCTCCGTCGATGTTTGCCTCAAATTAACCTAAAATTCAACTTTAAAAAAAATGGTCTCTTCAACTCCAAATATGCAACTAAAACAGTATTTGTCATGAACAAAGTTGGTCATTTTGACTTTGATTAAATGACCGTCATAAGATTATATAGTTAAGATCTGTCAAATGAGTGTGTCCGGTTCAGACTTAAACTCACTGGCCACTTTATCAGGTACAGCTATCAAGTACTAGGTAGGACCCCCTTTTCCCCCCGATGCTGATTTGATAGCATTGCGCAGTTCCTGCAGATTTTTCAGCCGCACATTCATGCTGCGAACGTCATCCCAAAGATGCTCTATTGGACTGAGATCTGGGGACTGTGCAGACCATTGGAGTAAGCTGAAGTCACGGTCATCTTCATGAAACCAGTTTGAGATGATATGTGCTTTCTGACATGGCACATTATCCTTATCCTGCTGGAAGTATCCATTTGAAAAATAGTAGACTGTGGCCATAAAGGGATGCATTAGGTCAGCAACAATGCTGAGGTATGCTGTATCATTCAAATGATATTGAACGGGTATTAAGAGGACTAATTCCTGTTAGCTTTCACCTCAGCTGTACCCTGTTCAACCCATTTTATTTGCTGTATGCTACTTTACACCAGGCTGGCCAGGGGGGGATGGGTTCCCCTTCTATAGCCGGGTTCCTCTCGAGATTTCTTTCTATTGGGGAGTTTTTTCTGGCCACCATTTGAGGGTTTTCTCTCCACTGGGAGTTTTTTTTTTTTAACCTTATGTACCTGCTATTTGGGGGATCAGGCCTGGTGTTTGCTCTGTTTGCTCTTTTTGCTCTGTCTCTTGCCTTGCTACTCTGTAAAGTCTTTGTGACGGTTCTCTGTAAAAAGCGCTATACAAATAAAATAAAAATAGAATTGATGTGTGCCAAAACATTCCCAAAACCATTGCACCACCAGGTTGCACCATTGACAAAAGGATGGATCCATGGCTTCATGCCGTTTACACCAAATTTTGACTCCAACTTCTGCATGTCATAGCAGAAATTGAGATTCGTCAGACCAGACAATGTTTTTCTAATCTTCAATCATCTAGTTTTGGTGATCTCATGCCCACTGCAGCCTCATCTTTCTGTCCTTAGCTGATAGGAGTGGAACCCAGGATGGTCTTCTGCTGTGTGACACATCTGCTTCAAGGTTCGATGTGTTGTGTTTTCTGCACACCACTGTTGTAAATATCTGAGCATTTCTGGCCTTTCTGTTAGCTTGAATCAGTATGCCCATTCTCCTCTGCACGCTCTCATTAACAAGTTTGTTGTCAGTCACATTATTGCTGCTCACTGGATATTTTTTGTTTATTGCACCATTCTCTGTAAAATCTAGAGACTGTAAGTGTGTGAAAATCGCAGGAGGACAATGTTTCTAAGATGCTGGCACCACCACACCTGGCACCAACAATCATACCACATTCACAGTTGCTTAGATCACGAATCTTGCCCATTCTAATGTTCGATCAAACAAAAAACTAAACATCTTTACCCTGTCTGCATGCTTTATATATTGAATTGCAGCCACATGATTTGCTGTTTGGAGGAACAGGCTATTTGGTGTACCTAATAGAGTGGCCTGTGAGTGTATGTGCTTTGTGACACCAAACACCCGTTCACTTCTACCTTTTTGGGTGGTCATGTGATGTCATGTGATCTTCATTGTCCCTTTATTCATGCATTGCAATTCATAATTGGAAATAAGTATAACACAATAATGTAAAACAAGCATTGTTACGCGCTGTTGCTGGACAATTCATTTTCCTCCATAACAGTTTGCACTAGAAAATCTATCTTGATTGTACAAGTGCAGAATTAACATACAAGCAATAAATAACACCCTGAAACATTACAGAAAAATGTCTAATTATTTAAATTTCTTGCCATGACAAGGCATCCAAGACATTTGTATGTATATTTTGAAAAATATTATTTATTTTATTTTTATTGAATGTCCCTTATAGTGTAGGTTTCAGCAGAGTAGAATATATGGTTCTTGAGATTAAGACCATAGATCATGTCCCCCTCAAGGGACAAAAATGAATTGTCAGGTTTTAGGAGAATACACAAGAATTCACTGTATTATGTCTATGTAATGGCATCAGGTAGTGGTGAAGATGAAGTGCGGTCGAGGCAGCAGGGTCTCGATGAAGGTTATGTTAGAATGAAGATCAGGACTGATCCCAAATCAGTCCCAGAGTACTATAATCTGCAAGTCAAATTCTGTACAGTGTCAGTACCTGGTGTATTCTCCCAAAGATTTTTTTAAGTTCTTCAGTTTATTAATCTCTGCTATTTTAAGGGCCTCTTTCTTCCTATTTGGGCTGTCTAATTTCAGGAACTTCATCTTGTCCTTTGTATGCTGCAAACAGAATGTGTGAAATGGCTGCATTAATTTTAAATGATCACACTGAAATAAAATCCAAGCTCCTTTTTCTTGTGGAAATAGGACACAACAGCCTGCACTGCTCTAAAAGTTCCTGCAGGGAGCAGTATAATGACACGCATGGCATTGCGATAAAGAATACAATGAACTCAGTAATTGTATTGCCTCGACTACCAGCCATAATGATTAAAATACACGTTTTAACAAAAATAAAAATCTGACTTCATATCTCTTCATACAGAGGGGATTAACCTGCTGATTTCAATATGCAGATATAACTTATTTATTAAGTTTATTAAAATTATGTAGGAAAACTCTGCATTGCTGAAAACATCTGAAATAATTTGTGTTGTGCTGGATGTTTTGAATGAAGAATGCTTCTTGTGTAAGTCATTCTGGAAAACTGGATGTCTAAAATAATATCAATGAACTGCTCTCAGACAAGCAACCAGTTGTTCTCAGATGAGCACCGATTCTACATATAACTATAGACAAGGCTTTGTATAGCAGAACAGTGAAGCATATAGTTTTACATGTTTGGATGCATTTTTGTCATAATGCTAATCTGTCAGGGGTAAAAGCTATCCAGGGACCTGGTATCATTAATATTTATGTATGTATATGTTTATTTTTGATTTGGTTTGTTTCTTTGCTTACTTATTGTTTCATTACATTAGCATTAGTATTGTTACTTAATCCAGGGCACTTCAGAACGTCATTGTTGGCAGGTCAAATAACTGCATATTACTGGAACTAGAAGCTGGGTTTAGATTTGCCAAAGGCACTGTGACTGAGCATCAAGGCTGAAAAGCAGTCTTTAGCCTTAACGATGCATCAGTCCTGTCAGTTAGCGTCTTGCTGACTGGCTTGCACTTGAAGGACGGAAACAGTACACTCAGCACAGGAGTCATTTTCCATGCAAGACACTCCGATCTGCATCAATAACGCCAGCGTCAGAGGTCACTGTGCCAGCCTGGGAAAAATATTTAGTAATGTTCAACGTGGAACATGTTCGTTTAAACGGATACATACTCAGTAGATGGAGGGCAGGGGGGATTCCATGCTAAATTTCAGTCTCAGTGACCACGTGTTAACTTCTGCCCGCTGTGTTGATTTACCATACGGTGGCCAAATATTTGCGGCAATTGATATCAGCAGTTGCAGAGTATTTGGCTGTAGCACAAAAGGAAGAATAGTCTCTGCTGCTTGGGAATTAGATAACAGTATTTGCGTATATTGACTAAATTTAATATATTTGCACAGTTGTTTTTTTTTTTTACTTAAGTAATTCAGTTTAAGTACATTGCTGTACTTAACGGTGCAGCAGTTGTGTAGCAAGTGCCATTCGCTTAAACATTCTAGTGCTTTTCTATACAAATAAAGGCACAACTTGTGGAAAACAACACCCACCGTGGTCTTGGTCATGGTCCTTGAGATCAGGCGGTCCACCAGGCAAACACAAGCCATGTCAAAAAGTTCTCCTTCTGGCCCAGCATATAGACTAAATTGACGGTCAAAACAAAAAGTAAGATGCCACCTTTTCATTGTCTTGGATCCATTCGTTCTGAAGCTCTATGGAATTTAAAATGATTTTTCCTGTCCTGTCATTGTTGATTATTATTATTATCACCAATGAATACAGGATTTTATATCTGCAGTCATACTACCCTGTACCCACCATTTGTTAAACCACTGAAGCTAAGCAGCCATACCACCCTGTACCTTTCTCATGTGAAACTGCTGAAGCTTAGCATCCTGTAACCTTCTCATGTAAAACTCCTGAAGCCAAGCAACCATACCACCCTGTACTCCTCTCACAGCTAACTGCTGAACTTAAACAGTCATACCACCCTGTACCTTTCTCATATCAAACTGCTGAATCTCAGTAACTATGGGGTAGTATTTGGATGGGAAGTCTGAGAAAAAACGAAATTGCTGCTAGATAAGGTGTTTTGGGCCAGTAGGGGGTGCTCTTCCCTTTGGGACAAACAAATAATCCAGTGTCCCAGCAGAGTGATTGGGGCACTATGCTGTCCGTCATATGAGGACTTTAACCAAGGTCTTAACTCACTGTGGTCATTAAAGATTCTATGGCATTTCTCAAAGGAGCAAGGGTGTTAACCACAGTATCATGGTCAAATTCCAGGGGAACTGGCAGTATATCTGGCCACCCAATCGCCCCTGACTGTCTATGGAAATGCTTGCTTTACCAACCTTCTTTGATTGCCCAGGTCATCACTGACAAAGGTAACCGTGTTCTCAGTTGATCAATTCTAAGTTAAATAATTAGTGAGCACTCTGTTGTTCCCCTCTGCTTTCCAAAAGAAGCAGTGTCTCTTTTTATGAATGTACAAATATACTAATTAATGGCACCTTGACAGCACTGACCAGATTGTTTTCATATTCACTGATATTGCAGGCAATTAGATCTGACATCAAGGTTAGGAACACAAGACAAATGAAAGCAATTCTGCTGAGCCTTGTCTGTCTGTTCTCTGAATCTGAAGCCAATGCAACTGAGGACATAATTTGTTATGCTTCTCTGATCCAACCAAGAAAATGTCCCTTACACTTACTGTATGAATTAGCGATAAATATAGCAGGTCAATTTAAATATGTATTTAATAGCACGATGGGGGGGGGGGGGGTTCAGAATATTGGATACCACATGTACCGAGGTTTTCAATGCGCAATAGATAACAGACATTTTGTGCTGAGTGATCTTGTTAAATTCTGATGTTTATAGGACCAAGAAAAGTCCTGGCAGGTAATTGGTGAGATTTATGTTTCTCTCCTTCACATAGAAATCAGAGATGTTGGATAGTTTTTTTTTTTTTTTTTTAAATGCAAACTTGACCTCAAAGGCTGCAGAGGTAGAATAAACTCCAGAGGCTTGTTTATTAATCTCACTCTTGGATGGTGTTTGTTTAGTGGTGGAGTTCAGTGAGACACCCTTCAGAGAGGGGTGAACCAGGGGTGATTCAGGAAAGCACACGCCAGGAACGGAGAGATGATTGATGTGATTCTGAAGAATCTTTCAGTTTGCTGAACGTTTGTTGTCCTAGTGTTAATCATTGGTTTATGTCACACAGCCTTCACCCAATGCATTAACACACATTTTGTGCTGTAGTGCCTCTGAGGTCATCAGGGGTACATTCTAGAATCTGGAAATTAGAATCACATTTTCTAGTATTCTATAATCTGCAATCAAGAATCACATTTTGAAGTGTTCTAGAATCACGAATCTAGAAACAAATCAAATTTTGGAGTGTTCTAGAACCTGGTATCTAGAATTACATTCTAAAGCATGTGACCTGGACGAAAAGGAAGCCTCGTCAGAGCTCTCTTACGTTCATAAATAGGAGATGAAGGAAGAACAGAAGAGGCCAGGTGCCTGTTTGTATAGCCTGGACTCAGTTCAGGTTCATGTTCCTGCTTTCACCAGGCTTCATGAAAATTCATGCAAGTCTGTGTGCATGGTTGTGTCTATGCATGTGTGTGTATGGATTTGTGGAAGTCCTCCTTATGTAGGCGTGTGTGTAGATATCTATGTGTGAGTTTATGAAGTGAAAGTTCTCGATGTGTGTGTCTGTGTATGTGCATATGTGGACACATTTATATGCATTTGTGAGCTTGTGAGTGTGTGTTTGTGCATGCATGTGTGTGTGTGTCCGTGTGTCTGTTGGTCAGTCTGTCAGTGCACCTCCAATAGGTGTTTGTAAAGGCGTGTCACTGCAGTACATTACCTCAGTATCGCCTGAACAGGCAAAGGGGCAGAGTCATCATGAGTGATGGCTTATGGTGGAACAGCAGGCTCATAAAATCCCCTAATTAAGAGGGATCGCAATACATCACTGCCCTGAGTGAGGTAAGAAATCATAGCTCAATCTCCATTTAGGATGTCCAACCTCCACATGTCTGATACTTCTATCACAGACACAAACTCGGGAGGGGGGAGGGGGGGGTGGTCATTTCAAACAGATTATATTCAACCAAAAAAAAACATTAATACATTAGTACATAAAATCAATGGCGACTGCACAATGAGATTGCACAATTCTAATGCAGTGTGCACGTATTTTCACAGCCGTATGGATACATGTGTGAGCAGTACTGCATTACAGGGGGCATTGTTAACTGTTCTAGAAGGTTGCCGTTATGATGACAGCAAGGGCTAGCCAATGAGCAGCAGTGTAGCGTAACGGTTAGAGAGCTGGCTAAACTCAGAGGCTGTGGGTTGGATTCCCAGGTGGGGGCTGCTACCATCGCACTGTTACACGAGTCACTTAACCTGAATTGCTTCAGTATTCAGTTGGAGTATTTAGGCTTTATGAAGTTTTAATGGGAAGTGTGTATCAGCGTGCCATCGTGAGATTACATACTGGAAATTCATTGACATTTAAAACAGCGCTCCTTTGCATACAGACAAGGGACAAAATCTGAAGCAGAGACTGCTACTCCTATTCATTACACACACACACACACACACACACACAGACATGCACATAGACATGGTCACACACATACACACATGAATACACATACATTGGGACCTATTGCATTTTAAAACCTATTGAATGCAATATTGCACTTGATTATAGATAATTCAGAAGTATTTTTTTCAAAGGGAGTGGGAACTGGGAGTAGAGGGGCTGGGGATTGGGCTGTCTGTCATGTTTGTGGGGGGACAGGACAGGATTGCAGAATTTCGGGCCAAGGTTCTCACCCTCTAATGCCTCCTTGTGCGGTGCTACAGTGAGAGTGTGCGTACGAGGCAGGCCATTAGTGTAGTCCTGCTCTGAGTGTGAGTGTGTGGGTGTGCTGTATGTGAGAGAGAGACAGAGGGTAAGAGAAAGGGAGAGGGGAGGGAGAGACAGAGGGTAAGAGAAAGGGAGAAGGGAGGGAGAGAGAGAGAGAGAGAGGAGAGAGAGAGAGAGAGGGGAAAATGCAGTCGCCTGTCATGGCTCACTGGCCCATCCAGATACATCAAGAGGAAGAAAGAGTGTCTGTGCACGAGTGTGTGTGTACTCATCCCAAGAAAGTCAAAATAAATCAAAGTTCCAGGTTTAGGTTCAGACTGTGGGTCGCTCCAAAGAGCTGGACCTATGTTAAAGTAGCGGGGGGGGGGGGTTACTTTGGGTGTGTTTGTGTGTGTGTGTGTGTGTGTGGGGGGTGGGTTACTTTGGGAGTGTGTGTGTGTGTGTGTGGGGGGGGGGTGGGGGGGTGACGTTGTGCACATAAAAATAATCAAATGCTGGGGACCTAGCAATTAGGGAAAGCACTTAAACACTGAAGCATCAGGCCCTCCCCCTCTGAAGGGTAAGGATATCCGACCACCCTGCCCCCCCCCCCTTCCCTCTCGTACCCCCATCCCCCCATCCCCTCTTCATCCCCTCCCCTCTCCCCCCTCACTTTGAAGTCCGCTTGCTTTTGTTCTTTACATAACTTGATCTGATTTTTGAAAAGCTAATTTGTATGCATTTTCAGCGACAAGAGCCGCCACCCAGAATTCGGCTAGCGGAACTGGCAGAAAGGTCAACACGTCTGACTGAAGGGGACCCAGGACACAAGCTAAGCTAAAACATATGATGGGCGCTTCTGAATTATGGTCACTGTGTGCAAATTTGATGACAATGGCGGATTAGAACTGGGAACAAAATGGCTGGGAGAATAGGCAGAAGCTGTGCGTGTGTGTGTGTGCGTGTGCGTGTGTGTGTAGGGCCGACTTTTAGCGTATTTACGTCCTTTCTCAATAATATATACATAAATGATTTTCTTTCAACAAAATGACTTACATGTTAGTTTTGCGAGTACTCTTAGGACCATAAAAAATGGAGATCTAAAAATCTGTGAAAATCGTAGATTGTAGATATGGTTTCAGATATGTCTATCCACCATTTTTAACTACGTTGAAGAGTAATCTGGAAGTTGGCCCTGCAGCAACACCTCATAAAATAAAATGAATTACCCTAACATGCACGCACGCACGCACACAGGCACACACGCGTGTGCACACACTCACACGCACACACACACACACACACACACACAATTTCAATCCAAATCGCTGGAGTCGGGACGCAGAAAAAAAACTGCTCGCACCGTTCGTCTCCCGCTAATTTCCTCGTCTCTGCGTCGGGATCAAAAGGTGCGCGATTGGGGAGCCGTTTCTTTGTGATGGCGGCGTTTACGAGGCCTTTGTGGGGAACAGTCTGGAGGATGCCATCGGGGAGGGGCGGGTGCATGCGTGTGTGTTGGGGGGGGTGGGGGGATCAGACTTTTTCGTCAGCCCGCTGCTCTAATGACTTCCTTTAGGTGCTCTGTGACTGCTGGACCCTTTTCTCTTGGCGGCCTTGGCTCTGAGCCAGGATGACAATCAATGTCTCTGTGTCTCTTCTGCGGGAGATTATTTCCAGGGTCTCCCTTCTTTTTATTGGAGGAAACGGCATTTCGGAGCTCAAACAGGATGTCCTGCTGTTGGCCCTCACTGTGAACTGCTCCATTTTCTCTCTCTCTCTCTCGACCAGCTCCGCAGACTTTGCTTTTGGACACGGGATTAACTTAAGCCATTTCAAAGGGTCCCCGCTTTCCTTTCTACTTCTTCCTTCCTTCTTCTTCTTCATCTTCCCAGCGTCCTTTAGAACTCCGGTGAAAGCAGACGCAAATGAAATATTTTCCCTTCTGCGTCTTCGAGCTGAAAGGGAAGCCTCGTCGGCGTAGGCCGCGCGTTTCTCCCACGCCGTGTAAGCCACCAACCCATGAGAGCGTCCGGCTCAACCCTCCCCACAATCCACCCACCCACCCACCCACCCAAGACTGCTCAACCCTCCCCACAACCCACCCACCCACCCACCCACCCAAGACTGCTCAACCCTCCCCAAAAATCCACCCACCCACCCAAGACTGCTCAACCCTCCCCACAACCCACCCACCCACCCAAGACTGCTCAACCCTCCCCACAACCCACCCACCCACCCAAGACTGCTCAACCCTCCCCACAACCCACCCACCCACCCACCCACCCAAGACTGCTCAACCCTCCCCAAAAATCCACCCACCCACCCAAGACTGCTCAACCCTCCCCACAACCCTCCCACCTACCCACCCAAGACTGCTCAACCCTCCCCACAACCCTCCCACCTACCCACCCAAGACTGCTCAACCCTCCCCACAACCCACCTAAACACCCACCCAAGACTGCTCAACCCTCCCCACAACCCACCCACCCACCCAAGACTGCTCAACCCTCCCCACAACCCACCTAAACACCCACCCAAGACTGCTCAACCCTCCCCACAACCCACCCACCCACCCAAGACTGCTCAACCCTCCCCACAACCCACCTAAACACCCACCCAAGACTGCTCAACCCTCCCCACAACCCACCCACCTACCTACCCAAGACTGCTCAACCCTCCCCACAACCCACCCACCCACCCACCCAAGAAGTTAGAGGAGGCTGCAAAGGGGGGGAGGGCTGGGGGGGCTTCGGAAACCGCGGCCAAAAAAACTTACAGTGGGGGAAGCTAAACAAACCGGAACGAAGACCCCGTTTTGGGGAGAATCCAAACTATATTCAATGCACTAATATCTTCTGTGCGGCAGCAAACAAATTTTTTTTTTAAAAAGGCAAGAGAAAGAAACAGCTGGGCATGCTCCGATGGCTGTCGTCCGCGCGGTCATCTATATGTACACATATACTTACTTAAATGGCCCATTAGATCAGAGACGGGAGTGGAGAGTGGAGAGAGAGGGAGAGAGGGAGAGAGGGAGGGAGAGAGAGAGAGAGAGAGGGGGCTTTGTGGTCTGGCACTAAGTCCCCCTTGGTTTCGGGCCCTTCAAAGAGCCGGGGGGGCCAGACTCTTCCCTGCCCCTTTAATTGGGTCTGGGGAGGATTTATGGAGTAATGAACAGGTGTTGGGAGGGAAAAAGAGTGTGACACACGCATGCACACACACGCACACACACACACTGCAGTTGGTTCTTGTAATAATTAATGGCTGATTTATCATGCCGTTCTTTCAGCCTCATTGACTTCAGCCTGTGGAGTCAGTAAGACTCGGAGCAAGTCAGGAGCCCACATATTTTTTCCAATGTATGAAAAAGCCTTATTGTCCATCAGTAAAATGTAGATCTTAACACCATAAAGAAACGTTCTCTCTCCAATCTCTCTCTACATTTCTCTTGAGAAAGAAAATATTAATTCACTTGTTACAAATGCCAGTAAGTGGCTTTCATTATTATTATTTTTTTGAAACTTCATGTTTTAATAGCAAAACCTTTACGCCAGGTTACCAGTGGTATCGTCAAATATCCAGTTGATGTAAAATTGCCTCCTCTGCCGTAAACTACACACAAACTGTAGCCTATAAAAATGATGTCCCAAGGCTATTCAGCTCTCCATATGAGAGAGAGAATAAGGACTGTGAGAATGTGATAGAAAAGCTTTCATACTACTTTACTGGATGATTTGTTCGCTTCAATTCGTTTCCGTGTGAACATCTCTCAGTCATTAAAAGAAACGTAACCCAATACTAACGCGTTCGGAATCCAAGCATCAAATGATGACATCAAGTGCTCTGCAGCGAGCACGGCCACATGACCGTGACGATCACAATGCCCGTCTCACCGTGTCATCGCAGCTCAAGGATGCGGATGGGTATCCACGGCAACACAGCCGCCGCCGCAGCTGCTTCCCCGTGTCCAGGATGGTTCGCTTCCCACCGGAGTCTCTGTGGAAAAATCCTGAGGACAATTCACAAGGACTGCGACATTCCGCGCATCTACACGGGCGTTACGTCCACATCCTGCGAGCTCTTTAGGAATGAGAAGCACCGGTGAAACAACAACCGTGGCCAGCACGCGAGTGTGTGTGCGTGTGTGTGTGTGTGTCTTGAAGGCCAAGCCAGGTGAAGAAATAGGCAAAACGCCATATTTTCTAACTTCCCCACAACTTCGCACTAGCAGGGGGGCCGCAGAGTAACTCAGTGGCATGTAGTTAACGCATAAGAAGCTCGTTACCGTGGTCACGCATGACCGCGAGCGACAAACGGCGGTTTAAAACATAAACCTCGCGTAATGTGAAAAACACGACCGGGATACTAAACGTGTGTGTGTGTGTGAGTGTGTTGGCATCAAGAACTATGAAAGGGAAATGTAAATACGATTATAAGCGCATCACCACTACGCCGCGAAGACGACAGGTGTTCTGTCGCATTTGATGGCTGCACAAATTGGCGTTAAGTGGTGAGGCTTAGTCCATTTGTTACAATCTTACCCTCCACCCCATTCAGGCGCCACCTTAATTTCCATCACCTGAATCCTCTCTGCCGGTTGTAGGCAAGTAGTAGGCAAGCAAGCCCTTCTGGATGCAAAATGTCATCAAGGACGTATCCTGGTTAGGTCACTCAAGATGTGCGCTAAACACAATTCCTCTGCATGGCGTCCTTGGCCTGAACACACATGCCTCTAGCTCAGATTTCCCAAACTCAGTCTGGGGGTAGCCCCTGCATGCTGCTTTTCATTCCAACCATAAATGCTACTCCTGAAGTATGACGTGTTGTTTTTTTAATTACATTAACCACCCTCTTACCGACACATTGTCAGAAACCGATGTTACAAAACAAGAAATATTCATTTTTAAAAAAGATTTTTAAAGATTTTAGATTCTGTTTCCTGCTTGAATTTCTTGTGTGCGCTATATGTGAAGCAACTCATTTTGCAAGGCACTGCCAGGCACAATCAGTTGGGTACTAACTGCTCAAAGTGTGGACACCTGGACACCGAAACAAAAACATTTGTGGTAAACGAAAAGTGCAACGGTAAAGCATATTCCAATGAAACAAAAACACATTTGTTTAAAACTGTAATATCTTAAAATAATCATGAGACTGGGGGGAAAACTAGAAAAAATGTTGGGGACTCCACAGCCAAATTTGGGAACCTCTGTGCTATGCCACCAGACCAGAGCAGTTATTCCAAATGAGGGTTGTCGCACAGCAGTTCCAAAAGAGCCGCAGCAAGTGAAGGTTATTGTGGATTTCCTTTAAATCAGCAGCCAATTTAAGTCTCAGACACAAGGCGATCGGTGAGTAAATGAATCGCTTCAGTGTTGAATTTCACTGAAACCCAGCAGACACTGCAGCCCTCAATGACTGGAGTCCAATACCCCTGCTCCAACTCACATTCCCTGGGTGAGTCCCAATACTTTTCACTCCTCACCTCCTTTTTCCCCACTCCCCCCATACCACTCATTTCCTACCTGGAAGTATGTGGAGGAAAGGAGGGGAGGAGACAAATAGAGGAGAGAATTAGGAAGACAACTGAAACAGCTTATCTGCTTCACCATCATCGATGTCGACCATTGAAGAAATAGCCTTATCATAAACATCATTTTTTTTTTGAGCCCACACAATGACCCTAGCCTATCATGCATCCCACATCAGTTATTGTTTCCCAATATTCATATTATGGCAGTATTCACACTGAAAAACAATCATTTCCCACTGGAATATCTCAAATTTGTTGGTAATAAATACCTTTGGGAACAGTTCATTGATAAATTCATTCACCCATATTCACAGACTGAAATAAATAATCATGATGGCTATGTACCATTATGTGTAGAGTCGTGTTCACTTAAGTAACATGAACAATCATGTACAAGCAAATAAGCCTGCCACTCCATCTTAAATTGCAAAATTTATCAGTAGGACATGAGCCCTACATTTTGCGTGCTGGCAAGTCCTCGGCCACTTTCTAAAGTTTGGACAGTGTCAGATTCCGTGGGATGTATCCTTCGCCAGGAAGAGGCGAGGAGCGGTGTTTGAAGTGACTTTGCTCTTCTCCATTACTGGGACACTAGAGGGAGGGAGGATACAAAGTTAGGTTTCCGTAGTGCGGAGGAGCGGATGTAGTAGTGGAGGAAAGGAGGATACCGTTTTGGAATATCGGGACACGCCCCCGGGGTCAACAAGCCTCTCCAAGTCACCTTCAAAATTTCCAAAGCTCCAAAGCGAGAGGCTATTCCACTCTGCTGACTCGTGTTGCTGGACCTGGCTGTCCCCTCCGGAGGCACTTTGTCCTAAAGTGTTTTTAGTCATTGAAAGAATGCTAAATGTACAAAAAATGTACTTAAGAATGCCTTCCATAACCCTCCAGAGTCACCTAAATACAGGCCTGTGTTCAATCAGAACATTCATCCTCAACTTTGACGAGAACATCTAAATGCAAGCTTTACAAACTCGGCTTTGCGAGCTGCGGTGCATGAGCTCAACAAATTGCCTTGAAAGGAAAGTAAGATTAATGTTGTTTAAATGTTAGTCAAAGTTAAGGACAGATGTTGAATCTCAGCCACTGGAGTGGGATGGAATGGCCTAAAAAAAAAAAAGAGAACACACAAACCACATCAGATCTCTTTAAAAATGCACGTTGCAGAGCACTCCGACATGTGGCTAGTTTTTAGGAAGTGGGTCTTGGGCTCCGTACACCCAGCTTTTAGGTCAAATATCTTGGCTAACCACACAAACCACAGCTGCGCTGGTCTGTGCGCACACACACATGACCGCAAACTTCACTGAGATGACATCTTACACAGTGCAGCAAAAGGCCAGCTCCTTTAACAGTCTGCCATCCTCCACCACGACATGCCGTTGAAGTGTTTTGAACACTGCCGCCTTCACATAGCCAAAACACACTCCGGCATCGGCAGAAAGGGAAGAACCACAGAGAACTGCTTTTGTCAGACCACCCACTTTGACAAAAACATAAAGAAACCATGTGTGGGACACAAGCCCTGTGTTCTAATTGAAATGGGGACGTTATGACTGGAGAGTAGGGCTATACATTAATAAACTCCCCGCTAGCTGCAGCCTTCCCACTTTAACAGACCGTTTCACATTTCAGCTCTGGTTTAAATAACCTTCCCAGGATCCATTAGCATTTAAGACCCATTGTAAGAAATCATTGACACAAGAATAAATATTTTACTGGGGGATTTGTGGAGCAATGTCTACAGGTCCCCATATGAAACCCTGCAAGCTCATAATACTGTCAACTAAAATAGTGTGTGGGGGATGTGTGTGTGTGTGTGCATGTTTTCCTCCTTTTCATGTCATGTCTATTTTCTTTAAGAGGTCTGTCTCAACCTCAGTTTTAATGCAGGAAGTTGGTGCTTAACGTACCAGTCAAGATTAATCTTCATTACCCCCAACATAAGAAAAACGCATATGATTTTTCATTGACATTTCACATTTACACCGACCGAACTTCCGCAGAATTTCAATTACTTTTCATCATACATGCCAGGCAGGTTGGTTTAATGAAATGAACGAAAGCTGAAATAAGAAATAAGATGGCCGTGAGAAGCCCTTTCTTCTGATGAAGCCAGAGACCCAGGCAGATGGTCATTAAGCGGGTCGGGAATCCAGGATCCGACAGCGGAATTCAGGGGAACCAGGGGAAATCATCTCAGAGCACACAATCAATGAACGGGCAGACGAACGCAGACAGGGCCCTCTCACAGACGTGAGCTGATATTCTTGTTTCGTAGGGAAGCCTGCAAGGTGGATGACACTCCCAGACGCCGCGGCCCGCCTCACTTTCACTGCAGAGACTGAAGAACACCCGTCCTCACGTTCAGCCCAACGTGACTGCAATTGTTAAAAATTTTTTTTTTTTTTTTTTTTTTTTAAACAAATGTCAAAATATTAACCCCTCTTAAAAAAAAAAAAAAAAAAAAAAAAAAACCTTATGCCCAAGACCCATCTACATATGACAAATATCCATAATAGCAGTAGTGCCCCTTAAAATGGGATTCACACAGCTGGATTGGTTTTTCAGGTGTTACCTGCAGAAAACTTGGAGATTCTTAGATTAAGTTTTTTTTTTTTTTTTTTCAGTATTCACCCCACTTCTCTTATCCTGGCCACCAGGATGCCACGCCCACTGACTGCTATCATCCAATAGCAGCACAGAGTCGATCCACCTCAGCCGAATAGCAATCTCGTTTTTCTTTTTTTTTTCTTTCTTTTAAACAAGAGGTTGCCGTGAGCAACCACATGAGAAGCTGTCTTCTTGGGCGAGTAGCCATAAGGAGAATGGCGGACGCAGGATGGCCAGTGCTGGGGCAAACCTCCTCCTGATCACATGACTGTGACTGGTTAATGGTGCACATATGGAATTCATCAGTAATTGCACAGTGTGTATTAAAAGCAACTGCTGCTCCAAGTACAAACAGATGCAGCCACAGACAGTCAAACGAAACCAAAGATGGCGGGATGCATCACATATAGAGTTTATATACACATATAAACAATATATCATGATATTTGTACAAAACAAATTAGGGGGGGGAAAAAAATCTTTGGGCTGAGAAATGGAATGCAGGGGAAGGATTGACAGAATGAGCCCGTAGTATGCAAACACACACAGAAACAAAATACATTTTTTTTCTTTTTTAAAAAATCATACACAAATCACAAACAGTGCCTGTAAGCTATTCCCCCCTCCTCCCGGCTGGCCGTTTGGTCATGTCTGTGCCCATTACAGAGTGACCCGCCGTAAATTTCTAACACAACACAGCGAAACCGGAGTCCCGAAACGACTCCGTTTTTCAGCAAACACAAAGGAGGACTTGTGCATTCCGCCCAACGATCCCCCCTCTCAGGGTTACCTCACAGATTCTCGCTTGGCAAAACAAGCCAAATTAAACTGGGTTCCTTTCAGTTACCAACAGAGCAGTTTCCACCTCCACGAAAAAAAAAAAAAAAAAAGTGTGACTTCGTTTCCCCTCCATACAGAAATTATATTTGGCAACTGAGGGTCCCCCCTGCCCCACCCCCCACAAAATAAATAAGATTAACAGGTTCAAAAAGGTTTTTTTCTACAAAACAAATCTTACATTTGTAAGAATACATTAGTCCTACCAGCCTCAGAACGTGTAGATTTGCCTACCCAACTCAAGCTTTGCTCCTACCAGTGGGCTCAATTCACATGACCCCTGACAAATCCCTCCCCTCCCACTCACCACATTGACTAATCCCCTCCCACTCACTGCTACATTTCAGCATGTGATTGGTTAAACTGGCCTCGTTCTCATTCAAATTGAGGCTAGTGCACAAACATAAAAATAACAGCCTGCCTTCTTGACATGATTTGAACTTTGACTGTCCAATTGTAATTTTCAAACTTTTGTACCAAGAATATACATTTTCAGGGCATGTTCTTTAAAATGATTATTTTACAATGCAATTTGCTTTCAGTTCCAATACACACACGCGCGCGCACGCACACACACACACACACACACACACACACACACACAGCGCAAGCTGCAGTCTCTGCAGTGCCTTCCTTTGACAGGAAGCAGCGATAGCCCCGCGTGTGGAAACGCTGGAAGGGGACCGCACGAGCCCGTTTTCCCTCCACGCAGCCGCACACCCGGGGGTTCCTGAAGTGCTTGTACGCCGTGCCACACCCGTTCGCCAAGACAACGACCCCTATCCCCCCCCACCCACCCACACAGACCTGAAACTCAATAAATAGACGGACAATGTAGTAAGGCAGTGTTTTCACATGCAATCTTCACAAAAAGGGAACAGAATTATCGCACACAGTACACAGTAACGATATCCACATTCTTTAAGAGCCAGGTCTTGCTTTTTCCCCGTTTTTTTTTTTACATAGTTTTTTTTTTGAAGTTGTTTTCAAGGCATTCCAGGTGAACTCTGGGACAACAGGAACGGAGCTCCAAGGTTTCTGCACCATTCTCCCCACCCCTCCCCATCCCCCCCTCCATCTTTCTGCAGTCGCCAGCTCGCGAGTGAAGAGGAGATAAAGCTGAGAGGGCAGGAATCTCCAGACTTGGCAGGCAGTTTTTTGTCGCTGCATAATTTCAAGTTTAAAAAAAAAAAAAATCCTTTTCTTTCTTCCCTCCCACCACCGCCACCCCCCCAACCCCCCCGCCCCATGCCCCATGTGGGCGTGAGGATCTTCCCCTTTCATGGCAGCCAGCTGCACCCAGATCCTCAGGATGTTCCGGAAGTCTCCAAATAACTCTGCAGCTTGCGCACCGTGGTTTTATCCAGCGAGCAAAGGTCAAAGTCAAAGGTGGTGTTGGTGATGTGGAAGTGTCCTGTCTCCTCGATGAGGTTGACGATCTGAAAGAAAAGAGCAAGGGACGGACGGCTTTCAGCGTTCAGGGTCATGCAGACCATTCAAACACACCATTTCATTGTATACCGATGCTCAGAATCAACCGCTTGGGTCATGTCATTGGTTTTTATTTAGTGATTCGTTTTTTTAAGAGCCCTCCCCTCTTTTTTCCCCCAACCCAAACTCAGTCAAACTTGTTGCTTCAGGATGATAGAGCTGTAGGCACATGACTCTTCCAATTCCCACAATTACCCATTTCGCTTCTTTTCATGCTGCAGACGCACCTCCAGTTACATAGTGCCCATGTCGTTGGAGGATCACGAGGTCAGCCTATCCTTGGTTCGTGCATCCGCAGCTGCCTGACCGAACCAGTAGTGGCCGCTAAAGAGCAATGAAAACTTGCAACCTCCGGCTCAACTTCTGAGCCCCTCTACCCCTCTATCTAGATGACCACTTATGAACAGAAATCGGGATGAGGTTATTTCGCCATTTTCAATATGCAAAGCGGTACGGCCTTTCCCCCAGTTAGTTCAAACAAAGCACACTGTATACTGGCATCTGAACAAAGCTTTAAAAAATATTGTAAAGGATCCATGTATATATGCTGCTGTTTTGGAAATGGAACTGGGATTTATTTTTTTCCTGTATTGTAGTGAATCTCCAGTGTGTTCTGTGAGCAGCAGGTGGCGGCTGTCGGGTTTTCATGAGGCCGAGTGCAGAGTGTTGAGCCACGCCCCCCTTTTTGTGCGTCATCTCTCATTGGTAGGATGCACATTCATTGCCCTCTTCCCCTCAACAAAAAAACCCGCTATTGGTTGCACTTCTCCATATTGGAAGCATAGCATATCTGTGAGTAGCGGGGACCCTCCCACGTCTGTTCTGAGCTGACAAAGCCCTCGTGTTCAAAATGGACCCGACGCGATTGGCCGGTTTCGCACTACAAAGTGGAGTTCCATGTGGAAAACATTTTCCAAAACCGCGTCCCACCCACCCACCCCCAACCCCCATCCCTTTCCTCCTGAAACCAGGCCAAGAACACAAGAGAACGCACAGGCCCTGCTTCGACATCAGCAGATGGACCTCATGTGCTTCCGCACAACCCGGGTTTGCACGCGGGGCAACGCGGCCCACAGCTGAGGTTAGAGGACGTCTACATCACGGGGCGTATTCGACGGGCAGGGAAAAATCAAACAAACAGTAAAGCAGCGGCTCCTTCACGCACTGCCGCGCCCCACTGACACAGATCCTGCGCTGCAAGTTAACCCCAGCCAGGCAAACACTGTGTTACTCCTCCCAGACTGGAGTCTGAGATCTCAAGCTGTAGCTCAAGACGCAGAAAATATTCAGTACGATTTGAAATTTGAATGAAGGAAAGGAACATGCAATAACTGCATGCTGTGGTTGGAAAATGCCGAGCTACGATATAAAGGTGGAAACGCAGACCTTCTGAGGAAGGAGAGTCTCTGGTATTACCTGCTGTAAGGTGTGTCTCTGGTATTACCTGCTGTAAGGTGTGTCTCCGATATTACCTGCTGTAAGGTGTGTCTCTGGCATTACCTGCTGTAAGGTGTGTCTCTGGTATTACCTGCTGTAAGGTGTGTCTCTGGTATTACCTGCTGTAAGGTGTGTCTCTGGTATTACCTGCTGTAAGGTGTGTCTCTGATATTACCTGTTGTAAGGTGTGTCTCTGGTATTACCTGTTGTAAGGTGTGTCTCTGATATTACCTGCTGTAAGGTGTGTCTCTGGTATTACCTGCTGTAAGGTGTGTCTCTGATATTACCTGTTGTAAGGTGTGTCTCTGATACTACCTGCTGTAAGGTGTGTCTCTGATACTACCTGCTGTAAGGTGTGTCTCTGGTATTACCTGCTGTAAGGTGTGTCTCTGGTATTACCTGCTGTAAGGTGTGTCTCTGGTATTACCTGCTATAAGGTGTGTCTCTGGTATTACCTGCTATAAGGTGTGTCTCTGGTATTACCTGCTGTAAGGTGTGTCTCTGGTATTACCTGCTGTAAGGTGTGTCTCTGATATTACCTGCTGTAAGATGTGTCTCTGATATTACCTGCTGTAAGGTGTGTCTCTGATATTACCTGCTGTAAGGTGTGTCTCTGGTATTACCTGCTGTAAGGTGTGTCTCTGATACTACCTGCTGTAAGGTGTGTCTCTGATATTACCTGCTGTAAGGTGTGTCTCTGATATTACCTGCTGTAAGGTGTGTCTCTGGTATTACCTGCTGTAAGGTGTGTCTCTGGTATTACCTGCTGTAAGGTGTGTCTCTGATATTACCTGCTGTAAGGTGTGTCTGGTATTACCTGCTGTAAGGTGTGTCTCTGGTATTACCTGCTATAAGGTGTGTCTCTGATATTACCTGCTGTAAGGTGTGTCTCTGATACTACCTGCTGTAAGGTGTGTCTCTGATACTACCTGCTGTAAGGTGTGTCTCTGGTATTACCTGCTGTAGGGTGTGTCTCTGATATTACCTGCTGTAAGGTGTGTCTCTGGTATTACCTGCTGTAAGGTGTGTCTCTGGTATTACCTGCTGTAAGGTGTGTCTCTGGTATTACCTGTTGTAAGGTGTGTCTCTGGTATTACCTGCTGTAAGGTGTGTCTGGTATTACCTGCTGTAAGGTGTGTCTCTGGTATTACCTGTTGTAAGATGTGTCTCTCTCTCAGCGCCATCAGTCGTCTGTGCAGTTCCACCAGCTCATCCAGGTAGGCCTGTAATGCACAACAGCCAATAAGAGGGTTTCCTGCAGGTCACATTACAACACCGCCAGCAATCCCCTCATGGCATCTACAAGTGTCCATATCACGGGTGACTAATCTTATCTGGAAAGGGTCGATGTGGGTGCAGGCCTTTCGCCCAGACGTTCTCAAACCAGCTAATTGTGGTAATTGATCAAGGTCTTGATTAGTTGCGAATGACAACAATGCCTTTTCTTTACGATTCACCTTCCAAAGTACCCCAAGCTGAATCAGGTGTTCGAGTGCCGGAGTAGAACACATCCTGCACCCACACCAGCCTTTTTCAGAACAGTTTGGACAACACTGGTCTATGTTTAAATGTGCACACCTTGTTCATCAGTAAACGCTTCCAAACTGGCTTCTGTTGGGTTACAATAAATTCTCACAAAGATACAGGGTGACACTGACATTTCATTTGATCATTCATTTGAACCTTTACTTCTATTTGAAATGTACCAGTTTTCAATACGCCACTCACAGTGATTAGATCAAGGGCAAAACCCATTCTTACCTTGTCACAGTCAATGTTTTTCATGCTTTTTTCTTGCTTCAACTGTTTTATTGGGCTTTTCACTTCCAGTATCTATGGAAACAGGGACAAAAAAATAATAACTACAGAAACACAGACGCGAGCCGATGTTTTCCTGACCAGCAACTTCAGATGAAATCAAGTTTCAGCGAGAGACGCTGTGTATACTGAGACTTTAAAAAAATCACTGCTAATGCATTCGAAGAAGCGGTTGTTTTTTTCTACACGCCGCCCATCTGAAGTGTGATCGATTGGGAGAGGCAGCTGCGCTTGACCGCGTGAGGAGCCGTCAAGAGTGACAGAAAACGAAAACAAAAGCCCCCGAATGGAGCGCGTCTGTTCCACATGTCAACGCTGAAAAGCGTTCCTTCCACCGGTTAGCCAGCTAGCCGCCCCCACAAACAACTGGGGAAGAGGGCGTTCACAGGGTCTGCGGCTCCAGTGCCATCAGTCTGCGGGAGTGAGCACGCTCAGTAATGGCAGGGGGGGTTTGTGTGGGCGTGTGTGTTTGTGTGTGGGGATTTGTGGATGTAGGTGAACGTGTGTGTGTGTGTGTGTGTGTGTGTGCCCGCATGTGTGTGGCTTAGTGTGTGTGTGTGTGTGCACGCATGGGCGTGCAATTGGGATTCAGGCCAAACCTGGTTATTGCTGGTCTTCAGCAGGGGCGGTGGGGGGTCGTTCCGGGGCGGGGGGGAAGAGGCGGAGCTATTCTCGCTGTCGCTGCCATCACTCAGACTCACCCTGCGGAAGGCACAGAACTCAGAACCGGGGTCCAAAACCCTGGACTGGGTCATCTCTCAGAACCTGGCTTTCAAACCCTGGACTGAGTAACACCTCAGAACCTGGCTTCCAAACCCTGGACTGGGTCATATCTCAGAACCTGGCTTTCAAACCCTGGACTGAGTAACACCTCAGAACCTGGCTTCCAAACCCTGGACTGGGTCATATCTCAGAACCCGGCTTCCAAACCAGGGACTGGGTCATATCTCAGAACCTGGCTTCCAAACCCTGGACTGGGTCATATCTCAGAACCTGGGTTCCAAACCCTGGACTGGGTCATATCTCAGAACCTGGATTCCAAACTCTGAACTGGGTCATAACTCAGGACCTCTCTTCCAAACCCTGGACTGGGTCATATCTTAGAACCCGGATTCCAAACTCTGAACTGGGTCACGTCATACAAGCAGGTGGTGAGTAGCCTGTATTTACATTACAGTCACTTAGCAGACGCTCTTATCCAGAGCGACAAACAGCAGTGGAGAACATTAGCATTACTCTCAGGAATAGAAAAAAGGCAGAGAGGCCCATTTATAAATCACTTAGTGCAATATTAACCTAACAACAAAAAAGGGATGATTAGCCAGATAGCCAGCAATACAGTAAAAGTGCTGCTTATCGTTTTGTTACACAGCGATACCCGTGACATTAGCCAAAAGGGAAATAGTTTAGCGCAACAGGGCCAAAGAGGGCCAAAGTAGCTATAGTAACAAAGCTTTCAATGAGGTTGTGTACTTCTGAAAAATCATGTCAATCACGCAAGTCTTATTTTTACATAGTGCCATTTGACAAACACTGCCAAATCCCTCGTTACCAAAATCGCGGCTGTGGTAACCACCTCCCCAGCTGTTTCAAACTAGCGAGGAGGTCCCTCAGAACAGACCTGCGACTGCTAGGCCGCTCACAGGAAGCGCAGGCTCGGCGAGTCCAGCGGAGCAGAGAATGTTTGTGTAATAATAACAGGGTCAATTGATATGACCCAGTGGCGGATTGAGCCGTAATCATACCATGATTCTAGTCTTTCCCACGGTCAGATGGAAAAACTCTAATGAGTTCCCCCGGTGTAGAACTTGCACACCTCTCAGTACTGCATGACGCAAATTTCAGTAACACTCTCGGACAGGAGTTTCTGCACCGGTTTCGAACGGGAGGACCAAAGGGCACCTCGGCATAAACTTCACCCAAGGAGGGCAACAGCATAGCAGGTCCCAGGGCTTAAGTGCTTAACAGATTGAAAGAAAGGCATTCCAACACCCCGTGAGAACAGAAGAAGTGGTCAGACTGCATTGAAATGGACAAAACAAAAAATGAATTCACAAGCAAATGATGTTGCTAAAGACTTGTTCACTATTAAAAAAAGGAGCCCTAATTTCGTTTTGATCTGTTTGCAGACGTAAAGTAAAAAAAAAATTCCCTAAATTGTGGCTGTCAACATCTTTCTTGCCATAGCCAGCAACAAAAACAGCCACTTGTCTCCACAAAATGTTGCTACTACATTAAGAGTTGTGGCTACATGCAGGGCTTGGCATTAACTTGTTGGCTCACCAGCCACAGTGGCTAGTTGCTTTCCAAAGTCAATAAAAACACTCATTTTCAAAACTCTCATGGGGCTAAAAAAAATAAATAAATAAAAATGACCATTCAGACTGCAAGACACCATCTCTTATGATTGAAAAAAATTTAAATTTTTAATTTTACAGCTGGCACAATGCAAGATGGCAAGAAATGGCAGGCGATGAAAAAAACTCAAATCATCACCCCATACTGTGGGTGTGTGGTACAAACACACCATGAGTTCAACACTCTCAGCCACTAAACAGTATTTCATTTGCTGAGGGGAATTATCTTCAGCACTTTCAACGGAAATAAATTCTCATACTCCCTAAGTGTCATACAAGGCTCCAAGCGCATGTCTATTAGATGCAGTTCACAAGCCTGCAAGACCACTACATAAATGTTAATTCGCCCAGTCGGCCTGATGCATGCATGTGGACAACATAAACGCTAATCTGGTAAACACAAATCAATTTATGTTTCAACCGAGTCTAATACTGTGTTTATCTAGAATCTTACATTATCATAAAATAAAACTTAAGGCAATAAAGGAAAGCGTACTTGAAGTCAACACAGGTTTAAAAAAAGAACAGCTCCTTTTACACAAAGGGAGTGAAACTCATGTATGGTTTCGTAGAGGAATGTGAGACTGGTTTTTACTAAAACCTCTGGAACTCGTATTAAAAATGAGCTGAATGACAGCTGTGTGGTTCTAAACCACATGACACGGACAACCAATAACATAGCCTCATAGCAACATCCAAATCATAGCCCCATAATAACACCCAATGGCACACCCAATGGTGTGGTCTCATACTGAGTGACACCGACAGCCAGTAGCATGCTCCCAATACTGCTACCCAAAGGCATACCCCTTTATTAACAGCCAATGGCCTGGCCGGATACTGCCGGCCAGTTGCACGGCCTCGCGCTCACCTGCGGTGCCGGTGGCTCAGGTGCGTGTGCAGTGGCCGCTCCAGGTCAGAGTCCGCTTCATTATCGTCATCGTCCTCAGACTCCTCTTCATTATCCTCTGAGTGTAGATCCTGGATTATAGAGCGCAGGGGGCCCAAGACTGTCACAAAGCAGGAAGGAAAGAAGGAGCAAAACAAGGATGGAGAGGGAGGGGGGAGGAGAAAAAGAAGGCAAGAGAAAAGCAGACAGATGTAGGTAGAATGAAAAAGAAAGTGAAAGAGAGAAGACCAAGCGAGTGAAAAAGTGTTAGGGCAGGGCAAACATCGCTGCTAACTCACCCCCCCAAAACTCCACCCACTCTGAGGAAGGTCATCCACCCCCAAACTCCTCCCACTCAGAGGAAGTTCACCCTCCCAAACTCCTCCCACTCTGAGGAAGGTCATCCACCCCAAAACTCCTCCCACTCAGAGGAAGTTCGACCCCCCCCCAAACTCCTCCCACTCTGTGACAGGTCACCTCCCAAACTCCTCCCACTTCAAAGTGTTCATCCCCTGCAAACTCCTCCCACTCAGAGGAAGTTCATCCCCTTCAAACTCTTCATGAACAGCACCCTCCCTGGCCAGAAATGAGCAGAGGCTGCCCATACAGGACAGTTACTGACAGAATACAGCTCTTTGGGGTGGGGGAGGGAGGAAGGTACATTACACCTTAATTAGCCCTCATGTGAAAATCCGATTGGGTTTCATGTCACACTGAACAAAGAAGGCAATTTCACAAATGTTTCACATGCAAAACCATACAGGTAAAAACACTACATTTTTATTAAAAACAGGAAATGTACTTTCCATTTCCCTGAAAGGCTAATAAAACCAGAAAAGCGAATCATATAAGTAAAAAAAAACAAAAAAACAGAAGAGATGGAAGGTGGGCATGATGGTGATTTGGGGGGACGGGGGGGGGGCTGGGGTGGTCAGTTAGCCAGTTACCTGTGTGGGCTGTTGTAGGAACAGCCACCACCTTCCTGCAGACGAAATCAGGCACTGCGTCCATGAAAGAAAACAGAGCACAATGGTTTACAGTCTTTCCGCCAGACACCCCCTGTTCCCACCCCCATCAGTGCCACACACACTCCTATTACTCCCAACAAAGAACACCCAATTTCTTTTCCCGTAGCGCAGGCATGGCACTCCAAAAAGAGGGAAAGAAGCACACTTCACTGTACAGTGAACACATGGGAAAGTGAACTGAATGCTTCCTTTCTCAGGAGATATGAAAAACTGAACACAAACACTGAAATATAAAATACAACTTCCCCTTTCTTGGTGAGTCTTAGTGAGGTAAGGCCACCGGAGAGCAATTTTCTTTTTTAAAACAGCAATTTGAACGTTTTGCCAAAACGCACAGACGCTCTTGCAAGAAAGAACTAGCGCTTCTGCACTTCGGAGGAATAGGCTTGCTGCAACCATCAGTTGCACTGGAGCACTTCGAAGAAAGAGCAAGAAAAAGACTACAAATGGCCTGTGCATTCTAATCCCTCTCATTTCACCTGCGCCACTCAGAACTGTGCTGTTTATAAGTGTCCATACAGATACGTATGTGGAATCAAATACTGGACTGATTTACTGAGCCGTTTGACCTTCAGTGATTCACCTAATTGTGCATCGATCATCTCAACTATAAATTATAGAGACGATGCGATCGGACCTTATTTAAAAAAGCACAGCATGTAGCATGAAGAGACTACACAGCCTGAAGACACAGCACACTGTGGATCACAGAGACAGCACAGTGTGGGGCATAGAGACAGCACAGGGTGAAGTGTGCAAAGAACACAGTGTCGATCATACAGAAAGGGCAATGTGAAGCATACAGACAGCACAGTTTGGAGCATACAGCACAGTGTGAAGCGTAGAGACAACACAGTGTAGAGCATACAGAAAGCACAGTGTGGAGCGTAGACAGCACAGTGTGGAACATACAGACAGCACAGTGTGGGGCGTAGAGACAGCACAGTGTGGAACATACAGACAGCACAGTGTGGAGCGTAGAGACAGCACAGTGTGGAACATACAGACAGCACAGTGTGGAGCATACAGACAGCACAGTGTGGAGCGTAGAGACAGCACAGCGTGGAACATACAGACAGCACAGTGTGGAGCGTAGAGACAGCACAGTGTGGAGCGTGGAGACAGCACAGTGTGGAGCGTGGAGACAGCACAGTGTGGAGCGTGGAGACAGCACAGTGTGGGGCATAGAGACAGAACAGTGTGGGGCATAGAGACAGAACAGTGTGGAGCGTAGAGACAGAACAGTGTGGAGCGTAGAGACAGCACAGTGTGGAGCGTAGAGACAACACAGTGTGGGGCATAGAGACAGAACAGTGTGGAGCGTACAGACAGCACAGTGTGGAGTACACAGACAGCACAGTGTGGAGCACAGAGACAGCACAGCTTGAAGCAGGAGATCCCTTGGTGATTGTTACCTTGGCGATCGTTACTGTGGTGTTTGTGGGAGGGAGCGAAGCCGGAACTGGAACTGGAGGTGGAGCTGGCTGGGCTGGGCTGCTCTGACTGGGACAAAGGGACACAAAGTGGAGGAGTTAGAGGAAGAGTTTGGGGAGGAGGAGAGAGGCGGAGTTACAGGTTCCTTAACCTCAAACTGCACAGGACTGCAGTGTTTACACTGCACTGCTGCTCCTGGTCGTCTGCAAGGCTGAAATTAAGGGGCGAGACTTCTGGATGCAACACACTGATGCCCTTCCCCTTACACCTGCAAGGCCCTCTCAATATAGCCCCACACAATGCCAGGCCCTCTCAACATAACGGCAGGTCATCTCAACATAACCCAACACAATTTCAGGCCCTCTCAACATAGCCCCACACAATGCCAGGCCCTCACAACATAACCCAATATAATGCAAGGCCCTCTCAACATAACCCAACATAATGGCAGGTCATCTCAACATAACCCAACACAATGGTAGGCCCTTTCAATATACCCCAGCACAATGCAAGGCCCTCCGATTGCAAGACCCTCTTAACTCAACAAAATGTCCACCCAATTCAATAAAGGGCATTTCCGAACCAAAGGCAAGGTCACCTGACCTGATGCTAAGGCCCTCCCAACCCAAGGCCCTACAACAAGACCGCACTAATGAAGGGCTCAGCCATTAACTGGGACAAACATCCTGTCCCTCACTATTCTAGTGATATCCGGAACATTCTTACCAGCTGAGTGGGAAGCAGGACGGCCCCCTTGGAGAGGGTGATGCAGTCAGCAGGCGAAGAGGGAAACCATAAAGCCTAAAAACCACTCAAGTCACCCCGGCAACAGGGCAAGTGACAAATAATGATTGTACGCCATTTAACACGGCGTTCTGCTGAAAAAGAAAAAAAAGTACAAATTTCCCTGGATCATAAACCTCGGCCGTTATCTGCACTCGCTCTTCCATGCGGACGGCTTTGATGGTCTTAGCAGTAACTTCCCCTTCCATAAATCAGGCCCCCCCCTCCCCCAGCCCCCCTCCAAACGAAGGCTGATTTATGGGGGCTCACAGACCTGCACCTCTGCGTTTGCCCTACGGCACTGTCTCTTTCTCCTTAGGACTGACCTGGCGCAATTCTCCATCAGATTCCAGTCTGGACCTCAACATTTGGACTTTTTATAAATCGTGCCCATTTAAAGCCTCTGTCTAGACAAACAGGAACAAAAATCAAGAACTCCACCCAAAACTGTCACAAAGCACCAACACTACACAAGACCAACGCACACTCGCAACACCAACACCTAACAAAAACAACAAACACCACAGCACTATCAAAACATATGCAACACTACACAACTCTACCACCAAACACTACCAGCTAAAACCACAAAACTGCCTCTCACGGCCAGCCATACACTATGCAATTCTACCACCAAACATGACCAACCCAAACCTCCCACCACCAAACATGACCAAGAAACAGGACCAACGAAGACCTCACAACACAAGCTAAACTACCACTACAACTACTACTGGGTAATAGTTAAAATGTGACATAATGACTGGTGAAGTGACAGCACTGCTGATAAATGCATACAATGTGGCAGTCTGAGTGTCTGAGGGGGGGGTGGAGATTGGGTTCTGTCACAGCCTCACCAGGGCTTGTCCAGTCGCCGTTTTTTCGGACGTCTAGATTCACGGTCGGTGATCCTGAGATTTAGCACGCACTCCGCACCCTACTGGGCCGTTTGTCATCCGCTGGACTGATTCAGCATAAAGGGGGCCACGTTGCCTGGGTGGCCGTCGTTCCCCCCGGGAAGCTCCCCACGTGAGGTTTCCGTCGACAACAGTCAATCATCCGGCCTCGACAATTAATACGCAACCGGACCCCGGACAGCACGCACGGTGGTTTATGGGAGGGAGAAGAGCGGCCTCTTAACTCCGACTTTAAATCACCGCTTATCAGCGCGTTAAACAGCCGTTTGTCTGGCACGCCGCTCGCCAAAACTTTTTTTTTTTTTTTTTTTGGCGAACGCATGGAGAACTGCAGACTCAGTCTTGTACAATATCAATGCCTTTTTGAAACCATCCCCGCACCCCTTTCCTTGATTTTGTGTGCTTGCACACAACCTGCCCTCTCAAAACGATGGGATAAGACGTGATCCCGCGACCGTGTGCGTCACATTCCAGTAAGCGTGAGCTGCAGATCGTGCACAGGGGACGACGCACTTCAGATTTAAGAAAACGCTGAAAATGAGTAAGACCCAATACCACCTTTCCCATCGAACTTTAAAGGGAAATAAACAGGAGTTTTATGCAGAAGGGCGAGCCAGGCGTTTCTGCGATCACAAGCTAAAGCACGTCGGGTATAGAAAAGGGAGCAGGCATTACTGCCCTCACAAGCCAGGCCCAGACTGCAGCTCCAGAGATTAAAGGAGGGTCCAGGCACTAAGGAGAATAGTGTGACAGGTTTACAGGGCTGTCTCCCAGGGGCTCTGGTATTTACAGCCCTTATACACTCAAGCCTTTCTTCTCTCCCTCCCTCCCTCCCTCCCTCCCTCTCCCCCACCCCTCCTCCCCGTCTCTCGCTCTTTTCTTTTCAGGCCCACACAAACGGCAGACTCTCCCCGCTGCCGCGGCACTGACATCACAGGGAGCCACAATGGGAGCAAGGGACCGGATCCGCCACGCACCGCACAAAGTCACAACCAGTGTGGGGGGGGGGGGGCGGAGAGAGAGAGGGCGAGCCAGACATGGAGAGAGACAGACAGACAGAGAGAGGAAAAGAGAGAGAGAGAGAGAGAGAGAGAGAGAGAGAGAGGGAGACAGATGTCCCAGATGGAGAAGGGGTTTTAAACGGGACAGGCCAGCCTTGCTCTCTGTCTGGGCACCACTGGACCACATCATCCAATGGCAAACAGAGAGAGAGGGTCACGCCTCTTCTGCTGATGCTTTTTGATGCAGGTTACAATCACAATGGTCATTTGCATTACATCCATTTAGGAAGTAGGCAGTTGGGAAATCATCCCCTTAGAATGTGAGTTCCTACAAATGCACACTAATTAAGCATGCAAACAGACACTCTCTCTTTCACGCACACACACACACACAACCGGTTAACAGGAGTTATATAACATACATTTATATATTTGAGAAAATATGCACATATTCACTGGACACAGTTCAGCTCTACGATCAAGGATTTCACTTTGGGTTTTCATCACCTGTCACAAACTCTGAAAGGAAACCATTTGGTGCTCCATTTGGGGAGATCATTAATTAGATAATGGATCCTGTTAACACTGTTAAAAGAATCGAGCATGTGGAAGAGATCTGCAAAGTTGGGTAAAAATAGCCTTCAGGCAACGGAGTCTGAAGAGCCACCTGTTTTTTGTAAGTGGAGATGTATACTGGCCTCTAGGAACACAACTACACTTCAGAGTGCGTGCACTTCCACTAACAAGAAAAAATAAAATAAAAATCTGGGGTTAAGTGCAAAGACATCTTCAAAAATCCGCTGAGATGAGAATCCTGCGCTGAAAATAATACTCCCATCCTGAAAAATACTCCCATCTTGGAAAGCAGTCCCATTCCGAAAATAATACGCCCATTCTGAAAATACTCGTCTTAGCGAAAATGTTCCATTTAAGAGGACCATCCCCTAACAAAAAAAAAAAAAAACCCATAAAAGACCATAAAAATGTCATAAATTACAGCCTTTTGTATGCGCCCGTAAAGCTGGCATTTTTTTGCAGAAGGAGCCACAGGCAACACAGATAATGACTCCAGCAGCTTAATTCATGCAGCACCTGTGAAGCTCCTGTTGCATTTCAATTACCGAGAGGCTCGCCGCTATTATGCCACCGGGCTACTCCTCAGAGGCGAGGTGATGACAAGTTTACTCTAGCTGTGACGGCTCGTCCGATCCCATCTCCACCGGCCGCGCTAAACTATCCGCTTTTGGGCGCAGTTCCTCTGCGTCCACGACCAAAACGCTCCCATCCAAAGCGACTTCGCTGGAGGAGAAACGCCGAATTTTATACGCGCGTATGAATTCGAAGGGTAGGATTCTTTATGGTTCCTTTGTAGCCATTAAGGTACTATTAAGTTAATCCTTTCTGGAGTGGGTCCCAAAAGCAAATCAGAAGGAAATATTAAAGTTAATATGATTTTTATTTTCATTTTATAAATTCCTCTCTAATTCCCCCCATCCACACACACACGCACGCACACACACACACACACACACACACACACACACACAGATGTGGTGGGGCAATAGATCCAGGACAGTAGCCTGCCTGCAACGTCTCCAGCTTTAAAATGACTTTAAAAAGGTTAATTCAATAAGAAAATATGCTACCGGGCGGATTTACGACAGAACAGGACAGGCCAGCGTACAATGTTATCTGCTGATGAGAAAATCCTGAATAGCCCGAGCCTGCTCGTAAAAGGAAAAAAAGGATCCGGAAAGAGCAAAGTTCCTTTAAAAAATATCAAGATAAAACGGGCTGATCCATTCCTCAAGTTAAGATCCCCCCAATCCTCCTCAAATCTTCTAAAGAGGGCTGGGTGCATGTGAACGGAACTCTCTCTCCTTTTTATCCCCAATTCCATTACATGAAAAGCCATCTGAATATAGCTCTCGGGGTGCATGCTTACTATGACCATTTAGCTAAAGGCGTTTGCCAAATGCCTAAACTTAAAATTGAAAATGGTACATGGAAAATTAAACCTGGTCACCCGGGGGCCAAATGCAGCTGACCCGGGCACTTTGATCTTGTATTCCAATTCAATACGGGAAAGCTTTTTACTGTTCAAGTCTGCATCTGCAGTCTCTCCCCCTAGAGAACAATAAGTAAAATCTACATACATTTAATACATATTAAAGACATCTGCTTTGCTTACACACTCACACAATACACCAGGCATACATCATTTATAAATGGTAATAATCTTCCCCCACCCCCCCCCCCCCCCAAAGAGGCAGTTGGACTCAAATTAAATGAAACCACACACATATTTCAAGAAAACAAAATTCAATAACCCCTTAGTTAGACTCTCCCCCAGACCCCAGGGGTAGTTTATGGCAGGGCTGTTGTGGAGATTTGGGCGTGCGCAGAGGGGGGCGGTGGGTAGAGGGGGGGCTGGGCACAGCTCTGTGCCGAGGTGTGAGGCGGAGGCAAGGTGGCCAGCACTTACAACCCCTCCCTTCATGGTCTGGGGCAATCTTTGAAGTTTCCCCACTCCTCACACCCTTTCAGTTTAATGGCCCGTTTGTCTGTCTAGGTGTCTGGCTGACATCAAACACATGGTCAGAGCTCCTCCCCTTTTCCCCCCTCTGTCAACCCTGGCCAGCCACCAAGCAGACACTTGTCTTGAAAAATATAAATAAAAAATATTAGCTGCAAGCAGCGATGTCGGGGACAAAGCTTTAAAGGTGAGTTGCAGAGCACTGAGTGCAATTTGCATCTGAGATTTCTGCAAAAAAAAAAAATTAAAATAAATAAATGACATTGGGCAAGAAAATTCAGTTGTGTTGTTGGGTTGCACTGAATGTAGCAATTGGAGGGGGAAACAAGGGAACCACTCCTTTGTACCTCCTAGCCTGGCACATGCACACACAAGGTACTAATGGTGCTGGGGCACCAGGCAATTTGCCCCTCTGGAGCAAAAGTGCCCTCCTTTGAGTTGCAGACCCCCCCCCCCCCCCCCCCCCCAATTACTTGCTGCTTGCTTTCTGCCTGTCTCACCCACAACTGCTTGTGTGTAATGTGAAATGCAAGTGAAGCATGCTACTCCTAAATTTAAAATCTAGACTATAGGTTATGTGGGTATATTTCCTTGGTTCAACCAAAGTTGGTTATGCTGCGCACACCACCTAGTGCAAAAATAAAAATTTATATAGCGAATTTCACAAACAACACATTATGCTTCACAGACAACCCTGGCCTAAACACACAGATACAGTCACTAGTGCCGAATCTGGATGCACTTTCATTACAGTCTTTGAGCATGTGCTGCAGCTCTAGTGTATATTTACTGCATGCTAATTGCAAATGAGAATAATTCCCTTCCCCAAGTTGGCTTAAGATAGAGAAGTGAAGTTGTGATTGTGATGCTATGAATAATTTCTTTATTCAAAATAAAGTGTCAAGTTCACAATCAGGACCATAAAAAGTACTGCTGCTCAACATTGCTATCCTGGTGGGAGACAGTTTTATGATACAGTCCTTATGGATGGTATCTCTTCATGTTTACAAAAGTTTCCATGGAATTAAAAAAGTTTCCAATTTAATCAGCATACTGATTTAAACAGCTGCTGGGAAATTTATTTATTTATTTATTTTTAAACATGGAAGTGTTTTAAGAAATGTCATAGCCTAACAAATATAGAAATGTCAATATTGTTCTTTTTATACAATGCAGGGGCGAGGAACCTTTTTAACATCAAAAAGGCCAATTTTGTTATTTTAATTGAAAATGTAATTAATTCATTAATAAAACAATTTGCAAGGCCATCGTACTTGTAGAAAACATTATATAGCTTTATATGGGTCACAAACACAGCTGCTGGGTAAGATACAGTGTTGGTGTATGGGGGGGGGGGGGGGGGGGGGGGGGGGGGTTGCCTTTTGACTCATCGACTACAAGCCAAATCCATAGACTTTGGCTCAGGTACACCAACAGCTCTCTGAAGACCTGGTAATTAGTAATTGATAACGTGTTATATTTTGTCACAATGTAATTTCCTTTGAGCAGGGGCAGAATGCGAGGGTCACCATCAGGTAAGCTACCACCTCAATACCACGATTCACACCTCACAAACTCTGACGTTTTTATGTAAATAAGCTGGGCGGATTGCCATAAGGGGGATTAATAGCCGTTTGTCAGTTCTGAATTTATGGCAGAGTGCATCGAAGCAAACAGTTCAATGACCCTTGTGGCATGAACAAAAAAAAAAAATATTCCCAGAGCAAGCAGTAAAGCAGCTAGCAGCACCATCCACATTATGATTTCTCCATTAAACCGGCGTCAGGGAAAGTGGAGGCAAGCGTAAGAGAGGGAGAGAGAGAAAAGGCAGCTGCCGCAGCGAAAGTCATATTTCCGTTCCAAGGGGCCCAGCCCCGAAGGTCCACGAGGTGCCAAGCCGTCCGCGATGGGCTTCAAAACTGTCCATACGCAAACAGAAGCCCACTTTATTAAAAATAAATAAATAAAAAGGGGCACATCCACCGTTTCCCTACGTTTCAACCTTTCCACTGAACCTATGTACACTGGAATGCGTTTCCCAGAGACGACAAGAACCATCAAACCAAAATCAAGATGGGGAAAAAAAAGCAGTTAATCATGCTATTGCCACCTCTCCACACCACAGTGCAAATTTTGCAAGTTTTTTAAAAAACTTTTTATAACACAGAGGCATAATTGGCCAGGTGCTGCTTCGCATCACAACCAAGTAATCAACTGTCAGGAAGAGAGAATCTCTATCACACGCTCAGCAAGGCAAACGGAAAGGTGAGCTAGCACCAGTAACACAGCCCCACATCACGCAAGTTCATCTGCGCCTCATGGGCAGAGTAGCTAAATACCAATAGGGTATGACCCAACCCTCCAGATGACCCTTCATTTATCAGCTGAACACAGCTCCTCAGTGAATCCATACTGTTCAATTTTCCATGCAATACGTGCTGCCATGGAAACGGTTTGATTCAGTTTCGAACTGCTCAATTGCATTTCGAAATTTGAAATTCCGTTGGCAGTGCCGCGGCTTTGAAATGTCACAGCCGGGTCTGTGTGACCTCACGGGGAGCTGCAGGCGGGATCGGGAGGCTATGCTGCAGCAGAGCGGGAGGACGGACCGACAGACAGGTGCACGCCTCAGTATTCGAGCGTTAGCATGGCGCTCACAGATAAGAGTCCCCGAGGCCATCACAGACCCCAGCCAGGAGGGAGCGTTTACATTCGCAATCTGAAAAGCCTCTCATGTTAAACGATGATGGATCGAAGACAGGGATGGGGGGTGGAAGGAGGCGTATGTTTTTGGGAGTCACTCTACCTCCCACACGGAGCGGGGGGTGGGGGGGGGGGGTTGGCCTTGGGCGAGCGGCAGAGCGGCATCTGGAGGTCGCGGAGAGCTCTCCCAGCGCGACCGCAAAGCCCCGCTGGTTGAAAGACGGCAAACATCAGGCGCGCGCTGCAGCGGGCCGGGAGCAGCTGAATTAACGTCCAGCGTCGCAACGAAAGCCCACAGCAAAGGAGGAGGAGCCCCGAGGAGGAGAGCCATCTGTTCCCTGTCTCCACCCCAGACGCGCTCTCCGGAAAAGGGAAGCCACAGACCGCGAGATCAGTTTCTGGCAAACCCGGATCGGCTCCATCGAGTCCAATTGGAGCCTTCGCTTTACGCCAGATCGTGATTTATCAGAAGTAGCAACCGACCGCTGGTTTATAAGCGAAGTACATCCCCATAATGTGGGAGGAGGGAGGATCCCCATCTTTTCAGCGGTTCAGCTTCAGACTTGGAGCACCATAAGCTGAGCCTGAGCAAAAAAAAAAAAAACCACCGAGAATGTGTCGATACAGCTTCACAGAAAGAGAAAAAAGGTGGGATCGTCCACCTCGCAGCACAGGTCCGTAGCGAAAACCCTCCACGGAAACGCAAGCCTTTTCCCGCCAGCGGCGATAAAGCAGCGGGCTGACGAACGCGCGAAACCCCGACAGCCGCCACCCTCCGCTCCCCTCCCGGTGATTTACCGCCAAGGCGCGGCCCCTCTTCAGAGAGGCGTAAATCGCAGCGCCGCATCTGCTTCAGGGCCAGCGCTCGGTACCGCTAACAGCCGCCGGAAGGCTCATTCGGGCACACCATCCACGAGCACGCCGCCGGCCGGTCCCCCCCCCCGTGAACAGCGGCGCAATATAGCGGTCAGGGAACCAGAGGCTGCGGACTCCAATCCCCGAGTGGGGCACAGCCATTGTAACCTTGAGCAAGGCACTAAACTGGAATTGCTTCAGTAAAAAAATATACGGCTGTATAAAATTGAATGAAAGTAAACCGTGTTCTGTCTTTCTGTATAAGAGCATCTGCTAACTGGCAAAAAAAAGAAAAAGTTAAATGTTTAAAAAGGATTCAGAGCATCACTGGAGGCATTTCTGGATATTTCTTGCCCTGGACAAAGCCTGATTCGGAAGGGCTGTTCATTGTGACACATGCATACGAGGCATTGGTCTAATCTCGGCAGTGCCCAAGACTCCCAGCCCTTATCTGTAAAGGACAGGATGACACCTCAGCGCGTGTAGCCAGATAAGCGCGTGACGCGTGCGCAGAGTTATGGGCGGAGTGCGCGCGTGTCAGGGCCGAAACCGGAGATAAATCAGAGAGCCTATCAGATCTGAGCACGCCCCCCGCCCCCCCCCCCCCCCCCCCCCCAAGACCGCAGGGTGTGATGAGCTCCAGCATTAAGTAGGGACCTGCTGGCTACTCACCCGCCCTCCTGTCCTCTCCCTCTCCTCTCTCCCTCCACTCTCTCTCTCTTCAGCCACCTTTTTCAATCACAAGTAGGAAACAGAACTTGAACGTCTTGAAGCGCACCAAAAAAAAAACAGCCCCTCAGACTCAAAAGGTCTCCAACACAAATACAGCAAACCACCACCCCTGGCAAAGGGGAGCCTATTGAAACCAGTTCTGCACACAACCAACTGCAGTGCCTTCTTCCTTACATGAGACCATGAGGCTGTGGGGGTACCCTGCCGTAAGCACCAAAGTGCGTATGACACACCCAAGTCCCCTGCCTTAAGCACCCAAGAGCTTATGAACACCAAAGTCCCCTGTTGTAAGCAGCAAGGTGCTTATGACACAAAGTCCTCTATCCTGCGTCAAACACCACAGCAGAGGAAAAACCGAACCCCTGGTAGCTACAGATATGCATGGCCACTTACGGCCACACAAAAGGCTTCAAGGAACCTCCTGCAAAATATACGCAGAGCTTTACACTAGGGGATAAAGCCAACCCGCCAATTCTCCAAGCCAGGACCAGGTCCAGAAGATGGAACACCCCCCCACCCAACTCCACCGCACCGACCGATACTCAGGACTGGGGAAAAACAAGCAGCGACAGCTACGGCGGGGAGGGATTTTACAAAAAAAAAAAGGATAATTAAACGCATTGTCATAAACGCAAGTGCGTCTCTCCCCCCTCTCTTTATGGGGCTCAAGATTAAAGGGAAATCCTCAGCTATTCATGGCGTTCCTCCCCCACCCCCCGAACCCCCCACCCTCCCTACCCTTCCAGACTCATTCTCTTTCTCAGCCATAAAGCTATAAATCGCCCTCGCCTGCTTGCTTTCCTACTAATAAAACACCCTCCGTTCTTTGTGTGCATTCCCCCCCCCCCCCCCCCCCCGACCACCTTTCTTTCTTTCCCCCCCCCCTCCTCTTTTTCTGTCTGGGAAATTGTGAGACCTGGCAACCCTGCGACAGCACAGGAGGTTGGCAACTGAAGCCCTGAGGTGGGCTTCCAAATCCACGCCCGCACTTATTTACGGCCGCCATGCGCCCCAGAGCTCGCGCGGGGTCTTCCGCCGTCGCGGAAACGGGGAACAAGAAGGCCCCGCCCCCGGCTAGTGGCCCTTATGCGGACGCCTGTGCGGTTTGCTTAAGGAAGGGCCGCCCAGCCCAGGGAAGAAAGCTCCGTGGGATTTTCAGTGCTCACCAGAGTCCACTGGAGATTACCCATAAGTCTGTGTCCAAGCATGTGCACAAGCTAGTAAGAGTTCTTTAATAATCACTTTCATTACCCCCCCCCCCCCACCACCAAAAAAAAAAATGTACATTTTTAAATTAAAAATTTTCACAAGCATGCAACACTGAACTTTATTAAAACTCTTTAACGGTCAATGGTTGGTTCGTTTGGCTGCTCTGCCCATTTTTGGCGTTGTAAGACCCACTCTCCCCGGGTTCTGGATCATATCAAATCGAGCCTTAGAGTCGCACACAGCCACACTGCACGGTTATAACAGGAACTCAAAGCCAGGGGTGCCTGCGGTACTTCTGGCTTTGAGTTCCTGTAAAACTTAAGGGATTTCAAATGTTTACTGTCATGCATTACTGCATAATGTCTACTTGCACAAACAACCCTAACATACATCCGTTTCCCAACACAAAGATTAGGTAAATAAACATTATCAAGTTTTTCCAATAGTCTTTCCAGCAAGTCACTTAATTGGTTAATATTTTTTCCCCAAAAACGCTCACATAGTTCATATAAAGTTGGTATAATATTAGCAAGCACAGCATAAAGTTCCACAGTAGAAACACTAAACTCAAGCACGCAATAACACTTAGAGTACACTCAGCACAAGGCCTAGTTCACAATGATGCTATTCTGATGTTAGCAAACGGCAGGTTAGTCTGCAAAGACTACCCAACTAGACTGACCTCCATTAGATTCCAACACCATTTTCAAGACAGCAGGGGTATCATTTATACATTCTCACGCAGAAACACCCTGGCCAAACCGCCATCCCCCCCTCGGGAACTTCTAAAAGGAACACCCCAGGATTTCTTCACCCACCTCCGTCACATATAAGGGTTTAGTGGTTTCAACAGAGCCGGCATGGGGAGAGAGTACCAGTATTTCTCCATTTTAAATGAAGCATTGCAGAGACAAACAGACGGATCATTTCACATGCTGCACACCACATAAACACCACCAATTTACTGTAAAATAGTGGGGAAAGGAAACATCCGGAGACGTTCCCAAAGGCATTTGAGGGATATTCGCTATTTTCTGTTTCCTTATTTTTAATCGCTTTTCAAACTTTTCAAACTGGCACTCCCTTTCGACATCACACACTGAGGAGCACGTGCCAGGTGAATTTTCAGCGAAGAGGGTTTTTTTTGCTTATTTCCCCAAGGTGGCAAGTTTAAAACTCATGAGCAACATATGAAAACTCCTCATATGTTAGATTTTTCTAATCAAACAGTCCTTTCAGCTAAAGGCAACTCATCAGCTTCATGCATCCTGTTTGCTGTGTTACTCAACTGAAGTTGGTGATAAACAAATTCCCCAATTCTTGGGTTCAAACAAAAGTAGTACAACTACTACTACAACAACAACAACAACAGATAATTTGAGAGTTTTTGTAAAAAATAACTTCTGAGTTGTGTACTCAAGGGAAAAGACACGGCGCATTTGCGCACAGTGAGCACGGACAAGCCATGTCTGTAAACAGAGCGAGTAACCGTGGCGATCGCAGTGAGCTCTGGGCTGTCGTGCGCAGTCGTGCGGGGAGCTCCCAGCGTGCAGAACGCTACCCAGCGCCCCAGCGGCAGTCGCTCGCCGAGCTCCCCGAGCCGCTCTTGCAGTCACGCGTGGAGCTCCCAGCATGCCGAGAGCCAGTCAGCGCCGCTCCCGTCCCGCTGAGAGATGACGGCGGCGGCGGCGGCGTGCGGGGGCGGGCGTCGCCGGGACGTCCCGAGCTACCGCCGAAAGCACGGGATGTTTGGGAACGCTCTGGCGCTCGGCTCTTCCTGTGGCCACGCTCCCCCGAGCGGAGGGAAAAGCCTCAAAACCCCGCCCCCGACCCGCACGCGGCAGCCGGCCGCCAGCGAAGCACGGCTCAGCGTGGGCCAACGCAGGCAGCGGGGGGGGGGGGGAGGCAGATGTACCAAAACCGCTAAACGCCATTTCTCCCTTCACCTTCAGTCATTCGATCCAAACCTTTCACGAACGTAAATGATAAAATCTGCGGTTCATCGAGCCGTGAGAATTGCAGGTTCCTTCCCAAACCACACGCCTCAGATCACTGGACTTGCACTCGAAAACAATTCCAGAATAGCGAGGATGCCAGCGCTCGTTAGAACCGAATACACAAAGCGGGACGTTGGCAAACGCTCCAGCGGGCAGCTAGATCACATTACATCACATTATCGGCTCTTGGCAGACATGCTTATTCAGAGCGACTCAAAGGGGAGGGCACCATTGCCACTATAAGGAACACAACAATGCAGCAGACCACAGAAGCCACAGTAGGCTTTTTCATAACCAGGAGCTGATCAACCAACAATTAGCACCATCAGCTAATTACATTACTTTACACACTGCACACAATTGCATCCAGAGGAACTCATGCAAGCGATAAGTGTATTTAGCTGATTAATAAAACCAGACCAATGGGTGCATACGCAACATCACAAAGAACCAATAAGTTAATGAACAAAAAAGACCAACACTTATTACATTGCTATAACCATATTACTACTAAGCTACTATAAAATTATACTACTACTACAAGAGCAAATTAAAAAATGACAGCAGACATTACAACGTGTACAAAGAGAAAGCCATAAAAAAAGCTCATTCCTCCCCCCCCGACCCCCCCCCCCCCCCCCCCGGCAGTCGCACACACCTCTGATTTGTTGGACATGTTGTCCTCCGCGTCCGAGTCGTTGGAGTCGACGACGAGGTCACGCAACGGCGGGAGGGCGGGAGGCTTCCGGCCCGCCGCCGGCTCGCTGTCCACCTTCAGCTTCGCGGGCCGGATGGGCGGCCTGTCCCGCGTCGTTTTTTTATCCGAGTGGTGATGAGGTGGCGAGGAGGCGGGGCCGGACGCGGGTTTCGCGGGCGCCTCGGGAAAGCCCTTCTTCCTCTTTTTGGTCACGTGCTCCTCGCCGTCACCAACGGGCGGCCTCTTGCCGGGGGCTTTGGACCCCCCAGGTCCCGCCCCTGCCCCGTGATTGACGGGCCCCTCGGACTTGTGTTCCTTGGACAGGGCCTTGGGTTCCTTGAAGCCCATCTTGGGGATGGACCGTTCGTCCCGGGCCGGCTGGTTCTCTTTGGGTTTCTTGGAGGAATCTTTGGAAGGCTTGCCGGGGTCTCGGGCACTGTCTTTAAAGGCACTTTTATGCTCCTTCGAGTCTTTTGCAGTTCTGTCTTTGTGGTCCTTCGGCTTGTGAAGCTTGGAGGAGCCCCCACCGCCGCCGCTGTTGGCGTTGGCGGTGCTGAGAGAGCTGCTGCTGCTCCTCGACCCATCCTGCAGAGAAATCACCAAGCGGTTAGAACACAAACACCGACACCTTTCAGACCAAGCATTTCCTGAGCCGTGTAACGTGATGGTAATAAAGGGGACTTTATTTAATAAAGGTAAGCTTAAATTATCAGCACATCCTTTGTCTTAAATGTGTGGCATGTCCATGATTAAAAGTCAGGCATTAAGGTGTGCTCTACACTGAATGTTATCAGAGTCACAGTTTACCTGAGACGAGGAAAGTAAATAGGGGATTCAGGTGCATTAATAAGACCGAGAAAAACCTAAAAAAAAATGGCTTATTCATACACCACTGAACTTAACTGTATTCCTGGGCAAAACTGTTAAACCAAAAAAAAAAAAACACTTCTGGCTTAGCAGTAAATAAAAAATTGTGTGTCACATTATACAGATGGCCATGATTACCAGGGCACAGTGACTGGAGGCTAGCACAACTGAAGATTATGTTACTGAGGTTTAAGAGATTATAGAGATTATAGGCCCTTTGATTTGGAAAGGCTCCTCAGAAGTTTACCACCCTGAGGGCAATCGGCTCTCAGCTATATTCCAGCCCCATGGTACACCAATACAAACCCGGAGCAAATGTTCAGAGACAGGGGCGTGGGGGAGGGGGGACTGTGTGAGCGAACACCAACCACACACGGTGACATCACCCTTCGAGAAGCAGCGAGAGTACAGTCGGTCTTGGTGGGGCTCAGGGGGGGTTGCTGTCAGTCCTTAGCTCAGCTCAGTGGAAAAACCACAACTCTCCTTGTGTACCGCGCACAATCTAGTCCACGATTCAACCATGGCAAACCATCCCATAGCTATAGACTCACTGGGACTGCCCCTGACTTTACAGGAGGTTGCTGGACTTCACCTGAAGAACCATAAGGAGGAGGGCGGGGTTTCTAATTGGTCGGTCACACTGGAGGCTGGGGATCAAGTGTCCTGGATCCACAGGCAGACCGGGCGCTTGCAGATATCAGACACTCTCACGGGTTTAACCAGCCAAAAAAAACCCATGTCCTCCTGCTACAGCCTGGACTGGGAGTGAATATGAGAACACTTTAAGACCCAGAGGAGACATGCCTTCCCTGAGTAACAGCGGTATTCCCGCTTACGCTTGGAGAGCTGCAGGGTAGCAGGGGAAAAAATATATATATAATTCACACCCAAGAAACTAGGTGAGGCAAGGTTACTAGGCAATCAAGGCATGAAATTGATCAATTAAGCGATGAAAAACAAACCAATCCTGCAACTCTCTAAGGGCAGAGGTAAGAAGCACTGCCGCAGAAATATCCGGAAAAGAGGTAACAGAGGAGGAAACAGAAGCGAAAAGGAGGAGAAGAGGGTAGACTCGCACGCGACTGGTGGACGAGCGCCTACAGGATTCACAGACAGACGAGGGCATTTTGACCTTCAACGTCAGGGTAGTTTGTGTCCCTCCACCCCCCGCACACCCCAGGATTATGGCTGCTTGCCCTTGCCAATATGTCATCAATGCAGTAAAGCCATTAAGCAGTCTAGACATGGGGCCAGTTACAACCTGCTTAAACTACTGACTGAGAGAGAGCGAGAGAGAGAGAGAGAGACCTGTGTTTTGTCTTGTGCTACTGACCCCAGGACCTTTCGACACAAAGCCGGCACTTCTTTCAGACGGACAAAACGGGGCTGGCTAAGCAGTCCATCCCCACATCAGGCTTCTAAAGGCCGGTTCAACTTCTGCCAGGGGGTCCCAGCTGTGGCGACTGCCTCAACACAGACGTGCAGCAATTAGCAGGCCCTGGACAGGCCACAAAGCTGTCAACTCCGTGTTGCTTCAGATGCATATGTATGGGACAATTCAGAAAGGTGGCCCTTGTACCCATTCCTTTAAATGCAGGATCAAGAACAACAAAAAATAATCCCTGGTTCAAAAAAGGTGGTGCCTTGTGTTTTAACATTTTAGAAATGTGTAACGATAACTGAGCAATGACCATCACTCTTTTGGGGGAGACTGGTGGGGGGGTCTCTCTCCCCCCACCCCTCAACCCCCCCGCCTCATCAGTGGCCCTCCCCCCATGTCCCTTACATGGTACAGTCCACCATGCTACGCTAAACTTCCCCTGACCAGTGGACAGGCCAAGCGTCGGTATTAGTGGGTCACAAGAACAGAACTAACAGGGACATTCAGGTCTGTGGGTGTTGCGCATAATCATTAAATTACATTCCAAATGCAACAGGACATGTTCAGCCACACATTGGGCATCAAACTTATATTAAAAAATGAATGTAAAAAACGGAGGGTCCGGGGAGAAAAATACATATTTTTAAGAAAAAATACATTTTTCTGACGGTTCGTTTTACAGGATCGACAATCACAACGAGAAGCAGGAAAGCCAGAGAGACACAAAATTTCCCCAGCAATCTGTCATGCAGAATCCAGCCACACTCAAACATGCCCCGAAACTCCATTACTTGGCAGAAAAAAAAGAAAGATAAGACAATGCGCTGATCGCAATTTTACACGCGTGAAGATGATGATGGATTTTGCGAGCGGGGAAACGCTTTGTCTGTCCGACCTCTGCCCAGCCGGTAATCCATCACAAATACCGCCTGTTTGGATTCGAAACCGTTTCCATGTGCAGCGGGGCCATTTGTGACCCCGGCCTCTCTCTCCGACGGTCTTGGGACCAGCATGCACCGCAGCACCACTTAAGACTAAAAATAACAAAGGCAGCAGCACGTCCATTTTAGACATGCGCAACTCCGTGACAACTACAATAAACACATTTCAAAACCCATCGAGGGCAGTTTCATCTGCTCAACAGGTGGAAAGGTCAGAAACTTCCCTACAACAAATCTCAAAGAATAATAAAACAGCCGGGTCCTTTTTAAGTCAGAGAAATAAAAACCGACTTTGTAACGCAGCAACCATGGAGCCTTTCCAATTTTACTTAATGTATACAAATTGTATTATAGATCATTTATATAACATAACCCCCCCCTCCACTTCAAGACAGAAGCATCTGAACTTGACAACGTAATGAGAAAATCTGCACACCAAGCAGTTTAAAGCAAAAAAAAAAAAAAAAATGGGTTAAACAAGGGTTGAACATCAAGCTCTGAAAAAATACCCTCAACATCTGAAGCGGTCAAATACAGAGGGGGATTACTGTGTCGCTTTGAACTAAGGATTATTCTGAAACCAGGTGCCTTTAAGGGTTAATTCCGTCCAAGGCTGTACCTGGGAATCCCCACCGACCTTTGACCCCAGGGACGACTTGCTCTTCTTGGCGTCGGAGAAGGTGAGCGTCAGAGAGCTGCTGGGGAGGGTGGGCAGCTTCAGATGCTGCCCGAACAAGGACGTGGATCCCTCCTGCATTACCATCACCTGGAGAACAGGTAAGAGCCGGGGTCAGCTTTGAGACAGAGAGGGGAAAAAAAACAAAAAAAAAAAAAACACCCACCCCTCCCCCACCCTCAGCATGTTTCAACACCACCCTCTTTAAGACTGGTGAACCAGAACACCAGCAGATACCTGCTGTGCCAAGTATTTCAGGAAAGGTATTACGCAGGGCACTCGATTGTGGAATACATTTAACACATACAGCGCCAAATGAGTAGTTATACATTAAGCCACCATTACACGGGGTATGTAAACGACAACAGAATGTTAAAAGTTGTTGGGAAATAAATAAGGGATAGAACAGGGGAGGGGAAAAACATACATAAGGTTTTATTATTCTCAAATGTTTTTTTCACCCATTTGCAGTAAGCCAATTCAAATGCAAAGCTGGGTAAGTGCCCTGCAGTTGCGTTGAAAGAGTAGAAATAAACAGTGGAATATGAGCGGCATTAGGAATCCATTTAAAAGGGAATTTCAACCCAGCTTTCAATGCTTTGCTTTTTCTTTTTTTTTTTTTTGGGATCCACAATGAAGGGCCGCCAGTAATCTCTTGTTTTCACAACACCAGCAGCGGGACTAATGGATTAAGGTACGACCTGTTGAAATCCCCAGATTTAATCCAAATTCAAAATTGCTCACATTCAGCCAATTCTGTAATCTGAGTGCTTTGGGTGATGTTTTTATTATCCATCCCCCGCACACACAACCTGCTACGCCTCGCACAGAGTTCTTTTTTTTTATTTTTTATTTATTGAAAATTTCAAAATGATATTTGACTGTAGCATTTGTGTTGGGGAAAATACAGCCAAGAATGCTTAGACAAAGGCTCACGGAAATGTCTCTTCCAGTACCTGTCTCTGGATATGCAATCTCAAATACGTGAAGCAAAAAATTACAGTAATGTCAAAACAACCACAGCCAACCAATAGTCAGAGTCGCAGAGAATAAAATCCACAAAAGAATAAAGTAGGCAATGGAATGTAAATCTTTACATCTTGCAGCATCTTTACAGCTTAAACATGAAGCTGACTGAGTGATGATGTAGGAATGAAGCTGACTCAGAGGCAGCATGTTCCTGATCAACATTTGGATGCAATTTAAAAGATGCATCAGAGCTACCCGAGGCTCTACTTAATACTGGGAAAGTCATGCAATTCTCTTAAAGTGAACAGGGGAAAACGTGCCCCTGGAAGAGTGATGATTTCTTAATGTGCAGAAAGAGGAGGGGGTAGGATATTTTGACATCCTCTAAGTGTCAAACGAGGTGATTTCTTAGCTTTTTTATTATTAAAAAAAATAATTCAGTACAGCTGCAAAATCTGTAAATGTGAGCCAAGTGTCCCAACGGAAAAAGGACAAAACAATACAACTTGCTTTTTAGTATACCGTTATTCAGAATACATGCATTTCATTCAGCAAATGTTTGCCTGACGATTTCCCGCGAATTCCCACATTTCGGATTATCCTACACAGAAAGCAGACTTTAAAAAGATCTACCTTAAAATCTAAATAAACAATGTTTGAAGGACCCAAGTGAATTACTCTCCTTTCAAACAGAAATAAACATCGGAGGAGCAGGTTTAATTTCTTACTTTAGAGTCTTCTGTACTTCTCTTATGTGGATCTCTTTGCTGTTGAGGAGACATGAGGAAACGATTTAGGATAAGTGCATGTGCACGGGTGACACAAAGACACACAGACAAATGAGCGCACACAGCCACACCGATGCAAAGCACACTCACACACAGCCACACACGCACACAGCTAAAGATGCAGGAACTCCTTTGAAGATATTTTTCAAAAGTGATTTTTTAAGACAAATCATTCTTTATTTGACCCAGACCATCAGTTAGTTAATTAGGGGAAGACCTCTCAACCCCCAAAGTGAACAGAGTGTAGTGTGCCACTGAACTGAGCCATCGCAACTCAAACGCAGCTATTGTACATAATGAGAGGACGATGCATTGTACTTGTGATATTCAGGTTTAAAGGTTCTCCTTATTCGTTCAAATAAAAGCCAGTGATTCAATGACGGGAACTTCCATTGCGGAACGGAGCTGAGACGGCAGGTGAATCAAAAACGCATTTGAGAAAAGTGTATAAAATACAAAAAGCTCGGTATCACTCCTAAAAAAAAACAAGGCACAAAAGGTGCTTTCAACTCTTACTGGTTCTTCTTTTCTCCCGTGTTGGCTTAAGTCAATTCAGAATAATGCAGGAGAGAGCATAATGCAAGTATGTTCATTTGGAAAGACCAAAACAGGACGGCACTAAAACAACTGCAAAGGGCCCAGTCACTGGTCCAAGGACAGTCTAGTGGTAAATGTCCCAAAGCTCCTTAAGCGGTAAAGTTGCTTATTGGGAGCTGTAATTCCATTAAGCCTGTTTGGTGACTGCAGTTGCATGAAAGAGGTTTAGCGGGAATAAAACCCACGCTGGGTGTCTGGGGGGCGGGGGTTATGAGTGTTTGTTCACCTGTGCTTTCTGAGGAGAACATCCTCACTTTCTTTGTGCACTGAAAGGAGGCTGGGGGGGGGGGGGGTGCTGTCTGGCACAACCCCCACTGCCCCACCCCCATAACTCCACTGTCCCAACAAATATCCTTGCACTCCCTTCCCCGCACCTCCCTAACTAGACCCCGCCCATTCAGTGTCTCTCAGCAACTCTGCCTGCCCCTGCAAATGCATTCAACAGAGTCTTTTCCCGACTAAATCAGTAAATGTTCCCTTTCATTCCCTAAAAGTCTCTGTAGCCACTGGCGTTTCACTATATTCCAGAACATTCTCTCCTGCTATCAGCCACCAGAGTGCGCAGGCTCTCGATGTGTGCAACGTGTTTTGCATGGGTCGTGCACTTTGCGCATTTTACGAGAACCTCACATGTTTTTGTCATACCCAAGTCTTCTGTCGCTAAAATCAGGTAGATAGTCCCTTTCGCCCATTCTGGCCCCACCCAGACCGTGCCCAAACCCCACCTCCAGCGTACCCCCCCTCCAGCGTACCCCCCCAGCCTTCAGCAGCTTCCTGCGGAACTCGTCGGTGGGGTTGTTGAAGGTCAGCTTCTCGCAGCGCAGGTGATTGACAGGCGGGTGGCCTTCCAGGTGCAGGAACAGGTCGTAGTCAAAGCGCACTTTCTTAGGTTCTTCCTGGTGGGAATGCAGGGGAAGCCGTCAAACACACACACACACACGCACACACGCACACACGCACGCACGCGCACACACACGCACGCGCACACACACGCACACACACACACGCACACACACACGCACACACACGCACACACACGCACACACACGCACACACACGCACACACACGCACACACACGCACACACACGCGCGCACACACGCACGCACACACGCACACACACGCGCACACACACGAACACGTACGCGCGCACGCACGCACACACGCACACACACACACACGCACACGCACACACACGAACACGTACGCGCGCACGCACACACACTACAGAATACAGTATGAAAAGGAATTAATTACCACCTCTTTATCATTGACTGCTATGAGAAATGAGGGCCATTTTTCATGCTTAAAAATACAAAGACACCGCAGGCTTCAATTGTTATTACATGGCACCCGCCCGGCCCTGTCTTAATGAAGCTTTCAAAAAGGGATCAAACAGGGGACTTGAGTCAACATCCATCAGCAAGCACAGTCAAGTACATTTGGCAATTCAAATACCCATTTTGGGCTCCCCCAAAATGCTTCATTCATGCCACACATTAACTTAACATACTGTATTAGCATATTAGCAAATTATGGCACAGTCTATTCACCGATAACAATAAGCTTTTCATTACACAAATCATGACTCCCCCAGGTACTCCAATTTTCCAGGATAGGCTTTACAGAAAGGCTTAAAAAGATCGTATGAAAAAGGAACACCTTAAAGAGAATGCCAAATTAGAGTTACAACCAGTGGTAAAAAAAGCCAGTTCCTGGAGATCTACCATCCTTTAGGAATTCATTTCAAGCCCAATTTGACACACCTCATTCTACTATGAGATCTCTAGCTGTTGAATGAAGTGTTTTTTGTTAGGGCTGGAGTTAAAACCTGCAGGAATGCAGATATCCAGGAATAGGGTTGGGACCTGCTGCATTAAATAAACCTACAACATAAAGTTAAGTGTCACAGCTGGGAGTACAAAAGGGAGGGTGAGGCTGTACTGCTTTTAGTAGCAAATGGATTTGACGTTACATCAATAAATGTAGCTAAGGTATGAGATAGCATTTAACCCAGAATAAATGCATACAAAGTGCAATGAGCCAAGACGCAGGTTGAACGGGTGAGTTGTTCCAGAGGCCGGCGCATTAAAGTACATTTACCTTGTTTTTGAAGTAAACTTCAATGGGCAGGATAAAGCCAGCGTACCCCGACTCTTCAACTTTATATGGTGGGTCTTTGCACACTGAAACAAAAGAACACACAAAGCAGGGATTCACAATTCAACCAACAAAACCTCTGTTCACTGCAGACAAATTAACATACAGGTACACCATCACAACCAAATATTTAACAGGGAAGTGATTGCTGCTTATTATCACCTGCTATCAGCGGTCAAATGGTGCAAAATGTCTCACTGTGTGTGCTCATTATATTAAAGTCATTTGCCTCTGGCTGAGATCTTTTTTAAGATATGGGAGAGAGGTGAAAAAATTAAAATTAAAAACAGTATTTACTCAAATCAAGACAAAAAATAAATCCGAAAAACAATAAACAAGAGGAGTATATCCACCAATCCACCTCCAGGACTGCATGATGGGGTGGACGTTCCCTGATAAGTTTGATGGAATGGCATATATATATATAGGCCTAATCCCCCTATGGTGGCGGTTAAATCCCCGGCAACGCACCAAGAACGACTTTGGCAAGAGCGAGACCGGGCGGCAGAAAAATGAAATGAGTACCAAACAAAAGCACCTCAGCGGCTGAAAACGGACACCCCGGGGAACATTCTAGAGCCACTTTCCTCCAGAGGTGCCGGGCTCAACTTCGGCAGATCTTTGGGGGGTCTACCTGCAGCGAGAGTCCGTCTGCCCGCGAAGTCTCGACGGCTAATGAGCGGCGCGGAGACGCGTCCCAGCGGCCTCCTGGGACCTCGTTAGCCGGAAGCTCGTTCGTTTTCCGAACAAACCGACGGAAAGACACGGCGCATAAGCCCAACAAGGCCAGTTAAAGGTGAGAGACGCTAATTACGCTAACTCCCCGATCTCCTACGCGCTTTACCGCGTTCAGCCGCTGACCCAGCGCGTGTAGTTACAACAAGAACAAATCTCAAAGATGCATAAAAATAGCAATTAAAAGCGCAATCGAGCTATTAAAAGAGCTGGCCTCAGCCCACGCGTTGTGACTTTTCCCTCCCGCGTTTGGCAGTCAGACGAGCAGACTGCACGGGTCACGCTTTTTGACAGGGTGACTCGAGCGGGGATTAATAACAGAGCCCGAATTAAATGCAAATCACTTCAAGTCTGACCTGTGCACCGATTCTCCTGCAGTGTCCATTTCGCTGGCCGTGTTGACCACCTGACTCATCAAAAACACCAGGCAACTTCCTTACTCATTAGAATTAGGTTTATTTATAGGCGCGCCGGATGACAGGGGACTATGTCCTACAATGACAGATGGATAAGGTTAATCGCACCTGCCATGTTTACCTTTAAATGTCACTTATAGCGCCGTTTCTCTGCTGATTCATGTTGAGTGCTTCGGCCAGATTAACTATGAAATATGTCGGAATGATTCAGAGCGCATAAGCCGGTATCCTTCAATGGTTTAACTATGATAGACTGTCATTGGGGATGAACGCTGGTTTCTGAATCTTCTCATGTATGCATCAGCTATACCATGCAATTTCATTCGCTCTCTTGTATGAACCATTTGCATGCCCTACTACTTCCTAGAAAAAAAGTTAAAATCTCAATGATGCTCACCTGAGCAAATAGATTGATTTTAAAAAATGTTATTTTCTGTTGAACCACTTCTCTCATTCTTATACTGGTATAGCAAGGTAATGACTTGCATGCAAACTCTATATATCAACATAAATGTTGGTTTCCAGCTTGAGCTAGGTTCTCTAACTCCCATTTTGTTGAGGGAGGAAACAGTGAATGTACACTTAAATAACACAGGCAAAAATATCCCCCATCTGCATGAACACACACACAAACACACCTCCCTCCTGCCTATACACCTGTTTGTCTTCAGGTCCCAGGAGATTCTATGGCACCAATTACCATAGCAGTGCCTATCTTTAGCATCCCCTGTTTACTGAAACACACTGGGCACCAACAGGGAAACACAGCGGTAAAGTTCAGCTCCCGTCAAGCTGTCTTTACTTCGCTTAATAAGCCGTGATGTCACAGGGTTTTTACGCAACCCAGGCTACAAGAATGAAAGCCCCACAAACACCCTTTCGCATTCACAGCCGTATGAACAGCGCCTGCACTAGGGTTGGTGCCGAATACAAACGCCATGTTTGGCAACACTCTACATTACATTACATTACAGGCATTTGGCAGACGCTCTTATCCAGAGCGACGCACAACAAAGTGTATAATAATGCGTTCTCCGCCCAAATGTTTTCTCCTCTCGAATTTGCCCAATAGTATTCGGATACGGATCTATCCTATCGCTTTGATGCGATTCACTCAGAAGTCAGCACAAGGTTTCTCAATTAGACAGACACACCTGCAGAGAGTCAGCAAGTGAGAGTTTCTCTTAACACTAGATTGTCCAGAGCGACGCCATCATGCTTTGGGGACTTCATAATTTTAATTCCGTACTCCAACGCCGTAAATGCTATATCCTCCTCCTTTCATGACTTTCCTAAATACTTGGGCGTAAACTAACTGGATTTAAAAAAATTTTTTAAAGTTCTAGAAGTGACAGGCTTAGAACTCCACAAGGATAACACCGACATATTTTCAGGTTCTCTGAAACGGAGACTTAAATACTTGAATAAACTGAACAGAGCAGCTACATGGCAACTAGGAGACCGATTTGTGTGCGTGCGGACCCAACAAACCACCAAAGCTGCGTGTTGTCTGTGGAATTGAAAAGAAGAAAACGACGGTGAACTATGTAAAAGCATACTCCAAATAGAAGGGAGGGAGAAATGTGCTGAATTCGTTATGACCGAAGAAATTACTTTTTTTTTTTAATTGCTATTTCTTTAATTATCCTCCATTTCATTATAATTTTGTGTTTTGTCACGCGCATTTTATTCTCTGTGTTTCTGTAATATGCTTCAATACATTTTCTCATAGCCTATACAACAAAACAATTATATAGGCAGTCAAATTTGAGTAAAGAGCATAACAGCTGACAGGTTTTTAGAAATTTTTACAAATTTTTTTTTTTTTTTTTTTAAATACTCTGAATGGGGTCTGAATACTTTTCAAAGGCACTGTAGTCCATTGTTTGTTAAACACAGCTTTGAAAAGCAAACAACCTGTTGTTAAAATGCATTATTATTGATGTCATTGTAAAACCATGACTTTAATACATTAACATCTCAACAATAGAAGGTGCCAGTGATACTAATAGTGAAAATCAGGGATTTTTGCCATTTTATAAGGCTTTGGGTTAAGCTCCACACCCTTCTGGTTTTAACCACACCCACTTCCGGTTTTAATCTGAATACAAATACAAATGTATTTGTTCAACCAAGAAATCAGATACAAATAGTGGCATCTACCTCTACCCCTAGCCTGCACACAACATAACACATAAGATAATGATGAGAACAGGCCAGTCAGCCCAACAATACTTGCCATTTTTCTGGCTAAATTGTACCTAGCGCCCTGATTACCTACAAACTAGATAGTATCCAACACTGTATCAAGCCTGGTCTTGAAAATCCCCAGAGTTTCTGCCTTTATAACGTGCCCTGGCAGGCTATTCGGCGCAGGACAGAAGCTACGCTGTCAGACTGCAAACAGATCAATAAGCCCCACGCTGCTTCTCATGAGCAGAGACGGACAGAACACAGCACATCATCTTTACGGTACCCAGCGTTTCTGAAGCCGGGCCCTCTCTATCTCTCTCTCTCAAACACTGTGCACAATAAATGCTTAAAATCACACCTTCCACACGCTACAATTCTGACCGTGTTAAAGCGGAGTCGCACAATGACCTATTTTGAGTTTGTGCCAACTTGTGCTCTCAATTATTTAGGGAGTACAATCCTTTCACTGATTTGACACAAAACAAAAACCAGCACACAAGTGAGCCGGGAGCTGTGCATCTGTTAGAGAGAGCACCTGAGTTAAGCATACCTGTGTTGTGGCACCTGAGCTGTGCGTACCTGTGTTAGAGCACCTAAGCTGTGCATAACCGTGCAACAGTATGTGTGTTAGAGCACCTGAGTTGGATGTACCCGTGTTTCAATACTGGAGTTGCGCATACCTGTGTTACAACATCTGAGTTCAGTATACCTGTGTTAGAGAGGGCACCTGAGTTGTGCGTACCAGTGTTAGAGAGGGGTCCTGACTGTGCATACCAGTGTTAGAGAGGGGACCTGACTGTGCATACCTGTGTTAGAGAGGGGACCTGACTGTGCATACCAGTGTTAGAGAGGGGACCTGACTGTGCATACCTGTGTTAGAGAGGGGACCTGACTGTGCATACCAGTGTTAGAGAGGGGACCTGACTGTGCATACCAGTGTTAGAGAGGGGACCTGACTGTGCATACCTGTGTTAGAGAGGGGACCTGACTGTGCATACCTGTGTTAGAGAGGGGACCTGACTGTGCATACCAGTGTTAGAGAGGGGACCTGACTGTGCATACCAGTGTTAGAGAGGGGACCTGACTGTGCATACCAGTGTTAGAGAGGGGACCTGACTGTGCATACCTGTGTTAGAGAGGGGACCTGACTGTGCATACCTGTGTTAGAGAGGGGACCTGACTGCGCATACCTGTGTTAGAGAGGGGACCTGACTGTGCATACCAGTGTTAGAGAGGGGACCTGACTGTGCATAACCGTGTTAGAGAGAGGGGACCTGACTGTGCATACCTGTGTTAGAGAGGGGACCTGACTGTGCATACCTGTGTTAGAGAGGGGACCTGACTGTGCATACCTGTGTTAGAGAGGGGACCTGACTGTGCATACCTGTGTTAGAGAGGGGACCTGACTGTGCATACCTGTGTTAGAGAGGGGACCTGACTGTGCATAACCGTGTTAGAGAGGGGACCTGACTGTGCATACCTGTGTTAGAGAGGGGACCTGACTGTGCATAACCGTGTTAGAGAGGGGACCTGACTGTGCATACCTGTGTTAGAGAGGGGACCTGACTGTGCATACCAGTGTTAGAGAGGGGACCTGACTGAGCATAACCGTGTTAGAGAGGGGACCTGACTGTGCATACCAGTGTTAGAGAGGGGACCTGACTGTGCATACCAGTGTTAGAGAGGGGATCTGACTGTGCATACGAGTGTTAGAGAGGGGACCTGACTGTGCATACCAGTGTTAGAGAGGGGACCTGACTGTGCATACCTGTGTTAGAGAGGGGACCTGACTGTGCATACCTGTGTTAGAGAGGGGACCTGACTGTGCATACCAGTGTTAGAGAGGGGACCTGACTGTGCATACCTGTGTTAGAGAGGGGACCTGACTGTGCATACCAGTGTTAGAGAGGGGACCTGACTGTGCATACCAGTGTTAGAGAGGTGACCTGACTGAGCATAACCGTGTTAGAGAGGGGACCTGACTGTGCATACCTGTGTTAGAGAGGGGACCTGACTGTGCATAACCGTGTTAGAGAGGGGACCTGACTGTGCATACCTGTGTTAGAGAGGGGACCTGACTGTGCATACCAGTGTTAGAGAGCACACGTACAGCTACAGGTAAGGTGGAGACCCACCAGTCTCTCTTCTGTCAGGAGAGCTGCAGCCCCCCGCAGAAGCTTGGGTAATAGGAGAGTCACAGCCACAGCCCTCCGGCTCCCGTATCCGGTTAGGCGGCGTGGTTTTCGGCTCCTCCTCCCACCGCCCCCCCCCCCTGGTGAGAATGACTGACGGCTCCATCGCCCGGGGGGTAATGGTGCGTCCAGACCCATAATACTGTGCAAATATTGTGGGTCGTGATTAACGGCGCGGCTGGGTCAGGTTCAATTACACACGGCTAAAAGGGGCTCCATTCACTGAGGCATATTTACACAGGCTGCCAGCGGCCTGGGGGGGGGAGGGTGGGGGAGAAACACTACGCTGGCCCGCGTCTGGGGAGGGTGGGGGGTGGGGGTGGGGGGCATGGCGGTAGATCTCAGGAAACACACACAGACAGACTCTGGATTTCTGGGTTTTCGTCTTGGGTATTCTTCATTTTTGGTAGTCTCTCATCAAAACCACGGGGATATTAAATTGGCCAGAAAGTGGACTGTACAGCAGTTTTATGTGAGAATTTGACCAAGATATGCTACTTTAAAAAAATTTGACCAAGATATGCTACTTTTATTTTTAAAGTGCAATGGAGTTCTTAAATGACCCCAGTGATTAGCAGTTACCGGAATCACCTTTCACCTGCACATTAATTAACTAAGCAAATCTCACACGTTCATTCTCATCTACACTCATGAAAGAGATCTAAAACCCTAACATAAAATAAATCTCTATTTTCTCGCCTGATGGAAAGAGAACACACACCTTTACAGTCACGACTGACAAAACACGGGTTTCTTCATTTGAATATGCAGCCTGGTGAACTACAGAACATTTAAATATTTTTAATTCAAATCACTGTTTAATCTCCGACTCCTATCCTACGCTGTTCCACACATGGCAATGCACCTTATACACCCGAACAGCGCATCAAAACGACAACTTCAGTCACAAAAACGAATACAATAAACCTTCGAAAATTACAAAAATATTTTTAATGCTGTTTGCGTGGGGCAGGCCTGACTATTTCGGCGACCTTCCCGCAAAGCCGGGCAGACGGAGCGTTTTTTTTTTAAAAAAGCTCAGGCCAGACTCCGGTCTGGGTCTCGCCATTCAGCTCCAAGTTGAAAAGGTCGCGGCGAGCGTGAATCAGGGAGTCCGGGCTAGCAAGGTGCACAACGCGGTCGGTGACCTGTAACAGGAACTTGGCTGGCGATTACAGCGGAGAGGAGCAGACGGAATTGTCCGCCCTTCTTTTATCGAATAGGCTCAAAGCACGCGCTTTTTTTCTTCTTCTTCTTTTTTTCCCTCCCTTTTTGGATCAAGCAGAGATGGCAATCACAGAACAATGCCAGTCACAATACATTTGCCCTTTCCTCCAGACTCGCCTGTAATGAGGCAGAGGGAGCCCGACGTCAGCGCCAGACGGTAGAAAGCGTCTCGCTGCTGGGCTGCATCTGTCTCTTTCCACCCTCTTTCACAGGCTTACGCAGTCACTCGCTCTGACATTTTAGCAACTTGAACATAGAACTGAATAACTGTAATGTGGTAGCTCTTTCTGTTTGCAAAAACAAGCCTCTGCTAACCCTGACGTTGGTCAGGCCCATTCAGAAATAAACCCAAATTTACACTTTTTAAAACGTATGAATGCAAACCTTTCAGATGAGTTTCATGCATACAAGCACACCACATTCACGGTATATTAACAGGTAAATTCTGCATTGATATAAGGAAGTACCATCTACTCATACAGGGTATTCAGTGCATGCAAGTACTTGCCAGGCAATGTGGCAGAGACCCTTAAGTGTGCACTCAAGTCCAAACCTGATGCATTTCTGGACACTCTTGAAACCAGAGGTGTCAACCCAAATCCTGGAGGGCAGGAGGGCCTGGAGGTTTCTGTGGTTTGCATTCAACCAGCAACCCATTTCCAGAATGCCTTGGAAACAAAGTGTGGAGACCAGCTGAAATGCACCGATAACCAGACACTGCCACCCTGCTGGACTGGAGGATTGACACGCCAACTCTAGACTGCAGGTAAATGGTAAGCCTGCATGGGGCTTAATGTTCTCACCCTCACAGCCACCCAGTACAGCACAAGCTACAGTAAGTGGGAGGAGACCTAGGTTTCTTCAGGGCTCCCGGTCTGCCACTCAAAGCGATTGGCAGCGGAGCACACCGGCCCACACACAGAGCTGAACTGATGGGCTGGGGCTGGGGACATTTGTGGGCAGAGATAGCAAGTCAGACGTACAACACGCGTGTTCACTTGCACAGAAGGCCCTGTTCCCCACAGAGACACGCTGCACTTAAACACTGATGCAATTTCACCCCACTGGTTCGGACATCAAAGTCAAACTTTGAGTAGCTGAAAAAGGCAAGGTTACGAGACAACCGTTTACAGCAAAAGTACTTTATATCACCCAATAGCACAATCTCATAGTCACATTACTTTTTATTAGAGCAGAGAAAGACTCTTCCTTCGTGGACGGGTTTTACATGGCAACCTTCTGCCAGATGCTCTTGTCCAGTGCCAAGAACAGTTGTGGAGAACGGTCACTCTCAGGAATACACAATGCAGTATCACCAAGGCAGAACAGAGGTCCATTTATAATTAATAAGCGTAATATTAAACTAAGAAATTGTATTGTGATGAGAAGGTAGGATCAGACAGAGGATAACCTCAAACACAGCTATGCCTATAACATTATCTAAAAGGAAATCAAAGGCAAGAAAGAGGAAAAAGAAAGGCTCCATATAGGGGATCAGACAGGGGGGCAGCAGTCTGAAGAGGTGAGGTTCAAACCCAAGCCCCCCCGGCCCTTTCATCCGGACTGTAAAACTGAAGCAAGATACGAAAGTGATAAGCTGCCGCCTCCAGTCTAAGTGTGTGTGTGTGTGTGTGTGTGTGTGTGTGTGTGTGTGTGTGTACACAAGCGGCACAGGTTGTCAGGAGGTATTAGATCAGAGGAACGCAGTAAATATAGTTCCAAATGGGTGTAGTCCTGTACATGGCTACAATAAATCCTGTCTGGGGGAGATAGCCGAAACACGCGCTTTCTTAAGCAACAGCGCGCTGTGGACTTTCCAACACCGCCTTAACAGAAAAAATAACAGAAAGCAAAAGAGAAGTTCTTCCAAGCAAGTTACAATTTCTAGTTAAAGACTAACTGCGTTATCCGTGTCTGCCCTGACAGGCTAGTAAACACCCTTCTCCCAATTCTGTGGAAATAACAGACCCCCCCCCATCCCTCCAAATCCCTTGAAAAAGACGGCCTTTGTCCAGTTTCTCTTATCACCAGCAAAGCCACATAACCATGCCTTGACTGATATCGGCGTGATCTGAGACCACTGTATCAAGGTTACCTAATGCCAGTATCGGGGTTACCTGAAGCCAGTATCGGGGACACCCAACGCCGGGTATCAGGCCAAGCTGAAATAAGGTGGGGGTTTAACCATAATCTTGACTTGAGAACTGTGGTGTGTGAGGTGGCGGCCGACATCACAGGCCAGGCTTGCTCTGTGTTCTCCCGGATCAACGACGGACGTCCGGCTGAGCGTCGCAGAGCGAGCGTGACTGGGCATTCCAAACCGGTAGCAAAAGGGGGGGAAAGAAACAGAATTCCCCCCTCCCCCAATACATCTTCCTCACCGCATCACCCTCCCCCTCTTCGCTCGAGTTATTGAGCCGTACGGCGCGATCGGACCGCCGCAGACTACGCTCCAGACCGCGGAAGAAATAAAGCATTTTCAGCAGTATAAATAAATAACGACCCTTCCAGCCAAAAGAGTGACTACAAAAAATCTGCAGCTCATAGACTAGTACTCAAACACAGCCTGAACTGCCGTTACCTGTACAAAAAAACCAGCAGGACGGATCAATTTTAACGCCGAGCCCATTTCATGGGCCAGGATTTAAACCCAAGTGGGTCTAAATCTATTCAAATCGATGACGGCTGAAAAGGTACAAAGACCTGTGCTAACTGGAGGTGTAGCACTTCCTGATACAATCCCAGATGCATGCATGCATGCCATTGGTTGGTTGTCTCTTGAACCACCTGCACTCTTAAATTTCAGTTGGTTCATTTAGATTATACCAGCCTGTTATTTCTAAGCCTCTTTTAGAATAGATCATCACAAAGATAATGGCCTTCTTCGTTTTCACTTTCAAGAACAACTGGAATTGATTATTGTATTATATGGAATTAGATATTTGAACAAAATGAATACCTCACACAGTCAGTCAGGTGTGGGGGGGGGGGGGGCTCTCACACCTAAGGGGAAAAGGTGGGGGGGGGGGGGGGGGGTGAGGGTGGGGGTGGCACATGGTTATCATCAGTCAACACACTGGAACAAGTAACCTCACAGTTCTGACCTAAATCATAAAAATGAGACCAGAGATGTGGGTCTGTACACAGATTCTAGAAAGTGTGGAAGTGTGCAGGTTTGCGGTTTGGTGCCAGAGCTCATGCACGATAGCTTGCGTGGTGGAGCCTCAGAAGGACCGCAATGGCGCATTAAACAGGAAGTGGCGCTTTCCCCGACAGCTGTCGTCTTACCAACGCTGTGTGAACACACATGGGCTGGATTTCATTCACACAAAATTTCTCATGCAGCCAGTTCAAGAAACAGATAACCGGGGGCACCGATCTCCAGTCCTGGAGGGCCACAGCATCTGCTGGTTTAACTCCAGTCCTGGAGGGACGCAGTGATTGCAGGTGTAATTCCAGACCTGGAGGGCTCCAGTGCTTGTGGGTTATTGGGCTTCTTCCAATCTGCCGCCATGTTAGCCCTCAGACAGATGGTGTATTAGTCTCTTTAGCGAATCCCTGACTTACATTAGGCGCCCAAAGTGCTGAAACGCACTGAAAGCCTGCAGTCACCGTGGCAATCCACGAGCATACTCTGAGCTCCCACCTGCAGGACTGGACCTACAGGGCAGAGCAGAACTGTATCCAACACAAACCCTGAGGCCACGCTGAGAGTGAGGAGTCCCCCCATGTCCCCTTCAGGTTCCGCTGGCAGGCCGCAGCCCGTTTGCTTTGTCACCCCGCCACGGGGATTGAAGTTTACATTAGACACACCTCAACCAAAGGGAGAGAGAGAGAGAGAGAGAGAGAGCGAGAGAGAGACAGAGAGAGAGAGAGAGAGAGAGAGCTGTGAATGTGTTTCCTCCTCTATGCCTGGAGGAAAGGGGCTCACAGAGGTACAGCAGGAACAGGAAGAAGACAATGAGGGAGAGCGGAAGAAGAGGAGGAAGACGGGGAGGCAGAATAGTGCGCTATTCCCATTTTGCACTCAACATACGGGATCCCAAAAAGACAGGGAAGTTAATCTGCACCTGAGACGCGGGAAAGCCCTGGTGACAGAAGCATGGCTCCACTCTGGCGGGGCCGCCCCCTTACCTCACCCCCCCCCCACCCGCACACCGCTCCCAGGTAAGCACCCCACGCTGGTGTGAGACGAGGCCCAGGGGAACAGGCCGGGTAGACTCCAGCAGCTGTGAGTAAGACCACACCAGGCACCCCCCCCCCCCCCCCGTGCCGGCTGCACCCCGATCCCAGCGCATTAACCCCCCAACCCCAACCCCACCCCCACACCCCACTTCCACCACGCCCCCACCCTTTGGACTTCCGCACCGCAGCTGTGGTTTTTCAAACCGCCGAGGAAAGAAAAAAGCATGGAGGGCCTCCAGCTCTCTCGGTTCAGGGGATGTTTCCCATTCAACCCTCCTTGTCTATACCCCCCACCCCACCCCACCCCGCCCCAAAAAAAAATAAAAAATGTGGCATCACAGGTCAGAGCGAGGGTCTGGCTTTGGTTTTTATTAACCCCGGATGCCAAGCGAAGGGGGGTGGGGGTGGGGGGGGGAGGGGGGTTCCTCTTAATACAGACATTCTGAAGCAGCCTGGGACTTAATACCAACAAGATGCGCAGAGCGAAAGGGTCATAATGAAGAGGTGCTGTTCGTCATTACAGCGCTCTGATTCTCTCTCTCTCTCTCTCCCCATAACTCTCTCTCCCTGATATTAAGCAGCAACCGCTGACAGGAGGGTACTCCATCGAGATGCCCACGTGTGTGTGCGTGTGTGTACCTGTGTATACACACATGCGTAGGCACATGTACGTGTAGGTGCAGCAGTTGTGAGAATATCTGTATGTGTATGCGCGTGTGTGTATATTTGTATGTCTGTGTGCGTGTAACTGTATACATGCAGACGAGCACGTTTGTGCGCATATCTGTAGATGTATGCGTGAGTGTGTGCACATATTTGTATGTATACACGCGTGTGCACGCACTTTACTCCAGCCAGTTTTAGGTGCGGCTGAGGGCTCCTTACAGTGAGAGAAGGGCAACTGGGAGCTCCATGACAGTTGATGTCGAAACCTGTGAGAGATCAACCAAGAGCGAGCTGGAAAAGCTGTTAAAAACCACGCTCTCTCTTCCTCTACCTCCAACGCCTCCTCCCCCCGCCTCCAGCTCTTTCTGCATCGATCACGGAGCAGGTCTTTGCCCTGACTGTAAACCCACCGCCCTTTTCTCCAAATCTCTCAACGACTCTCCTGTAAGGCGTCCTACTTGTAGCCGTTTGGACCATTGGACCAAAAGTCCCCAGAAACAAGAATTCTGACTGACAAACCAAACCTCATTACTAAGACTAATTAGACATGTACGTATCACAGCAGAGAAATACGTCTGGACTAGCCCAAGTAAAATATTCAGCTGGGATATTATTATTTTTAAAATAATAAAAAAGTGAAACTGAGTAAATGATTCAGTTAATCAGACAATTAGGAGCAGTGGTTGTAGAGGGGAGAAAAGCTAAACGTGTGGTCCTGCTGCAATTTAGGCCTAGTTCGAGAGGATGCCACTTAATCACTAATGTCTTTGTTCTAATGAAAACTATTCTCTCAGTGCGGTTACATGAGTTGGGATTTAAAAATGAAATTTGGACCTATGCATAGTAATTTTAGCCCTGAATACTGGCCTCTGTTACACAAAAAACAAGACCAGGTTAAAACCTAGTATATGGCTGGACCTAACACACTTCATCCGGCCGACCAATGGTGTAACTTCATCACTCAGTCATTCGCATTTGTAGGGCTGGCCCTGCTGTTGCAGTCCAGCCAAAAAACAGTTGCCTAACCAAAAACAGTTCAATTAAGTCAAGTTATATTTAAATTCAATGAAAGACGCAGCCTGAGTACGAACAGGGTAACCTTCAAATACTGTATGAGGTGATCACGATGGAAGAAATACAATGTTTGGCAGATACAGTAAAAAGGAATGTATCAAAGCAATTTGCGGCACAGATTATCCTTCCTTACAGGCATTTCAAATACATAATTTCCACCACAACAGCCATGCAATTGGGTATCTTCCACACAAAATGGCTGCACCTATACACACCTAAGATGAACACAATCTTCAGACAGGCACTGAGACTTAAACTAGTCTCAAAATCTTTATACTATCGAATGGGCTGGATGGCACACCGCAAGTGCTAACAGTTAAATGGTTAATAATCTGGTAACCAAATACGCAGCAGGGTGTTGGGTGCTCAGAGAAATTTTAATGTAGGTTTTAGACATGCATACTAATACCCAGCTGTCATACGTGGGTCTCTTAGCCAGTGAATTTATAAATCTTCACAGCAAATACAAATGTAAAAACCCTACTATGAGCCATCTTAGATCTTAGACTTCACAGTCCCCTTCTCCCTGCATTTCTTACTCAGTCTGTCAGTCTTTTTCTATCTGTCCATCTGTCAGTTTATCATTCTGTCTGTCAATAACTCTCTCTCACTTGCTCAGCCTCTCTGTTGGCATGTGTGCACAAATGTGCTCTTGTAGGCAACCATTCTTCAGAAATACGACCTTTCTACATCAACACAGTTAGTGTGATCAGACAGGGCGGAGGATTAACCTACTACTCCATGAAAAGAGAAATGGCACAATTTTTCATCCACGTGCCTGGGCAAAAAAAGAAAAGGCATTAAACTGCACAAATGCCAGCATGTGGTATTCAAATGCCTAAAGGGCACCTTCCCGGCTCCCAAAATCTTACTGGGGTTGAAACGCGCCGATCTCAAAGCTGATTGACTCATACATCATGACTCACTGCATGAGACAATGCTGTCTTTCTATGGCCTGTGATTGAAGCTTTCCTTCTGAAAGGCGCATTACAAGGGCAACGTTCACCTCGACCGCTGGACTTCCCCACCCACATCCTAAATCACCCAGTGACCCCCCCCAGCCCACACAACTCCGCATGACAATCCATTACAGTCCATTTTCAGCTCAACAACATCGGATCCAGCCGCATCACAGGAATTAACAAGAGACATTACTGCGACATTGGCACCGTGCAACAGGAAGCAGAAGCAATCAGCGAAAATGTACCCTTAGGTAGTGAATAAAACCATAAAGCACATTTCATGCATCATGTTAAAAAGAGCTTTCAAAGAAAAAAGATTACTATAAATGAAGTTTTCCCAAAAAGGAATCTTTCTTGACTAGCCTTCATTATGTACAACTAGGGGGAAAAAACTGCCATTGGGTAAAACCAAACAAATTAACATTCTCTAATACACACTGGGAAACATACTGGAATCCATGTCAGCTCAGCACACACCCAATAAACCAATATACAGAAGTCCCATTTAATGTACTGAACCTTATAAACAAGGGGTTGAAAGATGTCACTAAGCCTTTATTAAGAAATTTAATAAAAAACCACCAAGTGTATGATGAATTCAAATGTGTAGCCTGTGGGAAAAGAACAGTTAATAAAGGATAGGCTACATGTTTCTTTCCCTCAAAAACAAGGTCCTCTGACCACAGAATTGACATAAGAGTATCTCTTGAGCACACATGCGCATACACAACATGGCAACACACACACATACACACACAAACAAGCACACACACACACACACGGAATAAATGAATGTACTTCTTATCTCACAGGAAATGGCACACTTAGTTTTAGCTCCCAGGGCTGGGCGGGACTGGGGAAATCAAATCACATTTTTTGTTTAAAGCTCACTCATTTCATTTGTGGGTTCTCCAGTAATTAAGCACTTATGGCAGGGGGAGCAGGGAGGGTTCTCCACTCCATTTTCAACAGCAGCTACTGGAGGAAACCCTAGAAACCCCACACTCACATCCCCGTAACTGGCAGCATTACAGGGCTATCAATTACTGGGTAACTTTCCATTGTGTTCCTCATTAAAAGAACATTAATGGTGCCAATCTTGCCCAGTTCCACTTCCTGCCTCAGTGATGTAATTTCCTGTACGCCAATGTTACCAGCTCACCTCAGAAAAGCTATTTGGCTTGTAAAAAAAGGCTTAAAGCTCTCGATTTCCCCGACTCTAATATTTCATATGGTAGGCCAATGGCGTTTTTAGAGGCCAGCCCATTAGTCAACAAGGCCAGCGGTGGTCTTTCAAATCTGCCTGCTAATTTGAGACCTTCCCCTCTCTCTTTTTCAAATTGAGAAACTGTACACCAGCCCAATTAGTTTCTCAGAAAAAGAAAAGAAAAATACCCCTTGCTCCTCTGGCTGGTTAGGCATTTCAAAAAGCAGTGAGGATTTCAGAGTCGAACGTAAAACATCTCGAGACCACAGGGCCAAGCCAGGCATCAAAGTGGACCACAAACCCTCCAGGGTCCATCTTACGACCAGACAGGAAGGCTTTCCCTCCGTGACTAGCGGCAGTGCGGCCGGCTAGCGCACAGCTCTTCCCTGGAGAACAGAGGCTTTTATTGGGCACAGTGTAGCAGATATCCCTTAGCGCAGGGCGTTTGAATCATTCACCAAGACTTGGGCCCTCCCATCTTGTGCTGGGTGAGGTGGGGCGAAAAAAGCACTCTTCTGAAATAAACATGCTTTCCCTAGAATCTACAGGAATTTTGGTGGGGGTGGGGGGGGGGGGGGGGTCCTCAGGGCCCAATCTCAACTCTTCATGATCCAATGGCATTTCCCAACCGCTATCGCCAGGGAAGCCCATGATGCTGATTGGCCATTTATTTAACTGATTACAGTGATCAGATTCCTTTCGCAATCAATTAAACTGAGCTGCCTGAGTTGCCTGAAAAAACAGGCATGACTGGTTCAAATGATTTAAAAACTTGTATTTCGAGAAAGGTGCATTCATTCTCTCACAACTGATATAGTTTTTATAACAAAGGCTTCAGGTGCCAATCAAGTCCTCCAGCCTCCATTAAAGTACAGCCAATAAAAGTGCTCTATTTAACAGCAAATAGAAAAGAGCCTAATCCAGTTATAGGACTTACTTTATCATCATATACAGCAAAGTGATTGTGGAAACGTCAAAAAACAAAAAGTGACAGCAGATATCGGACAACACACAATCTGTTATATGGGATTTTGCAAGAAATATTTCCCCAATTAACAATAAATAAATAATACAAAAACAATCCAATTTCACCAACTATCAAATATTTGATATTTAAAATGACACTGCCATTATGATAATTAGCTACCCAAAGAACTGGAAATATATGCAAAATATATTCATAATCCCAATGGACCACGGCCTTCAATTGGCATGGTACTCAGAAATTCAGTTAGTTCAAGTGGGTAGTTTTCAATAACAAATAACTAAAATGAAATCAAAGGCAAGAAAAGACTGTAAAACAATCAAATCCTCCAGAGAAAATGTGTTTTATTAGCAAATCTCTCTCAAAGCAAAACATGAGGCAGAACTGCCAAGCACAATTCAAAACAGAATAAAAACAAGCACAAAATATAACCACAAGCGGTTATTAACAGGATCCAAACAGCATGTGGCAATTATGCAGTTTCAAGCTGTAAGGACACAAATTGGATGGATTTTCAGTGTCAGTCCAAAAAATTTGACATGGTATTCCCTAGCTTAGAGGTCAACAGACATACAAGTTTCACAATGATCAGCCATTGATCTAAGCCTCTCACATGCCCACTGACAACTGATTGGCTGATGACAGCCATTTTTTTCAGATATGACTATCACTGTACATCCAATGGCACACTGACACTAAGACATAAAAGGCAAAGATTCAACCTGATTGGTCAAGCAATTGAGAAGGTAGAGGATTATTATTTATTTTCCTCTTACAGCACCACCTACTGGCAAAAATGATCAGATTTCTTGATTTTATCCATCCAGGTCTCCTTGACCTCAACTGACCCGGAAATAAATCAAGGTCCGCCATTTTTAAGGACATTCTAACCTGTTAAATGCTCCTTGAAGAAGCCAGGAGCAAGGAGCTAGGAGGCTCATGAAGGATGTTTAAGCAAGGAAACGAGTACATCTTTTGCATATTTCCATATTGTTTTGTTTTGTTGATTATTACAGATTTTCAGACAGCAGAGATTCTTTCTAGCGTAATCTGGTGACGATAGGCTAAACGGCCCCAGGCTAGTTTTGCAAAAGCAGGTTGCAAAAGTAGGCTTGCAAATATTTGGCAGCCACAAATGAAATCAAATATACATTCTGTTTGGCATGAGCCAAGGAATGGGTGAGGGGGGGGGGGGGGGGGGGGGGGGGGGGGGGTTAGAGAGATGGATTCTTGACCACACAGTTCAGCAGTTATGGGCAAAAATGTAAATGGTTGCATTAACGGTCCACCATCTGGCTACAAGGTGTAATATTGATAACCTAAGTGGGGAGTGGGGGCAAAAGGCTTCCAGTTGCTTTGCTGCTTGGACCCCTAATAATCACACATCAATACATATAAACACAACTGCATGCATAATTTACTATACTGAGAGGAAACAGTACATCAAACTCTTTATTTGAAGCCCAATAAACTTGTTTTAATATAAAAGGCAGAGGTGCATCATTGCAAATAGTTGCTTGGCAAAAAATAAATAAGAAAAATGAACCCCACAAAAAACAGTTAATTCTTCAAGTCAACTGTTTCCCAGGTCTAAATCAGACTGGGACCAGCACTACCACTCCCTACTTATGACTTGTTGTCTTTGCGCAATGCCAAGCCGTTTTTATATGACTGCGAATGCGCACTGGGCTGCATGAGCAAACTCTTGTGGGAGGAAAAAAACCGTTAAATATTCGGCTCATGCATTCAGTTTAAGTCACGCCGACAGAACACTTGCCAGTCACATATGCCAGGCACCCCACGAAAGTTCCCGGGGTTTCCTTTTCGAAGCTTCTTTCACAACGGTCTGCGTTTGTTAGCATCTTCGAGGATAAACTAAACGAACGAGATACATTTTCACTCGCTTTTAGCCAGCCTCCCGCTCCGCGGCGGGTGGAAAAAATGAATTACAATCCAGAAAGTTATAAATATGAATGCGCTATCCCCGTCTGCGTTTCGGCGGGGACGGATAAACCAAATATATTGTTTCCGTTTTTTTCCCCCTCTTCGACTGCGGCCGGAGCCCGGGGCTGATTAAATTCGTCTGTGAGCAGCAGTCACAATCACAACGGCAGTGCATCTGGAAGAAGGAGCACAAGCAATCGAGTAGCTCACTACAAGCAAAAAAAAATCACCCTCTCAGATCCCAGGCAGTTCGGAGAAGAATCTGCGTGCATATATAGGCACGTATACACATGCAAAAATAGGGGGGGGGGGGGGGGGGTTCCCTCGTTGTGCTTGTATGACATTTAATTTGTATTTTCATTTAAACCGACGTTTATGTATAACCTGTATTCAGCTGTGTGCAATTTGTAAATCCAGTCTGTCAAATTGCATGCGACACCGCAAGCAAATTGTCCATTGCGCAACGAAGAACGCACTAAGGTTTCCAATCCAATAAGACCATCATTATCATCATTACACCACAGCAAGGGAGCACAGCTCCAGTCCTGGAGGGCTGGCCTGCATGTCGGTTTTTTGTTGCAACAAATTACCTTGGTTTTATTTTTCTGACAGCTCTATAAACAACGCAGGTTTACTCCTGTACTTGAACACAGTGAAATCTTCTGGATACACCTGAATTCCCCAGCTTTAGCTGTGGCTTATACAAATGTCAGATTAATACACGATTGAGCTAATCAAATGACAAAGAGCAGGAGTTCGGCCCTTGCTGTGCACGCCCTACACTAGTCACTGCCGATGCATCCCATGCAGTCTAAGGGTGACCAAGGTTACAGTGCACAAATTTCTTTCAAAATGAACAGGCCACATGCAGATAGATCAGGGCCTGTACTGTAGGTTACCAGCTGTTACCACAGATATCAATCATGTCACTAACAATGACTACGTGGCACAAACACACTGGGACCCATTTTACAGGCTAGCCGGCTAGCTTAGCATATGCAAATAAACTCCAGCCTTTTCTTCCCTGCTGACATCTGAGTGTATTCATCCACCTGTACAGAAAATCTCATACCACTGGAAAGAGTGGTCAATATAATTTCTTATCCCTTTTCTTTCATGGAGGCAAGGCAAACTTTCATGCTGGCATTAGACTGTATGGAAATGCAATGTCATACTGTACTGTATATTCAGTAAGCGTACCCATTCAATCATCGACAACATCCAAAGTCGGTTGGAAGCTACCTACTACACTATTTGACTGGGGTTGTTTTTTATGATTGGGCTCCATGAAATGGAATGATATTTGCTGTATCAGGTGATTCATCTCTCCCACTGGGCAAACCATGGCAAGATCAGACTGGCTCTCTAGCTAAAGTGAAAAACAATAAACTGAAACTGTCATGAAAATAACTAAAGCTGTTCTTTACTGCACAAGATTTCTTTTGCATTGCACTTCAGCAAACATAATAAAAATGCAAAAGCAGCACACTGCATAGCCCTGTTCTTAGCCAATCACCATTATGCAACAACTACAAGCTCAACAACCAATCAGTAAACTCGAACTCCCAGTTCCAGAGTACATTCCTGAGTTCTTAAACAGGATGCTCAATTTTTTTTTAAATTGTAGAATTCAATTAAAGAAAAGATCACGTTATAATAAAAGTTACAACAGGGTCAGTTCCAGTGGGGCTTGGTTGGGGTGTGCTAGTGGAAAATCAGAAGGATCTCAAACTCATCGATGCATACTCGGCTACATTAGGTGCTTTACTCTGCAGATCTTACAAGTCAGTTTGGGGGGAGACAGGGAGATGTCACCCCCAACATTTTCATATGAATTCATTGTTAGAGTAGCTGCTGGTAAGACAAGGCGGTCCAAGCAGTGCATTTCCACTAAAACAAAAAAGAAACCTATGCCTCTTCTACAGACCGTCAAGTATTATACACTCACTTCATCTGTCGGTTCTACCAAAGACTTCCTGCGCTGTGTCTGTTTAGGGAGGTTTTTCCTGTGTGTGTGTGTGTGTGTGTGTGTGCGCGCGCATGTCGTAAAGTGTATTTTGTCAATTCGCTCCTTAAAAACATTTTACTAATCAGATGAGGGGTTTCATTTTTCTCTAATGCCTCAAAGTTTCAATATACATGCACTTCTTCCCAAGCACTTACCACAAACCTTTAACTTCTAAGTACCAAAACAAGCAATCACCAAAGATAATGTTACCTGCTACCCTAATCTTAAAGTGTGAAAAAGAACAGCACCCTTCTAACTTCCTGTCAGTCACAGTAAGACTTGACAGAGCAGCCCGAGAACGTGAATGAAAATTAAACCTCAGTCTACCCACAAACCGCAACTTAAAGGAAGCCTATTTTAAACTACTTTTTTACATCTTGTGCTTTTGATATCTGCGGGTTTTATTCCGACTTCAGCTTGGACGGGCTCCTCTGATTTTTGAGGCGAAATCGAGCCTCCGCCGGCATGTCGGACTGACGCGGCGCGTCACGGTGAATAACGGCGGTCTCGTAAGACTTGCTGACGAGCGCGCTACAGTACCGCTAGAACGTTTAATCACCGTCCCGCCGCAGGCCAAACTAAATTGAACCAAAGCCATTTTCATCAACGGGGCTATTTTGCCGTCTGGGACACGTGGAGCAGAGCCTTCTCTTCTCCGCGCCCGTCCCTTCCCAGTCTGTAATCTACTCTGCCAACGGGCAGGAAAGAGGAGTAATTAGGATGTCATGGCGCTGAAGCTCACTGCCAATTAATTTCATCACTACACTCTTTATAAAATCATACTGTCCCAATTAAGAGGACAGTGTACTTGGAAAAGGGTAAAGGCCACACGTGGAAATGCCCTTGAAGTGACGGGAAAGGTAAATGAATAACCGGACCAATCAACAAAAATGTTTTGGTCGCCGACTCAAATATGATCCATGTTTGATAATCAGGACCATCTACAAACTGCCAAAATGTGAATGTGAAAGTGTGGGAATGGGAACAACTGCCTTAAATGAGTTGCCACAGCAACAAGAGGTGAGGTGACCATCTCATAATTTTTTATATTTCAGTTTTAGTGCACATTTTCCCTTGACCCAGACATAGTATTTTAGATACTTTCAGTATTCAGTAACCCAAAGCAGTGGTGGTTTGGAGGTTACATGTGTATATTGCCCAGTTATTTTTAAAAAAAAATCACATTTAATCTCATTTTCAGTTCAACCACTTTTATACGGCCATGTAACCTGGCGTACCTTCCAAAATCAACAAAACTACACAGCCCCTTGGGAGTGAAGAGCTTGCACTGCTTATGAACTGAAGGAAATAAGTATCGGCACAATATAAAAGCCGACTTTTACATTCATAGCTTTGAAACGATGCCATAACCCCACTCTTGTATTGCCCCTGGAAAGTGAGCTGGCCCTTTAAACCACCACCGTTGGCCTGCTCTGGTACACCTGATGTGAATTAGGAGAGATTTAGCCTTAAACGGCAAATTAGCCAGCTTCCTGTTTTAGCTCAGAAAGGGCTCAAATGCCAGCTTGCATGATTATTGGGGTTTAAAGAGCAATTTTATTCTCTGTACTCATTAGAATGTTTTGTACTTGCTTGTTTGATTGTTGTGGTTGTAATGCGAGTGCTTCTTTGAATTTAATTATTCCACATTGAATAATATTGAATAATAAGCCATTGCTCCATCAACGTTCTGACATCTACAGTTTTCCGGGGAAAAAACTGAATTGCAATTTAGATTTGAAAATTAACTTAAGTGTCATTTCTGGCTTCACAATGCCAAAGTGACTTGATAAAATCAATGTACAAAAATATACTGAATCGCATCTAACCACTGAGAATGGTGAGGGGAAAAAAGGAAAATTCTTTTTTTTATTAAGCCAAAGGTCACCCAAAACCCTGTAGGGAATGCAGGCAGTCTCTTTGCAAGTCAAAAGAAATGGTATCTTAGGAAATGAGGTGCTCAAAACTGCCCCTGGTTTAAAAAAAAATAATAATACATATTTTTTAAATGCAGGTTGTTGCTACATCACAGGGAGTGACACGGAGAAGATTCAGCTGAAATGATGTGCTTTGGCTCCTCACTAATGTACAGAGTCAGTCTTTCAGTTAAAAACACGTCCATATTCTTTCACTTTTGCCAAAACATTTCCCTCTCAGCATCAGTACTCAGTTGACCCAAATGGATAAATATTGAGCCATAGACCGTACTTAGGTTACAGAGCCACAGTAGACCAGGACCTTCAGGGAGCTAAAGCAAGGCAATCTAAGCAAAGGGCCTCAGTCTACACAAGTAGACATTTACAACCTTTAATCCTTCTCGGTTCAAAGCGCACTTGTCAGCATTTTACATCAAACAGCGAACACGCAATACTCCTTTTTTATATCAAAGCATCACATGGCATGTTGCCAAAATGCCTAAGGGTTTTCTTGCCTCTCCAAAAGCTTCCAAAATTTGTCCAATGGAAAAAAAAAAAACTCCACACGCAAAACTGTTCCCGTTTTTCTAAAGGTAAGAACATGAAATCCATATGCAGGGAAGTCATTCAAGCTGAGAAAAAAAATCCACAAATGTCAGTTCGCGTGAGAAATTATTCACCCTACTGTGTACATCTTGGTCCGCTATGACCATCTGTTGAAGATTTAATGGGGTCAAATTAGCCCTGCCAGAGCACCCAGCATCCTGCAATTAATATGGCCACACATTCGCCACAGAAAGTTTGAACCAAAGTTCTGTCAAAAAGATTTTTTTCCTAAGATGCAGACTTATTTTATATCATTTTTTCATTCAAGTAAACTAATAGCAACTCAATATATTTCACTTAAGCACATCTGCACAGCGCATCAAGAGGTCATATTTCATACCCGTACGTATCCGTCTACCTGTATGTCAAACTCTTCAAAATCGCAAGGGCAAATTAAGCATTTAGTGTTCAATCAAATGACAGGGTGAGCATTAGTATAATTAACACAGCTGTTCCTTAAACAACCTTGACCCAATCACCCTTCATCTCTGTCACCCGCAACAGGCTAGCATTCTGAAGACCAATCATTACACACTACAGGTCTTTGGATGCTAGGCTGCCAGTACCCACCTGAACACACCTGATCGAAATGCATGAGTAGTCTACATTTAGGCTACTTTTAGATCAGGGGTGTCAAACTCCAGTCCTGGAGAGCCAGTGTCCACTGATTTTTGGCGCACTTCAGCATGAACGATTCATTTCCAGTCCACACATCATGTTCTCAAGACCTTAACTGGCTGCAGACACTGTGGCCCTCCAGGGCCCTGTTTCACAGAACAGGACAACTGAGTTATCTGGATAATTGCACCAAGTAAAACCCAGAACCCTACCAAATCAGGAACATGGACTGGACTAAAGAGCGGTTCCAGTTTGTATTAATCCAGCCAACTCAAGAATCCTGCTTTGAGAAATACCCCCCAGGACTGTAGTTTGGCACTCATGGTATGACGGTCATACCTGGCGCCATTCTGATTTCTTTTCCCCAAACTAATCAATTTTTGACCCGAATGTCAAATTCAATCTCACAGCTCTCTGGTATGTGGCCCTGTGTGTTCAGGCACAGCACTTCTGCTCAAGACAAAATGGAATACAGGGAAAGTGACATGTAATATAAAATGCACTCTAATGCACATAAATCTGAACTGTGTATCCACACACAGGTCATGTTCAGAGAATCTGAAATAGATCAGGCTTGCATGGTACATAGAAAAAGATCAGTGTCCATGTGTTTATTTATTTTTTGCTGCATATAGCCTACATTGGGTGAAAAATATAAGGTTATGCTTCATAACAGATTAAAATGAAATCAATGTCAGATAATCACGCCTGTTGAAATAGCCACAACATGAAACAGTAGAAATTAAGAGTCACTTTAAATGAGAGTTGCCACAGCAATATCAGGGGAGGTGATAATCACAAAAACATAATCTTGACTCCATCCTAAACAGTGTTCACTTTCTGGGGTTTTTTTTTTGAGATTTTGGTTTCAGTGTTTGTTTTCTACAGGCCAAGTTTCTGATGGCCTGCTGGTTGGTATAGGGGCATCAGAAATATATACAAATATCCTTCACCAATCACCACACAAACTGTCTGGGCAAATAAAAATAAAAATAAAAACGCACACACACAAAATCCCAATGCAATGCTTAAAAACCCAAATAGTAAATTATCCCTTTAACACTGCCCTAGACCACCATGGAGGTACAGACGGATGTACCCTGAGCTAGTCCTGACTTTGGCATAAATACCTATACCAGCATACAACTACAGTTCAGATAATATCCAGTTCAAAAGCATCTACATTAAACCATTATGATCAATATGAAGTAACAAGTAGAAATAATCACTTGATCCCAGGAAAGAGAGAACCTTTTTAAGGATTTTCTCCACAAAGCTCTAAATTACAATGATGCACAGTATATATTGACAGCCACTAATCCACCACGCATGTCCAATTCCTGTTCAATTTCCAGGAAGTGGAGGCATCAAAACCATTTTTGTAAAGCACTTCAAAATTCCCCCAAAATGGTTAGAGCAGTACCCGAGCGGTACATTTTTATTACTTTTAAACAACCGCAGAGAAAACTTAAAAGCGCACAAAATTTCGGTGGCTCCTCGTAAGGTCAGGAAATATGTAGGCTGCGCACTGTAAAGGCTTATTAATTCTGAAGTGCATTAAATTCTCGCCCTTGCTCGCTGTCAGCACGTGCAGGCAGGCACCACCGAGTCCCAAAGCAAACCACTCTCACCGGCTGCAGTTTCGTCCGCGTTCCACCCTGATGCCATATCCAGAGAGCACCGCATTAAATATTAAAGGAAAGAATTTCAGTCGGACGGAGACCGGGTATCTGGTCCTACCGGCCTCTTCTACCTCTTTCAGATCGCTCTTTATTTTTGGGTTGGGGGGAGGGGGAGGCTATGCATAATCGCAAACCGAGAACCTCACACAATAAAACATGATTTCCTCCGCCACATCCCCTCAACACCAGGGGTGCATTCAGAGGGCTTCCTTTCCAATTAAACGAACGCCAGCAGCCTGGCCGTCAGCTCATTACCTAAATCGTGAGCCCCTCTGCAAAAAAAAAGGGCCAGGTGAAAATGTTCCGCCGTTCGTTTTTTTCGGAGGTGCCGTCCGAGACGTCTCACGGAGAAAATGAGCGTTTGGCGGGGGCAGGGGACTGGGGGGGGGGACCTTCTAACAGAAAGACCATTTAAACCATGCTTCAATAAACCACTTCCTACAAGCTCCTTGCATTCACCAAAAAAAAAAAAAAAAAAAAAATTGGGGAGGAGAATAAGCATTTATGGCCTAGTTCCTGTTTTTCTGCCTCTCTCCTCCTCCTCCTCCTCCCCTCTTCCCCCCCACTCCTCCCTCCCTCTCTCCTTCCGTGCAGACACCAGCAGCCTGCAGCCCAGGCCTTTGTGTGCCACCTATATACTGATTTCTGGCAAAGTCGTAAAACAATTACTGGCAAATTCCTGCTGGCCCCTTTGATTTTGGCCCGGGCCCAGAGGTGGGGGTGTGTGTGGCTGAGTGTGTTCCTTCGCCATACAGTATTCGGGGGGAGCTACGGTTTGGGGAGGAACACAAGGCTCAGAGGGAAGGCTTTTGTCCCGACACCGCAGGTCTATAAAGAAGAGATTGCCGCTTTGAGACAGTGCAGGTCCAGCCATTTTACAGAAAAACAACAGGACAGAAAACAACCATTTCGTCCCAAGCCATTTGCCCCATGCAAACTTGCAGTTTCCACCCAATCCCTCCCCCCCCCCCCCCCCCCTTTAAGGATGTGCTATCAAGTCTGCCTGACCTACGACTGGCTTTACTGAAAAAAAAAATCTTTCTCTCACTGAAACACCTTTCTTTTTGCCTCAGTTTTTCAAGTGAACACTGCTTTTAAATTATATTCAATTAAATCAGCAACATTGTCAGCCTTTTGTTTTACCAGGTCTGTTTGTTTAATTCCTTGGACCTGTAGCTCTCAAGTTTGGACTCCTAACTTCTCACACTGCCTCAGAAATCACACAAGCTCACCTCAACAAAGGATCAACAGCCAGACGTTCATGTGCCTTCCGGACGAAGGCCACAAGACAGTCTTAAAACAAGGTGCAGGTTTAACATGAAAAAGGCCTACGGTATCTTCACCGGTGAAATCATTACTGCAGGCCAGGTCAGTGTAATGTAGAGGGACAGCAACAAACCAGTCCGGATTCTACTTTGCTGCTAGAATCTCCCAGTTAGTGTTGGAGAACACAGGCCTCACTGCACAGGTCTGTATTTACAGACATCTCTCAGGTATGTGTGTGTGTACACATATGAAATCCAGCTTCAGATGTTCACAAGCACTTAGACAGCAGGAGAGCTCGGAGCGCGTGAGTATTGTGTTGCTGTCCGTTAGGAAGCAGCCGCACGTGGGCTTCTTCTTCACAGTGGAAACTGGGCAGAGACCGATGGGCAACGTATAATCACTCCATTATTACATTATTATATAAGCATTCAATAGATGCTCTTAATCCAGAGTGACTTACATTAGCGCATACAAAAATGCAACAAAGAGCTGGTGCCAAGTCATTTGGGTCATGACTGATTAGCCATGGATACATAACCTCATTAGTTTAAGCTGTAAATACAAAAGCCTACAGTATAGAGAGACACAATAAGAACGACAGTTAATCTGAGGACGCAGAGCTGAAGCAGCAAATGGGTTTGAGGACACTGTTTTGGATGTAGCACAGTTGGCGCTTCCTGACAGAGCCCTGGAAGTTTGGTGTGTCACGGGAGAAACGGGACACCTCACTCTTTGCAGGGAGTCGCGAGTCACGCCAAGGGAAGGGACAACACCGCCATTTCACCACGGAGAGAGCCCCAATCATTTTGATCCAGCTCAGAGCTGTAGACCAGAGACCCCCCCTCCCCCCCCCCCCCCCCCCAAGAAAAACACATGTGGAAAGTCTCACTCCAGGAAGTGAGAGTCCTGCATTGACAAATGCATCTCTTCTTTAGTATCCGTGTGATATTTCATACTCACGAAAAGACAGGTGACAGCTGCCCATAAGGGGGGGTGGGGAGTGCAGAGATGCTGCAAAGCACCATTACTCTGCAGTGTGTGCATTAAGTGCAGAAGAAATTACCACTTACATTTTTTTATTGTAGTACGCAATCATGACATCGGTAGCAAGCAGCCCCTCAGGTGATTGACACTTAGCTGTAATGTCAACAGGAGACGAGAGGGTTTCAGTCACCCATAGACGGGAGGGGTTTCAGTCACCCAGAGACGGGAGGGGTTTCAGTCACCCAGAGACGGGAGGGGTTTCAGTCACCCAGGGACGGGAGGGGTTTCAGTCACCCAGAGATGGGATGGTTTCAGTCGCACAGGGACGGGAGGGTTTCAGTCGCACAGAGACGGGAGGGGTTTCAGTCACCCAGAGATGGGATGGTTTCAGTCGCACAGGGACGGGAGGGTTTCAGTCGCACAGAGACGGGAGGGTTTCAGTCACCCAGGGACAGGAGAGTTTCCATGGCAATCCGTGGTATACACATGTTATAGCCTACACCCGACCTGGTGAAAACAGCGTGCCAGTCTTGTTAAACAGCAGACCTTTATTGAATGGTTTAACATAAGATCATAGAGATCGGAGTCTGAGGTTTCATTGATTTTTGTTCTATATGTTCTCAGAGGCGCTCGGTAATTCAGCAGAGGTGCCGCGCTATTAATACCTGGGAGAAACCATGATAATGCATTTTACATGTCGAACTGATGCCCCAGCACTAACCGCCAACCCCCCCCCCCCCCCCCCCAACCCTTCATCTCCGCAGCTGTAAACACCCTTAAGGTTAAGCACCTTCACCGTAAACTGCAAGAGGGAGGGAAAAATTATACCCTCGTACAGTTCACACGACTGCAGCGCAAACCTCCTAAAAAACAGCCATTACCGAGCAGCTGCCAGCAGCATTTAACACCCGGGCGCCACCCGCGGCGACGCGCCAAGCGTTCGCGCTGGACCCAAACGGCGGCACCCCTCGGCATTACACAAACGCCCTGGGCCTCAGAGCCAAACAAACTGGCACATGGCCCGATGAGAAAATAATGCCATGATGTGGAGCCATCGTCAAGGAAACACCAGAACCCCCCCCCACCGCATAAAGCTATGCTGTAAGTTCATTGGAGATTGCATCATTCATTCTGACACGTGGAGCGACCGGGTCCCCCAGGCCCCGCTCTGGAGAAGCCTCCCTGAGCGCTCGAGGTGGAAACTCACCACGGCAACAGCGCGAGGGTCTCCCACGGTGCTTTGCTCCGGGCTCCGCCCCCCTCACCTGCGCCTTACCTACACCTCACCTGCATCTCGCCCAAACTGGCCCCAAATAATAACAATAATGACATTCACTAACCATTTATTTTCTTTATTAAGTAGCAGTAGTAACAGCATTTTATGTCCATCATTTTCCTCAGTATAATTGTGCAAAACTAAGTTTCAAAAGGAAGGATATTATCCATGTTGGGGGGATAAATCCCCAAATTTGGGGAAAGTGTATCTTTGTACACATGCATGCACGCACACGCGTATCTATACACATACATATACATATATACACACATGCATTTAGAATGTACAGTTCTGTAAAATCTTAAAGAAGCCACCACAATGCATTGAGATGCAGGCTTTTACAAAAATGAAATGTATGGCAAATTTTAAAAATTCGAAAAAATTTAAATATTTATTGACAGGTTACATTTTGTAAGTGCCAGAATTAGGGGGGGAAATATTGCCTACACTGAAGGATCAACACATTGTAAGATTCTACAGGAATAGTGGTAGGCTATCTAGAATTGCAATTTGTCTTGAAATGCATTTTAGTCACTCAAAACGTAGGGTACCATATTAACCGTTTAACTTAATATCTACACAAATATCACATTGATGTATGTAGATTATTTGTATACATTCACTCAAAGATTAGCCTTTAGCAAATGAACTAGGTCTACAAACTTGAAATGCAGTATCAGTCATGACCAGTAAATGCACTAACATTTCTCATCGTTTTGCAGGTTTTTTTGTTTGTTTTTTGTTTGCATGATTACTTGTATAGGAGGCTCAGGCAGCTTGGGGCAGGGTGGGGGGTGGAGGGGGGGGGGGCCGCACACTTAAGCAGCCCGCCCAAGACATTCCAATCCAGGAAAAACCCAGTAAATGTCCTGCCCATTCATCGACTTGTGTAGGGAACACCACAACGCCAACAGCGAACGGATCACACAGACCCCTCGCTGATGGGAGAGGGTGCTTAAAGTGACAGGGACACAAGGCCGCGGCAGATAAACGCACTGCTGCGGACGCCCGTTTCCCTGGTTACGCAGATACCAGGCGCGGGCGGCCGCGTGTTGGCAGCGATGCCGCGAGACCGAGAGCAGGGCCCCCAGGGCAGAGGAGCCCTGTGACCGATAGCAACCTGCTGCAGATAAGAGCCATGCGCAGAGCACTGCGCAAAAGGGCCACTACACACTCCCAATACCTGGCTTTGCTACAGGGGGTCCGCAGACCCCTGGGGGTCCTTGAAGGTATTGTGCGGGGTCCCTAGCCAGGCTTGATATGTAATATATAGACGCAGCAAAATATTATAAAACCTATTTTTTTTTAAATAATGTGATGGGGGACCTCTGGATTCCACTGATGCTGGATGGGGTCTCTGCATCAGAAAAAGTGAAAGATCCCTGTCCTGACAGAAATTACCTACATGCAAAACGTATCCAATATGGAAACTCATTTTAAAATATATGTAATGTAATGTAATATTAACAGCACACTTATTACAACATAAAAAATATAACAAGGTTAAAACCACCATGGGAAAGACACACAAAAAGGCTAAATGAAACTACCCTAATGTTCAAGAGTCAAACCGTCACATCAACTGATTTTTTTAAAAAATATGTAGAATTCAGATGTAGGCTGCATGCTCAGTTTAGTCCAGAAAGTCTATAAACTGATGGTAGACCTACAGTCGTAAAGGTCCAGCCCTTTTGGCAGCAAACACTCGATTCCACACAGCCAAAAATACCAAGACCACGGGACAAGACTCACACACACCTCTAACCCAAAGAACACCAGGGCACGCACACAATGGAGAAAACGTGCAGTCTTTCCCGCAAGCAGTGACATGTCCGCGACTCCTTTGAACAGTACGTTTCAGTTAAAGGACAGACGCATTTTTGGAGAACATGAGGAGGGGAAAAAAAAAAAAAAAAAAATCACACACTGTGGGTGTGGCTCAATTTCAGGAGACTGCTCTGATGAACTAAAGACAGTTTGGCTGTAGTATTCGTACACTTGGCCCAAGCACACCCAATCAGGCCCACGCGAAGGAAGCCAAAACGAGCGATTCACCCGTCGTTAGCCTTCAGACGGACCCCGCAGGTCTCCACATTTCCAGCTCTAAATTTCAGGTTTCCATGGTTGCACAGCATGACAGCCAATCATAGTTTCCCTCCAACCCTCACCATTTTTTATACATTATTTTTTTCCCTTCTTTACATGGATAGCATTTCGATCTCATTTAAATGCATGTACGACTATAGAAAAGCAAAATTGTAAAAATCTAATCTGGACAAGCATCTAAAGAAAACGTAAATTAAGAAAATCTTCCTTTATTGGCAAAACAGTTTGAGATTAATATTGCTCATTTTAATGCCCAGAGGGTTTACAAAAAATTGTAACCGTCCTAAAAAAGCAGCTTTGTCCTCACTGGAAAGTTGTGCTTAAAGCATATAGTTTAAACCGGGGGTGGGGGGGATGTGAATATTTACACAGACATATTTTCAAAGTAAGACAAGTCACAGCCTTTTCTTTCAAGTCAGGAGAGGGCACCAGTTTAATCCAGAACAGCTGCAAAATTGACTATATTAAAACAGTATTGAGGCCCCCCCAAAAATCAGGAGGAAGTGACTTCATGCCATGGTGCGCTCTCTCTGGTGGGCTCTAGGAGTGAGGGGGGGTGGGGGTGGGGGGGTTCTGGTTGCTGGGCAGCTGTGCCGATACGGCGCTCTCTGGCGAGACTGGCGGTATTAAAATGTCAAACACGCGCACGTCAGGGCTCCCAGTTTCCCTCTCCCCTCCCAACCCCACATCCTCAGGCCCTTCATCCCCCCACCCCCCCCACCCCCCCGACTCTGATCAAAGCCAGTCGGTTGGTAGCGGGACACACACACACACACACACACACACACACAGAATAACCTTGACCGTTCGCCTGGACAGTTTCTTGCAAAAAATAAAATGGGTATGCTTTTCCATTCAGGGTTAAAGTTGAACAACCGCGCCCCCTCCCCCCCCCGAAAGAAAACAGCCCTTTGCTTCTTTACTTGAGTGTGAGAGTGACCATTTCAGCCATGCAAATGAGGGAGCCAGCCCGGAGGGTAAATGACACTAAAACGGCTTACTGAGTTTCCACATTGAATCTCCATGCCAACGAAGGGAGTGTGAACACCATTTAAATTAGGAAAAAACAACAAACCTGACCTTCACAGTTATCATTCTCCAGAAACGCATGTTGTTTCTTCTCAGAAAGGGTGTTGTTGACAAGGCGTCTTCCGCCACAACTGCGCTGAACTTGTCGGTGATTTGCCAAGGCAATTGAAAAACACGCAACTCCGATTGCCTCGACAGAAAGGCAAATGCCACTTAGTATATTTGTGTGACATGAAATTCACAGTCGGAAACACGCGTCTCAGAAATCCCTAGTCTTTTGGGGAGGGGGGGGGCTAAAACATCATCCCAAATTTTCTGATATTTCTCTGTGTCCATTGCTCAAATGCCACTTGAAAAGACTCTAGAGCCCTACAAATGTTCACAGCTCTACAATTTCTCAAAGCACAAAAACAAACAATGCAGGTTCTTGCACTTCTGGGGGGATTTGAAGGAATCTCAACTTGTCAGACAGGCGGATTTGCTCCAGGTTAATCATCCTCCCTCTGCTTCACTGACACTCTTCTTCGTGCCCGGCACACATTCATCACGGAAAGTAAAAACAAAATATAATTAAGCGTTCATTTAACGTCTTACACTTGTCATCAGAAGGGCCTTAAGACAGGTTTCAAAGCGGTTTCTAAATTAGGCTCTGAGCCTGATTTATTAGGATCCTGCTTTAATGTTTTGGGAAAGTAAATACTCTGGAGATTCATGCCAGACATGTGTCACAAGCTCTCAGACACACACGCTTAGATCCAGTGCGCACACACACACACACACTTAGATCCAGTGCAAAGCTTGAAATCAGTCCAGTTCTGTGCAGTACAGTCTCGAAGTGACACGCGTTTTGCACAGAGGAAAACACAAGCGGTCCAAGACTTGACACAGGCAGTCAGCTGTTCTCAACCTAGCATCATGTATTTCTTATGCTACTGGAAATCAGGGTCTACATAATATGATCAGACTTCACATCTGAGAATAAAACCTTTAAAAGCAATTGCAAAAATTATTATTTAACAATCAGTACCCAAGCTCCACCAAAACATTTTCTCCATGATGTGAACCACTAAAACGATTTTTGAACATTGCTCAACAGCATTCAAATCATATAGATTTTTTAGCAGACAAACAAATTCTTAACAAAATTTCAGGGGGGACTGCCAGCAGTTCAGATGCATGTCTAAACTAAAATGCTTACCTGTGCTTTATTCACCGCTAGGCTTACTGAATCCTGCTCAGCTTTCCAAAGCGTGTTTAATAACTGTCAGTTACAACAAAAAAAAAGAAAAAGATTTGAACTGCAATTCACCAGCACTAGACATGGTTACCCATCACTCTCACTCACTGAGGAGCTTCAACAGAGTATAGCCTAAATTTCACCTGTGTTCTGTCACTAGATGACCAAACTAAAGTGAAAAGGCTCCATAACAGGACTGTTCCCCACCTCGCTAAATTCAGTCCAGTAGCCCAGTTCAAACCTTTATTCAAAGTACCCCTATTTTCAAAAATCTTGCTGCATCACAATGAACGGTGTTTTTCCGATTCTTTTATTGGGATGGCAGTTATGCCATCCTCTAAGTTGGTGGGGCGGCATGCCCCATGCCTATACAGCACCGAGAGTTTGCCACTTTTCTGGGTTTCCAACAAACATAACCACAGACTCTCAGCCCTTAAAAACATTAACTTCTGTACCTTCTGACCTCATGTGAACACGCAGAATTCAGATACAACATCACATGTCCACACGATAAAGCCCCAAACTTGGATTATTTAGCATTTTCTCCTCCCCCTTTTTTCTGCCGATTACATCATAAATTCTCCAGTCTTACAATCAATAATTATCCCCAGTGGACATATAGCTACATCTGCCAATAATAGTATCCGATCATAGTCTGATCAAAGTCGTCATTTGCAGAATACTTGGATACACAAGCAAAATGGGCATATAAGGAAACGCACGGGATGCCATTTCAGCCAATAAAACAGTTTTATAGCTAGCTTGATTGCTAACCAATAACTGCCAAAAATTAAACCTAATGCTTTTACAGCTCTATAATCTAAGCATTTCTGAAATGCATTCTCTGTCATTTCACATGCAAACCCCACATAATATATCGTTTCATTACTAGGGATGGGTATCATTCCCACATTTTGGACAGTTTCACTTTCGGCATTTTGACCAAGTTTAACGCTAGCTAGTTTGCTAAAGGTACCCGCCGCCACTGACATAGATGGCAGAGCAAGCGAAACATTAGCGAAGACTGCACCAAAACGATGTGCAGAAATGAAGCACCGAAATCTGCTCTGCGATTCGGTCTGGTAAGTACTGGTCATATGGGAACCAGTGCCATAGTGCTATTGGGTTTCGGTACCCAAACCTTTTCATGACTCAAACAGGTACATGACTACAAGGCAGGCCCTAAAACCTTGGACTACTACTGTAGGCCTCGCCCAGCCAGGGGCTTGTTCTGCAGGCCTGCGGCTGGACACTATTCGACGCGTGCAGCAACAAGGTTACACGCGGCGATCAAAATGTTCAAGCATACAGGCAAAATAAATGATGGTCAAATTAACCGCTTATGGCAATTTAAGTGTTTATAACAATTACCGTATGCAATACTGATATTCATTTTAGGAAAAGTCATGACATATGGGGGGCATATGGATTTCATGGTGGCAGATTTATCGATTTTCTTAAGAGATAATGGTCAAATTGACCACTAAGGCATATCGAGTGTTAACTACTTTTAAACTAGGCCACTGTAGCTACGTTGCAAAAACAACATTTTTTAATTAATGTTCTCTAGGCCTATAGATCATCCACCGACATACAAACAATTAGTAGGTATATCATGTATACAACAAACCAATTAAACAAACACTGTAATCCATTTTAAAATATGAACACTTCCAATTATCAGTAATTTATGGTACAAGAAAAATGACTGCATCCATGCCTATGTACCTTTGAGCTAGAATGTATTGTGCATTTGTATGTATGAATATGCATGTCTCTCTAGATTTAATTATCTTGTGGTTCATACATTTATATGCATTATTATTATCAGTTATAGCACAGTATAAAAAGAAATTATTTCAACAAAAACACATTTTGAACATACAAAAATACCAAGTTACTCACACATACAAAGCACTGTCTATACGCCATTAATTAAAACTAGCAGAATCTATGCCTTTAAAAGTATTGATATCAAAATGATCAAAGTTGCAACAAAAAATATTGGCTATCACAGCTCACACAAATTAAACCTACTTAAAAGCAATACCGTGTCACGTTTCCTAAATTATTCCACGTAACTTGGTTCTGTGTCTATACATCTACCAACCTCAAGAGAATGTGGTCATTCACATCAGTGTCAAATAACACAAATGGTGGCATGGAAGACATTACTTAAAGGAATGTTTTAAACAGTGCAAGAAAACCTATCCAGATGTTAATACTCGGCCGTCAAGTTAATGTCACAAAATGTAGAAGTTATTGTAAATTCACAACATAAAATAAGAACCGATTGTAAAATAGATACGGTAGATAGATAAATCAATAGATAGAATACTTCATTATCCCCATGGGGAAACGTTTCCAGCAGCGTATAACATTCACATTTACAAACACATTCATACCTAGACACATACAACCATTTACACATTGTGTAGTCACTGTATTTATTTATTTTAATGTTGGTGTTTGATACTTTCATGTGACACAAAATTTGAATGACTACATTCTCTTCAGACGGTAAGAGGAAGAACACAGAGCCAAGTTACATCAAATAATTCCGGAAACATTGGGTAGCATTACTTGGAATGGAGCTTGTTTAATTTGTGTGAGTTAAGATAATATTGATAATAAGCCAATATTGTTTGTTGTAACTTGGCCTCATTTTAATAACAATACTTTGTGCTTTGTATGTGTGATTGACTTGCCATTTTCGTACTTTGAAAATGTGTTTTTGTTGAGATCTAGCATGCAGCATTGTCGATAATAATCGCAGACATGACGACATCATTGTAATGTGCATGCACGCAGTCAGCACCATAATTTTTAGGGACTTCGCACTGCACTTTCCGAAAAAAAAAGAAGAAAAAAAAAAGAAAACATTCAATTGGATGATCACATTTCTCTAATCAGTTACTCCACACCACGAATAAGTGAAAGAAAGGACCATTAAACCAAAGTGCCTGTGTGTGCGCGTGTGTTTGGGGGGGGGGGGGGGGGGGGTTGAGTGGTTTGTTTAACAGACCATGAGGCCTGAACTCCTTAATAAGCAAATTCATTGGACAGCGATGCTTCACTACTGTTTGCTGCACTTTCTGTTTAGGGGCAGAAAAGCCACTTCAACACCCCTTTCAAATGATGCTTTTCAAAGTTATGCATGCAACAAGGCTAATTTTAAGACATCATAGCTTTCAGAGACCCATGGAAGCAAAATGAAGCCATCCTAATGTTCAAGATTCAAACAGGATCAGAATGGATGCATCGATTTAAAAAAAGAAAGGGCAAAAGATGCTGACAGCACACTCCATTAAGCGCAAAAAGCAGCATGTGCAAAACTGAAGGTAGGTATCGTAATAACAAAATACTCGGCACCAAACGCTCTGAGGAGCATCCAACCCACGGTTATGACGGTCCCCCGGCGCAAACCCGAACTAACACTAGGGAGGGTGAAATGTGGGAAACAAGCAGTCTTAACACAAGTTGTTGTATAAGTCACAGCGAGAACATAAGTCACAGTAAAAACCTATTGTTGGAGCCAAAAATCAAGTGTACAGACTACGACAACCACTTGACAGAATCAAGAGGTTATAAATAGGGTTCCAATACTCCAAGATACATGGCGCCTCATATCTGAGCGCTGTTTTTAGACAAATTAATATCAAGTTCACATACACAGACGTTCGTTCGACTTGTAAGGACGACGAATCAGAATCAAAATTATAGCTGTTAAAATAATTATACTATCAGTTAATGCGCCTTTGCCTATTTAACGTTAGAAGCTATACCCAAGTCTACATTCACGCGCGTAAATTCTCATATTGGAAATAATCAGATGACATAAATGATTAAAGCAGCGAAACAAATTAAAATTGAATGCATTCGTTAAAATTAAGCATAGGCTACTTGATTTGTAAATCAACAGAAAGATGACAGCAACTACTCTCAAATCTCGGCATAATCTCACAACTGTTCTCAATAAATGGAAAATGTTTCCCTCTGCAATCCGAGTCGCGTGTAATTACAATATGACAGGGTCTCTCCAAAGCACTGACTCTGGCGTCTTTCCCAGCACTTGTCACGTAAAGGAAAGCTGAAAATACGCCACTGGTAACGAGGGGGGAATCCCCCAAACCAACAAATATTTTAATTTATCCCTTCCAGTCCCCCAGTAAATTTACCCCCCTTCTCAGCACGCACACACACACACACCCGCCACTCCACCATCACCAGCACCCTGTTCTACCACAAGGATCGCATTCACAGCAGCCACATACGCCGTCCGTAGCCGAAATACTTGTTCTGATAGACTCGCATTTAAACAGTCATACCACACCTGGCAACAGTCGTTTACGAGCAGGGTTGATATCGCTAAACCCCGATCTCAGTCAAGTCCCTGTTCACAGAACCATTCTTTCTTGCAAAGAGGCTTCGAAATTGCCGTGTAGCCTGGCATGAAAACGCGAACGTCGCTGCAGGACCTCCGAGATACTGCGAGGGTCTTTGTTGTCTTCAATATTAATGAAGCGTTAGGTGGCTTTCATAAAATTGATACAATTTGCGTAAGCCTAATGCTTTGGGAACTTTTGCATTTCAGTGATTTTCGCTGCCCGGTAATTGCATATTTACACAACGCTGCAATCTGCCATCAATGTAATGAAAACGCCCCAGGCTACAATTCAGTTGACCATTTTAATTCCGCAAACCGGTACGTTTTCAGTGATAAATGGTCCAAAACTCATGCACTCGAAATGTATAAGCTCAGTGGCATTTAGCAATATAAAGTAAACCGTTCTCTTCGCCTTATTGGTTGCAATAAATTCACTTGACTGCATGAGTATGATAAACTATTCAAAAGCAAAGGAACCGCTTCGGGTAGTTTTAGCTGAGGTGGAAAATGTGACGAATTGTCTTTAATGGCCATTATTGATTTCTGACTCATTTTAATGAATGCATATTAATGTGCACCAAACTGTGTAGCCTAAACACAAAACGTGTAGCCTAAACACAATCAATGAAAATAATGGTGAAAAAAGCATGCTAGGTTAAAGCTCAAAAGCATTACCTTGTTCACAGACCACGGTGCAGTGGAAATCACATATCCCACAGTTTATCGTAATATATTGCGCCTCGCATATGAACTTTAACACAAGTTCTGCGAAGACCACGGATCTTTAAACTAAAGTTTTTTCAACGGACAAAGTTGGTGCTGTCCAAACACGAGCAACCCCGGTTGATTTAATTTATATTGCAGTTGCCCGAAGACCAATTGCGTCAACGTGTATTCAATTCGGCTACATACCTGCATACGTGATACCATTAATCAGTATCACGAGCCACCTCTGGAGGACAAAAACCATTGATTTCCCTGGCACCGCTAGACTCACACATTCAAAATAATAACAATCAACCACTTTGTGATCACATAAACAAAGCCGACACCAGAACGAGGTGCTGTCCTTACCTCTTTTTGGTCTTGGGAAGCTTTCGTGCAGGTGAAAAACTACTTTTTCCACAAAGTGCTGAATGTTGCTGCGCTCGGCTCCTCTGACGAACACCATCCAGTCATGCGTAAAACCTTCCACGGTAGGTTTCTTTCTGACCTGGGCACGGTGACCAAGCTCTAGTTTCACCTGAACTGCACCCTATAACATCCAAATAACAGAATACGCTACCACTCAAAATAACCACGGTTTGCATTAACCAACTTTACTGCAAGTACATTAACACAACGAATATAGCTATGCATATGCATACAAATGTAGTCCGACAGCCATATGGTTGAATGCATAAATCATCGTATAACCTACAGCATGCAAGCTAATACTACAGCCGTACTTTGACATATTATAACATTGTGTTTTCCGATGCAGCAAGCCGAAATAAAGCAGCGTAAATCACAACCAGTGTGGTTCTCATCGTTCATTTCACTAACCTAGCTGAAGCGCTACATTTTACGAAGCGCCGACCCCTGAGGAAATTGAGGTATGATGTTCTATCTTAAACGTATCCATCATACGATTGCTTTTTTTCAGACATTCTGTAATGCATGAGAAATGCAGCATTCTAGACGCGCCTCTCAGATCAACTTGTTCTACTGTACTTGTATGGTAATACGTCTGGAAATCTGCAGCACGGACGGGCTGAGCGCTATCCCCTCCTTAATGCAAAAAAGCAATATCATTCATGAGACCCAAACACAGCGGGATTGACCACGGTATACTCACCGAACTGGCCATTCTTGAGGCCACGCGTTACTGCTATTTCATGGAGAATTTGGTTTAAACGAGAATACAGAAGAGCGCAGTGGGTTGATGGCGGACATGGTCTCCTAATTGAACTCAGCCCGAGTTTCAAAGGCTGAGCAGCGACGCAAAGACGCATGCGCTGGTTTTTGTGCACTGGCAAGAGAGTCGCAGGCAAAGCGGAGAAAACGCGAGCCAATGAAACGGGGCAAACGTGTAGACAACCAATGTCACGCAGCATCTAACTTACAGGCGTAAGTGAACTTGCAGAGGACCGAAGCGATTGAAAAGCGAGCACAAATTTGGGAATTGTGATCTGTAGCCTACAGATTGAAAGTTGCTTTCTAGGATTTTTTTAATTGAATAATTACAGCGTGCAAAGACTGCAGCTTCTACAATAAGCCAGTCAATAGTTTCTTACAAGAAGTTATAACTTTCTGGCAAGCAAAAAATGCATAAACAGACCAAACAAAATACTAATTTACAGTTTACTAATTTATGCAAAAGTGTCACTTTCCAAGTTGTCTACAGACAGTGAATACAAACTGGTAATTCACATACAGAATTTGTATTTCATTGGGAATTTTCAACACATTTTAAACATATTATAAGACCTGTTATTGAATATCCCTTGAATGTGACACCAAGACAGAGCTTTGGGGCATTCGCAAATGGTCTCAATTTCAAACATATGAGTGGCTTATTTTTGAAGACATATTCCTTAAAAAATAGTCCATATTCGGGCAGAAAATTGGGTAATTTGCAACATGCTCTGCAGTCGTATTTTATGTCTGTTGACTCCAAAATGAAGTTCAAACATATGAATAAAATACTATTTTATTCATACGTTTGAATGATACTAAGTAAGCCTTGCTCTCGCGTAGGCTTACTTAGTATCATTTCTTCCAAGGGAAGAGAAGAAATGTAGCCCACCAATACCTATGTTTTTTGACCCGTCAAAACAAATGCATGTGGACTGTAACTCGTGGGGTAAAGGTAACAATAATTCAGTGTCTAATTTGATTGTGCAGAATGTAATAGACAGGTTTTTTTGCTCATGTATCAGTAACAGTAGTGTCGAGCAGCTCAGAAGTAAAAAAAGTTAAATATTCTCTTTTTAGGACATTAATTTATCCTTGCACAATAGCTGTTCTTCTAGTTATGTCCAACAGGTGGTACACTAAATCAACAGTCTCATAGAAAATGGGCCACCAATATTGAATACGCTCATGATTACCAACGATTACAATGCATTTGACTTTTTAAAAAATCAAATCTTTTATATAGATATTTGTTCCTGAATAAATGTTCATTTTCTTTAATACTAAATTATCTGTAATGCATTTTTAGAAATATAACTCAAACTGAACATGTTCAGAATGGGTATGGCCTGGCACTAAAATTCTGTACATATCCTTTTCATTGCTGGTGTGATACCACCTTGATTTATAGTTATTCATCACTGTATTTTAGTATGAAGCATTACTTGCAATGTAGCAGCCACATGCTTGCAGCATCTTAAATGCTTGTGTCACATCTCTTCAAAGTGCTCGTGTTGAACTTGAAACAAAATGGATGTAACCACATTTCATATTTATTTAGATTTTATTTATACAAGTTGTCTCGCAGAGATTACGATTTATGATCTATACATGAACCTTGCACATCATATACTGTACTTTGTTGGCTGCAATTGCCACAAAGTTCATTATCAAAGAAAACAATTTATGACAGTATCATTTAAGTTTTGAATACTACCTTAAGAATATTTGAGAATATTTAACTTTTTGCAAAAACAATCAGATCAAACTTCTGTGGTCTGTATATTATTTATATAGGTTCTGTTGATGCATGCATACTTTTCAAAGAACTGCTCACATGAATGGCACTCAAAAGATAGTGTTTTTTGAGGAAAGGATTATTTAAAAAAAATATGTATATGAGAGTTTGAGAGTCTGGCTTTTCTTTGAAGCAGATGACTAAACAGAATAAACTGAGTCAAAAGTATGTGAGGTTTATTTAATTTGAAAAATCTTTGGGATAAATATGAACAAATAATGTTTGAAAGGCACAATAGGACATGTGCGTGCATATTACTCACCAAGTGTTGCAAAATGCTTTCATTTATGATACATACAATGCTGTGTCTTCGCGTTTTTCGCGCGAAGGCAAAAGGGCGATTATTTAAATCCATATTTTGGTCGTTTGACCCTATTGCTCTGCCGTACATCCATGTGTTGCTTTACTTTGAAAGGGATTCAAGAAGGAAACGTCTACAGTTTGTAAGTATAGCCATTCCGTTATTGAACTTAGTTCCCGACATTAAATTTGCGAACATTTCTTAGCGTTAAAATCATGAATTTGTGGGACAATACGGAAAGTTATTTCCAGAGCACTTTAGTCTGCTAGCACTGTAAGCAGCAGTACACGCAATGCTAACTCAGAAGTAGCCGCAAATAAGAGATGCTCGCAAACATTCTCTTATAACGTCAGCAGCGTACAATTATTTAGGAAGCTTGGAAATAACTTATAGCTTGCACGAATTCCGAAGTATGTTGGTGCTCGTACTTGAACGAAAACATGTTGCTAGTTGTCTAGCGAACCCCTGGAAAATTCCCTTTGCATGACTATGCTTTGGTAGCTAGTTAGCTTGCTAAAATTATGTATGTTCCTGTTGAACATTTTTGTATGTAGCTATTTAACTTTAGCTATTAGTATTATCGTACATATTGCATATTTTAAAAAATAGATTTAATTTTAGATTACACATTTATCCTAACTCGTTTGCTAGGCTGTTAGCTGGCTAGCCTGCAGTGGGTGACAGCTACATTTTCATAGAGATGATCATTGCAACAATGTTGTATTGTGTGCATTCGCACTGCAGAGCAGGCGGCACAAAGGTCGCTACATTGCCTGAAACTACATTCTAGAATCCACCGGAATTTCATTTGTCCGCTTTGTTTTCATGCTCGAAGCTTACATTTAAACTTAACACATAGAGATGCTTGTGCCATTTTTCTATTTATGGAAATCACTAGGTCATATATTATGTGTCTTGGGTGGGGAACATTTTTTTAGTGGTCAGATGTACTGTAGAATTTACAGTCCACATTGAATGAATCCTTGTTTTGTTGTCACACAGCTAGTCTCAAAATAACATTGTTTTAATGTGATATCAAGATCTCTAAGGCAACTCTGTTTCATTAACGTTTTTTAAACACTTTGTAAATAGTTGTTACTCAATTTGGTGAAGACGTCCAGGACTATGTACACATTGTAGAGAAACACACAAGAAAGCGCAGTTCTGTTTTTGGTCTGATTGAGACTGTTAGTGAGCAGTAAACGAAATAAATGAGGCTAATAGTTGCAGACCCCCTCCCCCCGCCCCATTGGCTATTGACTTGTTCTGAAAAAACACAGATAACTGAGGCACATTAAATTTTATGCACTTATTGTACGTCGCTTTGGATAAAAGCATCTGCCTTAAATGTAATGTAATGTCATTTTCTTACCTACTTGGGGTGCTGGTTTGTCAGCCTGGCAGGTTGACTGAGGTGCAGGGCAGAGTGGTTGGTATGTCTGAGGCTGAGCGGCAGTGGAACATTGTGTTTGGTATGCTGTAGTAGTGTGCAGGTTTGTCTGTTATCAGGTGGGTGTGGGCGGTGGTTTTTGGGTTGGGGTGGAGGGGTGAGGGGGGGGGGGGGCGGTGTATGAGGCCTGCTCAGAGTGATCCAGCATATTAGGCTAATCTACCCTGACAGCAGCTGGCTCATGGCAGCTGTCAGGCCTGGTCTTATGCACATTGTCATTCCAGAATGGAACACCTGAGAAGCATTTTTAATAAATAAAAGAATGGGTTGGATTGACATCTCCTGAATAACAGATGTAATATATGCTAAATTGTTTGCCAAGGTCATTAACTCAAATATCTTGTTTAGTATTTAGGAATGCGGGGGAGGGGGAGGGGAGGGGAGGGGGGGGTTGGTGGGATGTGGAATGGGGGGGGGGGGGGGGGGGGGGTTCAACTTTCACCCTGTCATGGGTCCCCCAAAGGTTTGTATTTTAGCAGCAAACAGGCCTGTGATGAGAAGTCGCCCCCGCCCCCCCCCCCCGGGTGGGATTCTCTGTGGCGTCAGGGAGAGGTGACGGTATTTGGAGCCGGTCATGTTCCTGGCTCCTGGCCATGCACAGGTAACTGAGGCTCCTGTGGTGTAACTGACTCCTAGCCTTTTGCTCTTATGAGTCACGAGTTGTGTACACTCCTTTGAAGAGCCGCAAAGAGGAATAAGGTCTGACACACGGATCTGGACTATTGCTTTGTGTAATGTAGCAATACATTTATGCCTCCTTTTTTAACACTTATTGAAAGGTCTCTCTCGGCTCTGTATGCTGTAGATGGCTCATAACCTGGTGACTAATGAAGTGTATAAATGGGGGGGGGAGTAGTAGTTTTTTTCTGCTCTTTTTGAATTTTCTGTTTTTTTTCGCAACACGAGGTTTTTACTGGCTTGACGCATGGAGAATCATTACTGTGATTCCTGAATACTTTGGTTTTATACTGTCAAGGAATCAAGGCAGTGGTAGGCCTACTTGTTTGCAGTGTTGATGTATTAGCCATGAGACGGACTGTGGACTGGGGCTGGCACTTGACTGTCAGGGGTGGTCACAGTTCTGAGCAATAAGCAACATGAACCCCACCCCCCCCCCCCCCACCACCACCACCACCACCACCACCACCCAGAACCAAACCCACTGTGTGTGAGGGGGAGATAAGTCCGAAATGCAAGCCTGACATGGTTTTACTTCTGTTCTGTCTATGGTGGTTGCCGTCGGCGACGTGCATTTGATTGGCCAGGAACGGGAGAACAGCTTGCTCTTCTGCTTTTGAAGCTCAAACAGTGTCGTTTTTTCTGAATAAGTTGTCTGATATAGTGCACTACTTGGCTATGTGTGGTTCCACTGGGTCATAGCTGTTTGAAGAGCGAAGAGAGTTATGACATGTCAGGTCCCTGAAAGGGTTATGGATGTATAGCTGAGTCTTTCTGTCTGTCATCCATGCATCATTTATTTAAAACCCCCCACCTCCAAAGAAAGCAGGAAAGAAAAAAATACTAAATACTTGACGAAAAAAGCACATTATATTGGAATTCGGTTCTATACTTGCAACCTCTTTTGAGAAGGGTTAGGCCTTTCTGTTTATGACATTTTTTGGATACCCCCAAATGGCTCAACAACTGGTATTTGCTTTCTCTATAATCTATAATTCCTTATGGAATCTGTGATACACATATTGTGAATGTATAGACTTTTTGGAAGGCATACTATACAGTGTATATATGAGCTCCAAAATGTTTGGGATACAGACATACTTTTTTATAAATGACTCCTACAATTCACAATTTAAAATTTGGTTAAAGTGCAGATTATTAGCTATAATTTAAGCACATTTTTAATACACTTTTTTTGTTTTGGACATATTAATGTTATGTAAATGAAAGTAGTCATGCTTAGTACGTTGTCACGTATCTCTTGCACATAATGACTGCTTCAAGTCTGTGAATATAGCCTACATCGCCATGTGCTGGGTATCTTCTCTGGTAATGCTCTGACAGGCCTGCAGCCATCTTCAGCTCCTGCTTGTTTCGGGGGCTAGTTGTCTTGAGTTTTCTCTTCAATACATGAATCACATGTTAAATTGGATTCAGATCGAGTGAATGATTTTTGGCTTTGAAAAAGTCTTTTGTTGCTTTAGCAGTATGTTTGGGATCACTGTCTTTCTGTAGGAAGAAGCACCATCCAGCTTGAGCAGATAAGCTGCTTCTGTAGACTTCAGAATTCATTTTTCTGCTGCTCCTAGCAGTTGCGTCATCAATGAAGACAAGTGAGTCAGTTTCCGTGGCAGCCATACATGCCCAAACCATAATACTCATATGGCCGTGTTACTGAATGCTGTCTTATACTGGTGATAATGGGTCAATTGAACACACTGGACTAATCACAATCACACATGAAGCCATTTGTCCCAAACATTATGAAATAGTGGGACTATATAAAAAGTACTCCTATTTCTACATGGTGAAACCAAATTTACAGAAATGTCATTTAATTAAAGCGGATTATTTGCACTTTAACCTCATATGAATTGGTTGATTGCAAATAAAGAATTATGGAGCACAGAGCCAAATCAAGATCGAATGTCTTTGTCCCAAACATTCTGGAGCTCACTATAGGCTATATACAGTACTGTGCAAAAGTCAGAAACCAACCTTTCTTTTACTTACTTTCCAGTGACAACAGCCATTAAGTGCAAGTTATATATTTTTCAGTGTCTGAAAATAATGCTGCATACACATATACATATATGTAGCCTATATATGTATAAGTTCTTAGTGTGACCACCCTTTGCCTTTATTACAGCTTACATTCTTTTTGGAAGGCTTGAGTTTTTCAAAGAATTCTACGAGGATATTTTTTCATGCATCTTGTGAACACCTCGAAAGTTCAGTCTTAGAAGTTGACTTCTCTTGAATGCATTCAGTGATGTTGAGGACTGGACTCTGGCATGGCCCTTCCATTTTTCTGAGAAGACCAGCAGTTTGCTCTTCTTAGCGGTGTGCTTGGAGTCATTATTTTGCTGTAGAATTTTCTCCCCGTCAAACGTTGCCCAGAGAGTATGTCATGATGCGTTGAGATTTGTTTTGTTGGGATCGGGTCACCTGTTCACTTCAAACACACACATTGTGTTTATGTTTTGTTTCTTTGATCTGGCCCACACTGCGTTATTGACAACTCGCAGCAGGGCAGTCCCTCCCTTCACCAGAAAGTTAATAGACTATCTGACAGGAAGGGGTGGGGACAACCGAATTTGGCAGCAAAATTTGAAGAACCGAACGGACGGGTTTGAGGAAACGATGGTCGTCATTCGTATGGACTGTGCAATTCTGAAAGAATAGCCTAAGTGTTGTGAATTAGAGACCTACGGATGGCTTTGCGTGCCTGACTGCGTTTTGGACAGGTAGCTACCCTCGCATTTGAAAATTGTTGGGTTTTTTTTCAGACTGCGGCTGGCCGGACTCCATTGCCAGCCCACTTGTCCATTGGTGTGCTGCCTCGCCCTTACGAACATTGTGATTGTTTTTTTGTTTTGCTTATTGGTCTACGTGCGTTCTCCACTAAAGTGAAAGGAGAAACAAGGGCATACCTGTGCCAGCCAAGAGGTCTGGAGGCAGTGCTGTTACAGCCGTACATGCACATCTTCCTCTCAGCCAGTAAGGGGGGGGGCTGCCTTGGTAGATATGCCACATTTTTGTTTCTTTTGCTTTGGTTATGCACACATCTTTATACCACACAACATACACTTGGTTAGGTAACAAATCTTAAGCCATAGAGTCTAGCTTTTATCATAGGTCTAGCTTTTATCTTGTAGTTAGGCAGGTAGGTGGCTGGCCAGGTGAAGATTTGTAGCTCGTAACAGTTTATATTTATCAACATTCACGATGCATTGAATCAAAACCAAAGTACCGATTCCAAATGCTGATTTACAACCACAAACTTGCAATTGTCCTCCAGCATGCTTGACTGATGGTTGTAGACATGGTTCTGTGAGTCTTTCATTGCTTCGGTGGTGTAGGCTACATACTGCCTTCCCTTACTTGCGAAAATCTCTAATTTTGACTCATCGGTCCTTAAAACCTTACTTACTGCATCTCAGTTTCAGTGAACTAGTGCAATTTTTTCCTCTTTTGTTTATTTCCTTTTTTCAGTAGTAGCTTTTTGATAGCTACACATCGTTTCAGACCCATAGCATTGAGCTGTCTTCTCACAGTTGAAGAAATGTCTGTGGATTTCTTCAGATCTGGAGTAAGAGTGGAGCTTGATTTTTTTCCTATCTCTCAAAAATCTTTAAGTTCTGTCTTTGTGATAGGGATAGGACTCCCATGGTTATTGGTAGCCCCATTGTCTCTGTGACTCCAGTTTAGGAAACTTCTGTATTTCTTATTTTCCTTTGACTTCCCTTTCCCTAACCTTCCTTATGCAGTTGATTTATCTGGTATTTAATCTCATCAGAAATATTTCCTTTAGCCATTTTAGATGTAGCCTACATGACGAAGAAATCTGCAAGGCAGTTAAGGTGTGTTTGGGTAGTTGTTTTTTGTTTGTTTGTAGTCACTTTTGAAGGCAAATGGTTCTTACATACCATATTGACACATTTGGGAACAGCTTTTGTTGGGAGGGCTGAGCTGTAACTTGTTTGTTGATTGAAAGGATGGAAGACCTATTGTGGTAGTTGAGTGCGCAAAAGTAAGAGTGGAGAAATACTGATCGATCTGATATTAGGCTATGTGTAGTGGTGGAGACGTTCCTGTAATTTTCTGTTAAATAAGTGTTTCCTGCATTATTGTGTGACACTGGGAAAAAATAATTTGCACTGAATGGCTGATTTGACTGGAAATTAAAATAAACGAAAGGTTGGTCTCTGACTTGCACAGTTCTATATAGGCCTATATATTTCACAGCAATATAAGTGTATGTCATTTGCTATATTGCACTAATCAGTTGTCATAATTTTCTTATATAGTGAATTTTATTTCAATACATTGTGGAATTTCCATTGTTACAGCATATCGCTGCTTTCGTTATACTCTCCTACTGTATCGGACGCTATTTTTTACTATTTTTTTGTAATTGTTGCAGTCAATACCACACAATGTATTTTTATTATTTTTTTCCGCTTGAAATGTCATACCTCGCTCTCAGTTTGTGAAACGTTCACGGAATGTGTGTGGGAAGCAGCCAGAAGAAGATGACTGCGATTTCTTCGAGGGGATGCGGAGAGGGGAAAATCTTTCGGCACATAAACGAGCGCTAGGAATCGTCCCGCCCGGCGTCTCCGGGATGGCGGTGGGCTGCTGCTGCTCGGGCGGCGGCCTCATTACGCCGGAGTACAACGGGACATCAGAATCACGATAATAAGAGTCGGCTGACGCGCGCGGCGAGCTCATCCGTCTGTCTCTGATTTCTCCTCGCCTCCCTCCCCTCCTCTCCGCCCCTCCCCAGCCCACCTCCTGCCTGAGCAGCGGAGATGTCTGACAGCCTGAAGAAAAGATTAGAATTCCCCAGCCCTCTGGTTCAGGCGCAGGTGATTTTGTGTGTGCGTGCGAGCGTGCATGCGTGTGTGCGTGTGCGAGTGTGCGTACAGTATGACATTAGTGTGCACATGTATATGTACAGTGTGACATTAGCATTCGTGTGTATATGGACAGTAATGCATTAGCGTGCGTGTGTATATGTGCAGTAATGCATTAGCGTGCGTGTGTATATGTGCAGTAATGCATTAGCGTGCGTGTGTATATGTGCAGTAATGCATTAGCGTGCGTGTGTATATGTGCAGTAATGCATTAGCGTGCGTGTGTATATGTGCAGTAATGCATTAGCGTGCGTGTGTATATGTGCAGTAATGCATTAGCGTGCGTGTGTATATGTGCAGTAATGCATTAGCGTGTGTGTGTATATGTGCAGTAATGCATTAGCGTGCGTGTGTATATGTGCAGTAATGCATTAGCGTGTGTGTGTATATGTACCGTAAGTCATTAGCGTGTGTGTGTATATGTACAGTAGTGCATTAGCATGTGTGTGTATATGTACGGTATGACATTAGCATGTGTGTGTATGTATACAGTATGACATTAGCGTGCGTGTGTATATGTACAGTAATGCATTAGCGTGTGTATGTAAACAGTATGACATTAGCATGCGTGTGTATATGTACAGTAATGCATTAGCATGCGTGTGTATATGTACAGTATGACATTAGCATGCGTGTGTATGTATACAGTAAGGCATTACTATACGTGTGCATGTAGCTGCTGCAGGCCTTTTAGAGATCTGTGGGAATGACAGCAGACTCTGTTCGCTTCCACAGGCGGTGAGGAGCCTGGTCACCAGTGTGCTGAAGGAGAAAGGCCAGAGTGAAAAGATTGTTCAGTCCTGCAATCAGGTGGGTGGTGCTACCTATCTCTGATTTAAGATCAGCAAGGGGGTGCTAAATATATCATTTAAGATGAGGTGTGTATAGCTAAGAAGTTAGTGTAGCTAACTTGGGGTGTGGCACTGGATGCTCTATGGAAGCAGTGTTAGTGACGCTCTGGTTAGGGTTGGATATCATTTAGATTTAATCGATACTCCCTACCATTCCGATTCTGCCTGTTAAATCTGGTTCTTATTGAATTCTGGTTTTGATTATTGTCATATTGTTTGAGTACAAAAAGAAACCAAAATGTGTTGTATGCAAAACCACCTTTACTTTCAGCTGATTTGGGCTGCCATAAAAAGTAAATTGTCATTTTGTTATAAAGTAAAATGCGTAACGTGTCACACAATGAAGGCCACGCTCACGATTGGAGAAAACAATCTTTTGCGCTTCGTTATTATTATTATTATTATTATTAGTCAATTAAATTGGGGTCTTGGCTTTGTTATTTGTATCTGTACAACAACATTTCTGCATTTTTCTAATCTTGATAATCCACTGACTGCCAACTATATGGAGCACAACCATAGACCGTAGAGCGCAAAGGATTGTTTTCCCTACTACTGGTGCGTTGATGCCTACGTATTACATAACCAGCGACATGGATGGAAGCGCAGCAGCTCCTGGCAATGAAAATTCTTTGCATTTCACTCATCGCGAATGGCATAGAGAATACATTTTCAGGATTCAAAATGCACATTTCTTAACAAAATTCACGGTTCTTGGGAATCTGGTACCCAATTTGGTACTCGACACCCAGCCCTAGCTCTGTTGTGTGTGTGTGTGTGTGTTTCAGAGCGTGGCGCTGGACGCCCTGTGGGAGCAGTGTTGCAGTGACAGCGCTCTGGTCAGGTCGGCCTGCTGCGACGCCCTGGTGCTGCTGGTGGAACAGGGCCATGCCGACCTGCACTACGCCATCAACGGCGTGCTCAACCTCGTACCTTCAGCCAGGTACTGAGCGTTTCCGTCCACTGTCCCTCCCCCCTCACTCCAATGGCCACTGTCTACTCCTCCCCTAGAAACACCCTTTACTCCAGCAGTATGGTCCCATTATCCAGTCACCCATATTTATGCATTTAGTGTCTCTCTCTTTACATCCCTGTAATATTGCAGCTTATTCCAAAGTTACCTCGCTGTCTCACAATAAGCAGTAACCGCCTGTACTTGATTGATAACACACCTTTACCTGATTGATAACACACCTTTACCTGACTGATAGCCCATCTTTACCTGACTGATAGCACACCTTTACCTGATTGATAGCACACCTTTACCTGATTGATAACACACCTTTATCTGACTGATAGCACACCTTTACCTGATTGATAACACACCTTTACCTGTCTGATAGCCCATCTTTACCTGATTGATGACTCACCTTTACCTGTCTGATAGCCCATCTTTACCTGATTGATAACACACCTTTACCTGACTGATAGCACACCTTTTCCTGATTGATAACACACCTTTACCTGACTGATAGCACACCTTTACCTGATTGATAACACACCTTTACCTGTCTGATAGCCCATCTTTACCTGATTGATGACTCACCTTTACCTATCTGATAGCCCATCTTTACCTGATTGATAAGTTAACACACCTTTATCTGTCTGATAGCACACTTTTACCTGATTGATGACACACCTTTGCCTGATTCACCAAGGTTACATGCACACAAAAATTTCAATATTAATCAGTTTGGGGCAGTAATTTGGTTGTTTCAAAAGTGTAAGCCCACTTTTATCCACCTTTACCCACATTTTTCTTATCTGGAAAGTTGTTTGATCAGCTTTTATGAAAGGCTCTTAAATAATAATAAAAGTACAGTATTATGATTATGATTGTTATTTATCTGTTGGTGAGGTGTGTTTTCCTCCCTGAATCTGTCTCACTGTGTATGTAACATGTCTGCTGTAGCTTTCCCTACCTGCTCAACTGATTGTGCTATTTTTAGAGTCAAACTAACCTTTTGTTCAACCAACCTTGAAAGAAGAAAAAACTTGCACAATGCATTTCTTCTTGAAAGGTACTGCTTTCACCAAGAAATGAATAAAGACGTGTAAACTGTATTAGTGGCTATTTGCCAACCGAACACTGGGAGCTAAGGGATTAGGCCTTATTGCAACTGCGATGCAAACCCACAGGATCAACGGCGAAGCATGTCGTTTGCAGGCTTTGAAATTTAGGCTTTTATCCAAAAAGTTATGATTACTTTGTTTCAAGTGTGCAGTTTATAATAAGCTAGTAATAATCCACTTTGACATTTGTATATCTATGTATGTGTATCGCCAGGGTGGCGATGGTTCTCACTTTTTTTTTAAATTGGTGGATGGGACTGTCAGATGTCACCACGGCAACCGTGGCTCTCTCTTTTTTTGATTGGACTGTGGGACTGTCGGTTATAGTAAGGGGGCGGGGACGTGCTGCTGACTCCCAGCTATAGATTCCTGCTGATGTAATGTTGTGCCAGCAGGAAAGGGCTCTGAAAGTCACCCAGCCCATTATCAGCTTCCTGTCAGAGGCACGATGTCCTTCCCAATAACCTGCTCCATATTTCCACCCAACCGCAGCCCTCCAGGAGGCGGAAAGTCCAGCGGCGGCCCCGGGGGCCGCGGGTTAATTACCAAGACGCGCCGACTTCATTAATTTTGGGGGCTGGGTGGAGGGGGGGGGGGCATTTGTGACTTGCGGGTGAGTTCGGTACACCTGCCTCTATTTCACTGGGTGATTTACAGCGGAGCGGTCGTAAAAAGCGGAGAAGGCGCATTTGGGAACATCTGCTCGGCGCGCGGCCTTTCCGACGGCGGCGATGAATTTCGTATCCGGCGCCCCTCGCCCTAACGAATGCTCCTCCGCGCGCTCAAGGTCAGGTGCCTCCGAAGTCAGAGGCGACCTGGAAGAAAGCGGCGATTCTGTGTTTTTTTCGGCGGGTTGGCGCGGGCCTCCCCGTAGGTTAGCGTTAGCGGCTAAAGCGCGGCGCGGGCCGTTTTTAAATCACGCCGGGACCGGGGAGAGAGAGCGCGTGCTTTCCGCGTTTTGGCTGGGGAGAGGAGAGGAAAAAGGTGAGCGATAAAACAAATCTGAAAAAGCGTGTGCGGACGTTTCAGCCAAAATGGCCGACGGTGGAGCCCTCTGCTCTAAATCACCGTCTGTAATGTTTGTTCCGAGAGCGCGGGGAGGCCTCCGACGCTGCGGCGGCCCCTTCCGCTCTCGTCAAACCGAAAAACCCGCAGATGCTCTCCTCAGTCCTCCAGAACGGCTGTAGCATTTGCGAGGAATCCGTGAAGCGTGAAGGTTGGGATTGAGGTGTGGGGCAGGCCAGGGGTCCAGTGATCGACATTCCACCTGAAGCTGGCTATCTCCTGTGGTTACCAGAGGCAGTTTAGTAAGCCTCCGGTGCAAAAAAAAAAAAAAAGGAAATTTGCCCACTGAAGTCCATTCAAAACTATGAAAACTATAAAATGTCTTCACACCGAACTAATTACTCTCCAGGGTTTTTTCTGTGCCCCGCAGAAGATGTAAGATTCTTTCATTTCCGTCCATCCCTAGGTGCCCAGTGCCAAAAGCCCATAGTCAAACATGGCAGCGAAATGTCTTCATGCACCAATGAACAGCTTTCATAGGAATCCGTGGAGGGCGCTAAGCAGAAGCTGTCTCTGGTTCTTATATAGTACCTTGGTGGGGTGGTCGGACAGAAACGCAGGAGACAGTCGGAGAAGCGGACGCTGGCTGGTTGACTGTGCGTGTGTGCATGCGTGTGTGCATGCGTGTGTGCGGGTATGTGCTGGTGTGTGCGTGTGTGTGTACGTGCGTGCTTGTGTGTGTGTACGTGCGCGAGCGTGTACGTCTGTGTACTGCAGGCTGCTCTCCACGCTCTCCACGCCTGCCTTATCAGTCTGCTGTCCCAGCAGCACGGGGGCCTCTGCTGATTTCCCCTTACTGAACGTAGCATCCGCGTGTTCAGCTGCGTCTGCGTATCCCGTGCCTGCGCGTGTGTGCGTGATGTCACTGTGAGTTCATGCTGCGGTCTGCGTCTCTTTGGCAGGAACGTGCAGGGGCTGATTAAAGTGATGGGGAAGCTGCTGATGATCCAGGTCAGCCGAGAACAGAGAGACCGAGGGGCTGCCTTTACCTGCCCTTATTCTATCAGGTGAGTACACACCTGTATACAATACACACCTGTTACCTGTCCTTATTCTATCAGGTGAGTACACACCTGTATACAGTACACACCTGTACACCTGTCCTTTACCTGCCCTTATTCTATCAGGTGAGTACACACCTGTATACAGTACACACCTGTACACCTGGCCTTTACCTGCCCTTATTCTATCAGGTGAGTACACACCTGTACACCTGGCATTACCTGTGCTTACTCTATCAGGTCAGTACACACCTGTACACCTGTTCTTATTCTGTCAGGTCAGTACACACCTGTACACCTGTTCTTATTCTGTCAGGTAAGTACACCCCTGTACACCTGTTCTTATTCTGTCAGGTAAGTACACACCTGTACACCTGTCCTTTACCTGTCCTTATTCTATCAGGTGAGTACACACCTGTACACCTGGCATTACCTGTCCTTATTCTATCAGGTGAGTACACACCTGTACACCTGGCATTACCTGTCCATATTCTATCAGGTCAGTACACACCTGTACACCTGGCATTACCTGTCCATATTCTATCAGGTGAGTACACACCTGTACACCTGGCATTACCTGTCCTTATTCTATCAGGTGAGTACACACCTGTACACCTGCCCTTATTCTATCAGGTCAGTACACACCTGCACACAGTGCACACCTGTACACCTGTCCTTATTCCATCAGGTGAGTACACACATGTACACCTGTCCTTTACTTGTTCTTGCTGTATCAGCTGAGTGGACTGCTGTACACCTGGCCTATACAGTACTTGCCCTTATTCTGTCAGGTGAGAACACAGCTGTACACCTGTCATTTACCTGCCCTTGCTGAAGCCGGTGAATACACACCAGTACTTTGCCTGTCTTTACTCAAGTGAGTACTATAGACACATTTTGTCAGTGCTCAGAATACAGCCCAATATGTGGTGTGTCTACATTTCTTTTGGTACTTTGGGGGGTGGAAATATGAGGACTCATCCAAAAAACAGAAAAGCTAAATAAAACAATCATTCCTTGGTTGTTAAAAGGAACGGAACAAGCACACACACACACACACACACACACACACACACACACATACACACATACATACACACACACACATACACACACACACACACACACACACACACACACACACACACAAATGTAAAGGCAAACTGTAGTAAGTCAGTTTAGTGTTAAACCGTTCCTCGTGTCTGTCTGTCACAGACTCTGTTGTTCAGCTCCAGTGCAGCTCTGAGGCTCCGGGTCATTTCGTACGGTCCCTCCGGAGGGGGGAAGGAGCGGGGCTAAGTGAGTTATCCTCTGGAAATGACCCCTCCACGCGACTGCTCCCCTGTGCCTGGCGAGAGGGGAGGGGAGGGGAGAGGGGAGAGGGGAGAGGAGGGGGCGGGCCGGCCGTCTCGTTAATGGTGATAAACGACTTATTTGGCTAATTCTCAGATATCCGTCAGCGCTGATGGGCGATAAAGACCCTGGCTTTGATTTCATTTCGCGGCGAGGGGAGGATGCGTTTGAGGGATGGCTTGATTCCGGGTGACTGGAAGCTGCCCCCCCCCCCCTTTCCCGCTGAATGACTGCAGCACGCGCTGGGGCATCGGGGGGTCAGGGGGGGGGGGGGGGCGTGTTTGGGCGAAGGGCCTGTTCCCTTCCGCCGTCCTCGGACCTTAATCGCTCCCCTGACGGCCCGGACAAACAAGCGAGCGTTTGTCAGAGCTGAGAAGAGGCCGGAGCCGGGCGCTTGAATGTAATCAGACAGACCTCAGGTTTAGAGACCCCCCCCCCCCCCCCCCCCCCCAGGGGTGAAGGTGAACAAGAGGTTAAATTGGCTCCCCCCCCCCCCCCCCCCCCCCCCCCCCCCCCCCCCAGCCTTGTCTTGCCAATTTGGGGTGGAACTTGCCTCTTGGATACCGTTTTGTAAGGAGGGGGGTGGGGGTGTATGCCCAGTATAAGAATAGAATGAGAATAAGGTTCGGAGCCACGCCCAGCTGCTAGAGTGCTAGAGACAAGACCTGTCCTTGTCACGGGGGTAGAAGGGGTGGGTGGGCGGTGGGCGGGGGGCCATAAACGTATTAATTTCTCACCCCTCCCTCCCTCCCGCCCCCTCTCCAGGACTGTGTCGTCGCCCTTCTGCTGCAGTCTCCTAAAACGGTCGCAACGCAGACCGTTTTAAAAAAAACCAACGACCCGTCTCCCGCGGTTACGGGCAATGGGCCGGCAGGGTGGGGTGGGTGCGGGGCAGGGTGGGGTGGGTGCGGCGTGCGGTCGGTGCCAGGGCCTCTGTGGACGCCAGGCCTGGGCGGGCCCGTTCCTGGGCGTAACGGACGGGGTGTCCCGGCAACGCCCGTTACCGCGGCATCCGCCAGCCCCTGCGCGATCTTCTCCGGCGGTTAGCCGTTTTAGCGGCCCGCGCGAGCGGCTGTTCACCGCGAGCGGCTGTTCACCGCGAGCAGCCCGCACCGCGAGCAGCCCCTGATCTCAGGCTCCACTCCGATGTCGAAACGCTCAACAGCTCAACGCCCAAGTCCTTATCCATTCAGCAAATGTGCTGATATAAAGCGTATACTCATCTGTGAAATGAAGCCGAATGAGTGGAACGAAGACAGAACTTCAGAGAGAACGGGTCTGAAGTGGGTGAAGAGGAGAAAACTGATTTTTACATCATTGGAACTTCGCTCTTATCCAGAGCAGCTCTGTCCGTGGAAACCGTCAGCAGTACCATCAGTAAGGCAATGCGGTAGTGCCACAGAATGGGTGACCTTATTGCTGTTGCCACGTGTCACCTTTGGGCCACTGCATTTTTTTTGGGGGGTTGGAGGGGGGCGTTGGGGGGGGGATTGGGGTGGGCGGGGTCTGATGGGTCTGAAATCAGGGGGAGGCGGATGCGGTTGGGTTCCTCTGACTGGCGGTGCTCGAATGAGGTCCTCCATTCCGTGTCTGTCCTCTCCACTGGGGCTCTGAGGGTAGCGCGCATTCACTTTGATTTGATTAATGTGAAACCTGCCCGGTGTCACGCCAGGGACATTCATCAAATATGAATGAATACGTAACGTGCATTATGATTCGGGTGCCTTTCAGCCTGACTCGCTTTTTTCCTTTTTCTTTCTTCTTTTTTCGCTCCCATTTACACATCTGGAATATTGAAAAAAAGTATTATTTTTTTTCTACGAATCCTGATTTAAAAAGGTTCGGTATCGTTGCATTTACGTTTTGTATGTAGCGGACGCTCTCGTCTGGAGAGAGAGTGCGTGTGCACTTGGAAGAAAAACAGTACAGATGCAGGGAAACCGCAAACGTAATTAAAACGGTGGCACCGCGAGAGGCATTGCTGTAATAAACATGTTCGCGCTGAGAGATGGTAATGGTGGCGCAGTCCCACAGTAGAAGCGGGTCCGCGGCGAAAGGGCTATAACATTGACCATAAAGGGCGCCGGTTTTAAAGATCCAGCTGAAAATCATAAGCGCCCAACGCAGCAGACCCGTAAAGCACGCTCTGACAGTTATTCTTTCGGTTATTCAGGGTTATTACGGTTTTTAAATGTTTCATGTTGCTGATCTCAGAGAGGCCTGTAGCCTGTACACACTCAACACTTTTTTTTTTTCCTTCATGGACGTAGTTTGGCGACTTCTTTTCTGTTGGTCACTGAACTCCCCAAACTTTCTTGTGAAGAAAGAAAAATACAAGTCAAGCGAACACAGTCAGAGAGTTGTGTACGTGTGTGTGTGTGTCTGTGCACACTGAGACCCCCCCCCCCCCCCCTCCACCGGAGATGGGCCTGTCCACTTCCTGAACTTGTAGTTGAGCTGTGGTAGAGGTCAGTGTCTGTCTGCCCCCCCCCCCCCCCTTCCCCTCCCCCAGGCTTTGTTGTGATCTGAGAGACAGGTAATGACCTTTCAGAGGCTGAGGGGGTCTGATGGATGAGGGGGCATTCACATGGTGCAGGGGGTGGGGTGCCGGATAAAGGGGAGAGAGAGAAAGACATTGTGAGAGAAAATGGGGCTCGTTTATTGTGTGTGCGTGAGAGAGACAGAGATTGCTGCCTAGATACAGTCGGGGGTGGGGGGGGGGGGGGGAATCAAAGACGGTAAAGTAAATGAAATGATGCGCACTAATAAAGTGACGTAAGGGGCAGACGTGTGAGATTGAGACTCGGATAAAGGGGAGGCTTATTAGGAGCACGCCGCTGCCTCTGTGTCTGTCGGCCATGTGGGCACCGGGCCAGGTCTCCCTCGCCTGGCAAGGCCGGCTGGCGCCAGGGCAGACGCCTCTCCAGGTCGCCAGGAGCGGCGCGGTGAGGGGCGGGGGGGAGGGGGGCAGGGGGCCTATGGGAAGGGGGCTCGGGACTTTTTCTCACACGGTGTCCCCTTACAGGGGCTGGCAGGCGGCGGTCATTTGCAAGGGTTCGACAGTTGACTTTGTGTTTGCCCATGGGGCTGGGAACCTGGGTGCAGTCAGAGGTTACCGTCAGGCCTTATTCCGATGGCACTTCTGCTCTGGAGTTTCAGAACGGTGAAAGGGGAGGATGCCTCTATGACATCATAGTAGAGGGGAACCCCCCCCCCCCACCTCGCCTTAATTTGTTGATTCCAGAGTTCTAGAACAAAGGCGGTGTCACAATAGACAAGGACAGGGCTGGGAACGCGGGAGTTCCGCGGGTTTCCCTGAGCGGAGTGGACTGCGTTCGCTAACGTCGCGTGTCTCTGCGCGTCGTCCCTCTGCCGAAATGACGAGGTCGCACGTGAGCCGCCCGTCTGACTCTGGGAGAGACGCGACGCTGACCCCTCGGGGACCGTCGGAGGGCCGACCCCGCTCCCGAGTCTCAGACGAGTCACCTGACACCTGCTGGATGTGCGCACCGCGGGCACCTGTTCTGCCTGACCGGCTGTCGCCCTCGGGCTGGTTGAAGGGACCCGGCCCCGCTCAGAGCTTAATCAATTTCACCTTCGACCGGCAGCCTCTCAGGTTCACGGCTTGATGCCGTAATTGGCAAACTGTGCAACGTGAATGCTCTACGGTGTATGTTCAGTTTTAAGTTCTCTACGTGTCCTCCATAAACTTCTATCCTTTAACGAGGCTGCTTATGTTATCTGTACTTGTGTTCAGGTTTGGTTGTGCCTAGTTCTGAATGTGTGTGTGTGTGTGTGTGTGTGTGTGCCTGTGTGTGTGCGTGTGTGTGTGCGTGTGTGCGCCTGCCTGTGTTCTTTCTGCAGGAACCCCCCTCACCCGTACATCACAGTGCTGGAGAACCGTCCGGACTGCTGGCCAGCTCTGCTGGGGGAGATTGATGACATCATCAAACAGGCAGTGGATAAGTAAGAGCCCCTCCCCATTTTTTCAGGGAACTGTCAGAGGCCACGCCCACCCTGGCACCTCTGAGCTCCTCCCCTCCTTCTGCTCGATACACCAGGAGAGTTAGAGGCCGGCTGTCGGCCTTTGCAGCTTAGCAGATTTTATTGTGTTTACCACGGTGTTTCTGCCGTCTTATTTTCCCAAAGCTCAACATTTATCGATTGCCGTATTAAATATGCATGCGCCTGTAAGACGAATCTGGCTGCTATCCCCCTTCACAGCAGCGGCCCCTGTCTCTTCCTCTCCTGGCAGAACATAAATGTTTAAAAGGGGACATGACGTATCTGAAATGCAGCACTAACGCGCAAGTCTTCTTTTTGTTGTTGTTGTTTTTTTTTTGGTGTAGAGAGGAGCCGGTTTTTTTGGATATGCTGGCCCCCTTCCTTCGCTACCTGTACTGCGAGCCCCAGCACCTGCCCGAACACGCCTTCCTCCGGCACGGCCTGCTCCGGGCACTGCTGCCCGCCTCGCCCGGGGACTGGGGCGGGGCTGGGGGCGGGGTCGGTGACGGGGCCCCGCCCTCCCCGGTGTTCCACAGGCTCCTGCTCTGCCTGTTTGAAATGGTCCCACTCATGCAGGTCCGCCCTCCTTGCTGCTCTCTCCATCTTTCCATCTCTCCCTTCATTTTTCTTTCTCTGTCTCTATCTCTCTCCCTTACCATCCTTTTTTCTTTCTCTCTCTCTATCTCTCTATGTCTCTCTTACTGTCCGTTTCACCTCATCTTCCTCTGTTGGAATTGCTCTCTTGCTCTCTGATTTGTTTCCCTTATTTGCTGCCTCTCACTTCTCTCTCTGGCTGTTTCAGACTGTCTCCCATTCTCTTTACTGCACTTTCTTCCTGTCTTTCTGCATCTCTCACACTGTTCTTTCCTGTCTCTCTCACTCTTTTACTCTCTCTCACACACTCATGTATGCACATGCGCTCACACGTACGTACGCACACACACACACACACACACACACTCTCTCTCTCTCTCACTTACACACACACACACACACACGTATGTAAAAATGCACTCACTCACTCACACACACAATGTCACGGTATTTCACATGTAAAACCCTCTTGCTGAATGCCCCCCCCGGCCCCCGCAGGTGGACAGCCTGACGTCGGTGTTGGAGCTGGGGCAGTTTTTGGGGGCGCTGTGCCCCCCTCTCCTGTCGGGCGGGGGGCGGTACGGGGCGGAGCGGGCGCAGCTGAGCCTCCACCTGCTGTGTGCCGGTCACCTGAGCATGGGCATCTGCGGGGAGTGCGCCCCCTTCCTCCGGCTCCTCCAGCAGCTCCTGCCCACCTGCGCCCAGGTGAGCGAGTCGCCACGGCAACCCCAGAGTGGCGGGAGACCAGCCTCTCTGTGCAGCCGCAGTCGGTCCTGCTGGCCAATCCCGAAACGGCGGGCGGAGTAACACACTGACCCCCTCGTTCCTTACGGAAGAGGGGGGAGTTTGATTGCACATCCGACCGCCGGAACACAAGTTTTTTTTTTTTTTTACTCGTAGTTTGAGAGGCAGGAGGTGTCGTTCTCCTAAATGCTCTTACGAGGCTGGGCCTCGCTTGATTGGCTCTGAGCCGCCCGTTACGGGACGTGCTGACATTAGGGCGTCGCCTGTGCTGCCCGTCATACCCAAGCGTGCGCAAATGTCTCCTGTGTTTTCTCAGGACAAATATCATGCTCCTTTTACGTGCAAAAAAAAAAAAAAATCATATTCTCAGTATAAGCCATGTGTCCTTTCAATTCAAGAGAAGTCCTTCCTTAATTGTACTTAACTGAAATAGAATATTTATTCTCATTCTAGTCCAGTCGGATTGTAGTCGTCAGTTTCAGCTACAAACGGGCAGCCCAGTCCATCTGAACATGGGACATGATTGGCTCTGTTATGAGATGCAGTCGTTCCAACGGAACTGAGGTCACAGCGCAGGGCTCACAGTGCTGCCTTTTAACCTTAAATCAGCATCCACTTCGCACCCGAGGAAGCAGGTTTTGTGAGCTGTGTAATGAACTGCTTCAATTGATTAATTAAAGTGCTGAGTGACAATAAAAACCAGCAGACCCTGTGGCTGTCCAGGACCAGAGCGGCAGACCCCTGTCCTAGGATGTGTGTGTGTGTGTGTGTGTGTGTCTCTGTCTGTGTGTGTCTGGGCATGCATGCACACGTGCCTCTGTTTGTGTGTCTGTGTGTCTGTGTGTGTGTGCGCGTTCGTCTGTGTGTGTGTGTCTGTGTGCACGTGTGTGCGTGTGTCTATGTGTGTCTGTGTGTCTATGTGTGTCTGTCTGTGTGTCTGTGTGCACGTGTGTCTATGTGTGTCTGTCTGTGTCTGTGTGCGCGTGTGTCTGCGTGTGTCTGTCTGTGTGTCTATGTGTGTCTGTCTGTGTGTCTGTGTGCACGTGTGTCTATGTGTGTCTGTCTGTGTGTCTGTGTGCGCGTGTGTCTGCGTGTCTGTGTGCAGTTTTCCCTCATGACCTCAGGTCCTCTGTTACCTGCTCTCTCCTCAGGTTTCTCGGGTGTGTAAAGTCGCAGCGCGTGCCTGATGCCTGTATGGTGTGAGCTTGATCTCATGGGAGTGGCGTGTTATTGTGCTCTATGAGAGCCCTGTCAGACCCTGTGGCCTCTGTCAGTTCACATTCGCTCATCCTCCCGAGCAGGGATCTCTAACTGCACTCCCAGAGGGATCTCTAACTGCACTCCCAGAGGGATCTCTAACTGCACTCCCAGAGGGATCTCTAACTGCACTCCCAGAGGGATCTCTAACTGCACTCCCAGAGGGATCTCTAACTGCACTCCCAGAGGGATCTCTAACTGCACTCCCAGAGGGATCTCTAACTGCACTCCCAGAGGGATCTCTAACTGCACTCCCAGAGGGATCTCTAACTGCACTCCCAGAGGGATCTCTAACTGCACTCCCAGAGGGATCTCAAACTGCACTCCCAGAGGGATCTCTAACTGCACTCCCAGAGGGATCTCTAACTGCACTCCCAGAGGGATCTCTAACTGCACTCCCAGAGGGATCTCTAACTGCACTCCCAGAGGGATCTCAAACTGCACTCCCAGAGGGATCTCTAACTGCACTCCCAGAGGGATCTCTAACTGCACTCCCAGAGGGATCTCTAACTGCACTCCCAGAGGGATCTCTAACTGCTCTCCCAGAGGGATCTCTAACTGCACTCCCAGAGGGATCTCAAACTGCACTCCCAGAGGGATCTCTAACTGCACTCCCAGAGGGATCTCTAACTGCACTCCCAGAGGGATCTCTAACTGCACTCCCAGAGGGATCTCTAACTGCACTCCCAGAGGGATCTCTAACTGCACTCCCAGAGGGATCTCTAACTGCACTCCCAGAGGACCTCAGCGTCCGCTGGCCTTCACTGTGCTTCAGTGCTTAAGCCATTAACCCTTTGGGAATGCAATGCACTGCAATATATTGAATTTTAAATATGATCAAAATGTTATTGAAGTTCATAAGATGTGGGCAAAAATGCAAATTAGTGCCACTTTAAGATTCTGGTATATATTCTTTTGGAATCTGTTTTGTAAAGTATACTTCCGTATGTTCCATTTTTGTGAGGGAATTTAAGTCTCTGATTGGCTAAGGAATCCAGACACCTTGTTGTTGAGGTGTAAACTGCTGGCTTTTATTGAAATGAAAAGCACTTTTATAACCTGATGAGGAGATTTGGAGCTCTTCTGTGCCCTGTCGTGATGCAATATTATTTAATTAGTGGACATTTTGTAAACACCGTTTAATGTAGCTTTTCAGTGAGTGTTAGTCCTGAAAGCGTAAGTGATTTGAAAACAAGAAAACTGGTGAAGAATGGACCTGCTCATTAACCCCTTTGTGTATGTGCATGTCTGTGTGTGCGTGCGTGCGTGTGCGCATGTTCCTTTTCTCTCTGCAGGACTTCCCGTCAGAGCAAGTGCTCTTGGGAGTGAGCCTGCTTCTGCTGAAGGCCCCGGCATCCCAGCAGACCGCGCTATTGGACCTTGGTACGGCCACGCCCACTGCCACGCCCCATTCGTTCTGCCTTGGGGGCACTTGGGTCTCCACAGAGCAGTGGTAACAAGCCCTGTCCCTGGAGACCTACCCTCCTGTAGGTTTTCACTCCAACCCTAAAAAAGCTCACCTCATTCAACAGCTGGAGATCTAATTGAGCTGCTAATTAGTAGAGCCGGATGTGCCAAACTAGGGTTGAAATGAACACCTGCAGGACGGTAGATCTCCAGGAGCAGGGTTGGTTACGGCTGCCGTGACCGCCTCCTCCCCTGTGGGTGTTGTGTTCTGTTCATTTACTCCAGGGCTTTTTGTCCTGCGGCCAAATATGGCTGCAAGCCCCTTCCATCGTTGGGAAGCGAAACATTATGCATGTTTATGTGTTTAATATTTACTGAGGTGCATCAGAAAGTGTGACAGTATCTTGGCCTGCATCACTGCAGGGTCCACACACCTCCCACCAGTAGCAGCATAAGTAGCAATATCTGCATTTTTTTCAGCCATCTATGCCATTTACTCCTATGTACAATCACTCTTTCCAGTTCATAAATATCATGTGGAATCTGTCTGGCACTGATTTTAGAATGAAAAAGAAGTGGTTTGTTTTTTTGGAAGAGGTAGCTGAATATTCCTCATTCCCTGACCCTGTCCCCCCCCTCCCAGCTGCCAAAGTGGTCTCTCCCGAATCCCCCCCGCCTCTGGCTCCTGTCCTGGTGCTGCCGCTGCTGCAGGTGCTGTCCCGCTCGGCGCTAATGGAAGCGCTAACGGACCCCCAGACCCGGGCCCGGAACCAGAACCTGGCCCGGTCTCTCCTGCAGGCGGTGCAGCAACCCGCGGGCGACGCCCGCGAGGTACGGAGACGTGCCGCGCCCTGCCACGCTGACTGTTACCGTGGTGGCGCGCGATGATGTCACAGGACCCTAGTATAACGCTGCAGCTACGTACGGGTGTGGCGTCTTGTTCGAGCGCTTAATCTCGTTACGTTCACACAGTTTGTTTATGAATGGGAGTCTATGAGTCGTATTCTAGAAACTGAACTCGCTACCTGAAAAACTGAGGCAGCGAATTTGAGTGCAGTGAGGTTAGCGTGTGTGTACCAGAACCAACCTGGAACCGCTGGTTAAGTGAGGTTGGCACGATGTACACGTGGGCATGGTGTGCCATATGCCATCTGACTAGTGTGTGTGCCACATGAGAATGTCACATGACTGTGTCTATCGTATTTAACAGAGGTAATGTTAAATCCATTTATTTAATTCCCTTGCTCATAACTTTTAATGCAAAATGAAACTAAGGAAGGAAAAGGCATAAAATTATAAGGAATGGCATTTGACCCAGATAACTTGACTCAGTAAACATTACATTACAGGCATTTAGCAGACGGCCATCATGGGATTTACATTTCATCCATTTATACAGCTGAATGCATTCTGAAGCAATGCAGGTTAGGTACCTTGCTCAAGGGTACAACGGCAATGTCGAACATATGACCTTCAGCTTATAACACCAGTTCCTAACCCATTATACCAAACTGCCACCCACAGTAAATATCCAGCTGTATAACTGGGTAGTACTCAGGCAAGGCAAAATCCACAGCAAGATCATAATGTAATTCTACTGCTTCTAATAATAATAATAATAGCTGTTCTGTTGATCATGATGCTTTTTATTGATGTGATTATTTGTGATACAACAGTTTTTAAATGGAATCGAATGTAAAGTATGTATATGAAAATGTATAAGTATAAGTATGTAATAACAATGTAAGTGTCCCTTTTCTGTCCCTGCCCTTCTCTGTCCCCACCCCTCTCTGTCTCTGCCCCTCTGTATCCCCGCCCCTCAATGTCCCCGCCCTTTTGGGCCCTGCCCTTCTGTGCCCCCACCACTTTTCCGTCCCTGCCCCTCTCTGTCCCCACCGCTTTTTTTTGTCCCTGCCTTTCTGTCTCCTCCCCTCTCTGTCTCTGCCCCTCTCTGGCCCCGCCCCCCAGGATGGTGTGCAGCTGGCCCTGCCCCTAAGCCCTTGGTACAGCGAACTGCTGGTGGCCACCCACACCCTGCGGAGGGTGAGCCGAGACCCCGCCTCCGCCCGCGATTGGCTCATCTCTGTTCAATCCGCCCTGCCCCTCAGCGACCGTGTCCCAGATCACCTGACGCTCATCCTGGGTCACCTCATCCTCACTGGCCAGGGAGAGGTCTGTAGGCTGGCCCTCAGCACCACCGCCCTGCTGGCCGAGGCAGACCCTGCACAGGTAGGGCATTGTGGGTAACAGGCACACCTGGGTCAAATGCTTTGTCTCAGTTGCTTTAACCCTTAAACACTGGGTTTTCAATGGGGGACCTGTGAATATATTTGGGAAAATATTTTCAAATATAAAACCATTTTTTTAATTTTTAAAAATTTTATTTATAAATGTGTCCCTTTTTAAGTTATGATGGTGGTCCCCCGGATGCCTTTGAGCCTGGGTGGGGGTCCCTGGATCAGTAAAGGTTGAAAACCCCTGCTTCTGCCACCTATAGAATTTCTGCAGATCATTGCCAGTTTAAAAGAAACCATTCTGTTCCATTTTCACCCGCCTTGAGCACATAGTTGTATGATCGTATGACTGTGCGTTTTGGATTCCTAACATGATCCTTGAGAATTCTAAAGGATCTGCAAGAGTGTTTTTTGAGTTTTCCTGTCATAGGTTAACTGCCAGTGGACTTTTAGTGCTTTAGTGATGTTGCAAATGTCCTTGTTGGTCTGTGAATGCTGTTAGTCAGGTCTGGCAATGCTGTTAGTCAGGTATGGCAATATTTCTCCTGTTTCTTAAGATGTGAGAGGGCACAAGTCACTCAGGATAAACAAGAATTTTCTGCCAATTTTTGAACCAGGTGTGGTATTGACCAGCACCCCAGTGGGATGCTAGTGCCGACCTGTAAGATACTTCCGTCTCCTTGCAATTAAAGTGGAAACGTTCCAATTTGATGCCTTCTCGTGAATATTAACGAAGGCGCTTGACCATGGTCAATACTTTGGTACAAACGGGAACTTCCTGTGGTTACAATGGAGAGAGGAGTGCGGGAGGTCCCGGAAGGGGTGAGGTCATACGTGCCGCAAATGAGAGTTGGTTCTCAGTTGACCATACCTGGTAAAATAAGAGCAAATGAGAGGAGCATTCGGCAGGCTAATGAGAGCACCTGTAAGTGCAGATCTGGGCTTATTAATAATCTTGGAGGCAGTCTTGCAGACCAGGTACAAGAGCACGGATACTAAAATCTGGCACCTGAATCCAAATCCAGCCCTGGTTTTCTTTTCTCCCAGGTAGTTAACTGAACAGTCAGCACTACTGATTGGCCAGACTATCTTCACACCTGACTCCCAGGTAAAGGGAGGGTGGAAAGCCAGCCGTTCTCAGCCCTCAAGGGCCACGATTGGGTAGCAGGGTGCCGGGCGGGGATCTGCGCTCTGATCGGAGAGGCAGGGAAACAAAGCTCAGAGAATTACGGAATTTCAGCTGCTTTTATCCGGGAGCGGCGCTTGTCGGAAGTCCGCGCGTTCGGGCATTCCGGGATCGCTAATTTCTCAGGCGCGAGGCAGGGGGGCGTTCTTTCCGAGAAGCCGGACGCGCCGGGAGGCTTTATGGGTAGTGTTTTTTTTTTTTTTTTCATTTTTATTGTAGCATAAATAAAAAAGGAGATGAGGCCATCAGCAGGGCTTATGAAGTTGTCTCCGGGTGCAGAGGAATGGCCGCCTGCCTTCCGCACGCCCATCGCCCGGGCTTTTTACGAGCACATTCATTTCGGTTATGGCCTCTTCTTAAAATTTATTTATTTTTTAACCTCTCTTGCTCTCTTTCTGCGAGTGCGTGTCTGCGTGTGTGTGTATATGTATATATCACTCCCCCTCTCTCTAACTCCCTCCCTCACTGCTCTCTCTCTCTCATACTTTGTCTCCTCCCTTTGTCCCCCTCCCCTTTACTGTCCCTTTCTATCTTTCTCTCTCGCTCTCTCCCTCCCCATTTTTCTTTTGCGTTCTCTTCTCCTTTAATCTCTCATTTGCTCCCTCCCACTGTCTCGTATTCGCTCCCTCTCTCCCTTCCTCTATCACTCTCTCTTTCTCCTGTCTTTTGTCTGTCTCACACTCCTGTTTCTTTCTTGTTCACCCTGTAGCTCTCTCTCTCTTTCTCTCTTTCTTTCACTGTGTGTATGTGCTATGTTTTAGTAGATGAAATAACAGAAAGGCAATATGATGGGAGTGAAAATGGTAAAATAAAAAATGAGGAGTTTTAGCATTTCAGCAGTGGAAATAAACGTGAAAAGCTTTCTCTGTTTTTTGTGTATGTGTGTTTTTTAAGGGATAATTGCGCTTTATAGGTGACACGGTAGAATTGTTACAGCTACAGCTACCTATTTATTTATTTTGGGGTGGGGGGGGAGTGTTTTTTTTTTGGAAGAGAGTGATGGCGAAGGACTAGTGGCTCCCGCTCTCTCTTTCTCCCACTCCCTCCATCCCTCCCTCCCACCGCCTCTCTCTCTCCTATGGACGATTAGCCATGCAGATGTTAAGGTTGCTAGGCAACGTGCAAGGTGCGGGGAGCGGCGGCGGCGATAAGCGCGTTATGCAAATGAGGCATTATCGCCGGCCGCGCGGCCCTCGGTGCGAGCCGCCCCTCCGCCCCTCCGCTCCTCCGCTCCTCCGCTCCTCCGCTCCTCCGCTCCTCCGCCCCTCCGCTCCTCCGCTCCTCCCATTAAATTTATGGACTTCTCCACGGGCCTCCAGTGCGTAGCGCGCTGAGCTCGTCTGAGCTAGCGGAGCGCCCTGTGGTCTGGCGGGGGGGGGGGGGGGGGCAGGGGGGTCATCGCTAAACCCGCCACCCCCCCCCCCCCCCCTATTCTGTTTGATGATCTTGTGTGTCACGCGGCTGCGCAGCTCAAACGCGGGATTTCGGCAACAAGTGTGAACTTTCCTCTCCAAAATTACTCGCTGGAATTGGAATAGAGCCAACGCAAAAAAAAAAAAAATGGAGCAAATTGGAGATGAGTGAACATCTGTTTGTTTAGTCTGTTTATGTTTGTCTAAGACTGTCCCAATCGCCAGTATCCATCTGCTGGATTTTTTACACATTTATTTACTGCTATTTTTCTCTTTTCTCGTTTTCTCTCCTTTCGTCTCACTGCTTCATTGTGTTTTTGTCTTAGGACCCTTCCCTCTTAGAAGCTTCAGCCCTTCATTTCTGTAAATTGTATTCGTAAATAAAAATAAAACAGTTGAAATAGGGGGGGAAAAAAGGAAATGGGCGAACATGAAGTGTACAACCTATCCTATAGATGGACACTGATTGATGAGCGGAGCTGTGGTAACTCATAAGCGTGTTTAAAGTCCGTGTCAGCACAAAGAAACCGGACTAACACTGTGCAGGAGCAGGAAACCCATTGTGACGTGCCATCTTCAGGCAGTGGGGAAAAAAGCCCTGACTGTATCCCATCCAGCCGTTTATCACTGCCACATGCGCGTAATGGCTTTTTTTACTGTCAAGGAATAAACCAGTAAATATGTGCATCAATAAACAAGTAATAAAATATTTATGATGCTATTCACTCCGGGTGAGGTAATTATTTTGTTAATCTGGCGTGCGGCGGAGAGGTTTGTTGAGGCCCCGCGCGGCTTGCCGTTTTTTTTGCCGGACCGGTCGGGCCGCGTTTGCGGGAAGTATTGTTCGGCGGCCGTGGCGGTTCTGCGCGCGTTCCTCGCGCTCACAGACCGCTCGAGCGGGACGAGCTCGGTTCCTTCAGCTGAGAGGCGAACGGCGAGGTCCTGCAGCTTCCTGGAGCTGGAGGGTCTGCCGCTCTCGGGCTTGGCCGTTTCCTGTCTCCACGATTCTGGTCATCATCGGACAGGAAGTTTCTTGGCCAGTCACTATTAAAATTTGGCACTTGGGTTTAATAATACATTTTTTTTTATATTTGTCCAAGAGCACCATGTTTGTCAGCCATGGGGTTAACACGTTCCAGGGGAAATTTCAGGCGGGGTAGTTGCAGTTTTGACCAGCCTGTTCACCTGTCGGTTAATGTGCACTTTGCTTGGATCGTTGTAGCCTAGCCTAACACCCTGGGCTGTAATCTGGCCAACCTGTATGATTATGTGCTCTGATGCGGTTCCCCATAACCCCCTATTACCGCTTAGCCTGATTTTTACTGCTGCCGCCATGTCTGCCATTAGAGCGTGGGCTCGCCCTATTGGCCGAGTTCATCTGGAGATGATACAGGTATCTGTTACAGAATGGTAGTTTGCCAGAGGAAAGCGGTCACGCTTTGTGCTATTGTGCCTACAGGTTTTTGTGGTTTACTTTCAACCAGCAACTCATTTAGGCCTTGGAAACATAAAGTGTGTGGAACCTTTAGACAACCAGTGCCTGAAATGAAGTCCTTAAGTGCTGACAGTGCTGACAAAAACAGCAGACACTGCAGCTTTAGGGTTAGGGTTCAGGATAATGCTAACCCTAACCCTAACCTGGGAGTGTGAGGTCTGTGGCGTAACAGTCTGCATCCCTGGCTGTGGTGGCTGCTTTGTTGGGTGGGTGTATTCAGAGCGCCTTCCCTGTGGTGAGCCCATCTATAGCAGTGATCTCCGGTGCAGTGACCTGCCCGGTAACCTGGAAATAAACCGTGACCCCTCCAGGGCCGTCTGGGTCCGGGACCCCACACCCCCCCCCTCCCCCCAGGGTCACGTGCAATTGGCTGCAGTGTCGCTCAGGGCAGCAGCGGGAGGGCCAATTGGGGCCATCCGGCCGTCGGACCTGTCTGTGCCAGACGCCCCGCAGCGTTTGCGTGGATGGGCCAGCGGACTGCAGAGAGAGAGGATGTTGGGGGCGGGGCTGCGGACCCGTGTGCGCTGTCGGCCGATAGACATACGCTTGCGATGTCCTTCACTCCGGACTAAACCGCAGGAATAGGCGTACCGATATGACCAACGTCCAACGTTAGGTTGAATTATAACATCATTTTCCCCCCATAAATATGGAGTACTGTGCAGTAAAGAAAAACTCATGCAGTCAGTGTATGGATGTGCTGGGCAGAGCAAGGTAGCAGTGGAATATAATGGTTTAATGAGCTGGGTTTGTAGCTCTGAGGTTGCAGGTTTGTTCTCGGGTGATGCAGTGCTGTTGTGCCCTTGAGCAAGGTACTTAAAGGGGCAGTTCACCCAGAGTACTGTCTATCCATCCAGATTGTGTTGCTGAGATTTTAAGTGTTCTAGATGCCGCTCCCCTTGTTACAACGGATCCCTATGGACCCATAATTCTGTGGAGCTCAATGTGCTGAAAATTTACATGAGAAAAACTCTACAAAAATTGTCTCTTTCCAATTATAATGCCAACGAGCTTAAATTTGTGCATGGTTTCATCGAGAACTACTTCTACGGGACGTTTGCCAATTGCGTACTTCCAGGCGAAGTCTCATGCAGGTGATCAAGTATGAAACTTGAGTTTTGGTCACGTTCACAGAATGCTTTGTTCTACAACATAAATTTCACCTGTTAATATTTCAACCGTGAACTTCAAAGCTGTTATGTGCTTTAATGAAGCAAGTTGCTAACAAGTTGCTGTATTGAAACTACAACAAATGGTTGCATTTTGCAGAAGCCACATTAGCACCGCTCAGTGTCACACTAGTCCACCTGCACAAGATTTTGAATATACACAGTTGGTGTACTTGGCGTATCATGGTGAACTGCATCTAGAAAACTCATCAAATCTCAGTGAAACTATCTGGATGAATAGTGGGTAAGCGAAAACATTCTTTACATTTTTGGGTGAACTGCCCCTTTAACCTGAATTGCTTCTGTATATATCCAGCTGTATGTGAGTAATGTAAGCTGCGTAAGCTTATTAGAGTGTAATGTGCATTTGTTTTTGTTACTATCAAATGAAACAGAAATAAATTGTTTTGGGAAGGGAGGGTTGGGGGGTGGGAGTTTCCCGCACAGCAGAGGCTGGTGGCTGGCTATGATGAGCAGGGCGACGCCCAGTTCTTCACCACCGCCCACTTCCTGTCTCTCCCTGGCAGGTTCCCGCTCTTCTTCCTGTCCTGATGTTTAAGTTGGGGAGAATCGCTGACCCAGACCTGTCCCACGCTCTGCTCTACAGTCTGCCCAACCTGGCAACCCACAAGGTGCTGCTCGTCCCCCCCACCCACCCATCTGCTCGCCTTCTGCAACACAGACATGCTCTCTCTCTCTCTCTCTCTCTCTCCCCCTCCCTCTCCCTTCTCTCTCTCCCTCCCTCTCTCCTCTCTGTCCTCTGTCCTCTCTCTAATGGGGCTTAACTAAGTTTCCTGGACAGTGAGGGTGGATTGCTGCTGAAGTGGAATGGGTTTTCACACTGGTGCCAGTAGGCATTAGATTAAGCCTCAGCCCTTTCAGAGCCACTAATAGGGGAAGTGACAGGGATTTCCCCCATATTTTCAAAATAAAGACCGCATATATAGTATATCAAAATATAAGCATAGTTATTCCTCCGCTCATCTAATTTAAATTCTAATATAATTACTGACATTACATTATATTAACAGTTTTATGTAGCTCTTCAGCAAATGTTATTCCTGGCAAATTCAGGGGTTTGATACAGAAACGAGAGAGCTGGGTTGAAAAATGGACGTGGTCGTTAATCCGTTTGAAGGAGCGTACTGTACTCTCATCTTTTGCTGTGCGTGCATGTGTGTGTGTTCGTGAGTGTATGTGTTTGTGTGTGTATGCATCAGTGGTTGCGGCAGCCCATGGAACTCTGGGTCTGTGGAACGCAGAGCATTTCAAAATCAGCATTTTACACTAATTACTATGCGTTATGATAAAAATAGCTTTTTGCCACGATATGCCAAGTCACAATAAGAGCACAATTCATATCTGTCGTTCATAGCCATCATGACAGAAGCGAGATGACATAAGCTACAAATAATTTTTTGGTGTTTTGATCAAAACTAACAGGCTTAGGCTCAAAACACATTTATAATAGAAAATGTGATTTGTATTAATTTATTGCATGTTGTGCAAGCTACAGTGGTATGGGCATAAATCATTTTTGAGCCAGCTTATGAGGAAGTGGGCAGGCCGACTAGGTAGGTTTTTTCGAAATGCATTTTAGGTAATTATCTAATTATTGACTTCATTTAAATTAAACGCTTTCTCTTTGGATCGCGCAATGCTCCCATTAGCTGTGCAAATATTCAACAAACGACACAAATGTCAGATAAATATCTGCGTTTATAGAATGCAGTGCGTATTTTTTTCCTGCGTTTGGCTCTTCTTACCTGCATAAAAAACTCCTGAAGTATCCTGTGTTAATGTGACCTCTGTATGCGTGTGTGTGCGTGCGCGCGTGCACACGCGTGTGTGTTTCTGCGTGTGTGTGCGCGCGTGTCTTTCGCTCAGTAAGGCTGTTCTTCTCTCTCAGTTCTGTGTTCCCCAGGTCCTGCAGGTGCTCCAGGTGTTGGGCAGCAGTCCTAAAATGAGGGCCGTGGGGCTTCGCCTCATGTCCTCGCTCTGGGTCAAACAGGTGGGCCTGTCTGGAGATCAACGTAGCGTTCTCTGTACAATTACAGTTTTTTTTTTTTTTTTGCACGTTGGATCCTGAACTTTATGAGCTGAAAACATTCTATGATGCACCCCTTCTTAAAATATAGTCGGTTATGTTTAAATATGGAATTAACATGTTTTTTTTAACGTATCGTAACAACTACACATACACTATAACTAATAAAGGGCATGTATCTTGAGCAGTTACTGTTACTCAACAAGGTGGAAGAAGCAACACTAAAGTGGCTATATACGGGAGGTACCAGTGCAGCTGGAGCTTGGTTAATCCTCGTTGGCGCTCAGAGAAGGGAAGAGCGCTTTCGTTTATCGTTATTTGGCTGAAATGGCGGCCGCTCAAGGCTTTGCTTTGGCCTTGGTGTCGAAGGTCGGGCTCGCACCATAGAGTGGCGAAGAACTCCGTCTTATGTTGGTGTGGTAGAGTAAATGATGAATGTCTGAGGAGCTGAGAGAGGACCCGTCACACACACACACATGCATACAAGCAAGCACACACGCACGCGCACTCACACACAAAGCTGTGTAAGGCGCCATTGGCAATATGTGTTCCTCATTTATATTTTCATTTTTCATAAATTATAGACTCTCAGATGAACCTTGTCTGGACATCCTTGATGATTCTGTGATCATAGCAATTGTTAAATATTTATGAAATAGTACTAATAATGAAATAATGGCATATTGTACTGAGCATAATAAGACCATTCAAACAGACTCCCATTGGCTAAATGTCATAGTAACCAATCCATTTGTCCATGTGTTTAGGGTGTGACCACGTATTTGACTGTGTACATTCACAAGCCCATATGTGAAATGATTCCCATTGGATTGAATACTGTAGTGACTGTGTGTTTGACCACGTTTGGACCTTGTATGTTCATCAGGACTGTTTAAGAGGGCGGTTACATTGGGCTTAATGCAGTAGTGACTAGGTTTCGACCGTGTTTGACCGCATTTTGACCGCCCATGTTCTGCAGGACCGCGTGTACCCAGAGCTCCAGAAGCTGATGGCACAGGTTGAGAAGGGATCCCTGGTGGGGAAGGAGGAACAGTGGGAGCAGATCCTGGCCCGAGCTGCCTGCATCTGGGACATCTGCAAGGAGAGGTCTGCCCTCTAGCCAGTCACAGCCCTCAAATCAGAGTCACCCTATCAGAGCCCTCCCCAGACAGCCTGAGCCCTCCAATCAGAGTCCTCCAATCAAACTTCTTTTGTCACTGCTATTTTCCATCATTTTTGAGGCCATATAAGTTTTAATAATCAAAAGTGGAATTGTTAGAATTTAGCCAAGCTTTCCCAAAACCTGTCCTTGATTGTCTATCTGCTGTTACTTGACTGCGTGCTTCTTAGTGTGATTATCTGAAAATGGTGTTTCTCCATTTCTGGGAATAGTTAAGGAACTGAGATAGGGCCCGTTTTAGCACGGTTCCAGATCGTTGTGAGGTGCAGGGGGTGGGTGGGTGGATAGCATCATTCAGGGTCCTCTCCTCTCGCAGGCCGTACCAACATGGAGCCGACATGCTGGCGGCCATCACAGACACTCTGTCCCAGTGTACCAAGCAGGATCAGGCCACGCCCTCTGCCCTGGCTCTCCGGGGTCTTCAGGAGCTGTGTCGGGCCGAGGTGAGACCCCAACAACCCCGCAAAAACACCCCCCACCCCCCCATCCCTCCTGGATCTCGCTCAGTTGGGCCTGAGGAAACATCAGCAGATCCCGGAGCCGTCCACCATCTCAATACTCCACGCTGTCAGGGCAACCCCTAACATGGAAGAACAGATGCTGTGATATACAGAACAGAAGTATAAATAGGATAATGAGTACAAATGAGTGCAAATGAAAGGAAAATGCGGGTTATATAATAGCCTTTGCCTGAGCTCATTTAGAGCACTGTTTCCAGTTGCGGTAAGCACGCAATTAGAAAGGGGTTAGACGCTCTTGGACAAAGTACAAAGGAGGGCCAGCTCATTAGATTCTGGATTCTGCTATCACACTTTAAAGGTTACGAAGGAAAATGTAAGAAACGTAATCCGTTAATACTCCGCCCAGAAAGGCTGAGGGTGGATTTGATTGAGGTTTTATTTATTTTTTTAAGGGATTAATGAAGTAGATTAATGAACATTGAATTCTGCCAACAGAACAAGAGGCTCTTGGGAGAGATTGGTTTAAGATAAGTTCAGCCAATATCAGGAAGTTTGTTTAGTGTTTTTTTTAGACAGAGGGCTGCTAATTGGTGAAACAGCTTGCTGGGTCATGTAAGAGAGTTAAAGACTCTTAGGGTGTTAAGACCTGGCTTGGCACAGTAGATCCTCCGTTGAATTCTTGGGTTTATATATTCTTTAGTTTGCCCTCACTTATCAGTAGTTCCATTGGAACTTCCAGAATTCAGCCCAATAACGTTTGCTCTTGCGGCTGGTAGACTTGGTGTCATGGTTTCTGTCCAGGGGGACTGTGATTAAGATGATCCGTCCTAATGTGGTGGGGTCATTAAGGAGCTTGTTGAGGTGGATTGTCTTCATGAAGGTGTTCCTTCCTGGTGGATGGGTGGTTGTTTGGGTGGCAGCCTCTGATTGGTCGTTCTCCTTGGTTACAGGTGGTGGACATCCGCTCCACTTGGGGCGCTCTCTCCCCCAGGCTGAGCTGTGACTCCAGGCCCCTGGTCATCGCTGCCGTGTGCGAGCTCCTGGCCCTGGTGCCCCAGCTCACGGTGAAGACTGAAGAGTATGAGGTAATATCCGGAGTGGGTGGGGGTCACTAAGAGAGTAAAAATTGATTTAGAAGCCTCAGAATGGCTCTCTCTGGAAGCAAGAGAAATGGGTTTCGGGTTGGAGACAAAACGAGGATAATTTGCCCCAAAAAGGGTGGGGGGGGGGGGGGTTAAAGGTCGTTCTGAATTAATCCAACTGGCAGATCATCCTAAATCCAAGACGCTCCAAGTGGACGAGCGGCTGTCAGAATGACCTTAATACGGTCAAGACTAGAACTTCCAAGTCGTGGCTAATGAGGTCATCGTCACAACTGGTTGGTTATGGGTCAGCGACTGGCCAGTGACCTTTGCCCCCTCATTCTGGCAAATGATCAGGTTTTCAGTTGATATTTGGGTCTCATTTCTATAGTTCCTTTCACCTCATTCAGGCCTCTTAGCACTCCATTATGATGGGGTTATTGCTCATTTTTACACTTGTAACCAACATTAAATAGTTGATTTTGAGACTATGATTCTGCATAGTCTGTGCGTGCTTTAATTACTATTCTGTTAAATTATTTATTTATTTATTGGCAATTTTGAGTTATAAATGGAGATTTATGACAACTTATGAAGTATAAAATATTGGTATTCCATAAAATCAACACCAGTTATTGAATTAATTGGATTGCTGCTTTTTTGCATTTCACTTCAGCTACCGCAAATGTCTGGCCGTCGCCATGGTGATCGCCATGGCAGCCATTTTGTGCCAGAACCCTCGGCTGAGGCTGGCAGAGGGAAGGGTTTATTTATCCAGCTAATCAGGGAGTTTACATGCCTGGATTGGGAATTTGGCTGGTATACCCAAGCCTGCCAGACTCATGAAACTAAAATACTATGGAGACCTATTTCTTACAAGGAGTGTAGGTAGCAGATTCTGTTGCATCTCAGGTGTGTAGTTACCTGTTTAAGTGGGGAACAGCACTGACCCAGGATGCCTCTTATTTTATTTATGTATTTTTAAATTTATTTTCACACATTGCATCATGGTTGTTTGGGTTTTTTCTCCGCAGAAATTCAAAGAGCAGGTCGTCAGCACTCTGTGGAGTTACGCTCTCAGTAAGGTCAGTGTTTTTCTACATCCTTCCATTTCGGCATTGCTGAGTGATGCTAATGCTAACGATCACGTGATCACTCTTATTAATTCTTCACATTGTTAATGAGAAAATGGCTGCATGGTGCACACTTTAGCTGAGCCCTAAATGAAACTGCTCTGTAGATTTCACGCTCGTTAGGGGGGGCTTTGGGGCTCTCGTGGGTGTGATTTTTCAGCTTCTTGTTTTTTAGGACTCTGAAGTGGCGCGCTGTGGATTCAAGGCGCTTTCTGAGTTCCCGGAGTCTGTCCACACCATCCTACACCTCCCAGAGCAGGTCAGCGCTCCTTTTTACGCTCGCAAAACCTATGCAGCAGCACAACATCACCTTAATGCTCTCACAACGCATCTGCAACGTCACCATTACTCTCTCACAACGCATATGCAACGCCATAGTAATGTACCCTTTTTACGCTGTCACAACATAACTACAACGCCACAGCAACGTTACCTTTACTCTGTAACACCGTATACGCAACGCCACAGCAACGATGCCTTTGCACTCTTACATGACTACAAAACTGCAGCAGTGTTGACTCCTGGTTACTTTTGAAGGGTCATTCACCATTAAATGTAGAGATGACCTTTCCACCTGTCCACATTAAATAACGTTGCCTAATCACAATAAATAGTCACAAAAAATGCTAATTAAAAATTTTTTTCTCAGTCACTATGAATGTTAACAGGTTGAATATGTACTCATATTTCAGTCAATATTTTAACGGGCCTTCTGAACTTGTAAAAGAGCAGTTTGCGGATGGTGATTTTAATTCTCATCAGCACTGTAATCTCATTTTAAGCCTGATTTTTACATTTGTGGGGCCGGCATTTTGATACGATCCCTTAGGGGCCATTCACAGGCACCATTTATAAGGCCACCAGGGCTTAATAATCGTAAGTATAGGATGTGGATGCATGCATTACCTGCCAAACTCTCCTTTGTTGCTGTAGTTACAATTGGCAGATTTGAGGTTTGTTTATGGGCATTGTGAGTAATGTCCTTGAGGAGGGTGGTGACGAAGGTCAATTAGCGCATTAGGTTCCAGAGCAGCCCCTTAGCCGCCTGGTCCCGGATGTGAGTGGCAGCCCCTTGGCCCGTCAGGAGACAAAGTGACTGGCGTCGTCCTGTAATTAAAAGCGCAGCTTGACTCCTTCATATGCTCTGCCTGGCTTTCAGCCTCATTCACACACAATAGGAGGTCACACTGGAGAACATGTGGTTTAGCTTGCCACAGCGATGGATTTGTGTTTCAAATCCATATGCATGCATATATAAGTGTATGTGTGTGCGTGTGCGTGTGTGTGTGTGCATGCATGTGTGTTTGTTTGTGTGTGTATGTGTCTGTATGACTGTGCGTGTGTGTATGTGTTGTATGTGTGTTGGTTTTGTGTTTGTGTTGGTTTTGTGTGTGTGTGTGTGCATGCGTGCGCACATTTGTGTTTTTTTTCCTTCTCCCTAATTCCCCAGGGTGCATTTAGTTCTGGCTCTGTCAGCATGGCGACACACAGGAGATAAGTGTGCTCCGCATGCAGGCTGGAGACGGTCTGGAAATGACACTGAGTGCCATGGAGAGCCGTGTCAGGCTGAAATTGCTCTGTGCCTTCAGTGTAACCGGAGAGGAAAGGCTGCCGAATAGATTCTTCCGTGAGACAAGGTGGAATGCCGAAGAGGCACTTCATTCTGCGCGCGGAGATAGCGGCAGATAGCTCGCAGCGTACATACGAACGGCAGCAGGAATCCTGCGGCTTGTGGTCGGCTAACACGGCTAACGTAGCACTGCTAATCGTCCTGAGCAAATCGTTTTTTCTCTCATTAACGCATCGCTTGCATGGCCGTTAATACAGCTTCTGTTCATTAATACGCAGCCACGATAGCTTTCGTACGGCCATGTAAACTGTGAGTTGATGCAGGTTGTGTTAATACAGCTGTGTATATTGTAAGTTAACGCAGGTTGTGTTAGTATCGCTGTGTATATTGTGAGTTAACGCAGGTTGTGTTAGTACTGTGATGTAAATTCACAGTTCATGCAGTTTGCATTAATGCAGTAGAAGTTATTTGAAATTTAAAACAATATTGAACAGGATGAAACTCCTTGAGATCTCACTTTTGAGTGGACCCTATGATTCCTTGTAAGTGTGCCAGGTTGTGTTAATGTCATTGTATATATTGAGAGCTGGTTTGGGTGTTTTTCATGGCTAACTCTTCTTAGAAGCATGACTTTGACTGTACATATTGATTTTTGGGCACAACCTGTCGCCAGAGCGCCTCACATTCTTCCAGTGTAGATGGAGAGCCTCTCCGTACTCCCTTGAAATCTGTGTTGGAAACGTGCACGTATGAGCAAATTTTGTGACATCACAAATATGTTGGACCTATCATGGTCCACAATGCAAAGATATGCAAATTACAGGAGAGCAATGTGGCACTGAAACCTTAGCACACAGAATCCTGACTAGTTAGATCGGAGGTGTCAAACTCCAGTCCTGGAGGGCCGCAGTGTCTGCTGATTTTTGGGGTTGTTCTCGGCACAAGTGTTTCATTTAAGTCATTGATTGGCTAAGGAATCCACACATCTTGTTCTCAGGGCCTTAATTGACAGCTGATTGAAAGGAAAACACAAAGACCCGCAGACACTACGGCCCCCTTGGGATACAGTTTGACACCCCGATGGTAAAAAAAAATGTTGTTGAAACATATAAGTTTGTACAACGCCGTGTCTGAGACTCCATCAAACCAGTGACGGCCATTATCTCCAAATGGAGAACTCTTGGAACAGTGCTGAATCTTCCTAGGAGTGGCAGAACATTAACTCCTTGCTAGTATAGAACATTAACTCACATTAAGCTGATGTTAGAAAGCCATGTGGGTGTCTGGCCAGCTCACAGCTCTCCATCCATCCTTTATTTAACTAGCAGTATTACTAACATAAGTTTGGGCTTTCCTTTCCCTCACAAACTGCCTGAGTGGACGACCCTGTTCCTTCATCATGCTCTGTTTATTGCTGCTGATTCTGAACCTGTTTTTTGAATGCATCAAAGATGGTGTACTGCCTGAAATTAACACCACCTATCAGCAGGTGTTTAATCATATTCGACGTTTTACAAACTTTACCAGTTATTATTGCTTGAAATTTCGAGCCGTGGGCATGTTGTCCTCATCCGCCTTTATTGAAGTGTAGCCATATTTATGATCGTTTCAGTTTGCTTGCCTCGACTCTGAGCCGAGGTCGCCTACGTCACCACGAACTTACACGTGGCGACATAGCTCAGGAGGTAATAGCGGTTGTCTGGCAGTCGGAGGGTTGCCGGTTCAGTCCCCCACCCCGTGTCAAAGTGTCCCTGAGCAAGACACCTAACCCCTCATTGCTCCCAACGAGCTGATTGGTAGCCTTTCACCGTTGGTGTGTGAATGAGAGGCATCAATTGTAAAGCGCTTTGGATAAAAGCGCAATATAAATGCAGTCCATTTCCCATTTACACGTACCCATAACAGACGCAAACACTGTCAGGATTTCTTATTTCATTAACGTCATTCTAAATTGGCACCAAATTCATAGGAGGAATCGATAAGGGGAACATCTTTCCACCCGTTCGGTTCTTGCAGTTTTGGAACCGGTTCCTCCTGTTCCGGTTCCGACGGTTCCCAACCCTGCTTCTGTGTTGCGTCTGCAACAGGCTCGGCCACCGCCGAAAGCCCCCGAGGAAGAGGAGGAGCAGGCAACAGAGCCAGCGGAGAAGGAGGAAGATCTGTCCATTCCAGGCTCCTCCTACATCAAGCTCCTGGTCCTCACGCCCTCTGCTGTCCTGCCAGGTACTGCCGGCATGTGTGTCTTCACAAGCCGTTAGCCGTTAGCGACAACACCGCCTTTAGCGACCACGCCGCCATAGAGCCCCTCCCACTTATCACTGCATTCGTGTGTGTTTGTTCAGCTATGTAGCCGAGGCACTTATCCAGAACAGCTGTAGTTTTAAGTCTATCACTGATTTACTCCGCTGTATTAATTGTTTTGTGGAGCTGAGGCATTCCTTGTATGAGGCTGTGGAATTTGAGAGAAATGTGAGTGTTTCTAAATCGCCACCTACCTTATTTTGGTCACAGTACATAACATAACATAGTGACGAGAACAGGCCATTCAGCCCAACAATGCTCACCATTTCCCTGACTAAATTAGTGCTCTGGTTGCCTACAGACTACTTAGTATCTAACACCGTATCATATGGTGAATTTAAATCAGAGACATGTCATGTTTTCTCAAGGAAGAAAGGTAATGTCAAAACTTAAATCTTAGCTGAAATCAGAAAAGTGTCAAAAACAGAAGTAAACATAGATAATCAAAGGAAATTGAGGGGTAGGGCAGTAGTCTCCTGTAGTAATTTTGGTAGATGAGGTTTGGTTAGGGTTCATTGTACATTACCTCAGATCTCTGTATCGTAGGTAATCTTACTCAATCTCAAACGCACACACGTGCACACACACACACACACACACACACACACACACGTACACTGACACGCTCACTCTTCAGTTGAGTGTTAGTAATTTGCGAACTCTTGCAGAATACAGTTATATTTCTGTGTGGTCAAAATGTGTCCTTTCAGACAGTCACTCATGAGCGAAGCCATCCCAGAAACCTGGGGATGGGGGGCGGGGTGGTTTTTCGGGAGCCCCTCGTGACAATCTTAAAGGTGTCTGCTTCGTGATTTTTTGTCTGCTGAAACCATACACTGCTGGGCAGTTGACGTTCATAAATCAAAAAGAGTCTCCACGCTTGGAGACAGTTGCTATGCTCTTCTGCCTGAACGTTCTCATTGGTCAGGCTCTGCTCTGGAAGGGAAAATGAAAGGCAAAATATTTCCTTTGTGTAGTTTTAATGTAGCCTATAATGTTACTAAAAACGCGGAAAAACGTTAGTGAAACTGACATTCAGAGTCCTTTTGGTAGAGATCTATGTCCCTTCAAGCTCTGGGCATCTCTTCTCCTCTGCCAAAGAGAAAATGGCTTTTCTGTGTGATCCTGAACAGTTACGAGGGCCATAAAGCTGTCAATCTGCGAGCCACTTTACTCCTACCATGCCCCCCCCCTCCTTCATTGCTGACTAACCCCACCCCCCCACATCCCCTGCAGAAAATTCCAGAAATGTTCTACATTGATCCCCATTGATCCCCACTGTTGCAGTGCTGTAATTGGTTACATATTTTATTTGCCGCTTCCCACATCTCGCTTTTTTCAGATCTGAAAGGCTTTTAGATTGTAATTAGCTGTTTTTCCAAATACTCTTGTTGACAGGTCAGTTGATGATTTTGGGGGTTGTGTTTCAGTGCCTGTGTTCTGGGTCGGGTGTAAGTGCAGTGAACTCGCCCCAGACGTGTCCCGTGGGCTGAATGTTAAGAAGATTGGGGTGAGCGGGCACTTTGGGTAGTGGATGGGGCTTTGAGTGTCATGGGTGAACCGTGACCGATCCTCCCCACCCCCCCGCCCCAAGCCAGGCTTTTCAGTGCAGTAGTAATGCCGCACAAAGTGCCCGCTCACCCCTATCTTCCACCGAAATCCACACCACCCCCCCCACCCAAAATCGCTGCCCCTGCCACACCTCGTCCGTCGCACCCCAATTTTGTGGACATCTGCTGCTGTTCTTGTGTTTGTCTGTTTGTGTTTGCACGTGTGTATGTGTGTGTGTGTGTGTGTGTGTGAGCGTGTGTAAGAGTGCGCGCGTGTGTGCATGTGTGTAAGAGTGTGTGTGTATGTGTGCGTGTGTGTAAGAGTGTGTGTGTAAGAGTGCGTGTGTGTGTGTGTGTGTGTAAGAGTGTGTGTGTGCGTGTGTGTAAGAGTGTGTGTGTAAGTGCTTGTGTATGTGTGCGTGTGTGTAAGAGTGTGTGTGTGTGTATGTGTGTAAGAGTGTGTGTGTATGTGTGCGTGTGTGTAAGAGTGCTTGCGTGTGCTAGCCTGCTTTCCTGAGAATGGGTGACTCACTGGCAGATGCAGATCACAGCTGTATCTGCACAGGGACCGGCTGCACAGTTCAGCTCTGTATTTTAATGTGTCTCAGAGTCCACCCGCTTCCCTTCGCTTAGTGTCAATAATGGTTTAACATGGGGAGTCGGTGCTTTGTGCAGAGTTGCCTCTCCACAGCATTATTAGCAGCCTCATTTGCCGCCCTTGTTGGTCATCACTGGTTGTCAGTGACCCCCGTCCCCCCTTTTGAATGTAACTACAACATTTCTCCAGAGCGGTTAGCTTCATTAGCATCAGGCGGCGTGTGTCGGTCGTCACGGTAGCCAGTTTGTTTGCTTATGTAGGGGTGAATAACCGAAGCAGTGGGTGTGACTGGTCTCTGGAACCCCCCCCCCCCCCCCCCGGCTTACGCAGGTTTGGAGGGGTTCCTGACGTCGCTGGTGAGGCAGGAGATGGTGGACATGCCCCGCGGGGTGTACCACTCCGCCCTCAGAGGGGGGAACCTGCGCTCGGACCAGGGCAAGACGGTGGCCGGCATCCCGGGGTTCATGCTGAAGGCCTACGAGAAGAACAGACAGCCTGGCCTCAAACCTGGCCTGGCGGGTGAGTCCAAAGCTCCCAGGGAGGGGGGGGGGAGAAATGTGGTGGGGGGTGTTTGAGAGAGGAAAAGACTGATCTCCCTGGACGCGTCCTGTGCGTTTCAGCCGGCTTGTTGCTGTGTTACGACCTGCCTGTCCAGACGGACAGAGAGGGGCACCCCATCGCGCGTTTCCTGGTCAGCCGCGGACGCAGCTACCAACAAATGCTAGCGGCCCTGATACACGAGGTAACTGTACCCCAAAACCTGCCCTCTACGACCCCCTACCGATCAGCTACCAGCCCTGATACAGGAGGTACCTGTACCCCAAAACCTGCTCTCTACACCCCCGACCAATCAGCTACCAGCCCTGATACAGGAGGTACCTGTACCCCAAAACCTGCTCTCTACACCCTCGACCAATCAGCAACCAGCCCTGATACAGGAGGTACCTGTACCCCAAAACCTGCTCTCTACACCCCCGACCAATCAGCTACCAGCCCTGATACAGGAGGTACCTGTACCCCAAAACCTGCTCTCTACACCCCCGACCAATCAGCTACCAGCTCTGATACAGGAGGTACCTGTACCCCAAAACCTGCCCTCTAATCACCACTCTCCACCAGCTAGGGTCTACACTGGGAGGGGGTCAGTTACTAATGGAGAAATTTTGGGTTAATTTCCTCTGACTTCTACCCGCTGTTTGTGTAAATAATATTTTATTTACACACTACACCTAATGCTACACCCCATGCATGATTTTGGGGAAAATAATTATTTACGGTTCTTTTCCAAAATTTACCTCCAACATCGTTCTGTTGTGTTTTTTTGCATTACATCAACCTCATTTGTTTTTGTTCTTCGCACGCTCGACCTGCAGGGTGGGAGCAAAATGCTTGCGAATGCTTCCCCTGAGGTACCCACAATGCATTGCCTGACAGTGACATGTCACAGGCACTCCAGAGAAAGGAGAGAGAGAGAGAGAGGCATGAGGGCAGTTTGTAGTTTTATCTGGTCCATGAAGTCATTTCATTGGCTTACTTAATCCTCTTCGTTCCCTGTGGAACATAAGGCTGCGACTATCTGCTTCCGATGTAGCATTTGTCGTAGTTTCTTTAGCAAGATGGCGTTTTACGGGGTGGAGTTGTTAGCCCCACGCCCAACCCCCAACCTGGAGGGCCAGGGTGCTGTTTTTCATCTGGCCTCCACCCTGAGACCTTCCCGGCTTGGTTGGACCTGCTGGGGGTATGACCCCCTCCGGCATAGCCTTCAGAGTCACGGAGGCACACAAGCCTCCCCACCACGGCAAGGTAGCAGCGCATTTCATTGAGCAATTGGGGAAAATAAATGGAGTTCTGTGCCAGTTTGAAGTGAACCCTACAAAGCCAGTAACACTTTGTTCCCATATTACCACATCTTGCTTTATATATGTGCAACGGACATTATTTTGCAGACAGTGAATGATAAGTGTGGTATGCGTTCTGGTGCTGATTTCTCCTAAACGGCGGTGGGATTTTTAGGTTTTTTTTTCGGCTGTGTTGACGGAGAGAGGTGAGATGGCGGGTTGCTGGGTTTTTTTGCGCGGGACATACGGTGAGGACAGGAGGGAACGGGCACAGTCCTCCACAGCCAGCAGCGTTTGGGAATGTTCCAGAAGCCCAGGCCTTTGTCTGTGTGCATCAGCCAGCTGTGGGCCCCAAGGAGCCATCCAATCAGCCGCCTGGGTTAATGTCACGTGACCCTGCTTCTCTGGAGGTCTGGGCATGTAGTGTGTTGTGTGTGTGTGTGTGTGTGTGTTGGCGGGGGGGTGTGGGTAGTGATAGCTGGAATCAAGGACACCCTCCTCACGTGTGGCACTGCTCAATGCCGAACACCGGAGCCTTGATCCGCAGTGTCCTTGGCTTTGGGTCCGGGAGGTGGGCATCGCCACCTGGTGGCTGTTAATAGCCATTCAGCCTGATTTATTGCCCAGCACTAATCTGAGCAGATGAAGGTCGCCCTTCAGCAAAACCCCCCCGAGGCGTCGCTGTGGAAACGAACGGCGCGAACGGAGGAAATACGGTTATGGTCAGCTCAGCCTCTCTTTCACTGGGCGCACCGTCCGGTGAGACCGTCCGATTGGACAGGCCAGGGTTGCGGTCGTGCTGGGCTAAGGCAGAAGCCTGCACCCACGTCGGCCCTTTTCGGATAAGACTGGACACACCTTGGAATAGGCAGTGCATTCCATTCCCAAATGAAACGCTGCAAATTGAGTGAGGATTGAGTTCTCAGTTCGTCTAACTGCTTAAATACAATAAATATAAGCGGTCACGTTATTGGACCTTGACATGATTCTCCTGTTCTCCCTCCTTCCCCCCCTTTACTCTCCTCTTTCTTTCCTCTCTCCTTCCCTCTTTTTCTCTCATTTCTCGCTCTCCTTCTCTCTTCCCCCTTCTTTCTATCTCTCCTAACCTCTTTCTGCGTGTTTCTCTTGCTCTGTGTTCTCTACCTCCCTCTTTTCTCCCTCTCTCTTTCCTCCTCTCTCTCCCTTGTCTTCTCCCTCTCTCTGTCCTCTCGTCCACACTCCTCCCTCTCTCTCTCTCCCTCTCGTCCTTCCTTTCCTCTCTTCCCTCCTCTCTCCCTCACTCCCCCTTGCCTTCTTCCTCTCTCTTTTCTCTCATCCCTCTCTCCACCCTCTCTCTCTCTCTCTCTCTCTCCCTCTCTCCCTCTCTCTCTCTCTCTCTCTCTCTCTCTTCCTCTCTCTCTCTCTCTCTCCCTCTCCCTCTCTCTCCCTCTCGCTCTCTCTCGCTCTCTCTCTTCCTCTCTCTCTCTCTCTCTCTCTCTCTCTCTCTCTCTCTCTCTCTCTCTCTCTCTCTCTCTCCCTCTCTCTCTCCCTCCCCAGGTGAACATCCAGCCCTCAGAATGGCATCGCTCTATCCTCTTGCCGCAGGCGTGGCGGGGGTTCATGAGCCGCGCCTACTTCGCCGTCCTGCAGGTGAGCGGGCGGGGTCGCGACGCGTCTGCTTCCCGGGGTCTTCATCGTCCGCCTCAAAACCCCCCCCCCCCCCCACAGTGCCCTGCATCGCTGAGTCAGTCCCTCAGTTCCGAGAATTCCCAGGAAAAATTCCCCACGTGTGTTCTCTTAGGGATCTTCCCCCCCAATCAATTCCCTGAATTTACTGAGTTCAAATGAGACTGGCACGAAAACGAGGCGGGTTTTGCCTTAAGTAAGCGTAGCTGTGGTGGCTCCGTTCCAAAAGCGACAGCCAAAGTACAGGAAACGCCAACCGCAGCGTGCCTCTCTGGGGAATTCTCTGCGGGCTGTTCTGGATGAAACCGCACGCCGGGATGTTAAATTGCAGCACCTGCGTGGGCGCGCCTGTTTCCTGTTTGCTTCGCGACCCTCGTTTTGATTCGTCACCAGGATCGCGCGAAACAATATTGGGGCGCGTCCGATGTCGGTCGGGGGCGTCGGTCGATTCCAGCTTTCGACAGGACGGGAAATCGCCGAGCGACGGGATCGAAGTGCCATCGCGCGGCGGGATTGCGTTGGGGTGGGGGGGGGGGGGGGGGATGTTTGCGGCGACAGCGTGGCTAAATTTACGCCGTGCTCCCGTTTGTTTTGTGTCCTGGCCAAAAAGCTGCGGTCGAGACCTTCCCCGCGCGGGAGGTTTTCTTAGGAAACCCCCCCCCCCCCCCGCAGCTCCAGCGGGACTTCCTCAGAAGGGGATCACTGATCCCTGGATAATCAGAGTGCGCCGTTTCCCCCGCCGCCGGCCCGGGGAAGCCGACGGGCTTCTGTGAGGGAAAGAGCGTGCGAGGGGTCGAAGGTCAGGCGATGCGCGGCCGGGGCTCTGACCCTTCTTCGTGTGCCGCTGGTCGGCAGGGGCGACGGGCGGAGCTGGAGATGGTGCAGAAACAAGGGAAGGAGGATCCAGAGGAGCTGCAGTACAGACAGTACTGCGCCTGGCTGTGGTGAGTGTATCACAGACACACACACGCACACGCACACACACACAGTACTGCGCCTGGCTGTGGTGAGTGTATCACAGACACACACACACACTCACACACACACACACACAGTACTGCGCCTGGCTGTGGTGAGTGTATCACAGACACACACACACACAGACACACACACACACTCACACACACACACACACAGTACTGCGCCTGGCTGTGGTGAGTGTATCACAGACACACACACGCACACGCACACACACACAGTACTGCGCCTGGCTGTGGTGAGTGTATCACAGACACACACACACACTCACACACACACACACACAGTACTGCGCCTGGCTGTGGTGAGTGTATCACAGACACAGACACACACACACACTCACACACACACACACACAGTACTGCGCCTGGCTGTGGTGAGTGTATCACAGACACACACACACACAGACACACACACACACTCACACACACACACACACAGTACTGCGCCTGGCTGTGGTGAGTGTATCACAGACACATACACACACACACACACACACACACGCACAGCACTGCATCTGGCTATGGTGAGGTTATACCACACACACACACACAGTACTGCGCCTGGCTGTGGTGAGTATATTACACACACACACAGCACTGCATCTGGCTATGGTGAGGATATACCACACACACACAGTGCACAGTTCACACTCACACAAACTCTGGCTTTGTCCAACATTTCTGCTCATGATTATTCCCACTAAGAGCGCATTTTAACCATTTTTGAACATTAAGACTGATTAACTCCTCCCTCCACTTTTAAAAGTACCTTCTCACCTAACAAAGGGAAATAAATGCTTCCTCCAATTTTCCCCAAAGACCAGTCTCCCTGGCATTATAAAAAATAATAAGCAGTAATGGCGCAGCTGACCTTTCATGAGATGGCGGCTTCACCAAGCAGCTCCTTAACGCTGTTCACCGCTGAGCGCTAAGTACCGCCCTGCTGTTTCTCATAATCAGGTGTGACTGAACGCACCTGCGCTTTTAGAGCCAACACCACTCTGGCTCTGTCCTTAAAAGCCCATATAACGCAGAAATCGTTTTAAAAAAATACATTTTTTTGAAGTAAATTTAACGCCTGTTGGGGTAAATGTGCAAGTCAGGACAAACTGGAGAGACAGGCATAGGGGGAGTGATAAAGAGAGAGGAAGAGAGAGGGAGGAGGAGAGATAGAAACAGAGACAGAGAGCAGGAGAGGGAAAGGAGACAGAAACAGAGGGATAAGGTACAGGGAGCTGCAAACTGAGCAGGAGAAGGAGAGACTGAAACGGAGGGAGACGGAGAGAAACCGAGTGAGACCGCAAAGGAGAAATTGACGGAAACAGAGAGAGAGAGAGAGAGAGAGGGAGGAGAGATCTGCGCTCTTTGCGGCCTCCATCCTTCACTCCTGGGCCTGGCAGGTTGAGCCCCCACCCACCCCCACCCCACCACGTGGGATCCCCAGGGCCCCTCCCCTATCCATGCCCCCCCCCCCACCCCCTTATTAAGCTTTTGAGCATATGATGCCTCTGAACCAGCCCCTGATAGTGAAATAGTAGATTGTGGAGATGCAGGGCAGGCTTTGCTTTAGTGGGACACTGGGGGGGGGGGGGGCGGGGTATCTTGGGGTGTCCTTCTCGTCAGGTGGTTTGGGGTGGGCGGGGGGGGGGTTGTTAATCAATCATAGTGTAGGGGAGATGAAACAGCCCTGTTTCACACTACAGGGCACTAAATCACCCCCCCCCACTCTGTGTAGGGCCCGGGACATGCTGACCGACGTCGTCAAGTCTGCCGCCAAGTGAGTCCCGCCTCCTCAAAACCCCGCCCCCCCATCTCTTCACCCTTTCACTCTCCTTCAACTTCATCTCCATCCTTCCTCTCCTCCTCTATCCTTTGCTTCCTACTCCCCCTTCTCATCTTGCCTCCATCCCTCTCTCTTCTCCTTTTTCTCTGCCTGCTTTTTGTCCTTGTCTGTCGTTTTCTTCAACCCCCACCCCTTCGTCCTCTGACCACACCCCTTTCTTTTAATGCCGCCTCCTTATCTACTGCTCCCGCCTCCTCTCTCACTATCCCCGCCTCCTTACCTCATCTTGTCTGATTGGTCTGTGTCGTGTCATAATTCTACAAACATTCCAACATTGCGTTGTATAACTGTAATATATACCATGCAACAAATGTAATATTTCAGAGAACTGTCATTCAGTGAATACTTCCACCAAATATAAATATTCCTGCATCTAATATACCGTAGTTCTCCCACCAGAAATCCATTTTCCAGTATGTCTGTTTGCGACCAATGTATGTTCAAGAATTCTTCCAAATTTTACTGTAAACTTGTCAGACCTGAATGGATTAAAATGGGTTTACCAGTGAGGGAGAGTCTCCCTGGATTCGGGTGTGCGGGTGTACAGGGGTGTGGGTGTGTGAGGGCGCAGATGCGCAGGAGTGCGGGTGTGGGGGTGTGCGAGCGTGCAGGTGTGGGGGTTCACAGCTGACCCGCTCTCTGGGCGTGGCCGCAGGGACAGTCCCGTGGTCCAGGGGAACTCCATCCTGGCCCTGAGCGGACTGGCTGCGGTTCTGGCCAAGTACGAGAGCAGCCTTCCCGCTGAAGAGAAGGGATCCACAGAGGTGAGAGTCCCAAGTGCTTGTTTGTTTAACCAGGATTCCATTTTAATTTACTTAAATTGCATCTAATGTATTTAACCTTCATTTCATTTCATTAACCTTTACTTCATTTCATTTATTTTATCTTTATTTCATTTCCTTTAACCTTCATTTCCTTTCTTTTCATTTTGTTTCTTTGACTTGGATGGCTGTGAAGCTTAATGGGTAGGGAACTCAACTTGTAACCGAAAGATTTCAGGTTCGTTTCTCAGGTTGGACACTACCGTTGTCCGCTTGAGCAAGGTCTTCACCTGAAGAGCTTCAGTATATATCCGTCTGTATGAATGAAGACTGTTTAAAAAAAAAAAAAAAAGGCAAACATTGTATAAGTCTCCCTGGATGAACATTATCTACTAAATTGCTGTAATGGTATTTTGGTGGGGAAAAAAAGTCAGTAAACTGTTTCTAGGAGCCTCACTGCAGGTCAAATTTTTCAGGCAGTGAATCAAGTTTTTCAGGCAGCAGTGATTTTTTGTGTGTTACCGCTATTATTTATTTGACATATATATGTATATTTTTAAAAACTTTTATTTAACATGGAGAATCCCATTGAAGTGCAGAATCCCTACTACGAGGGACACCTGTTCAATAGGGCAGCACGAAAATAAATAGAAGAAATTACACAATGGCAGACATCAGTGGTCCTAACAAAGGCAAAGATTGGCCGTAGTTAACAAAATTACTCACTTCCAGCTTTGCTGCATGAATGCATGTGTGTCTGACCTCTGCTGAGTCTTTGAGGACCTAGAATTGAAAGGATTAGGATACTGTATAATTTAATAGAACAAAATAGAATAACTTTACTCCTCTCAGGGGGAACTTGTGTACTAATTATTGAAAAGCATATGTGTGCGTGCATGTGTGTGTGCGTGTGCGTTTGAGGATGTGAAATTAACACAATGTGCATTCAGCATCAAATATTTCACATTGGCTGTTTACTGTTAATTGTGGCATAGTGCTGAATGAGAGCAAACATGTAGATTAAGTGAGTGATAGGTGTGATATATTTACTTGTATAAAAATCTGATGAAACTATTTGTTGATGGCCATAGTGGCTGGAAGAGTTGGGGAGAGAAATTGGGAAAAAGCATAAAAATACTACAATGGAAACAAATGGTAACAGTGACTCTGATCTTAAAGGTAAATAAATGTTGTAAATACAGTGTACATATACCTGCCTGACTGTGTAGCTGAGTAGCATCTTCACACCTTCAAAATATATTTGCTCCTGCTTTCTGGTCTGTATTTGTTGTTATGGCTATTAATTCATTTGTGTATGTTTTGTGTGATTATTTATATATTTCTGCATGGTTTGCTGTGGAAATGTGCGGCTCACCTCCTATCTATGCGATTTATTGTTATGTGCGATTGAGTGTTATGTGTGTGATTGATTATGTGTGTGGTTGATTGTGCCTGTGCATCAGTGATAGTTTGCCATGCTTGTGTGTTGCAGGTTGGACCGGAGATCCTGCCCACTCAACACTGGGTCTCCATGGTGATGGACACCCTGTTGAGTGTGGTTAGCAGCAGCTACAGGCCCAAAGGGCAGGTGTTCCCCTGGTTCCAGCATGTGAGTCCGCTTCTGCACTGGGATCTGTGCCTCAACACAAGCTAGTGCGCGGGCACACACACACACATATAAACCTGCACACACATACACACTAACATATATTCACGCACACATACACACACGCACACAAACACATTCACACTAACACACACACACACACAGTAAATGTTCCAGAGCACTTGTGAAGTGGGCGGGGCTTTACCTGTGGTCTCTCCAACCCCGCCCTCCAGAGGTCGTACTCCGGGGAGAACACGGCCAGCGCCATCGCCCGCTCCTGCGCGGCCCTGGCCCTGTCCGTCATGGCGCCTCTGCTTGCCACCTCCCACAAGGCCAGCCTCCCGGAGGCCCTGTCCACCCTGCAGGCAGCCCTGCCTGGGGGAGCCGCCGCAGACGAGTCCCAGGCTGTGCAGTTCCACACAGGCCTCGCCCTGGGGATGCTGCTGTCTTCACTGCTGGAGGAGCGCGTCAGGTATACTCACTTTTAAACAAGCTGTACACCCAAATACCTTCAGAGCAGGAGCATTACAGCAGGCTATGTCTGTGTCTGTGTGCTTTTATTTTATTAACCTGTTTTTCACTAAGAACAATTGTACATTTTGTGCAGAAATGCATTTGTACATTAACTGTAACTTTGATTAGTAGTTGAAGTGTGCCCACTTTACCTGAGTTGTTTGGAATCTGTAGTCTTTATGTGGAATATTTTAATGTTTTCCTTTGTGTGGAATAATTTATTGTTTGGAAACATATATGGCACTGCTAGTGTGATATGTGTCTGTCTGTCCCTGATGCAGTGATTGTCTGTCTGTCTGTCCCTGATGCAGTGATTGTCTGTCGGTCTGTGATGCAGTGATTGTCTGTCTCTGTCTGTGATGCAGTGCTTGTCTGTCTGTCTGTGATGCAGTGCTTGTCTGTGATGCAGTGGTTGTCTGTCTCTGTCTGTGATGCAGTGCTTGTCTGTGATGCAGAATGTATGTGTGTCTCTGCAGTGATGTCTCAGGTCAGAAGATTAGTGAGTTGTTAATGAGCGCGCTGGATGCCCTGGAGGCCTGCTGCTTCAACACCGACCTGGAGTACAAGTCAGTCCCCTTTACACCTGCGGCTTCCCATAGTGCAACACCTGTCACACCATAACACCTGTCATAACGTAACACCTGTCATTCCGTAACATCTGTCACACAATAACATCTGTCACCTGTCATACTGTAACACTGGTCACACCATAACACCTGTCATACTGTAACATCTGTCACCTGTCATTCCCTAACACCATAACATCTGTCACCTCTCATACTGTAACACCGGTCACCACTCATATGTAACCCCTGTCACCTGTTCCACCCTAACACCTTCGATACCATAACACCTATCACACCATACCATGAACCCCTCTTGTATTTCTGTATCTGTCATGCCCCTCCTCCCCCCCCCTCCCCCCCAACTTTGTTCCTGCAGCACAGGGTGCATTCTGGGAGTGGGCGTGGTGCTGGCGTTGCTGAGTCACAGTGGGCAGGTGGAGAGGCGGGAGCGCGTGGCGCTGACGGTGGATCGGCTGCAGGGGGCACTGGAGCAGAGCACAGGGCAAGGCCGTATGCTGCAGGAGGTCAGCCCCGAAAACACCCCTGTGACCCCAAAACCTGCTACTCTCTCTGTCTTTCTCTCTTTCTCTCAATCTCCCCCTGCTTTCTCCCTTCCTCCTGCTCCCTCCCCGCTTTCTCCCTCACTCTTCCATCCACTGGCATTTTCCCTTTCTCTTCCTCCATCCCTTCAGCTCTCAGTTTGCTTCAGTTTTCAACTTGCTTCGTTGGCATGATGACACAAAGTATTCTCTCTCTCTTTCTTGCTCTCTCGCTCCCTCTTCTTTCTCTCTCTCCTCTCCCTCACTCTCTCTGTCCTCTCTTGCTCTCTCTCTCTCTGTCTCCAGGTCCTCGCGTACTCTCTAGCCTGTTCTGGCACGTCGGCCTTCAGTGCGGGCATCGTCGATGGCAGCAGGGCTGAGGAGATCATGAACGCTCTGCGAGCTCTGACAGAGGAGAGCCAGCAGGTGAGCAAGGCTTTAACCAGCTTCGAGCCCTTACAACAGGATCACAGCGTTCTCATAATACTCTCATCGTGTTCTCACAACACGCTCACAGTGCTCTCACAACACGCTCACAGTGCTCTCACAACACGCTCACAATGTTCTCATAATACACCCAGTGTGTCCTCACAACATCCTCATAATGTTCTCCCAACATGCCTGCAATGTTCTCGCAACATTCTCATCATGTTCTCACAACATGCCTGCAATGTTCTCGCAACATTCTCATCATGTTCTCACAACACGCTCACAGTGTTGGAAACAGAGTATTCTCGCAACACACATACAGTGTTCTTACAGCACGCTCGCAAAATGCTCGCTCACTTGCAACAGACGCTCCCAAGGTGCCTGGGGCGTAGCAGGTAGGTGAAAGACCGTTATATGCCAGCTGGGACCAGGCCCCCCTCACATGTTATTACAGTGGCAGGAATATTAAAGAGCCCCCCCCCCCCCCCGTTATCCCCACCTTTCCCCCTGCTCATTTAGTGAAGAAAAACCGTGGTATAAGCCTGACTTACGTCTCTGCCCTCTAAGGGATTACTGTAATAACCCGGTTCTCAGTCTAATCCCGTGCTTTTAAACACCGCCCTTCTAAAGTACACACGTCTTCAAAGAGAAAATCGTGCTCACGTTTTATTTGACTGCCTTGTCCCCTCGCACCTCAGTCTCTGTACATCCAGGGTATTGGGTCTAACCCACCTGGGATTCAGACCAACAACTCTGTGGTGAGAAGTCTGTCGTTAGCCCTTTGGTTGTGTGCAGCCTTCTGTCTATTCATTAGCAGTTGGCATTAGCAGTTTATAAACACTTACAATTGCAGTAGGCCTCTGAAAGGGATTGCATAATGTGATTGGCTCGTGACCTAGACCAAAAACGGCAGTCTAATTTTGATCATCATTGCTGGCAATCAAGTGACAAAGCCTAGTTACGTTGTTGATCGTAATTGCTGATTGGCTGTTGATCTATGGCCCAGTGTTCATAATCAGGTTGCTATAGGTTTTTGTAATTTTTCATGTTGGTCATGTCACTGGTAACTCGGTAATATCTAATTGGCCGGTGACCTTACCGAGTCAGTGCTGATTGGCTGCCTCCTCGTCCCGCAGACCCCGGGATTCGCGCTCGCCCTGGGGCTGGCAGTCCACGGCCTGTCTGTCTGCGGCCACGGCAAAGCGGAGGACTTCAGCGGCCGGCTCCTGGGGGCCTGGATCAAGATCCTGCTGACCGAGGTGCCCGCTGCCCTTCCCGCATGTCATAATGCCCCCTGCCCTTCCCGCATTTCATAATGCCCCCTGCCCTTCCCGTATTTCATAATGCCCCTTGCCCTTCCCGTATTTCATAATGTCCGCTGCCCTTCCCGCATGTCATAATGCCCCCTGCCCTTCCCGCATGTCATAATGCCCCCTGCCCTTCCCACATTTCATTATGTCCGCTTCCCTTCCCGCATGTCATAATGCCCGCTGCCCTTCCCGTATTTCATAATGCCCGCTGCCCTTCCCGCATGTCATAATGCCCGCTGGCCTTCCCGCATGTCATTATGCCCGCTGGCCTTCCCGCATGTCATAATGCCCGCTGGCCTTCCCGCATGTCATAATGCCCGCTGGCCTTCCCGCATGTCATTATGCCCGCTGGCCTTCCCGCATGTCATAATGCCCGCTGCCCTTCCCGCATGTCATAATGCCCCCGCCCTTCCCGCATGTCATAATGCCCGCTGCCCTTCCCGCATGTCATTATGCCCGCTGCCCTTCCCGCATGTCATAATGCCCCCTGCCCTTCCCGCATGTCATAATGTCCGCTGCCCTTCCCGCATTTCATAATGTCCGCTGCGCTTCCCGCATTTCATAATGCCCGCTGCCCTTCCCGCATGTCATAATGTCCGCTGCCCTTCCCGCATGTCATAATGTCCGCTGCCCTTCCCGCATGTCATAATGCCCGCTGCCCTTCCCGCGTTTCATAATGCCCCCTGCCCTTCCCGTATTTCATAATGCCCGCTGCCCTTCCCGTGTTTCATAATGCCCCCTGCCCTTCCCGTGTTTCATTATGTCCACTGCCCTTCCCACGTTTCATTATGTCCTCTGCCCTTCCCGTATTTCATAATGCCCGCTGCCCTTCCCGCATTTCATAATGTCCGCTGCCCTTCCCGTATTTCATAATGCCCACTGCCCTTCCCATGTTTCATAACGTCCGCTGCCCTTCCCGTATTTCATAATGTCTGCTCAGACTCTGCCATGTCTTCGCTTTACGCTGACCTGGCTCTACACGCACAACAGTGTGTTGTTTGCAAAGGAGGTTTGTATAGACGCTGATTTGAGGTAGGGTGTGTGAATTGTTCCCACCGGGATTTTGGGGTTGCTGTAAGTGGGGTGTGTCTTGATGTTTTAGGGTGCTCCCACCATGCAACGTCTGGCTGCAGTTAACGGTCTGGTGGCCCTGGTTGGTTCTGAGAGCTCCCTCATTCAGGTAAGATCCCGCCTCCTTTTCCAAGGTCAAAGGTCACAGTATTATCATATAATGACCACAGCCTTACATTTTCCATTTTAAACATATGTGTTAATGTTCATGTTGTGTGTTAAAGGGATTGCGTTCTACATAAGCCAACAGAACTGTGCACAATAACTGCCATGTTAAAATGAGGGTTTTTTTCCATCTTTTTTATTTCTGTCTTATGCTTTTTGGCTGGACCGCAACTGCGGGGCAAGCCCTATAAACGTGAATGTCTGTGACTGAGTGACTGAGTGAGTAATGAAGTTACACCATTGGTCGGCCGGTTCGGTCCAGCCATATACTAGGTTTTTACCTGGTCTTGTTTCTCCCATTGATCTTGATTTTGATTGAAAGTTCAAAATCAAATTTTTACTTTTTTTTTTTTTTGGTTTAATTCAGGAAAATTCCTCTCGAGTTGTACAGAGCTCACCCTGTATATGCAGCACATACATTGGTAACTATTTCTTATGTAATTAAAGTTTTGTGCATTTTATAGTGTTTTTCAGGGCAGGCTGATGGGTTATTTATGAAAGCGCTGTGGATGTGTTGCCTTGCAATATCGGAGCAGCAGTCATTTATCAGGACTTCAGAGTACTTGGTTTTGAAGCATGGGGCCCCTGAGGGCCCGCCCAAGGGCCCCTGGTTGTGATCTTGTTTGGGAAGAGTCCGGCCCCTCTCATTTTTATCAGCGTGGCCGACGCAGCTGATTGGCGGGAAACAGGGCCTTCGTTTAAGGCGCGCGCTGCAGACAGGAAGTTAGTAATAGGGCTCAAGGTTTAAATTATGCAGAGAGCCCTGTCAGAATGAGGGAAGGGCGGAGTCTAGCATTTATTACAGAGAGCCTGTGAGACCAGGACCATTGTGGAAGAGATGTAATGTGGAAGAAAGTGTGTGTGTGTGTTTGTGTGTATGTGTGTGCGTGTGTGTGTGTGTGTGTTTGTGCGCGTATGTGCCGGTGTGTTCTTTATATGGTGTTTAAATGCACTGTGTGTGGGTGTGTATGTGCTTTATATGTTGACTGTATACACTGTGTGTGTGTTTGCTGGTATGTGGAGGCAGGTATGTGCCGTGTGTTTTATTGGTGTGTATGGAAAGCAGTTTATGCACCTTTGCTCATTATAATAATGATAATAAGAGATGTGTGTACAGGAGCATGCACATTTCTGTAGGCAGGCAGTAATATTGTACACCCAGGCTGTGCTCTCTAACAGAACTCAGGCAGTAATATTGTACACCCAGGCTGTGCTCTCTAACAGAACTCAGGCAGTAATATTGTATGCCCAGGCTGTGCTCTCTAACAGAGCTCAGACAGTAATATTGTACACCCAGGCTGTGCTCTCTAACAGAGCTTCGGCAGTATTATTATACACCCAGGCTGTGCTCTCTAACAGAGCTCAGGCAGTGATATTGTACACCCAGGCTGTGCTCTCTAACAGAGCTTCGGCAGTATTATTATACACCCAGGCTGTGCTCTCTAACAGAACTCAGGCAGTAATATTGTACACCCAGGCTGTGCTCTCTAACAGAACTCAGGCAGTAATATTGTACACCCAGGCTGTGCTCTCTAACAGAACTCAGGCAGTAATATTGTACACCCAGGCTGTGCTCTCTAACAGAGCTCAGGCAGTAATATTGTACGCCCAGGCTGTGCTCTCTAACAGCAGGCTGCAGTGTTAATACTCAGCAGGCTGGTTCAGGCCCTGGTGTGGGCAGCACGTTTGTAAAGAAGACGTCAGGTGAGCGGGACGTCCTGCAGAGCGGGGCCCTGATTTACACCCCCTCGGTCTGGAGCGGCTCAGCAGCACCGTGGTGGCCCGGCTGCGCTCACTGTGCTATCTGCGCACACCTGCGCTGCAGATGCACAGGGAGGCAGAGCGCTGGGTCTCTCAGAGCTCAGAGCGTGTTTGGGACGGGGTACTGCCCCAGAGCTCAGGTGTGAGATACTCCAGGCCTTCTGCCTAATTCCATTCCATTCCTGCCCAATTCAATATGGTGAGGATCATAAATGGACTGCATTTATATAGCGCTTTTATCCAAAGCGCTTTACAATTGATGCCTCTCATTAACCAGAGCATTTAGGGGTTAGGTGTCTTGCTCAAGGACACTTCGACACACCCAGGGTGGGGCTCGAACCAGCAACCCTCCGACTGCCAGACAACCGCTCTTACCTCCTGAGCTATGTCGCCCCCATAGTCCGTATCATCAGTCTAGTATTAGAGTGCTTCTGTGAGCAAATCCTTGATAAGCACGCATCCCCAGTCAGTGTGTGTTTGGAGCCACTGTTCAGATCCAGGGAGATGCCGCTGCTGGGAAAGCCCTTTTGTCTGTGAAAGAGCCCTGGTCCCAGATGCCAGCACAGCGGTGCATCTCCCTGGATTTAGCGTGGAAACGCTCCGTACTGAGAACAGGGCGTGAAATTCGGAAACCTCCCTGCCGCCAGAGGTACTGGAACCCCCGACACAGCCCGTCTGGAACGCGCCGCGCAGCGCCGCTCGTTAAGTCGCGAAGCGGGCGCCGTGACAACGGGAGGAGGGACGTAGCGACCCCGCCGACGCCCCCGCACCGCCGGGGGGGGCTTTTGTGCCGAACGGCACCAATCGGCGACCGGCCCCCGCCACGCTCTGGAGGCTGGAGTCGCCGTGCGCCAGTCCTTAGTCTGCCCCCCCCACCCCCACACCCCAACACACACACACCCCCCTACCCAACATTCCAATTTAAATGCAAATCCCTCTGAGTTTGGATCGCAGCCAGGAAGCATCGCCATAGAAACGGCCAGCCCAGACGGCAGTGGTGTCAGGGAGGAGGAGGTGGAGGAGGAGGAGGAGGAGGAGGGAAAGGGGTGGAGAAGAACAGGAGACGGAGGACGGGGAGATGCTCTGTCTTTCTGTCCTCCCTCCCCTGCCTTTAATTCCATCCTGGGGCTGAGTGTCCGGGACAGGCCCCTCCAGGATGGGGCAGGACCCCGTGGAACCGGAGGCAGAGGAGATCCACGGGCGCCCTGGGAGCGGCCAGCTCTGCTACGCCCCCTTAGCTTCGCCCCTGTCTCTGATCTCTGAGCAGCGCTCTTTATTTCACTCACTGTACTGATTCAGGAGACAGACCTAAGTGAAATCGGCATGTTCCTGGGCTGTCTGGCAGACAGGGTGTCTGGCAGACAGGGCAGTTTGCGTGCACATAGTAGCACAAGAACACACAGGACATTACATATTTAAAAATGGGTTCGTGAGGTGTCCTGAATGTTGCATTACGGCTCACTGACTAACTGCTATTTTAGCATCCGTTTCCTGCCCTGTGGTTTGGCCACTGTGTATCTACTGTGCCAAAGGGTTAGGCCTGAAGAATGCTTGGTAATGTGAATATGATGTTGGGTGCATTAAAATCACCGCAAAGTGCTTTAACCACCTGCAATAGAAGTGCTGAACAGCTTAACATTATTGATTATGATTGCTGGTGTTATAAAATGGTGGTTGTTATAATGTAAGTTGCACTAGTGATCTCTGAGCAGCGCTCTTTATTTCACTCACTGTACTGATTCAGGAGACAGACCTAAGTGAAATCGGCATGTTCCTGGGCTGTCTGGCAGACAGGCTGTCTGGCAGACAGGGCAGTTTGCGTGCACATAGTAGCACAAGAACACACAGGACATTACATATTTAAAAATGACAAGATTGCAAAATGGTGGTGTTAAAATGAGTTGTAAACTGTAAACTCTAGGTTGTCATGCTTCCCAAGCAGATGCACTCCCGAGTTATTTCGGGAATTTTGTCAACGTGGGAAGTTTTGTTGCATTGCGTCACTAGGGAGCCCACTACAGACAGGCATCGTGATTTAGAGCTCCTGTAGTAAGGGGTAAGTGCCACCAGGGTGTGCAGTTTGATTAAATTTAAGCCATTTGCAACTGACCTGGGGGCCTGACTTTTAGTGATGTGAGAGTGGGAGAGTTCCGTGTGCCACTTGACAGTCAGAACTACAATGAGCTGTCTTGTTTGAACCAATCAGCTGGCTGACCAATGCAAAACCAGTACAGAGCTGACTAGTCCAGACCAGAGAGCGATGGAAAATGGTCGCTCTGCTAATTTTTGGCTTCACAAAGCCTTCTCAAAATAACCATGTATTGACTTTGATCTTGTACCCCCGTCTTACTGGTTGCATGTCTTTTATGCCAGATTTGAAAAAACTGTACGGTGTTACTACATAGCAAAGCTGATTAATTTGAGGGAAGTTACATTTCTGGTATTACTTCGACAGTAAACATTCAGAAATGCTGTTGTTGTATCTAGGGGATAACACAGGTGTAACTCCAGTCCTGGAGGGCCGCAGTGTCTGCAGGTTTAACTCCAGTCCTGCAGGGCCGCAGTGTCTGCAGGTTTAACTCCAGTCCTGGAGGGCTGCAGTGTCTGCAGGTTTAACTCCAGTCCTGGAGGGGCGCAGTGTCTGCAGGTGTAACTCCAGTCCTGGAGGGCCGCAGTGTGTGCAGATTTAACTCCAGTCCTGGAGGGCCGCAGTGCCTGCAGGTTTAACTCCAGTCCTGGAGGGCCCCAGTGCCTGCAGGTTTAACTCCAGTCCTGGAGGGCTGCAGTGTCTGCAGGTGTAACTCCAGTCCTGCAGGGCCGCAGTGTGTTTAACTCCAGTCCTGGAGGGCTGCAGTGCCTGCAGGTTTAACTCCAGTCCTGGAGGGCTGCAGTGTCTGCAGGTTTAACTCCAGTCCTGGAGGGCCGCAGTGTCTGCAGATTTAACTCCAGTCCTGCAGGGCCGCAGTGTCTGCAGGTTTAACTCCAGTCCTGGAGGGCTGCAGTGTCTGCAGGTTTAACTCCAGTGTCTTTGGGTTCGTGAGGTGTCCTGAATGTTGCATTACGGCTCACTGACTAACTGCTATTTTAGCATCCGTTTCCTGCCCTGTGGTTTGGCCACTGTGAATCTACTGTGCCGAAGGGTTAGGCCTGAAGAATGCTTGGTAATGTGAATATGATGTTGGGTGCATTAAAATCACCGCAAAGTGCTTTACCCACCTGCAACAGAAGTGCTGAACAGCTTAACGTTATTGATTATGATTGCTGGTGTTATAAAATGGTGGCTGTTATAATGTAAGTTGCACTAATGTGGTTTTGGCTTGTTTGTATTCTCAGAGGATTTGTCCCAGGGTGTGTAGCCCTGGGTTTGACTGTGTGATCAGAGCACACGTTTCTGCAGTCAGGTGGACGGGCGATGTGACGCGCTGCGCGGTGTGTGAGCTCTCGTACTCACCCGACAGCGCACCCCACCCACCCATCAATAGCCTTCTCTCTCCCGCAGCTCAAGTGTGAATCAGAGCAGTCGTCCCAGCGACAGAGCCGGCTGAACGAGGTCATCAAAGCAGTCACACAGGTGAGGTTCCCTGTTGTACAGGTACGGCGACAAAGCAGAAATTACCTTCAGGGTTTCTCCTGCATTGAAAAGCGTCTTTTCAAGCCCCCTAAGCCACCTATTGGAGAAGTCGCGCAAAAAAAAAATCCTGTAAAACGATTATAAATGGTCCATGAATTTATTGGTACAATTACATTGTCAGTGTTACTGCATTACAAGTTTTTAAAGTGTTCAATGCTTTCCCACAGCCTTACACACGCTAAATTTACTACAGTAGAATTAATAGCTATACTACATGTGAGATTAACTGGAGTACAGAGCTATAACACAGGTGAGATTACCTGGAGTACAGAGCTATAACACAGGTCAGATTAACTGGAGTACAGAGCTATAACACAGGTGAGATTAACTGTAGTACAGAACTATAACACAGGTGAGATTACCTGGAGTACAGAGCTATAACACAGGTGAGATTAACTGGAGTACAGAGCTATAACACAGGTGAGATTAACTGTAGTACAGAACTATAACACAGGTGAGATTACCTGGAGTACAGAGCTATAACACAGGTGAGATTAACTGGAGTACAGAGCTATAACACAGGTGAGATTAACTGGAGTACAGAGCTGTAACACAGGTGAGATTAACTGTAGTACAGAACTATAACACAGGTCAGATTAACTGGAGTACAGAGCTATAACACAGGTCAGATTAACTGGAGTACAGAGCTATAACACAAGTGAGATTAACTGCAATACAGAGCTATAACACAGGTGAGATTAACTGGAGTACAGAGCTATAACACAGGTGAGATTAACTGGAGTACAGAGCTATAACACAGGTGAGATTACCTGGAGTACAGAGCTATAACACAGGTGAGATTAACTGGAGTACAGAGCTATAACACAGGTGAGATGACCTGGAGTACAGAGCTATAACACAGGTGAGATGACCTGGAGTACAGAGCTATAACACAGGTGAGATTACCTGGAGTACAGAGCTATAACACAGGTGAGATTAACTGGAGTACAGAGCTATAACACAGGTGAGATTAACTGGAGTACAGAGCTATAACACAGGTGAGATTAACTGGAGTACAGAGCTATAACACAGGTGAGATTGCCTGGAGTACAGAGCTATAACACAGGTGAGATTAACTGGAGTACAGAGCTATAACACAGGTGAGATTAACTGGAGTACAGAGCTATAACACAGGTGAGATTAACTGGAGTACAGAGCCATAGCACTGGTGAGATTAACTGGAGTACAAACTATAACACAGGTGAGATTACCTGGAGTACAGAGCTATAATAAGTGATTAATTTGAGTGACTGACAGTGCAGATCCGTAGCGCAGAGGAGTACCCGGAGTGATTCACATTAACACAGGTGGTATACCAGTGTTTGTTGAATTTCCGGTGAATACAGGGATAGGCTGAATGGTAAATTCGTAATCATTCATTGTTTCTCCATCTCTCTTTTCTCTCTCCTCCTCTACCTCCGGATGAAGATCATCACGTTCTCTGGTGCGATCGGCCTGCAGACCAACGCCTCCTGTCTCCTGGGACACCTGCACCTGGCTCACCTGTCCTCCAGTCACAGCCGGACTGCAGGTGCGTCAGGGACGCTCTCTCTCCCCTTCATCCTCTCTCTCTCTCTCCCTTTCTCTCAATATATCTCTCTCCCTCTCTCTGTATTCCCCCCTCTCTCTCTTTCTCTCTCTCTCTCTCAATATATCTCTCTCCCTCTCTCTGTATTCCCCCTCTCTCTTTCTCTTTCTCTCTCTCTCTGTATCACCCACCTCTCTCTCTCTCTTCCTCTCTGTATCCCTCACCTCTCTTTCTCTCTCTCTCTTCCTTCCTCTCCCTGTATCCCCCTCTCTCTCTCTATCGCTCTCTCTGTATCCCCCTCCCTCTCATGTTCTGTTTCCCTCTCAGTTCCCGTGGACTTTGGCTACCTGTCGGAGAGGAGTGTGCTCAGAGCAGCAGTAGACTTCCTGTCAGAGGCTGGGCGGAAGGGTCCGGAGTCCTCCCCCCCCAGGCTGGTTAAAGTGGCGCTGGAGCCCCTGGCAGCGGTGGGCATGAACTACCAGTACCCCCCCCTCAACTGGAGCACCCTCCTCTCCCCTCTCATGAGACTCAACTTCGGTAATGTTTGGAGCAGTGCTGTGCGTTTAACGCACACGCACACGCGCACACATACCTGCACAAACAAACACACATACACACACACACACACACACACACACCTGCACAAACAAACACACACACACACCTGCACAAACACATTCACACACACGCACATGCACGCACGCACGCACATGCACACACGCACTCTCACGCATTCTCTCACACACCCGTGTCATGCTTGTGTGTCCATGCTTTCCGTGCCTTTAGGTGAGGAGATCCAGCACCAGTGCATGGAGCTGGTGATGTCACAGTCGCAGACCTCACAGAGTGCATCTCTCTTCCTGGGCATGTGGCTGAGCCCTCCTCTGGTCCACAGCCTGAGTGTGAGTAACCAGAGCAACGGCACCATACTCACACTACCTTACCATACGGTCTGGGACCAGCAGTCACTGTAGCATTATGCATATCACGTACCTACAAAAGCGCCATGTTGGAAACTGTCTGAACTGCTTCCTCCACATTGCTTTGTGCTAAATGTTTGGAATACATAAAGGCATGGGGACGTGGGGGTAGCTGCAGTGTTGTGACCACTAGGGGGTGCCGTAGAGTAACAGAAATGAAGGATTTTTTTCTGATGCGCTCGCGTTCCCTGCAGCCTCGAACCCGAGCCCAGCTGTACCGCTGCCTGCCCCTGTGGATGCAGCACGTCGCGGAGGACAAGCTCCAGGTGTGCGCGGGGACCCTGGGGGTCCGGCACTTCGGCCAGGACGGCGGCCCCCAGCGCCTCCCGCTCTGCCGCGCCCTCCTGGAGGGCCTGTCCCGCGCCATGGCCCTCCCCAACCCCTCCCAAAACTGCTGGGCTGTCCTCTGCTCCGCCACCGAGAAGATCTTCGCCCTCCTACCCGACCGGATACAGGTCATCCATCTGCATTTCAGCCCGCTTATCTGCGATGCCGTTGCTGCTGTTCTCCCAGGGGGTTACTGAGGAAGTGTGAGCGATCTTTCTCCTTTATTCGTTTCACAGGACAGTGAGCTGGGCCTGTACGTGGGAATCGCCAAGTGTCTGTCGGAGATGACCGACACGGAGATCGACAGAATCGCTCGGGTCACTGAGGTAAAGCGACGGTTGTGAAAGTAGAAGAAAAAGAGGGGAGAAAACTACAGAGTATGTGTCAACACTCTTTTTAAAGTAGTGCAGAATATGTTACCAGCACTGTTGAATGTGCTTTTTACTTTTTGTATTTTTTTTTATTGCTAACCATGCAAATATTGTATGGACATTTCAGCTGAAGAGCTTTCATAAACCTTCTTTGTCGTTGCTGTTGTAGTCTGCTTAGCCAAAATATCCTAACTGTTTTTGCATTCAACCAATGAAACTGTAAGAAGTATATTCGAGAGTGCTGGTATTTTATTCTGGATTGTATTTTTTTGAACCGGGCACTTAGTAATGTTTTTTTGTAGTAGTGAATTGAGTCTGCCCTATAATTCTAGTCGACCATGTATAGTAGTTGTGGACACAGGTATTTGTCTGAAGGAGCCTTGTAATAAAAGTGTAGTGTGAAAGTGTATTGCATGATTTTGAGTGATTAAAGGGATAGTTCACTTCCTGGAGTTTTTAAATAATAGTTCAGCAATAGTGTTGAGTTTACCCAGATGTCTGTCCCTTTAAGTGGCACAAGGAGGAGCTAACTGGGAGCTAACTGCGTAATGATGCTGTTACCGTAGGTAGTGTTTAATGGTGCTAATGTCATGCAGTGGGAAACAAAGGTGAGGTTCACTCTGAGGAACAAGCAGGACAGTCTTGCAGCTCTTCTGATTCACAAGTGGAAATGTGTTTGTTTATTCTGATTTCAGGGGCCTATATCACAGGGCAAGATTACTGTGTTACCTGGATACCTGCCCTGAGTAAAACCCGGAGCTCTCCCAAATCCGGAACATGGACTGAAGTAAAAAGAGCTGTTTTGGGTTTTACTCGGTGCAGTTATTCATAGATCCATAAATTGCATTCCGTCTGTGGAAGACTAATCAGAACACATATAATATAATTATTTAACACAACGTACAATATTTATAATGATCCAGAGCAAGTAGACTGTCAGATGATCTTTATTGTGGGATGTGTGGTGGTGGTGTGGCGCCCCCTGCAGGCTAACATAGAGAAGACGGGCTTTGTCCTGGCGTACCTGAGCTCCCAGGGCAGGGTACCTCTCCTGGGCCTCAATGATGTCATCGCTGCTGCACTAAAGGGGGCGCGGAGGGAGGAGGTCAGCTGGCTGCTCCTGCAGAGCTTCTACCAGTCCCGCCTGGCGTCCAGCCCCAACACGGGTGAGAGCGGGGTCGCAACACAGGGGCCCCAATGCAGGGGCCCCAACACGGGGGCCCCCCAGCTCTCCCGATTCAAACTGGTCTGCTAGAAGTTTTCTGCAATAGATTCAATTAAATTCATATAAAATTTCCCTGCCGTCTCACCCCCCACAGATACACTGACTCTACTGTAACTTACTCTTCTCTAACTTGGGTGCTTGTTAATTTGCGACCAGCAGTCTGGAGGTTGTGGTTGTCTTTGATGCAGCGGTTGTGACAGTAGCACCAATGGCCACACACAGCTCAACCACCGCTCTGCCTCGAAGCCTGCCGTCATGGCAACCTATTTCTCAGTTCCATTTTGATACAGGCGATTGAGAAAGTGAATTGCAACGCAGTTCATTAATTGAAAAAATTGCCCATGGAATGTTAATGGAAACTTTACATTCACCAGGTCATGAATTGAATTTCAATTAATTTCCTTGAATTTCAAACAAAATTGACCCCAGTCTTAGTATGTGGGTGATTTATAATTAATGCTTTCAGGATAAGTAGGCCTTTTATGTTTGGCCTTCGCCCCCACAGTAAAAATGAATTTTTGAATATACGTTGAATACGAAATGTATTAAATAAATATTCATTGATAAGTCTTACAGTGCTTGTGTGAGACGTTTGTGCATTAAGTTGTCTGTAGGCCTTCCTGGGTCCCTTGGTTACCGGGGCAACTGCTAAGGATGCGCTGTTTGTTTCAGGGGTGACGAAAAGGATGGAGTGGCTGCTGGAATTAATGGGTCACATCAGGAATGTGGCCTATGGGACGACTCCGGTGGGGAGCGGGGACACCAGACAGGTGCGTTAACGTCACATCCTAATACTTACCTGTGTGAACGAGGACTCCAGACAGGTGCGTTAACTTCACATCCTAATACTTACCTGTGTGAACGAGGACTCCAGACAGGTGCGTTAACTTCACATCCTAAATACTTACCTGTGTGAACGAGGACTCCAGACAGGTGCGTTAACTTCACATTCTAATACTTACCTGTGTGAACGAGGACTCCAGACAGGTGCGTTAACTTCACATTCTAATACTTACCTGTGTGAACGAGGACTCCAGACAGGTGCGTTAACTTCACATTCTAATACTTACCTGTGTGAACGAGGACTCCAGACAGGTGCGTTAACGTCACATCCTGATACTTACCTGTGTGAACGAGGACTCCAGACAGGTGCGTTAACGTCACATCCTAATACTTACCTGTGTGAACGAGGGCTCCAGACAGGTGTGTTAATTTCACATCCTAATACTTACCTGTGTGAATGAGGACTCCAGACAGGTGTGTTAACTTCACATCCTAATACTTACCTGTGTGAACGAGGACTCCAGACAGGTGTGTTAACTTCACATCCTAATACTTACCTGTGTGAACGAGGACTCCAGACAGGTGTGTTAATTTCATATCCTAATACCTGTGTGCAGGGGCGTGTCTACGGGTGGGCTGGGGTGGGCGTTGCCCACCCAGAGATAAGCCTATCCCACCCAGAGGAATCATCTGCCCATCCAATGAAAACTATGAAAAAATCACCATTATAGCTATTTTTTTAGTTTTTTCATAGTTTAATTTTGTCATTAGTCATCAAAAAATGCACTGCTTTCCTATTGGTCACTTTGAAGGTGTGGGTGTGCTTAGTCAGTGCTGCTCCTTTACATTATCGCCATACCACGACACTTCTTCACAGTTCACATATGCGGTACAGACACGGTTAAGTGAACTGCAAAACCTGTTTGTAGCTAGCTGCTCTCAGAAATCCAATTAAAACTGTTAATACTGTTGATTCTTGTTCATTCTTTTCTCTGGTTCTTATAAGTTATATTAGTAGTCTTGTATAGTTTCACAGTTGAGCTTGCACGTTTTGCAAGCTGTGTGTTTCTTTTAAGTTACCAGCTCACTCGGTGGCCATTGGTTTAGTGATTAGCTAGCTAGCTAGCCAGCATTTTTACATAGCCATTTCCGTGGATAAAATTGCATTTATAATTGTTATTTTCTGTTAAAAACATTTAATTCATATTCAGGGAGATAGCCAACTAGTCGCAAGTTAGATGACACGTGCAGCCGTTTACTAATACAATCGCACCGTTTCAGGCTGGAAAATAACCCGTTAAACCAGAGAACTTGCCGAGTTGTCTTAGTATCTTTATCGCCGCAGAATGCAGCAAGGCTGGCAGCGTCGGCATAGCAACGGACGCCGCAACAAAACTTAAAGCACGTCAGAACGGGTACAACAGCTGTTTTAGAATGTCATTGCATCGTTTTTGCAGCCTGGATCAAAATCGGCGTGACAGTGCCAAATGAGACATTTGTCTAGTGTTACAGGGTTTAATTGTTTTTTTCTTTTCCGCGGGGTAATGGCCCCGGACCCCCCCTACAAAAATTGGATGCTGTAATTGTATTCCTTTTGTCGTCGTCCCCTCCTCCCCTTCTCAAAATTAAACTACGCCCTTGTTTACATGCCCTATTTAGGAAAAGCAACATTTTTGCTGTTGCCCACCCAAATAATCCAAATGCCCACCCAAAGATGACATCCTAGTAACACCTCTGCCTGTGTGAACAAGGACACCAAGCAGGTGTGTTAATTTCATGTCCTAATACCTGTGTGAACGAGGACACCTGACAGGTGCGTTCATTTCACGCATTTGAGGATAAGGACACTAGACATCCACTCCTGGCGAACACGATTGCATTTATGTTTGCGCTCTTACCCAGAGCAGCTTACTTTTCTGTTTACTTCCTTCCATAGAGCTGGATTTTTTTTACGGAAGCAGTTGAGGTTGGGACCTTGGTTAGTGACACAAGCGCGGTGTTCTACCTGGAAATTGAATCTGCAACCTCTGATTTGCAAACCCAGTTCCCTAACCGTTATACTACACTGCAGCCTCTTCTCACACACCTTGGCAGTTCCATGGTGTAGTTCCAGAGAATTCCATTTTTGTTTTTGGCACACATGTGAGAACAAAGACACATTCTATTGCCTCAGTGTCAGCACATTCTTTTACCCCCCCCCCCCCCAGTATCTGCGTGGGTGTCTGGTGAGTAGTTTGCTCTTTCTCAGTAATTTAGCACACTGACAGTGAGCCAGATGAAACAAATGATTTACTCTGCCCTTGATCTCTCCTTTCTTGTGTAAAAACTGCTGCTTATGAACCACTTATAAACCACTTCTTTCTCTGCCAAGCGATTGGCTAAGTTTAGAGTGGGTGGAGCTTCCAGCTCTTAAACATGGGTACAAACCTTTAAGTGTGGATTTAATGTAATTATCTTGTGCTGTATCCTGGTTTGTGTCTGTGCTTGCATGTGCGTGCGTGCGTATGCAAGACCAACTTGAGTTCTCAAGATGGGTTCAGCAGGATTACAGTCTTCTGTTCAGTGTCTCTTCTCCAGGGCAATATTCCAACAGATTCCTTATTTATCCCACTATTTTGAGCTAAATGAGAAAGGAACTGGCCTGAATTCCCTGGATCACTGCACTTCTGTTTTTTCATATTTTGACCTTTTTTTTTTCCTGTAGTTTTTTTTTTTTTGGGGGGGGGGGGGGGGGGTTGGGGAGGAGGGGAGGTGTTGGCCTGAAAGTTTGTTGAAGTAGGTTTTACATTATTTCACTGCATCTCATGTTTTCTGACTGTTGTGAGTGAAGTTTCAAAGTGAGCTACATCCCTGTTCAAAATCTTCATACTTTCTCTGTGCAGTAATACGATGATAAATCAGTGGGTTTTTTTCACGCACATGCTTTTTGTCTGTCAAAAAGCTGGTCCACTGCCTGTCTTGTTTGTTTTAATGTGGGCTAATGTGTGACTCTTTTTTTTTATTGTTTACAATACAAAACGGGTACGTCACAGCAAAAATGAAATGAAAAATGAAATGGAAGACATGAAAGTACAGGGTCAGTATACAGTCTACAGTATTTCAATCGTTATTTTCTGGCACCAAAAATTTGAATTTATGTCCTTTTAATTTTCCTCTTACCATTACTTCTTCCCAGCATATTTTGGTATGATGCGGATTTGATAATTTCATCCATCCACTCTCTCAAATCAGGGCTTTTAGGGCATTGTCAGTTAGGTATTATCATCTTGGCAGCTGTAATAATGGCAACGTTTACCAGAGTAAACTTGCTATTTGTTATATTGGGTACCTCTGTTCTGTCGCCGAGAAGGCAGAGCCGTGGTTGTAGAGGCAGTGTGGACCCAAGCCATTTCCCAAAGACGTCAAGAATGTTACACCAGAATGGATATAGCAGAGAAGCGATCCCAAATCATATGCAAATTTGTGCCCACCCCCTTATGACATTTCCAGCACAAATTATTATTAGCTAGCCTCATTTTGTGATGTGTAACTCTTGTTATTTACAGTATAGATTCCATTAAAGTGTCACTTTAACTTCATTAATAAATATTTACCTCCTGTGCCGACTGTCTGTATTACACTGCATATAGATTAAAGGCCTCATAGCTCTGACTAATAAAGTTTTTTCAAAAACTCCATGTGAGGAAGCCATAGGCATTTTACTGGGGTGGTTACAGAATTGAATGGCTTTCTTTAAAGCAGCACCAACTCATAACTGAACCAGGGCAAAATGTCTGTCTGACCACTGCAACAGGGGATATACACTGCTTGGCCAAAAAAATGTCGCACACTCTAATATTTTGTTGGACCGCCTTTAGCTTTGATTACATTGCGCATTCGTCGTGGCGTTGTTTCAAGAACCTTATGCAACATCACAACATTTATTTCCGTCCAGAATTGCATTAATTTCATTAATTTCTGAGCCAATAAAATTAAGTCAGCTGAGTACCTGAATGTACTGAATGACCAGGTTATCTCAACAATGGATTTTTCCTTCCCTGACAGCACGGGCATATTCCAGGACGACAATGCCAAGATTCATCGGGCTCAAATTGTGAAAGAGTGATTCTGGGAGCATGAATTGACCACCACAGCGTCCTGACCTTAACCCCATTGAAAGTCTTTGGGGTGTGCTGGAGAAGATTTTTTATGGAGTGGTTCGACTCTCCCATCGTCAATACAAGATCTCGACCAAAAATTAATGCAATTCTGGAGGGAAATAAATGTTGTGACATTGCATAAGGTTGTCGAAACAATGCCATGAGGAATGCGGGAGACTTTTTTTTTTTTGGCCAGGCAGTGTACATCAATAACCTTCTCTGCTCAAATGCTGTCATTCAAGACCCGCTTCATATCTTAGATCGCTCAACTCAGTCTCCCAACTTGCAAAAATGCTTATTGCATAACACCATTTAATAACTTCTGCCTTCAGTGAGGCCTGTGACTTCCTGCACCGCTGTTGTTTGTGTCATTGCGTGTGACAGTCGCAACAGCGGGGCGCTCATTTTCAGAATTAACATTAATGAAGAACTACGTGATGATCGATGGGCTATCGGGGAGCAGTGACTGAATGGACTGGCTGTACTTTCTGTTGAGAGCGTCAGAGCCTCAGAGCTGAATTTGAAGGAGATTGTTGACCGTGTTACACAACGCCAGACTAGTCGGGTGTCCTTCAAATGAGTGCTTTATGCAGCAATGCCAAATGTAGCAGGCCCTGACTGGCCAGTGTGCTCCTGTCATCATACCCAGAGAACATTATAAAACCTGTCAGGTCGCAGAGTCCACATGGTGACGAGCAATCAATCCCCAAGGCCAACAGTGGCTTACATCAGGCCCTGAGGCAGTCTGTCATTTACATGTGTTGACATTTACTATTTCCGCTATTGCAGGTGTGAGTTATCTCGGACGTGAGGAATGCATGTAGTTTCCCACCAGCCTGCTCTACTAACATTCCCTCATTTATCCTCTGATCACCTCCTCAGTTAATGACTTTAAAAAGAGGTCATGGGTCCTAAACTCAAGTCCTGGGGAGCCTGAACTTGTGACAGTCTGGAATATTGGCCCTAACCTATGTTAGGAGAGAATTTACTGGCTAAGCTATTCCAGGAGTCCCCTAAGTCAGGGATCCTCAACTCCAGTCCTGAAGGGCCACAGTTTCTGCAGGGTTAACTCCAGTCCTGGAGGGCCACAGTGTCTGCTGGTTTAACTCCAGTCCTGAAGGGCCACAGTGACTGCAGGTTTAACTCCAGTCCTGGAGGGCCACAGTGTCTGCAAGTTTTATGTTTTACTTTCTGTCAGCAGCCAGTTTACACCTTGTAAAAACAAGTATGTGGACTTTTCACTCGATTAGTAGCTTAAACTAAGCACTCAAGCGCAAAGAAAACCAGCAGAAGTTGTGGCCCTCCGGGACTGGAGTCTGTCAGCCCTGGTGTAGGGTAAGGACTGAGGGTTGGAGCCAGAGAGGGCTGGGAATGACCACGTCTCCTTTTCCTTTTCTGCACAGGCTACAGACTTCCTGCTCCGCCTCTTCAGCTCTGCCGTGCTGTCCTGGGCCGACCACTCCATGCCCCTGCTCCTAGGGGTCAGGGCCCGATGGTTTCCAGGGAAACAGGATTCTGAGTCACCCGATTGGTCCCACGGTCTCTACGGCAGCCGCTCGGCCAATGAGAACCCTGCCTCACAGTGCCTGCTGGGCCTGCCGTGCAGCATCCAGCTTATATTGGCCAGAGAGCCCTGGAAAGGGCAGACTCAGAAGGCACGTTTCGGTCACTTTCTGGTTTGTTTTAGGTTCCCCTTCTCAGACAGACTGATTTCCACAGTCTATAAGGGTGGAGAACTCTGTTCCTGGAGGCTTGTATCCATTTCTGGATTTAAGAAATTATATTGGAAGTCATTTATGTAACGTTTTAGCTATTAACATTTTAGTAGTGTAGTAAGAAGCTTAGGACTGATAGCTAAAAAAAACTTTTTGTGATATTTTACTGTGGTCTAATCTACTTGGGGTTTATGCAGTTCACTGGCTAATTGAAGTACAATAATTGGTGTATAAAGTTGCCCCTTTTTCAGTAAAATGAGTTCTACCTTAATAATATGGGTTGCTTAATGCAGGTTGCTCACATTGTGTGGTGTGAAACTGCTTCATGGAAAACCACTCTCTGCCTCCACTATTTTGATTATTTGTTGACAGACGGTGGTAATATGTTGACCCAAGCTTAGCTAGCAGGTTAACCTAAAGCAGCCATTCAACCCAATGAGCTGTTAAAACCATTAGTGCTGTTTGTATTTACAAACTGACTTTCACAATGAACCCCAAAAACATTGAAGCTAAACTTGTGTTTCCACCTCAGTTTATAGACTGGCTCTTCAGCATAGCAGAAGGTCCCAGAGAGGGATTATCCGAAAAGTCAATCATCGCTGCCAGAGGTGAGCCCACAGGTTGACGTATGCACGTGAACTCCGCTCTTTGAATCTGCCCTTCTATGCCCGCATTAAGTGGAAGTCAAGGGACCACGTCTCATAGACAAGGGCTGCCCTGCCCTGTTCCTGGAGATCTACCGCCCTGCAGGTTTTCACGCCAACCCTGACAAAGCACAGATCTTTAAACAGCTAGAGATCGCGTTGAGCTGCTAATTTCTACAGGAAAAAAAACCTACAGGATGGTAGATCTACAGCCATAGACCCACAAGATATCTGTACATTTACATTACATTACAGGAATTTAGCAAACGATCTTATCCAGAGCAACTTGCATTGTATCCAATTATACAGCTGGATATACTGTATACTGGAGCAATGCAGGTTAAGTACCTTGCTCAAGGGTACAACAGTAGTGTCCTACCTGTGACCTTTAGGTTACAAGATCAACTCCTTAGCCATTATACTACACTGCTGCTCCAGTTCCGTGTTCTTCACATTAAACTTTCTGTCCCCCTACCTGTTGAAGCTGAAGAATTTTGTTTTTATGTAACATTCTGCTAAATTAATCAGCAAAATCCATCTAGGGGGTGTGGCCTGGTGCAACATTGTGGCAGCAGATCTTTTGTACTGTAATACAGCAACCGAAACTGTGCCGGACCTTCCTGTAGATAAGCAGAGGATAATGGAATGAATGCAAGAGTTGAGTATCTTGTTGAGTTTATAGAGAATCTGTGGTGGGACTGTGCTGCCATCTTTAACCCCCACATCCCCCTCCAGTTCTCCAGAAGGGAGAAGTTGGGGGAAAAGTGTCAGGGACGAAAGTGCCAACTATCTGGTTTCATAGCCAGATGGATTACAGTCTGACTACAGTTTGCCAACTCCAGTCTCTGCTGAATTGAAAAACTGATGGTTCCATTTTGTATCCTCCACCATCTTTGCCCTCCCTCCACAGCTGCCCTTTTATCCCTGAGGAACTTTCCAGAATTCAAGAGGAAGGTGGTATGGACCAGAGCCTATGGGTGGTAGGAAGAGGAATCAGGACCCCCCAGCCCCGGCCTTCGCCCCCCTCTCCGGTGCATAGCCAATTGCAGCTCAGTTGTCCTACAGTTCCTGGGTGCACAAGCCTGCAGCCTGTTGCTTTCTCGTCCTCCACCGCAGTGCCTCATTGGAGCATCCAGAGAACCAGAATTGCTCATTGGCCAGAGCTGCAGGGGTGATCAGGGAAGAGCTACCAAGGCAAATTGAACTCCAGCCCTGAGACCACAGGCATATCTTTCATCTCAAAAATGATAACTGACATCTTTACGTCCACTTTTTTCAAAATAAACTCAGAGAACACCGTCCCTGCTCTGGTGATGACATCCAGTAGCATATCAGTGTTTATTATGCACAGATCTATGAAAATGGCAGTGTTAGCTTGGCAAGGACACATTTTTGGCAGCGTGGCACACGCCAAGGCTTGACAGAGGAAACGCATCCATGCCAATAAAAATGTAAAGACCTGACTGCGAGTGCTGTCTTTTCTGTTGGAATGTACATTTATTACACTAAGGATCCTGCACCCACTGAAATATTAGATCATTAGGTTACCTAATGAGGCACATTTGAACTTTCATATTTTGTGCATATATTAAATATTCAGGTCTGGGGGTTTTGGGGAGGTGTTTCACTGAGCAGGATTTAAGGAGTTAGGGAGACTAACTTAAAAGTAGAAAGTATTTTCAGTTTGGTGTTTGGACAAAAGCCAGACCATCTAAATAACTTTGCCAGCTAGCTCTATAAAGAATTATTTATTTTTGTCTTATTTTCTTAGTATTTTCCATAATTCCTATCGGTTCTGTTCGTATTTTTTACGCACTTGTTTCATTGTCAAGTTTTTAGGTTTTTTGGATGTTTTTTTCTCTCCATGTCTGAAGCTTCATAGGGCGGCACAGTGGTGCAGTGGGTAGCACTGTCGACACCCATATTTATTTGAGCTAATTTAAAATTGCTTGCGTGCAGAAGGTGTGTAAAATAATATTAGAATCGATAGGGATGATGAAAAATACTACGAAAATAAGACACAGGTTCAAAAACCCATAATTATCCCTTAAACCCATTTCCTGGAGCCCCCAGGAAATGGGTTTTATCGATGTATGCATTTTGAACATATTTATAATTTATTACTCGGCAAACTTACAGTACAATATTTTATTGTTCTGTATGGTACAGAATAATGAAGCAGTAATGCTACAATAAAAAAAGTCAATACGAGCTGTTGTATATCCCAGGATGCTTTGCAAAAGGTGCATGCACAGGAGGCTGTGTGGATGTCCTCATGAAAGAGAAAGACTGAGACGTGGGTGTCCTCACACCCACGTCTCCGCATCCTGCTGAAAAGGAAAGCCACTTCCTCTTCCTGTGGAATGTTTCTGTACGGGCCTCACGCAGTGAGAAACGAGCGCAGCAAATAGGCCTTTTTAAAAAAATATTTCTTCTTCTGTAGTGTGGAGGCTGCAGTGCTCCTTAATCCTGCTCTTAACCCTGGCTGTGTTGGAGAGACCTCAGTTAGGGAAGTGTAGCCCCACGTTCACACTGCAAGCAACACGGTTGACAGGTTGCCCAAGTATACTTGGATGAAGGAGGAGCAAGAGCTTCCTGTTGTATCATTGTAGTGGTGCAGCTACATATTTTTGAAGAAATAATATGTATAGTTTTGTCATGAGACTGATAATTATTATTACTGCTATCTCGCTTGCTAGCTAGGGATATTATATCTCTGTCTCTCTCACTAGCTAGCTATGTTGGTAGCGATCCCTATATATCTCTCTCACTAGTTAGGCACATAGCTAGCGATCTCTCTCTCTCAATACCTAATGTTATCTGGCTAGCTAGTGAGAGACATATATAGAATGCTATAAATAGCCAGCTCTCTAGTGGTGTATAAAACTCAATAAGTTTTGGTGTCAATGTGAATGATTTTGGTAGAACAAGCCACATATTTGCCATATAGTCTGCTGGCTATCTTTTATGTTTTTAGCTGCGTTTAAGTTTTTAGATGAGTGAAGCCGGGTGGAACAATAATTCACAAAATGGTATCATTGGTTTGAGAAATAGGAAGCCTGATTGACTGTCGACAAAAAAAGTAAAACCGTGGGCAACATTTTTCGGGCAACTTTCGTAGCTTAGTTAGCCAGTTGGCCGTTGCTCAACTACATAGAGAATGAATGGACTTCTGGCAACTGGTCAACCGAGTTGCTCGCTGTGTGAACGGGGTGTAAAAGCATGTCTTATGACGTGTACTATAGCAATCCTGCTGATGCGAGACCTAGCAATGTTCCCGCAACTTTATTATAACATCCCAGTAAAGCTGTCACAACGTCCCAGTAGCATTGCCGCAAAGCTCCCATGACATTGCCCCAACGTCCCAATAATGCTTCAGTAATGTCGCAGCTACGTTGTGAGGTCCATGGAGCGTGAGCAGGAAATCTGCTGCCAACCCGCACACTTGTATCCAGACTCAGGCCTGGACATCCAACCCTTCCAGGTCCCTTTGTGTCCAGAGTTCACTGTCATAGGTCAGGGCTCAAGGTCCTCATTTCTGCGGGCGTTGCCTGCTTTTGTTCTTTTTTTTTCCTCTTTTCTTTTCCATTTCCATGCTTCCAAAGATTATGGATCGATACACAAACGCGGGCTTTGGCTCTGGTGTATCTGTTCAGTGTGTTATGTTGTTCCCCAAGTGGTTGGTGTGTGTGTGTGTGCATGTGTGTGTGTGAGCGTGTGTGCATGCATGTTTTCTGGTGTGTCTGGTGGGGCTCTGGGTAACTGCCGGCTCCTCTGCGTCCTACACTCATGACATCCCCCATGTGATGTCATTATTGTTGATCTGTAGGAGATGCCATACCTGCAGGTAGATTCTTCCAGTCATAAAAACTGGGATGTTTTTTGTTGTCATGCTAGACTCGTCCAAACAGGCGTGAATCCACCATGGGTTCCCGAAAGGGAGCATTCAGAAGAAGCCAGCTAAGAATTCCCACACATGTTGTGGTGCGCTTCAAGCTGCTGCAGGAATTGCATTTGTTTACATTACACTGGCACAGGGCTAGTCCTTAAACTCAACCTCTGGTGTCTTCCAGATAAGCTGCTCCACATGCTGTCTCACGATGAGTGGGACCCAAGAGTGTGTGTGCATGTCAGTGTGTGTGTGTGCATGCGCGCATATGCGTGTGTGTGCATATGTGTGTGACTGTCTCTTTATTTCCTCTTGGTTTTTTTATTCCAGATGTCCAGCTGTTGTTTCCTCTCTCCCAGCAGCTGCCACATAGTGAAACAGGCACCTGGAAAAGGGATAAATCCATTAGTGCTGGGGCTGTCAAATAATGATACAGGCACCTGGGGTGGGGAGTAATCCATTAGTGCCAGCAGCGATGTGCTACTCCTCATAGACAAAGACACACACACAAACACACAGACATACTCCTCTCTCTCCCACACATACAAATACACACACACATACACTCTATCTTTCTCTCTCTGTCTCTCCCTCACACACACACACACACACACATACTCCTCGCTCTCCCACACATACAAATACATACACTATCTTTCTCTCGCTCTCTCTCCATCATACACGCACACAAACAATATAAGGAGAATCCAGAGGAGCTACAGTACAGTCACTGCTGTGGCTGGCTATGGTGAGTATATCACTCACACACACACATTTTTTTTTTCTCTCTCTCTCTCTCTCTCTCTCACACGCACACACACACACACACACACACAAACAAGAGAAAGAGAATCCAGAGGAGCTACAGTACAGTCACCGCTGTGGCTGGCTATGGTGAGTATATCACTCACACACACACACACACACACACTATTTCTTTCTCTCACACACACACACACACACAAACAAGAGAAGGAGAATACAGAAGAGCTACAGTACAGTCAGCACTGTGGCTGGCTATGGTGAGCATATCACACTCAGTCACTCACACACACACACTGATGCGCAAGGTCCTCACCGATGGCGAGCAGAGGGAAGTAGCCCAGCAGAATGTAAGGGAAGGAAAACGTCTCCAGGGACTCAAAGTAGGGCAGGGCCTGGTACACAGTCAGTCCTGTTTCAACCCAAGAGAGAGCAAACGCAACTGCTTAATTCAGGCAGGAGGGACTGTATTTTCCCTGCTGAAATAGGGGCGCCTTCTCGCACACTTAGTCCCATCAAAGACCAAAATGGTGCCATAAATCTGCATTTAAATGACAGTTTCCATTGATTTTCTGCTTCGTGAAATTCTTTTTGAAAGTAAATCAAACATAAGTCAGAGCACGTGATAAGCATACAAGTGAATAAATATTTTATTAATAATGAGAATAATCATATAAGGAAAATAATCTACTGACTGCTCCGCAGCATCTTCTTGCTCAGTCTCAGACGTGCACTGCCAACACCAACGAAAACGGGTCAAATAGCTTTGTGTGCCGTGTCTTGGTTACACCTGCGTGTCAGCTGTGGCTTGGGCCCGTTGCGCACAGTGTGGCCACAGCCGGACACGGCATAGTCTCACACCCGTGTTTCACTCCTCACTGACACCGCCCCGTCTTTAGGAACGCGCGGCGCCTTCCCCTATCCCGTCGATGACAGTTCCCTGGACGAATAAAAACACTCCCAGCGTTCTTAAGGAGTCGTTCTGGCTGAAAGCCTCGCTTCTCTCCCCTTGTTTTCATTAGCGCCTCTTCTTAATGTAGAACCGAATTCCAGGGGCTTTATTGTGGAATGCATGTGGGCCCAGTGCATTACTGCGTGAGAGTACAGCAAGTAACATATTTATAAAGCACCTTTCAAAATCAGGGTTACAAAGTGCTTCACAATAGGCCAAAATTTACATGCATTATGTACATAACAGCACATATATAACTTAACTCACACACGAGTTCAAGCACAGGAATAAAATGGGTCTAAAGATGTTTTTTGAAAGTGACCATCGAGTCAGTCTTCCAAAGTTCTTGACTTCCAAAGTTCAGGGGCACAGGCAGCAAACGCAGCGTTGAAGAAACTCCCCACTGGAGGGTCTAGCATTATTGGGTGAGGGTACAGTGTTGAAGAAACTCTCCACTGGAGGGTCTGGCATTATTGGGTGAGGGTACAGAGTTGAAGGAACTCTCCACTGGAGGGTCTGGCATTATTGGGTGAGGGTACAGAGTTGAAGGTACTCTTCACTGGAGGGTCTGGTATTACTGGGTGAGGGTACAGTGTTGAAGGTACTCTCCACTGGAGGGTCTGGCATTACTGGGTGAGGGTACAGAGTTGAAGGTACTCTCCACTGGAGGGTCTGGTATTACTGGGTGAGGGTACAGAGTTGAAGGAACTCTCCACTGGAGGGTCTGGCATCACTGGGTGAGGGTACAGTGTTGAAGGAACTCTCCACTGGAGGGTCTGGCATAATTGGGTGAGGGTACAGTGTTGAAGGAACTCTCCACTGGAGGGTCTGGCATTACTGGGTGAGGGTACAGAGTTGAAGGAACTGGAGAGTCCTGAGTCGGTGCCTCTTGACGGGAAGCAGTCCTTTACTCGGGTTTCTTTACATTACATTACTTTACACTTATTTAGCAGACACTTTTATCCCAAGCGACATACAAAAGTGAATATCAGGGTCATTGGAACAACTACAAAACAGAGGTTCGATAAGGTACAGTACTCATTTCGTACAGCTATTTATAGCCAAAAACACAGTTTAGTTCACAGTGAACATTATTCTGACCTAACTTATGCCAAGTCAAACTAGGGGGGGAAACAAGCTACAATATTAGGACGAAAATACAAATTACAAAAAGTGCTGGACTGGGGGTATATGTAACGTGTGCCATGAAAGAGGGGATTTTAAGTGAAACGATTCACAGAGTGGGGGCAGTTAGTCCAGGTATAGTCTGAAGACCACGGCAGAAGATGGGTAGTGAGGGAGAGGTTCGAAGAGGGACATGGTTTCTGTCCTTAACCAGAAAACTCCTGAGGCCCAGTCCTGCTCTACCCTCTGTTCACCATTAGACACCCAGATTCAGGGTCTTCTTTGGACACAGAGAGGAAACTGCTAATTGTTTATCTGTCTCTTTGTTTTTTATCACATCATTCTTCTTCTTCTTCTTCTTCTTAATAATGCAAGTAATTAAAAGTGGCCTTTGGTTTCCCTGAACATTTTGATTTGAATGCGCATGTGGACATGCTTTTGCTCCACAACGAACTTCATTCGTGAAGATAGAATTTTTTTATTGTTCCTGTACCTACCGCACAGTTTGAGCGTGCAAGCAGCAACATCACCTGGAGGCATAATACATTCCTTTTCGGTTTTTTTTTTTTTTTTAACTGCATGGCTGTCATTGTGCTGAGTATGGTAATGGTCAAAGCCAGGAAATTCCAACTACAACAGAACTTAAACCTTTTTAAGTTGGCCTTTCTTCTGTTTGCATGTACTCCTCCTGTCATTTGGTATACATCTTATGTTCTTTGTTTTGAAATTTTCATCTTTAAAGGGTGGGGCTTTGGCTCTGAGGGGCTGTTTTCAGGATTACACAAACATCTATCATATTACATTACATTACATTACATTACAGGCATTTAGCAGACGCTCTTATCCAGAGCGACTTACACAACTTTTTACATTGTATCCATTTATACAGCTGGATATATATACTGAAGCAATGCAGGTTAAGTACCTTGCTCAAGGGTACAACGGCAGTGTCCTTACCCGGGAATCGAACCCGCGACCTTTCAGTTACAAGCCCAGTTCCTTACCCACTGTGCCACACTCCGTCCTATATTTAGGAAATCCTCACACAGCAACAATTGACGAGTCCTTCTTAACAGAACTACATGGATTGGAGAAATAAAATTTGCAATCAGAGAAATCAATGGAGATAATTATGAAATTACTTCTCATAGGAGGATGTGTGGCTTCTGTGTGTAACCCTCGCCAGTGTTTAGCACCCACCTGGGTGATGCACAGCAGCCATTTTGTGTCAGAGCCGTTGCCCTTGCCACACCTCAGCTGAAACCCATAGGCATCACTGAATCAGTAAAATGGAGGAAAGATCAGGTGGTCAGACTGAACCAGGTGGGGAATTTGGAAGGTAACCATGGAAACCTCTTACTCTTTACAGTAGGGACCATAGGACCTTTAATGGCTTTGGAGAGTCAGGGGCCCTGCTTTCTGTGGACCTCATGCACAGTCATGTTTGCCATGGATACAGCAGGGTGGAGACACAGTGATAACGCGAAAGGAAAGGCCAGAGAGCCAGATAGACGCTGACTGACGCTTCACCCAGTATTATTATTGGCGCTTTAAAAATGCTCCTCCTTTGAGGATCTGTTCTGGAATCCTGGCCAGGAAATAACAGGAAATGAACAATGTTATCTGGAATATATTTTATCTCTTTTGTTTCTCTACACATGGAGTGTACATTTTTTCCCCAAAGGAACATTCCACGCACAGTTGGGGTCATTACAATAACACTGGATTATTGTTTGTGGCACTTAATTGTGTATTTTATGTTACAGTGTATGGTGCTACGATAGATTGGTAAATGTTTCTTTGCAGTCCCTTGTGAAAACTGCCAACATGCATTCATTCCTATGCATTTAATATAATATATAAAATGAATATGTATATATGTAATAATAATAATAATAATAATAATGATAATTTTTGCTGTTGTTTTTGCCAGGATTATTATTATTCTTAGTTTTTGTCTGCATTTTGCTACATTTTCACCCCATTCCCATGCTCACAATCTTTGGCAGCCATGTCCGGGCTGACTGCCATTACGCATGACTGACTCTCCAGGTGGCACTACAGCAGCATCTACAACATTGCACCATTGAAAGATTATCACGGCCATCCCGTTTCACTTACAAGCGCCAAATTTCCTCCACATGTGTACATCCTCATCCTGAACGAATGTGCTCATAGAACCCATATAGTCCACCATGTTGGATTTTCTGTCATGTACCGTTTTTCACAAAACGTTTTTGTTTGTTTTGCTTCTCCTACAATGTTTGTCTGAATCTCACTACATTCAGCAAGCGTGATCTACAGCATGTCCCTGTGTTGAATTACAAAGGAAATTCTGATATGTCCAAAGATGGCCAGAGGACTGTAATTTTTATTTAACAAAAATGGCTGACCATGTCCAAATCATGCATATGGACACAAATTTACACATTTATTTGGAAGCTACTGTGCTCTGTCTTTGCGTGGCTTACAAAAAAAATAAAAAAATAAAAAATATTAGGTCATTCATTTCAGTCACAGTGTGAAACAAAGGCAGAATACAGTAACTGAAGTCATGATGGTTTGTTTTTGATTCCTTAGGGCTTCATGTAGTTACTGTAAATTGACCCCTCTATTTTCTCCAAGAAACGAAAAGATAGATTTGACATTTGTCCACATGATCATTTTTGACCAAAATTAGTTATTTTAAAATCTAAATTTTTTTTTGCAGAAATCTCTGAAAGATACAAATAGCACTCAATGATCTGCAGCCTGCTCGTGGTTCTCGGTCCCTAATAATAACTGCTGTTATTATTATTATTATTATTATTATTATTATTATTATTATTATTATTATTATAGCTAAGCCCAGGCATAACTGGCTGTGACTGAGTTGTACTTTAACTGATGCAGAGTAAATTTGGAAGAACTCCATTTAAGCCATCACACGTAACTGGCAGTAGCTTGCAATGCAATAAGTTGTGGGTGAGGCTTCATACCTTCTGCAATCACAGAGAGGGGGTAGAGCGGGATCCACAGGGTATGGCGTACCCACAGCATGCTAAAGGAAGGGGTGCTGAAGAGCGCCAGGAGTCCATGAGGGTACCTGCACAGACCGGACACACATGAACAGAGTTAAAGGCGTGCGTGCGCATGTGTGTGTGTGTGTGTGTGTGTGTGTGTGTGTGTGTATATGTCTATTTTTTTGTATTTGCTTGCACTTTTTTCATAGGGGCTTACAAGGACAGCCATGCAGCGCAGTGGTTAGAGAACAGGGTTTGCACTTTGCAACCAAGGGGTTGCAGGTTCATTGTCCTTGTAAGGCGCTGTTGTACCCTTGAGCAAGGCACTTCACCTGCAACCCTTCAGCACTATAGCTAGCTGTATATCTACCATGTACACAGCATGTTTATAAAGTCCGTGATTGTGATTTTTTTTAACAGAATTTTACCAATCTATTACCTGCATTCCATTATTCTGACCAACAGCTACAGTTATTTTGAGTTGTATTAATACAAGGTCAAGGGTCTAAATTCTTGTCTGGAATTTCTTTTGTGTTGAATTGCCAGGTAAAAAGGGTTCTGTCCGTACTTTGTGAAGAGTATGATAAACTGCTCTAACTCAGACATGACTGACAAAGGTCTGATGGCTTTTAGCTGTTAAATCTATGCAAATGCTGGTATTTCTGCGGGCTATGAATGGAGGCAGACACTTGATGTGCAAATACCAGAGTGCATATCAGTTTCATTCAGTGCTAAGAACGTATCCTATAAATCGTGCAGAGATATTGTTGTGGATGCCATCATCTAATGCCTTCTCAGGGCTATGGAAGCTTAAGGGAACACCTCCATCATTCTCAGGAATGGTCTTTGGTTTGTTTCCCTGGAGGTGGGTTCATTCAGTGTGAAATGTCTGTCTTTTCCCCACTACAGTGAAAGTGCATTACCTTAAACTTACCTTAAAAGGTCTAGAGTGTTCCACAGGAAAAACTGTATGCACACTATAGATTTACTTTGAACTTCCTCTTGGCTAATGATCACCACAAACAAAACAAAATTCCTCTCCATTACCTGTAAAGAAAAGGAAAAAATTCAAAGTCTTTATGAAATGAGGGAGTGTGGAAAAATCCAGTGGATTAATGTTAACTTCACAGATAAAAATTAATTTCCTAAAAGTTTCTCTTACAAAACTTGTCCTTGTGAGAACTTAATGTTTAATTATTATAATATTATATAATTTTAAATGTAATAAAAACAAAGGGATGTAATAATGATAATAATATGGGTGGTTATTCACTGACACGTACTTGTATAAACCGTGGTAGGAGCTCTGCTTTCTCAATTTCATCCGCAATGTGGAACAGCTCTAGTACTGACATTAGCTGGCACAGGCTCACCACAACGCCCACCGAGTAAAAGGTGTCCGCCAAGGCATCTGGGAAGGGAGCAGTTTTAACCTTTGAGACCTCACAAATATCCAGAACTTTCTGCCACTCCCACTTTCTGCGATAAGGGCACACAGGAATGTGCTCCTTTGGACAGCTCTCTCTAATTGAAAATCATTTTTTTTTGTGAAAAGACTTTTTGATGTGTTCTTTCTAATATATGTTACTTCTACTACAGTCGTGTCACTCTTCAAGAAGGAAAAGTACATGTACATGAAAATAAGTACATATATGGTAGGATGTTCACGTCCCAAACGCATCATTCATAATGAAACAATTAGGTGTTCACACTACCCCTAGTTACATCAGCTGTTATAACAGGACTATGATGTCATGTACCTAGGAGCATCAGCACCAGTTAAAACTGAGGCCTGGGGGTTACTCCGTAGAAGAGTTCTGCGTCTAGTGGCCTGTATTATGATTCTTATGAGAACAACATCCTGGCGTACAGAACTGAGTCGTCTTACCTTCCCCGAATGAAAGGAACCGGGCCATCATGTTTGCAAATATCCAAGTGTGCCCACAGAACTGTAGTAGGTTATACAGGAAAAGATAGGCAAGTTGGATACTGCACCTGCATAAAAAAAATCTCAGTCAAGAACAGTTTTTAGCACACTGTGGTTGATGTTGGTGATAATAATAATAATAATAATAATAATAATAATAATAATAATAATGATAATAATAATGATAATAATAAACGGTAAATATGCCACGGTAAATATGCATTTTTAAATGCATTTTTTAAATTTAACTTTTATAATGGGAATTTATCGTACCAATCATTTAGGACTCAGTTTATTTTATCTTAAGTGTTCAATTAAAATATATAACCCACGCTTATTTTATTGTTATGAAGTTAACAGACATTATTTTTAACGCTTGCTACCAAGTTCCACCGGACCGTGGAAATCTTTACAACGTTGGACGACACTATACGTTTTCCCCAGTTGGTTAAGTGTTTTCCCTGAATTCCTCTGCAGGTCTTGACATATTCCAGTGAGCTGCTAACTCATTTTAAGCAACAGACGAATCCTACAGCACACTGGTCTTGTTGCAAGTAGGCTACTGTTCAGTACAAACACAACCACAAATCCAATAGGCTAACACAGGCATGAGTATGGGTACAGAAGTTAACAGAACTGAAACCGTCATGTCACTAAATTGCACGTTTCTCTCTCTACAGGGGAATCTCCACGCCCCACCTGACCATGAGGACACCGCTTGCATTCCTCACTTAGCTCACGGAAATAATGCAGCTAGCCTATTTGGTAAGTGTCCAAGTTTGCACACGCTAACAATAAAGACACGTTCACATGAACAGAAGGGTAGGTACAGGTAGCGCTTACCTCATTCTGAATAAACAGTAGTTAACCCTATTGGAAGCCACCCTCTTTAAAGTGCAGTTTTGAAATTTGAGGAAGTTTTTTTTCTTTTTTTTTTTTTTTTTGAAATTTGAGGAAGTCAGAATCTCTGCGGCAGCCCCATGACGTCAGAGGGGGAAACCGGTCAGATGGGTTTCAAAATCTTTCTAACTTGAAGCCGAACGAAGTGGACGCAACATCCTAGTGATGTTCAGTGGCCTGTTTTCACCTGGCACGTCGCAGGCGACGTAAGGTAAAGTTACGCAAAATGCTGAGCTGCTTCTCTGTTTTACCATTTGATTATTTTGCAGTGTGAAAACGCACAAAAACGTACTATGTTTGCTAGACTTTATTTTGGTATATTAAGATGGAAAAATATTTAAGGTTGAAAGGTCTATTCGAATGGAAAATAAATGGAATATTGACAGTTCTGACGTAATAGTATATATGTCACTCATATCACTCTGTAGTATTATTGTCGATATTAATTTCTCAAATTAATACATTTTCGACCAAATCTATGATATTTTATAAAGCGAGAGGTTTCGGTTTATCATGTGTTACGATTGTGACATCTAGTGGAAAGAAACGGGATACAGATAACTGTTTTCATGCAAGTAAATAATACATGCCGCCCGCCAAGGCGTCCCAATACGCTGCTCAAAATGGCCTTTGAAAATGTTTTTGTCGGAGAAATTATTCATTTCAGGTCTAAATATGATAATAAACATTTACAGAATCTGGGAAGGACGACAACTGTATAGCATGTATGTAGTTTTTTTTACAGCTGTACTGTAGAATTTAATTTTTTGCTCTTAAGATATGGTTACATTTTGACTTATGCATTTCATTTTTTTTTTTTACATTATAATAGAACAGTAGGATTTGCACTCCTTGTGTTTCTAGTATTATAAAGGGAATGCAATAATATTATAAAGAAATGCTCCCACACATCCTCCCTTACAAAATGTCAAATTTCATTGCTACTGATGTTTCAGTCCAGGACCTTCATTTGAGGGTCCCCCCAGAATGTCCAACACACACACACACACACACATTATATATATATATATATATATATATATATATATATATATATATATGCACTCCAGATGAAAAGAATCAACATCAGTTTCACATTTAATTAACGCATGTAGCTTATGTAATTCAGAACACTTCATGCAACCCCCTGTGAATGACTGATTGATTTAAATTTAAAAAACGGGAATACATATAAATGGGAAAGTACATTATTTTTTGTTTCACTGGAAATGTAAGCTTACTTTCCTGTTTCTCTGCTTTGTTCGCAATAATAGGAGGAATCACATGATTTCCAATTGTAGGTCTATGTAAGGAGAAAAAAAACATTTATTATTATTATTGCTGTTGTGGTTCTTCTTCTTGTTTTTGTTTTCATTGTTTAAAAATGCATTATTTTAGCTGCAATGTACCCTCAAAAATAAATTGTTGGATTTACTTAATAAAATTATGGACAGTGGTTGCACACAATATTACATATATTGTGTGCAACCACATATGAGCATATGTGACTTCAGCTGATTAAGAACCTGTGACATCAACGCTAAACTTAGTTAACTGAACTAAACTTTTCTTTGCTAATGTAACTCACTTCTATTATGCTCTACTATGTAACTAATGAGTGTGTATTAAGTATGTTTTTAAGTATCTAATTTCTTTGAAGTAATTCATTTCTATAAGTTAGTTCAACATAATTTACTGAAGTGTCAAACATTTTTGATTTCTACCTGTTACAAATACCATATCATAATTCCTGCAACCACTGTCCATTATTATACTGAGTAAATTCAAAGACTAGATTTATTAAGCAAATTCAACTCAACTCTACTTTTTTAAGGTTACTGTAACACAAGATGTTTGTTTAACTTACACTCCACCTCATAAAAAACAAAACAAACAAATGGAAAAAATGGAAAATAAGTTTTGCACTAGCAAATTTGCCATTCACATTTTGCAACACTGCACTAATATTCTACAGAAAAACTATATGAAATTTATTTAGCAAACAACCAGTTTGCGAGAAAAATTGCTGTTCGCAAACAATTATACAGTTCTGACACTTTAATGTTTGTGTGAATAGAAATAAGGATTTTCTTTGGTCATTAACTTAGGATGTAGTATGGCTTTAGATATTCTTACCCAAGTCTGCAGGGCTTCACAAGCTCAAGAGCAACGTGTTGTGTCTTCTTCTACCAGTACAAAATGGCCACCATACTGTACATTATGCATGCACAGTTGAGCACAATTCATTGAATGAACTTAATTGGTCAGCTTTCCTTTTAATTAAATAAATTTAGTAATGTATTTAAAAATTTCAGAAATTTAATTAAAGAAAATGAAGTACAACCAGAAAACCCCAAAGACTGAGTAATGTAAAGAGAAAAAACAAAGCAGTTTAAAATATCAATTGTACCATTTTTTTTTTCATTTTTTCTCAATCTGAAATAAAGAATTTTTGATTTTAAATGTGTGGTTTGTCAAATTTAATTGTGACTGGGTGAAAGAATGCATCTTCTGTACAGGGCCGGCCCTAGGATTTTTGTGGCCCTAAACAAATCTGTGGGCTTGGTTGGGTGGAGAGGGGGGGGGGAGTGCTGTTGGGTTCTGTGGAGCGGGCGGGGATTCGCTTGGTTATCCTTCTTACATTACATTGTTATGAAAAGTTCTGTTGCCATTCCATTTTTAATTTATACCGCTAGTTCCACGATAGGGGATGAATAACGTAATTACGAAAATAACGTTATTTACTTTAGATAAACATTGGCAAAAAACATGTGGCCCCTCCTAGCGGTTGTGGCCCTAAACAACCGCATAGAGCGTTTATGCCACGGGCCGGCCCTGCTTCTGTACCAGAATGTGCTGCCTGAAACCCTTTTTATATTCATGAAAAACTTTGCCCCTTTTTGTGTCATCCACAGTGTGGGGTATAGACACTGCCCACTAGCCCTTTTTCGTGCCTCGCAGACTGTACTAATTCATCATATAAAGATTAAGCCAGGCCATGGTATACTTTGACGGAACCACCCTATATTTGTCCCAAGGGGACCAATAAGAACGGTCTAGTCTTTTTTTCTGAAGTGGACTGAGGTACATGTGTGCTGTGCAGCTTCCCCTAATGTTGGTGGATAGAATTGCATCTCCAAATTGGGAAAAAAAAAAACTTAGCTACACAATGGGCCTCATTCACAAAACTTTTCTTAAATTATTCTTACTTTTGTTCTTAAAAATGTTCCTATGAAAAACAAATAAGAGATTCATTAGTCATTTGTTCTTGTGCATATCCCAGGTTTATGCGATGATGAATGCTGACTGTTTGTAAATTTAGTGTGCAATCCTGTTAATGTGATTAGCATAAGGAAACAGCCATGAACAAGTACAGATAAGAAAAAAATGATGTTTGTGGAAACATTCTTACACAGTTTACAATCAAATATGATTGTACGCATGTTTCGTGAATGGGGCCCAATGTCTTTATCAGTGTAGTTGATTCAGTAATAGGTAATAGGTCCTTTTATGGTTAAAAACTTACAGATAAATTAACAGACCTCCTGGTTCCTGTACTACAAGTGTGAAGCAGAGATTCAGGACTATCCTGTCTGTGTCCCAAAAGAGGACGATCTTCAGAGCAACATGAACCAAACGTTCCACTATTTAATTGCCCAGCATCTGTTGGCGGTAGCAATGAAACCCAGAATATTGGCCATCACAGAGTAACGAAGATGTTATATCTGATTTCAATTCAACCTGCTGCATGAACAATACTATGGGACTTCAGGTGACTCAGAATAGTAGTATACAAGTTCAGCATATAATATGGTCAAACCAACACAATGCAAGGAATCAGTGTTTAATATAAAATATAAATATTGTATGCTTATATGACAGTCTGCAGGGGCAGCATCCACAGTCAGCACCGGCACGGTTCAGAGCTAATATCAGACCATGATGCCCATCTATACACTGAAACAGTTCCTTATTAGGATGAGCTAGCAGCTCCCCATAAGCACCTTGTTTCTATGGTACCACTGAATAATAACACATTTTTTCAAATAAGTGTTTATGCAAATAACATGAATGAAAACTTCAACAAGTAGTGACGGGGGTTGGAGTAGATTTTATTAAAATCCCAGTGATTTTTGAGCTGAATGTCTGCAAACATAAGTTATAGTGGATAAGATTTTACACAGCGCGATAATGGGAGGCAAAAGTGAAATTATGGTTTTACGTGGACAAAGGCGACACCTTCCCTCTGCTTGTATTTGTGTTGGGAAAAGAAACATTTTGCAATGCAATGCAAAAAAAAAAAAAAAAAAAAAGAAAAGAAGAAGCTAGTTCTGGTGATTAACATAAAAGAACTTTGCCCTGTTTCTTTATCTCAATACCAGACTGTGGAGTGCAATTCCATTCCCGCCTGTACAGACTCTCACACTTTTGATATAGCCATCTGTTTTCCATTTAGATGTTCACGGCAGCAGATTAAAACAGTGAAAGATACTATGGACTTCAGTTTTTACCTGTATGACAAGACCGACAAGATTTTTGTTTTTCTATTAAAGTAATAATTTCCATTAAAGATTTCCATTAAAATAAATGTCTGTTAAGTCACTATCTATCGCCGAATTAGGTAACACAATGGTGATTGAGCCTATTATTGTATTAATTTATATTATTATTATTATTATTATTTATGATTAAAGAACTGGGTGTCTGTGGCGACATTCCCGGGAAAAAATCACAAGCGGCGCACAGTTAGTGACGCGTTTTCCATCACCCATCGATGGTTGGTCCGCCAGAGAGGGTAGGCGGCGCTAACGCAACAGGCTCGCTCTTCAACTCACTTGTGTTTGAGCGGCTGTTCAATTGTTCAATTTTTCAATTGTTCAATTGTTCAACTGTTCAATTAAATTAACACCAAATATTTTAATGTGTAATTGTACACAGAGGCCTAGAAATAATACGTACAAATCTGCTAATCTAAACATTAGAAATGCAAACAAACACATAAATAAAAAGGCAATAATATATGCTTAAAATAACAATGATTAAAATGGCAGGCTGCATAAAACATGTATAACAAATACTGATTTCATAAAGAATGGCTGTTGTTGTCATCATGCAAGTTTTATTGTTGTATCTTAAAATATATGTACTGCTGCCCTTCTTGGCCATGTCTCTTGGAAAAAAAGATTGTAATCTCAATGGGACAAGCCTGGTTAAATAAAGGTTAATAAAATGAATTTTTGGTCGGTTAGTTTGTGTCTTGCAGCAAAGGGAAGCAAAAGCTGGCAATATGAAAGCATAGCAGGACCCAGAACTCAACAGCTATGCCAACATCTTGCCAGCTTCTCTCTCCCCGGGCTCAGCATCCCTCGCCGCTCTCTCTCTCCCTTCTGCGTCATGTGACTTTGTTCTTATGACTTCAGATCTTCAGTATCCCCTGCACAGAGCTGATAGGCCTTCAAGAAGAAGAAAACAATATAGAAGCACAGGAAGTGTAGATTTATCTCAGAACTGTGCTGTCTTTGCATCGCTGTGGACGTTAACAACAAGGACTGGTTATGAGAAGAGCTTCAAAAGTCCCCCTCCCCTAGATCCAGGACATTTACATCAGTAATGCAAATCCATGTGAGATTTCTCTCCTGGCATTTCATTTAGTTTTGGGCTTCCTGAACACCCCACCTCTCCATTTTCAGCTTTGCTTGCCCTCCATCCATTACAAGCTTTTTGCGTTTGGATGCGTAGAGGTGGCACTATGGGGCCTACTCTGATCCTCCCCTCCCCTTCTGACAAGTTCTCACAGTTTAATCTCTTTCACTTCCTGCAGCAAGCAGCACTGTGGCTGCGAACTGCACATCTCTGCCAGGAACCTCTCAACGGAGCATTTCAAAAGAAACAAAACAAATAAAAATGCATAATTAATTACGACATTCTTTCCCCAATCACCTTTTGCGCACTAAACATTTCTTCCAGGAACCTTTGTGTGTGTGTGTGTGTGTGTGTGTGTGTGTGTGTGTGTGTGAGTGTCTGCGTGCGTGTGTGTATGCACATGTACACGTGTGTGTGTGTGTGTGTGTGTGTATGAGTGAGAGACACTTTATGTCTGCGTGCATGCGTGTGTGTGTATGAGAGAGAGACACTTTAACACTCATGGAATTGGGCTGGGATTAACATGCATCTTAGCCTTTTGGATATTGTCCTTGCACTTTGACACAAAGTTTGCAGTTTTTTTAAATCTGCATTTTGATTCTACTGTTTTAAGCATTTTCCAAAGGCAGTTTTATATTTTATTGTTATGGGAGGGCAAAGTACAGGTTCATTACATGCAATGCTCAGTGCCCTCTGGGTATTACGATATATATTTACTGTGTTACGTAGGCCATATTCAAGCCAAATACTGTTTTCTACCCATGGTGCCTAACTTTCTGTTTCACAAGCAACATGTATTGCGACAAACCAGATATGGCTATATTATCAAGGGTCTGACCCGACCCCACAATCATTCTAAATGTTAGGCCTAAAAATAACAAGCATTAGATACAAATACTTCCACATATAGTTTAACAAATAGCTCTTCGTTTAATGAAGAATAGAACTTTGAAGAAGATAATGACATCAGAGGAACATGACAAGGGGTTATACAACTGGGTGACAACCATTCCCTTGGCCTCATGTTCTTCCACTGCTCCTCATTAATGATAAAGATACATAAAATTCACAAAACCAATGTTAATACAATCCGTTCTTTCCATTTCTTTGTCTTCTTCTTTGGTTTTAAAACAGTAAACAGTATTGTATTTCTTTTTAAGGAGATAATGACCAAACATTAAAAAAAAATAAACACAAAATAAAAAGTGAAGGTATCCCACTACATTAGTTGACCCTTAATTTCTCCAAGTATGAAGACAGTTTAGACAGTTTCAGATATTTAATGATGTCAGCTTTGCCAGGCCAGATGTTGATTCATTCATTGAAGACATAAATTAATTTGTAGTGCTGTATCAATGAAATAAAAACCATCAATAGAAATTCCCCTTCTAATATTATTATTATTTTTATTATTATTATTATAAATATTATCACTATTATTGGTAGTACCAGTAGCCGTATTCGCAGTAACAGTACTAGTAGTAAAATAAATTAATCTGAATAAAATAAGTTTTAATAAAAGAACAAAAAAAAGGTTGATGTGTGTGGCGCTGGCATGTATTGGCTTATGTAGCCTACAGTGTATTCGTCAGTAATGCGTTAGCAGTGTGTTCACTTACACCCCCGAAACGCCTTTCCCTAAACCAATTCAACATTTTTGAAAAAGTTCGACAAGACTCAACTCAAAACTACAAAGTTTTGAAATTATTTTCCAGAGGCGTTGCTGCGTTTCCCATGTTACTTGGTAAGCGTTTACCCACAAGAAAATTAAGACGCAATTAAGAGTAATTGATTCATTACTGTGTTCAGCGAGCTTTTTCTAGTTATTTGCGGATATAAAAACAATAGGCAACGTTTAATGAATAAAACTACCCGGCTACAGCATTTTCTCATTATACTTTTAAACGTAAACTGTCTTACCTGTTGATTCCCTGTCGGACATCTCGAAAACCTCCAGCTTCATTTAAGACAGCGCATACCTTCGGGTTTTTATGTACTGATCGTTTTTCTGGGTACTTCCCCCGAAGTAAATTCCCAACTTTAAACTGATTATTTTGATAAAATTGTTGTGCACTGCTTGTGAAATTCCTTAGAAATATATATACGGGAAGGCGACCTTTAAATGTTCCTATGACTCAGCTGTGTTCAACGGTATGAGTGGGTCCTACAGCTTTCGCGGAGTTGAAGGTTTGGTCCCACGGCAACGTCACACATGGGTGGTGCCTTTGGAGAGTAGCGTGTCCAGAGAAAGTGCGCGTTCACAGGTTCGGTCATGAAGCTGATTTGACGGTGTCTTTCTCAAGAACCTTCAAGTGGCAACACCCTCACATTATCGAACTTCCTGTAATTTTTAGTATCCTGATTTGTTCTGGGCACAAATCCCATTCACAAGAAGTCAACATTCGCTGGTGATACTACTGTGAGGTAGTCCTTACATAGTAAGTTAAGGTAGGCGTTTATGTACACGTTATCAAACTGGCATAAACCATTTACGTATTCCAAATGTCAACAGTTGGTTGAATTTCATTTTGTCAATGAAAGCAGACAAATGGTTCTTTATCCAAAAAATGGTAATAATTGTTAAATTATTATAATACCCCATACACTTCCACTGTGTTCCATTTTTTCATTTAATAGTTAACAACCATATAATGTGCTTTAACATGCAGTTTCAGTTTTATTTTACAGAGTCTGAGACAGATTTAATGTTCTTGATCAGAGCTGAATATAGCTGATTTAACATTGAACAATTTACTATGCAAAAACTTGTCATTAAAATAAAATGCAATGCAAAAATAGAAAACAGGACCAAGACAACTGGCTAGCATGCACACGAACATACACACATGTTCAAACAGTCACCAGAAACATGCAATACACACACTCAAACAGATATCTCTTCACATGGACACACACACACACACACACACACACACATTTGTATAGTCACGCAGAAACATACAGTACACATGCAAACACAAACATACACGCACGCACACACACACACACACACACAGATGGCCTGAATCATATTATCTGAGTCAGATACTGGTCACTGGGTTTGGTTTGAGGGAGTTGATGAATATGCCAGGTCCCAGGAGATATGTGTCTCTCCATGACTGAGATCTCAAAGACAGCCCATTTCCATACTAGCTCATGTAGCTGGAAGATTATCACAGTTCTTGTTTTTGTATCACCTCTTGTTATTAAATTGAAGTGATACATTTCCCTTACATCCCCACATGGTAATCACCTATTTAGGTGTGTAATAATGTAACAATATAAGAGTGTCAAACTCTGTTCTGATGCACACAATTATTTGTCATTTTAGACTAGTGTAGAGAGAAAAACAGTCAAAATAAGCCAAGGCTTAGAAGCTCAGATCACTGCTAAAACGACTGTGTTTTTATTATTTTTTTTAACGTTGCCCACCCACTAAATGCGGCCATTTCACTCCAAATGCTACTGCTTCAGAAAAATAAAGGGAACCCTCAGATGACTACAGCGCGCACTGGTTCACATTCCCGCCAGTTTACTAATTAGCCCCCCAAAATTAGCGGCCGTGGCCGTTTCCCTCCATCAGGCACATGGCCTCTGTCCAGAGCTCTGTGGCGGGAAGCAGGTTATGCCAGAATCCCCCAGACGAGCGGGCTGAGGTTTGCAAAAACAAGAGTGTCGCCCCCTCGCTCCCAGCTTGAGACCCTGAGTTATAAATATCTCCGCTCGGACGTCTGGTTTCAGAGCCTTCGCACGCGTGAATCATAGAGGAGGCTCGGGGGAACTGTCTAAACCCCAGTCCCGAAAGGCCTGAGTCAGGGGCTCCTCAAATTGGACACCGACAGCATTGCTTGGGGTGACTTCTGTCACATGGAGCAACTCAGGGGATGAAAATCCACAAAAGACGTTTTTTTGTCATTTGTTCCAAAGATGAGTAAGTGAATCAAAAATGACACACCGGTTTTAACAGAGACAAAAAAAAAAACAGTCTGGGAGTTTCGTCTGTGATATTGAGTGCGTAAAACAAAAACAAAAAATTGATGCTAAATAACGATGTTTGTTCCTTAGGGCATCGTTGTAATAGATCCATCTTGGACTTACATAAACTGTTAAGAGTTTCATTAGGTCTTTTAACATACACACTGTGCTGGGTATGCTTTCAGGTAGATTGCATAGCCTCCCCAAACTGCGGAATAAGACTGTTGCAAAGGACACTTTACCTGAACCACATAAAGCATAACAGTCAATCACTTAAATATAATGTATGTATTCATACAGCTGTATTTTGGTGAATAACACCTTTATTAAATTGACTTCAGAGGCTGATATGATGTACACTTACTATGGGGTCTTTATACCAGTATACCGAGGGGCCTTCAGTCTCCATGCTCGAATGTGAGTATAAATATAATTAAGTATGCTTTTAATTTTCACTGATTATTTCAGAATAAATACATATTTTACCTCCTGGTTTCTTACAGTATTTTTTTTTGACATTTCAGAGATCCCCTCACTTGTTGATGATGTTTGCAGCATCTGAAAAAAAGTAACATTCTGAATAAAATTGTTAAAATTTAAACTTTAACCATTTAGATAAAAATGCACTGGGGGGGGGGGGGGGGGGTGGTCAAAAGCTCTATGGCTCTACCTCCCCATCCTTGCCCCCTCCTCCTCGTTCAATAGTCTGAAAACTTTTAGTGAGGCAATGGGCTAATTTGTTGTTTTTATCCTGTTTTCGTGATCTGCTCTGTAATGGACCTTGTTTGTTTCTCTGTTTGCCTGTTTGTTTATCTGTTTTTCATTCTGAATGGGATGAACACCTTTTGACTCCACAATTTTTGGAGCCTGTACTTATGAATGCGCATATTTGATTAAGAGTTAAAGTGCTTTTCTTCCTGCTCTGCACATGGACATTATTTCAGTTTGGCCTGAGTTTGTCAGTGAAAGCTGGAGCTGGAGGGTGACTCACTTTTTGATGGGCCCAGCATGGGCCACCTAGCTCATCCCAAACTTCAAATAGTTAAACCAGGTCTAAAAACTGTTGGTGTGAAGTGGTTAACATTGCAGACTGCCATGGTCAAGCTCTCCATTTGCATTGTGGGGAAATCTCCCAACTTTCTTTTGTTTTGTGTGTGTGTGTGTGTGTGTGTGTATTTGTCTACAGGGCCCTTCAAAGTTATTCACACCCTTGATAAAGATAAGCAAAGAAGGCTGTATGAAATAACAAATAATGAGCTATAGGGGAGAGTGGGGAATTCTGCCTCAATTATGAAAATATTACTAGAGATAGATGAATCATTTTTTAATACAACCATCATCTGTTGGCTATGATTACACACCACAATGAAATTTCAGGGACATACCAATAACTAGCAATCTAACCGAAAGTACATTTAACCCCAAGGTTGGGGTAGAAGCTAACGCAGTGCAGGGTACACCTAACAGTCTTAATAGCTTTAAAAGTTAACTCAAAATAAGGCAATTCAATACAATTACATGTTGTATGATACAAAGAGATAGATTTTCACCGATATAGATAGGCCACAAAAAACATAAGAATGTAATCAAAAATAAATTAAAGGCTAAGACTACATTATTCCCCGGTTCCTGTCGAATGTCTGTTTGATCCAAACAGCTGTATCAGTCTATGTCACATGTCACCACATTGCCTAAAGCTAATGTTGAGTTAAACAATAGTACGAAGATCCAGTCTGGGTTGAACAAATCAATTGGTTAATTAATAGTCTACTGAAAACAACAAACTACACTTCGGTGTATCCCCACGGGGAGGGGGGATGGGGGGGTCTATGCTTTTTCCAGGCTAGCAATCCCAGCAAGCTAGTATGCTATATCAAAACTACGTGATCTGTTAGTCACTAAATGACTGTTTACGATTACATACATTTGGATTCCTTGACATCACTTTGATTGGAATTGGGTGTTATACACAGAAAAGGCCAAAATAAAGCTTTTGGCCACAAACACCAGTGGTGGCTTTGGCATCAGAAGAATAATGCTTGTGTTGAAAAGGACGTCAAACCAACGGTGAAATATGGTGGAATATATTTTGGTATTAGTTCTTTTGCATCTACAGGTCCTGGGGCTCTTTTTAATTTCAGTGGAATCAGGAAATCCAGCCAGTACTGAGACATTATGTCCTTTTAACCTGGTAATTAAATGTGTTTAAAATCAAACCCAAACTTGTAATTTGGATGATAGGTCCCACAAAAAAAGAAACTGAATAAAGAGACAGAGACAGAGACAGAGAAAGAGCAGCCAGCGAAGTCAGCTTCTGATTCATGCTGTAGCAGATCGTTGTTTCTTTAGTGAGAAGCTTTTTGACGGTAATCTGAAGCACACGTTCAAACAAGGCAGAAACGGGCTGGAAAAAAACTAGGCATTTTCTGACATGACTGTTTCCTTCCAGGGTCTATGCTGAGGCACGGGGTTTTACCGCAGCCAGCTCTGGTCCGAGACAGAGTGAGTGTGCTTGGCCTTGAACTGCAGCGGCCGTTTTTTCGCTGAGTCAAGCAGCCGGGTGATGTCATCGGGCAAAGTCTGCCTGGGCAGCGCAGAGCTTTTCCGCCGGCCAGCAGAGAGTCGAGACCCAGACTCGGGCGCATATGGCTTTCATTACAACCGGCGCACTCGCTCTGCTGAATCGCGCGAGGCGACGGTCCGGGGGGACGGAGGAAAACCCCTGAAGAAGTTGCCAAGACAGATTACTCACTGGGTAGTCCTTAGTCATGGTGCTGTTCCAATCAAATACAACATTTTATTTATTCATCATGTCTAAGTATGTCCTTTCACTGATTAGCCTATTGAAACTGAGACTGGAAGAAAACTGAATTGCACTACATGACATATATCACTTATTGCTAGGCTACCTACTCTAATCTTTGTTTTTATCATTTTTTTTTAAATGACTGGGTTGGAATAATTGGAAATTATACCACTGTTTGGAGTAAATTATGTCTCCCCCTTTTTGTTTTGTTTTCACCAAATTTGGAAAGCCGTGTTGGATTTCTGGGTCTGTCATACTCGTATCACTAGGGCACAAAGCTAAGAGCCATAGCGTCTTTTCACTCCGCAGTCCTCCGCAGTAGAATCCTCACACACTGTACGATTTCCTTTGCATTTACATTTAGTCATTTAACCGGAATTTACGTAAGTGCAGACGCACAGGTGTGGGCAGCGAACATTGCTGATGCGTGATCTTATTGTGACATTGCGACATTGTGAAGTCACAACCGATAGTAGCAAATGCAGGTGCCCAAGCAGTCTTTACTGCAAGTGAAGGAACTGGAACAGTGCAAAGGTAAGTTAGCTGCGTAGTAGTGTTTACTTTTATTCACAATTCTGATTGTTTGTTGGTAACATTGGTGGGATACCTTTACATTTATTAATTATAAGTGGGCCTTTTATTCCTGCATGCTGGCGTATTGCACTTCTGCATTCCTGAGAGGAACACTGATGTTCTCAATTTTTGTAAGTTGCTCTGGACAAGCAGCAAAGTTATTATAATGTCATGGCTTGCAACTTCGTCCCTCAGCCACGCTGCCACATTATAGCTGCTGGAATAAAAAAAAACAATAGCAAAATGAAAAGTGAAAAAATACATAGGCCTATATGCTAAATGGATGTGCAAAAGCACATTTTCTTAAAAAAACAAACAAACAAAAAAACTATTTAAAACAGTGGAGTTCAGTTGCATCAGTTTTTTTAATTTTTTTATTTACAAATGGAACGTAAATAAACTACAGGGTGGGCTCTGACCATTGCACAGTACTATATATAGTGAGCTCCATAATGTTTCGGGCAAATAATGTGTTTTTTAAATTAATTGAGATGTTCCTCAAGGGTCTGTACTAATTCCATCAGATTTTAATCTCAATGTCATAACATAAAAGTCAGCTGTGTTGCCAAATGCACTCCCACAGGGTTTTGTGCCCTTCTAAAGAAACAGTGAGTATAGGTTTGATTCCTCTACATGGCATTTTCTGTGCTGTGATCCCTTCTGTCTGTTACTAAGTCTGCTTTTACCACTCTCTGAATTTAGAAAAAATACAAAAGGTGGGTTGACTGTCTGCTCTTGGGTCTATCACCTCATTTGGTCACTTTTTTGGTCAGTTTCTTTTTCTTTTTTTTTCTTTCTGGAATTTCCACCATTTTTTGGGATGGTACCCTAAATATGTGGTTTGTGAGAAAGTGATTGAGAAACACAGGGAACCAGACAGACATTTTTTAGGAAAAACTGAAAAGGGTGGAACTCTGACAATGCAGGTCAAACACTATTATATAAGCATAAATACTGCTAATTATAATGATTATTATGTAAGATTCATGGAAATTTTTAAATTTATTTACCTTTCTCTCCATCTATATATTGAATTTTATCTGCACTCTTTCTGAGAGATGTTGATTTTCTTAGATATTATAAATGCATTGGAGAACCTTGCTTAACTGATGTAGATTATGCTAAATGAAAAATGAAAAAATGAAATAAAATATCTCATCCAGAAATTCACTTTTCATTTTTAATTTAGCATAATCTACATCTTTCTTTATTTAATTTTAGCATTTTCCCCAAAAGCCTACATGAATTGTCTCCAAATTCATAGTTATTTTGTTGTGTATGAATCATTAGCACTGCTGTTTCTGAGGAAGTATACTCACTGAGCTAAAATCAGGCTTGATAGCATAATGTAAAAGAGATCAGAGCATGTTCAGATATACTGTACCGTATATCTGAACATGCTCTGATCTCTTTTACATTATCAATGAAATAATTACAACACTCTATATAGAGATTCAACATATCCTTACTATCAGATTTAGAATTGTGTGCATATATTTTGAAGAAAGAACTGAAAGAAAACATTGAGCTTAACAACATACCAGATTGTACACCAACTGCACCCTGAATGACAACAAAAATGGTTTTGAAGGGGAAAATGATTTATTTCTGTAACTAAAGAAGAAAGAGAGAGAATGAGAGGCTGAATTTCAAAGGAAAGACCTCTGCAAAACAAATTGTAGCAAGGTAAGCCAATGATACTTCTACTACTTTTGTTACAAGCCTGATTTTAACTCAGTGAGTATACTTCCTCAGAAACAGCAGTGCTGATGATGATTCATACACAACAAAATAACTATGAATTTGGCGACAATTCATGTAGGCTTTTTGGGAAAATGCTAAAACAAAATAAAGAAAAATCAATGATTCATTCAATTAAAGATACAGAAGGCAAAATTGACTGAGCAGGAAATGATTAATTCTGTTTTCAAAATCTTTTGCATGAAACTCTTTACACCAGAAACAAATCCAGAAATCGCTAACATTAAGTACTTTCTTGATATTTGCATCTCCTTTCTATATCAGTTGGAAATTAGGATTACTTAAACAACATTTTAACCAATAACAAACTGAAAATAGCAATGTTATCCATGTCCTCTGGGAAAGCATCAAATATTATGCATCTTTCTGGTCAATTCTTCTCTCTAGGGGTTTCGTCATACTTGTTCCTGGTTATGGTTATACACTTTGTTGTACGTCGCTCTGGATAAGAGCGTCTGCCAAATGCCTGTAATGTAATGTAATGTAATGTAATTCTAACACCAGTATTAACAAAAATGGTGTTCTTTATATATAGCACTAACAATATACTTTACACCATGAATACGGCATTAATTACAGTTACTCCTAAAAAAGACATGACACTGTGGTCATTTTGACCAATCTCACTGATAAATACAGATATAAAAATCATTACTAATTGTGATTAGAATTTAAAAAATACTTCCGAACCTAATATGCTCCGACCACACTGGTTTAATGTGAGGTCGTCACACAACAGATACAAGAAGACTTTTAACATCTTCCATTTAGCCCCTACAAGCTCAATTCTTACAGCAATTATTACATTTGATGCAGAAAGACCATTTGACCGTGTCAGTTGGAACTTCCTACACTTATTTGGGAATTGGGATGGCAGGTATGCCATCCCGCCAAGTTACGCCTTGGCGGGGGCATGCCCCCATACCTATACAGCACCGAGAGTTTGGCACTTTTCAGGGTTCCCCACAGAAATAACCACAACAGCCACAGACACTCAGCCCTTAAAAACATTAAATTCTGTACATTCTGACCCCATTTCAACAGACAGAATTCATAAACAACTTCACATGTCCACACAATAAAGCCCCAAACTAAGGGGATTTTGCGTTTTCTCCTTCTTCTTCTTCTTCTTCTTCTCTTTCTTCTTCTTCTTCTTCTTCTTCTTCTTCTTCTTCTCATTCTTATTTTTCCTGCCGCCTATCCCACTAACAACATGTCTCCCCATTGGACATTTCACTAACACCAGCCAAATCTGCCCTACACGACCCAATCAAAAACGCTCATACACACGCAAAATACCCATACATTTTTATTCTGAAACATTTCCCGTTCAAACAGCTAGTCCGCCTGTGGCCTAGTGGGTAAGGTTACAGTCTTGGGAACATGGGGTCGTAGGTTCAAGCCCAGCTTAGATCACGTTTCTTTAACCTGCTTCAACCCTCACTAATAATTGTCTACTAGCCTACTTATCAATTATTGCTCTTGCACCATATTTACCCGCCGTTCACCGTTCAGTTATTAACCGGCTACAATATTGCTAAGCCACATGGATTCAACGGGAGCTCTTCTGTGCTTACTGGCCTGTGTTCTTTAAAACCACCGGCAGGTTTGCTAATGATATTTCACGCATTGCATAGCTATGGCATTAGCTAACGAAGTCACGGCAAATGTATTCCTTTCATTAAAAAGTTACACCAGTTCACCACTGTGCCATTTCTATTAACTATATTTCTTCACTGGCTACCGTAGAAAACTTTCATATCAGCAAACGCCACGTTTCTATTTCTACATTCATGTTACCTCGCTCTGTTCTCTATCTAGCCACATACGCTACAAACAATTACTACTTATGTACATTCTGCAACTCCGCAATTTGAACAGCTAATCCATCCGTGGCCTAGTGGGTAAGGTTACAGGCTTGGGAACACTGGGTCGTATGTTCAAGCCCAGCTTGAAACACGTTTCTTTAACCTGCTTCGATCCTCACTAATAATTGTCTACTACTTCTTAATTATTGCTTTTGCACCATTTCTACCCGCCGTTGACCGTTCAGTTATTAACCGGCTACAATATTGCTAAGATATATGCATTATGACTTACCGTCTGTACGTTCAGTTATTGACCGGCTACAATATTGCTAAACCATATGGATTCAACGGAAGCTCTTCTGTGCTTACTGGCTTGTGTTCTTTTCTTTAAAACCACCGGCAGGTTCGCTAATGATATTTCACGCATTGCATAGCTATGGCATTAGCTAACGAAGTCACACACTGGTAAACCTCACTCACTCACGGCCACTCATATGCATTTCATGACGCAAATGTATTCCTTTTATTTAAAAGTTACACCAGTTCACCACTGTGCCATTTCTACTAACTATATTTCTTCACTTGGCTACCGTACAAAACCTTAATATCAGCAAACGCCACGTTTCTACATTCCTGTTACCTCGCCCTGTTCTCTATCTACCCACATACGCTACAAACAATTAGTACTTATGTACATTCCGCAACTCCGCAGGTTGAACAGCTAATCCGTCTGTGGCCTAGTGGGTAAGGTTACAGGCTTGGGAACACTGGGTCGTATGTTCAAGCCCAGCTTGGAACCCGTTTCTTTAACTTGCTTCGACCCTCACTAATAATTGTCTACTACTTCTTAATTATTGCTTTTGCACCATATCTACCCGCCGTTCACCGTTCAGTTATTAACCGGCTACAATATTGCTAAGATATATGCATTATGACTTACCGTCTGTACGTTCAGTTATTGACCGGCTACAATATTGCTAATCCATATGGATTCAACGGAAGCTCTTCTGTGCTTACTGGCTTGTGTTCTTCTTTAAAACTACCGGCAGGTTCGCTAATGATATTTCACACATTGCATAGCTATGGCATTAGCTAACGAAGTCACAGACTGGTAAACCTCACTCACTCACGGCCACCCATATGCATTTCATGACGCAAATGTATTCCTTTTATTTAAAAGTTACACCGGTTCACCATTGTGCCATTTCTACTAACTATATTTCTTCACTTGGCTACCGTACAAAACCTTAATATCAGCAAACGCCACGTTTCTACATTCATGTTACCTCGCCCTGTTCTCTATCTAGCCACATAGGCTACACACAATTACTACGTATGTACGTTCTGCAACTCCGCATTAAAACATTACATTTAAAATCATGATTCACTCATAAGTATAACTACTAGCACTGAACATGAGAAAAACACATTCGTGCAATAGATTACATTACAGGTAAATAATGTGTGCAATGTTATTTGACTCTCCACTTCAACAGCCAATGTTCAATACCGACTGTTATATATACCATTTGATAAGGAATACAAGCTCGCTCATGGTCACTCCATTTACTTCGCACTATACTCCGTGATCATGTCAACCTTCACCTACATGCCCATTCTGCTAAAAACATATTGTTTCAACTACGGAATATCGTAATTTCATTTTAATTTCTCTCACACTGTTGTTATTCTCTCATATGCAAAGCCTGCTGGGACATATGCGTCTGCTCCTATTCTCCACTATCATGTTTTCCGGTTCTAGTTTAGCAAAACAGCGAAGAGGATTCCTACCTGCAGATAAGCCTATCAAAATGCCTTATAAACCTTACAAACACTAAAAGTGCATCTCCACGAAATAACAGACAATGGAGCAGGACAGAAGGATAAACCTTACAAACACTAAAAGTGCATCTCCACGAAATAACAGACAACGGAGCAGGACAGAAGGCTACACAAATTGCGACCTAGGGAGTTATAATTCTACGGGCGTGTTGATTATTTCGTCAGTCAAGGCTCGTTGGATGGACGTCAAATCCGTGAGTACATACCATATTCCATCTGCGTTTATGATGCGTTTACGCTTATGCCACTGCATCCTTTCTCACAGCCACTGTTTTACATAGCAAACCGAAACTGCTGAACGGTACACGCTCATCAGACTGTACAGATTCACACAACGATAGCCATAATCCACAACCGTTTCTTGCAGGGTCGCATTTCTCACTCTCATAATAAAACGCTTTGCAAAAAGAACTGATATCTCATAAAAAACACGTTTTCAACGTACAAAAATGCCAAGTTACTAAAAAGTATTGATATCAAAATGACGCCAAGTTACGATACTACAAACAATATAGGCTATCTTGCCTCACCGAAATGACATAAGATGTATCTCAAAGCAATGCTACCCAATATTTCCTCAGTTCTTTCAAGTCACTTGGCCCTGTGTTTTCTAATCTTACCATTTCACAATGTCATGCAAACTTTCTGTCAGATCAAAGAGACAAATATTTCGAATTGCCTCATGGAACACATTGAACATTGTACATTGAAATTAATGTATAAATTAATTAATGTACAGAACTGCTGCTGAGCAACGGCAGGAAGCACATTTCTCCAGAAAACATGTTTATACTTGCTTCTGAACTGAATTTGAGTACATGTGCAAGTTATTGTATATTTGCTACGTACAATAAATACTGCATGTAAAACACATATTGTACATACATACATAGAGAACTTCTTTATCCGCATGGGGACATTTCCCTGGCAGCATCTTACATTCACATTCATGAACACACTTGTACCAAGAAACATACTATCATTCACGCAACAGAAAGCCTGGGCAGCGAAATACATAGGCCTACATACCAATACAAATTGGACATACACACACCTATTCAATCAATCTTGACTGTGAGAGAGCCATCCACACATATATTTGGCCTGTTCATGTAGTGCATGCTTATACACAGGGCCAAGTGACTTGAAAGAACTGAGGAAATATTGGGTAGCATTGCTTTGAGATACATCTTATGTCATTTCGGTGAGGCAAGATAGCCTATATTGTTTGTAGTATCGTAACTTGGCGTCATTTTGATATCAATACTTTTTAGTAACTTGGCATTTTTGTACGTTGAAAACGTGTTTTTTATGAGATACAAATTACAGAACAGATAGAAAAGTTGATTGAATTTAATTGTCCACAGCTTCTGACATTCTGTGACGACTTAGAACAATTTATTGACCATTAATAGGCTGTATTTAACACTGTGCAAATGAAATTCTAAGAAGAAAAAAACAATAAAATAAAATTGATTTTTCTCAGTGATTCCTTTATGTCCACCACGGAAATGGTTCAATACTCTTAACAAAACACACTTATGTTGTCTAAGTATATTGGAAAAGCTGCACTGTTGTCCATTGATTTTGGATTTGAATGATTTTTAATGTTATGTTGTTATGTAGAATTTATTTCTAAGTGACAATATTTTGGAATGAAGTAGCAAAAGAAAACTCATATTAATTTTTTTCTGGAAGGTAAAAATGAAAATATATTATATAAAATATATATAATGAAAAATATAAACCTCAGTTTTCATTTCTGTAGTTTTGTAAGACAGACACCTAGCAATAATAACATCTCACATGTGATGTTGAAAATAATTTTGATAATAAATTAAAGATATTATACATATGTTTTAAAAACAATGGTGCTCCTCACAGACCTGTTCTTGAGAAAATAGTCTGGTCAAATAATTTTAAAAAAATACACAATTATATATTTATGGGAACAAGCAAGTTAATTTAAAAAAAATCTTGTATAAAAAATAATTAAAATTGTTTCTCAAAATGTGTTCGCCAGCATTGAGTATTGTTTTGTTTTTACGTGAATAAATTCTTACCTTAAAAGTGTTGAAAATCAATATCCCCTTTCCTGGTGTGTTGTGCTTAAAATAACTGTACATTCTAAAAAGAAAAAAAATATATATAGGTGGTCACCGAGTGAAAGGCTTTGTGGCTTGTATGTGAGTCAGAAGTGAATTTCACTGCTCGGCTGATTCATGCTCGTCTGGTTTACAGATAAAAGGAAGCCATCTCAGTGAACTTGGAGGCCTGGTGCAAGGGTGATTGCCTCTACAGGCTATAGCATAATTTCAAAACTGAAATATAAACAATACTGGGAAAAGGTGATCTGTGCTTACGTTATACTAAGATAAGTGCGCATGCTGCAGCAGGCTATTATAGTCATGTTTTGATGTCTCAGGACTGAACTATCTTCATCCATTGTTAACTTCTTGGGAATAGAAGTGTGTAGGAGTTTTCCTGTGGGTATTGCGTGTGGCTGAGATTTTCACTGCATTAAAGTCAGAAGTAATTCCATGTTCAAGTCTCAGTACAGTTCAGTCAACTTGAGCAACGAGGTTTTGATTTCTATCAGATCTCCTGTCATTGTGATTAATTGTTGTAAGCATTTTTTTTTAAAAGTATGAGGATGATGTGTCCACTACAGAGTGCGACAGTGTGATGCCAACAGACAGTGACAGAACAAAATGGATAGCACTCCCAAGAGTACTTCTATAAACATATATATTACAAAGATGTATAACGCACAATAAGCACTGTGCATCTAACATGCTGAAGCAGGCTTGCGCTGCAACATCAGTGCTTATTGTGTTTATACTGTACCTCCATGTAAGAAATACGTTTATAGAAGTATTAAAGAGAGTCCTGTCGGTTTTGTTCTATCTTTATATACTGTGGGATTCAGCACCCGGTATGTATTTTAATAGTTTAGAGAATGCATTTTAATTGTATTTTAAGTTTGAATACGTTTTATTTTCTATTGATGTCTAAAGACAGAAAATATAATTGAAACATAAAGTATATAAAAATATATAAAATATAAAGTCATTTGAATTCTGAGGAATGGTCCTCTTAAATGTTATGTGAAATGCATGAAATCTACCATGATATTTTCCTGATGAGTGCTAAGTCTGTACAGTAGTGGCCGATGTTATCAGTGCCTGTCTGTCTTTCAAATCCAGAATTGCTTCCTTGGAATTATGACGGGACTCGTTTAGAAATCTTTCATTCTTCATGCTTTTCAGCAGGGAATCCTGACTAATAAGATCAGGGCTGCCCAACCCTGTTCCTGAAAATCTGCCGTCCGGTAGGTTTTCATTTCAACCCTAATTTAGCACACTCGATTCTGCTAATTAGCAGCCGAACGAGATCTCTAGCTCAGGTGTGTCCAGTCTTATCCGAAAAAGGGCCAGTGTGGCTCCAGGTTTTTGTTTTGGGCTAAAACAAAAACCTGCACCCATACTGCCTATTTTTGCCAAAATTGGATCCAAGAGTTCAACCAAACAAGCCAAGTTTAGTGATTCTGGGGCACTCCAGCTTACGTAACTCCAGGTTATTTGAGGTGGAAGAGGAGAAAAAAAAGAAAGAAAACAATTCTTACAAAAACAATGGGGTTTCACAGCTTCGTTGTTTGGGCCCCTATTTATGATATCCAGACATAAGAATCCGATAAATTACTGACTTCAGATACAATTAAATACCTGAACAAGTTGTTTTGAGAGGAAAAAGAAACAAGGTCTTAAAGAGACGAAAGAAGTGATGGATCTAAGAGATCTAAAAGTGTTTCAGCCATATTGAGCTTTAAAATGAAAGGGACGCTGCCCAATTATCTTTAAGGTTCTGGGTACAAAGAAGAAAAGATGCTGAAAATGTCTAAGTGTGCCTGCTGCTCTAAATGGAATCAGATATTGTTTTAAATACGAAGGATGATTAAAATAAATACATTTAAAAGTAAATTGCAGCCAGTGATCATGTCTTCTAGAACTCAGTGGTGACCAGGGAAGTGTCTCATACATGAAACAATGATGAGTTTGATAAGGACATCTCAAGATAAAACTGCTAGGATTGAACTACATTTACAGGAAGATGTGTTCTGATATATAATACCTGCAATCTAATATAGCCAATATTTACTGTGAAACAAGTCATTTTCTCACCCAAGGAGAGAAAATATTAACAGTATAGGACAGAATAGTATTTTATATAACAATGTATTTTATTCTTGAAATCAACATGGGGTATAAATGAGGTAGGACACTGCCGTTGTACCCTTGAGCCAGGTACTTACCCTGCATTGCTTCAGCATAAATCCAGCTGTATAAATGGGTGCAATGTTAATGGTATGTAAAACGTTTTGTAGGTCGCTCTGGATAAGACTGTCTGCTAAATGCCTGTATTGCAATGTAATGTAATGTAAGAATTAGAAATGTTTTTAAATTCTGAGAAATAGGAACTCCAGACAGAAGCAAAATGTTGATTAAAAACTTTGTAAAAAAAAAAAAAGAAAAAAAGCGAGAGAAATCACAAACAACTTTATCATTAACACAAATAATGATAATGAATATTGATGAGTAACATAACTTTTGTTGGATTTATTCAGAATACAGTTAATTATATTCCAAAACTGTTGAGGGTTACATAAATATCTTGAGGAAGATAGTTTTTATAATAGTTGGACTTATGTCTTGTTTTAGTCTTACATAAATTCCTTAAATATTTCAAATACAGGGATCAGAAAAGGTCTGTGTCAGTTCCTATAGTCACTAAAGTTTTTGGACCATAAATGTATATTTTCATATCTACAGTAAACAGTAGTATTCACAAAATTATGGGTGAACACGAATGTTTTGCAGTTTGTGATGGTTCCCAACAAATTTTAAAAACACGTTTAGGTTATTAAATGCCTTGATGGATTTATACAGTGCTACAGATGTTATTAACCAACATTTCTATCCTTCATTCATCTATCCTTCATTTCAGTTTATCATGCAACACATTACTCTACTGCTCTTTACTTTATCGAGATAATTAGTAAGGCCAACCACCCTGTAACTAATGTGGAAGCCAAATGGGCAGGGTCTGTCCACAACTTGAGGATTTTCTGGGAGTCCACCTTGTTTCACAGATATGAACCGGGTACTCTGCCTTTTAGAGTCATAGATTTTTTAACATCCTATTTTTTTAGTTATGTAACTTAATTGAATATTTTCCATTATGTAACCTATGATTTATGCACTAGTGATGAAAAAGGACAGTTTGATGGCCTCCATCTTGGGTACAGAGGCTACCCCTGCCTGCCCTTTCTGACGATGCCCTACCCTGCCCCTGAAGCTGGACCGCAAGCCCACTTCAGTTGGGCCCATAGCAGGGCATTAACCAGGGTGGAGACGACAGTCAGGAACCTCAAGGCCTGGTGGCTCCGTGGGCATGTGACCTAATTGCGGCATGTGCTGTGCCACACAATATGGCAACTATGAGGGGAAGGAGAGGACCCACACCATCACTTGAAAAAGGGGATGATGATCCCATCCACCACATTCTAGATCACACAGACAGCAAGCTTGTAAGGGACAGCATTGCGAATGATCACTTTAACTGACAGCTCCATATCGTCACCACAAGCCCTCTGTCCTCCAGCAGAATCTTTCTTTAATAAAGATAAAATGGTGTCTTTACCCCTTTATTTCCTCTGCATTTCCCGCAAATTAAATTACAAAAAGCTTGTGATTTTTAAAAATGTATCTTTTAGTGCTTTACAAAACATGGCCATTGCTTAGATATGGTGATTAACTGCCATATCCTTGCTAGTTCTAATAGAATTAAGTGTTTCACTGTTGCACTTGCGTTTAGAGACCAGTAGGTGACAGTAAAAGAAAACCTACCTGCTCCATAAGAGGAGGGAGAATGGAGGAACTGTATGTCCTTGTAGCTGACCTGAAACCTTGATGATTTAATCATACAGCATAGTACAGCGTTTTTTCTAATATACTTCATTACCACACGTCACAGCCAATGATAAAACATACACTTATTGGCCACTTTATTAGGTACGCCTTGCTAGTACCGGGTTGGTCTTCTGCTGCTATAGCCCATCTGCTTCAATATTCGACATGTTGTGCATTCAGAGATGCTCTTGTGACTACCTCGGTTGTAACGAGTGGTTATTTGAGTTACTGTTGCCTTTCTATCAACTCGAACCAGTCTGGACATTCTCCTCTGACATCTACCATCAACAAGGCATTTTCGCCCAGAGAACTGCTCATTGGATATTTTCTCTTTTTCGGACCATTCTCTGTAAACCCTAGAGATGGTTGTGCGTGAAAATCCCAGTAGATAAGCAGTTTCTGAAATCCTCAAAGCAGCCCGTCTGGCACCAATAACCATGCCACGTTCAGAGTCACTTAAATCACCTTTCTTCCCCATTCTGATGCTTGGTTTTAACTTCAGCAGATCATCTTGACAATGCCTACATGCCTAAATGCATTGAGTTGCTGCCATGTGATTGGCTGATTAGATATTTGCGTTAACGAGCAGTTAAACAGGTGTGCCTAATAAAGTGGCTGGTGAGTGTATTTAAGTCAGTGACTTTATTTCCACAGTCATCAAAGATCAGTGTGTGCGTGCGCGCGTGTGTACGTGTGTGTGCGTGCGTGCGTGCGTGCGTGCGTGCGTGCGTGCGTGCGTGCATATGCGTGTGTGTGCGTGTGTGTGCGTGCCTGCGTGCGTGCGAGCGTGTATGTGCGTGGGTTTGTCTGTGTGTAAATGTGCTGTGAATATTCCTGTGCTGTTGAACTCGAGTTATAGTATTAACATCAAAACAGTACAAACTCATCAAGACCTCTCGTTTTTCTCAGGTACCTCATTAATGGCTCAGACAAAAGCTGCGATGGGTCACGCTCATCTGAAATAAAAATGGGGCCTGGCCCTTCAGACAGAGTCTATTGTGAATGCAG